>NC_090928.1:728449906-729074906 GCF_040938575.1 Ambystoma mexicanum
CTTCGACTGTCTTTTTTTCTGAGGATCTTGCATTTGATGATATACTGTTCCGTTAGGACAGCCCGAAGCAGAGTCTGGAACCAATACCTATACCAATACCTAAGGCTATTCCCGTCTATCAGAAAGGGCCCTACGTTGAAATGAAGGTGGGGAATAGGGAGCATCTATTTTTGATAGATACAGGAGCACAGAAGTGTTCTATTGATTTCTGGTACGCCAGTGGTTAGCCAGGTCTCTCTGCCGGTACCAATTTCACTAGGGTCATTTACTGATTCATGTGCATTTCTTCTGATGACAAATTGTGGTGAAAATGTGTTGGGATTACATTTATTAAAAGAATTGAATACTGCCATTTACTGTTCTCCAGGTAGAGTGCATTTAACGATTTCGCCTCAACAAACTTCGTTCCGCAATTTTTATCTAGACCTTTACCGCCTGAATTAAATAAGGTTCCAACATGTCTATGGGCAGTTAATGATAATGATGTCGGCATTTTACAAATGGAAACAGTTAAAATTGTGTTAAAACGAGGTGTTAAATAGCTGCGTATTCCACAGTATAAGATTTTGGTTGAAGGTGAACAGGTGTTGAAAAGTATTATTTCTGATTTTGTACACATTGGCGTGATTGAGCAAATAGCAGGGAGCGTGTGTAATAGTCCGATTCTACCAGTTTATAAAAAAGGGGATAGTGCGATTCCTTTTCATTTTATTATTGACTTGCATGCCATTAATAAGGTTGTTGCTCTCACACTTTCCGATTGTACCTGATGTTGCTACAATAGTGACCATGATTCCAGCTACGGCTACACATTTTAGTGTTGTGGTTTTGAAAAATGATTTTTTCAGTATTCCTGTACATGTTGAGAGTAGATGTTTGTTCGCGTTCACCCTAGGGGGACGCTCATTTACATTTACTCGTGTGCCACAAGGGTACACTGAGAGTCCATGCATCTATAGTAGGGCGTTGAAAGAACAGCTTGATATGCTCGAGTTACCTTCTACTTGCACGTTGTTGCAGTACATGGACAATTTGCTTCTAGCTGCAGATTCTGAAGTTGCTTGCAAAGAGGGCACTGTGTTACTGCTTATTCATTTAGCGGCACATGGGCATAAAGCTTCATTGAAGACGTTTCAATATTGTCAACAGGAGGTCACCTATTTAGGCTATCTCCTGTCGAAGGAGGGAAGAAGATTGATTGGCATGCACCTTGAGCCACGCCTACGCCCATCCCAGAGGAGTGTGTATAGCGCAGCGAGGAATCACATCCACAGTTTTGATCGTTCGCGATACATTGGCTGCCCTGCATACCCGATCAGCTAGACACAGTTTGGCAATCCTGCTGCTGCAAAGAAGGTGCTGCTCCCCGCCCCTTAGCGGAACGTGTATGGCGCACAGCATCGCCTACACTACGGTACCGGCTTGTTTGGAGACCCCAGACAGCACCACAATCGACCTTCCATTGGTTTAGCCCTGCAACTCAGTGCTGAACTGGAAAGAATCAACCGGCTACAGAGTAATCCTCCACAGAGCGTCCCTCGTTGGACCGCAAGATTCATTCACGTAGACCATCAAGTAGATGGTAACAAGAGGACTTACAAGGTGCTTCAACATGGATGCACGATAAGTATAAACACGATTAGCTACTTCTTTGTGCTTTTGTGTGTATTTCATTGCTGATACTATGGACCTCAAAGCACTCATTTGAGGGGCTTCATTTTTCCCTAAAGCAGATATTCTCAGTGCTTTAGTTGTTATACAGTGTTTAATTTTTGTTATATTGACTTGACTATCCCAGACAGTACCCTGACGAATTTCCCTACACTTGGTTTACACTTTTTTGTTTGTTGGAAAGAAACATGTTGGATGAGTTGTGTTGAGAAGGGTGTGCATGCAGTGTTTTGGAGTGAGAGAGTAAAATGCTGTATGAAAAACCTTGTTTTTAAACATTTGCTTATTTGCACAGCATACAACACTTTCTGTAGACACCACAGACTTGAGAGGGATGTTACATTTTTGAGCCCCCTACACCTACTAGACTTACTGTCTGTTCTATTTTACACTGTTGTTTGATGGTTGAGCTGTAATACAGGAAAGTTACAGTTCAGTGGAACAATACCACACTGCTCTGTACTCACAATTTCCTAGACCTAGATCAATTGTCTGTCAGTACAACATTAATTGTGTATTCTGTTTTTCTGATTCCAAATGTCTTATTTTTGTATATGAATAAAAATTGTATTTTTAAAATCTGTAGACACTGCCTAATAATTTAATGAAATAGGAGGCAGTTTCCCATAAACCAGCTTCTGTGTGGTCCTAGAGTTACTGTTGAAAATTTGAATTTGTATGCCCTTTTGACCCTAATGTTGTTTACTAAAGGTTGTTGACCTTCTGAGGGTTGGTTATGTATGGGTTCTCCTTTCCCTCTACCTCTTGTTGTGTAGTTGGGAAGAAGATTGACAGCTGAGCGGATACAAAGCATATCTACCATGTCTGTCACAAATACACAGAAAGAGGTCAGAGCTTTAATAGGCATGGCTTCATACTGTAGACAGTGGATCCCAAATTTTTCATTAATGATAAAACATATGTTGGCACTGACAAAGAAGGGCATTTCTTTGCCTTTACCGTGGAACATGAATTGCCAGAATGGTTTTGATCTGCTCAAGGCTGCGTTGTGTTCAGCACCAGTTTTGGGCACACCGAATTACAAAAAGTCCTTTGTGTTGTATGTGCATGAATGTGATGGATGCGATTTGGCTGTTTTGACTCATGAACATTAGGGCAAGAATAGACTGTGCAGTTATTTTTCCTCCATGTTGGACCCTTTTGCATGCGCTTTGCCGAGATGTTTGAGAGCTGTAGCTGCTGCCGCTGCATCTGTGAAACAATGTGAGGGTATGGTTTTAGGTCACTCTTTAACCGTGATGGTGACCCACTCTGTAGATATTCTCTTAAACAGAACACAGATGCAACATCTCACATCAGCACGACTAACAAGGTACAAGCTGATTCTATTTGCTCCGCATATCCAAATTAAGAGATGTTGCTCATTAAATCTGGCCACTATTGCCTCTTCCGCAAGGAACTGATTGTAGTGACAAGAAGTCACATGACTGCCTCTATACCACAGGACAAGAATCTAAGGGCAGAATTGATCTAAGTGATACATCTTTAAAGAATCTGCAAGGGGAGCTGTTTTGTGATGGTTCCTGCTTTAAACTCCCGGATGGTACATCCACTGCTGCTTACGCAATCACCTCATTCAGCACTATTGTGAAAACCAAATGAATTCTGCATAACTCTGCGCAGGCCGCAGAGATTATTGTGCTGACTAGAGCTTGTGAAATATCTGAAGGGCTTAGTGTAAATATATTCACAGACAGCCAATATGTGTTCGGAGTGGTGTACAACTTTGGTCGACTATGGGCTGAGAGAGGTTTTTTGACCTCTCATGGAACAAAGATCCAGCATGGTACTTTAATAGTTCGGTTACTTTCAGCACTTGCGCTTCCCACTCAACTAGCAATAATGAAGTGCGCCGCACATCAGAAGGTGACGGACGATGTAGGAAAAGGAAACGCTTTTGCTGACAGAATAGCCAAACAGACTGCCACTGATTTGCATTCAAAGAGGTATGTGTTAGACCCAACAAAAGGGGTCACTGATACTTGTATAATAGATGAAGGAATTGGTTGTATAAAAGAAATTCAGGCTGATGCTACTCCAGATGAAATTAAACAGTGGGCTGAGGGTCCAGCGGGTTTGGATGATGAGGGCTGTTGGGTAGATAGTGAAAAGCAAAGATGGATGCTACCCAATGCCTATGTTTCTGGTATGGTGACAATGGCTCATGGTCCAACACACATATGTGCCAAAAAGATTTGCAAACTGTTAGATCCTGTCTGGTATAATACTGATATTCAAAAGACTGCTGATCGATTTGTCCAAAGTTGTATGATATGTTTACAGCATAATATTGGAAAAGGAACACCGACACCAAAGGGTAGTTTTGCCCCCCCTCCATGCCTTTTGAGGTTATACACGTTGACTTTATTGAAATGGAGCGTTGTCAGAACTATAAGTATGTTTTAGTTGTCATCTGTGCCTTCAGTAAATGGGTTGAAGCTTTTCCACTAAAAGATGCCACAGCAAGCAATGTCAACGGCGAAAATCATGCTGACGGAATATTTTCCTAGGTTTGGTTTGCCGACAGTCATTTGGTCGGATTATGGTCCACATTTTATTGCTGCTGTCATCCTGCAAGTCTGTGCAGGGTTGCAAATTGACAAACGGTTCCATTCGGCCCGACACGCTCAGAGTGCCGGTCTTGGGGAACGACATAACGGAATTTTGAAGAACAAATAGCAGAAGTGTGCACACATAGCAATTTAAAATGGCCTGTCGCCTTACCTATAGCCTTATTATCAATGCGGATGACCGCACAGTCGAAGACAGGGCTGTCCCCCTATAAAATTGTCATGGGGAGTCCAGCCAGTATATGGAACATACCAAAACCCAAACTGTTGAAGAATGGCGAACATTCGTTTCTTCTTGACTTCTGTGACCGGTTAACTCAAAACTTGTATTTGATTCATCAACAGGTGGGAGAAGCCCTCCCAGTAAAATACGAGAGTCCTTGTCATCGACTCTGACCTGGTCAATGGGTCTTGATCAAGAACTAACTTTGAAAGAGACTCCTGTCTCACACCTTGCTGGAAGGGACAGCACCAAATCCTTTTGGCCACGCAGACAGCTGTACGAGTGACAGGCAAGAAGAACTGGATCCACGCAACGCATGTGAAGAGGATTCCTTTTCCTCTGCCCTACGACAAAGGACAGGAGAAGGGAATTAATGATCTTGAGGCTAACAACTAACCTGCTCTCATCGACACCAAAGGTGTCACGGAAATCCTTCCTGAGCCTGTGGGGCCTGGGGAGATTGTTGCTTCTTCTTCAAATTCTTCTTCACCATTGCTCGATCCTGTTTCTGTTTCCGCATTGTCTTCAGGAAATGATGACACTTTGTTCACGGGTCATATCGTACCTGGAGTCTTAAGGTACGATCTGCGACCACGGAATCAAACTTAAAGTACAGCCTCGGCTGTGCCCACAAGAAACCCACAAGAAACCATTGTTGAGCCAGTCCCTCATCATTCCTCTGCTGCTTCAAATAAGAGGCAGGGACCGGCAAAGTTACCTTCAATCAACATAGGCCACGTGGTCAGGTGCCACAGACGGATGAATTAAAAAAGCCTAACATTGAGGCTTCTTAACGGATGCTGAGAAACAATGCCCATTTTGAAAGCCACTCATACTAAAAGGGATATTGGTCACTTGTTTGATGATGAATCTGGCCATCAAGGGTTATGGTCTTCGAAGACCAAATGGTTACTGGTTACAATAGTAGTATTTTTTTATAATTATATTGACATTTGGGTTCTGGTATCTTGAAAATGCACATCCGCTTGATGTTTTGTTACCAACTACAAGTATCTCCACTGTATCTCCACCTTACGTGCATTTGCACACTTCCTCCTCGAGACCTCCAACATAGAGAGGGCTACCATAATAACACTGTTTTGATGAATCTTTGCCGTTATTATGATAATACTTGGCATTGTACTGTTCTGCTGTTGTTGCATACAATGTCTGCATGTCATTTGTTCTATGATAGGAGGGAGTTGTGCACAGGCCATAGGTACACTAGGGCCTAAGATAAATATGCCTGAAAAAGCTACAAATGTCTTAGTAATGCAGGATATTACCATCAAGGAATTAATGGCGATTGATATTTCTGAAACCAGGTTGCTCTGACAATGACACACGGTCTTTATAATAGTGAAAATGTTTGAGAAATGCTCTTGGTTTAGGGCAAAAGGAGGGTTTGTAAAACCATATTTCGCATAATACTACCAGATAATGAACATTGACCTAAGCACATTCGCATTGCACTGAAAACCGCATCCGAATGAACCTGAATCAAAGCTGGCTTTGCCGCCATTTTAGAAACATCCGCCATTTTGATAAAACTACTGTATTTTTTCTCTTGTTGAACTGTTTTCGGCTCAAGCTGAGGAAAAATGAACTTTGCACTGTTTAAACATATTGCGACTGCTTTGAGCAGAATGTTTGTCCTGCACTAAGAAACCTTGGAGCTGAACTGAACATCAATTTAGATGTTGTCTGCACCAATAGCTTCATCCTTGTTCAAATAGTGGAACTGAATGCTGAATAGCTGAAACTGTGTGCCTTTGCAGAAATCCATTGTGGGCATTCTTGAAACTGGACTTACCTTTAAGACGGAAAACAAATGTCACCATTGTATTCTGTATACAGACAAATATGTTAATGTTTGAGGACAACATCGAACATTGTATGAGTTATTTGATTCAGTATTGGCAACGTGAACTGGGTATGAACCCTAGTGAATGATCAACTTGGAGAAGGGCTGGACGATGCTCCGGGATTGTGTATAAAAGATGCATACTTTGCAATGTCCAGCACTCTCTCCCCTCACGGTGTCTGCTGGTACACACTGCGAGGCGCTGAGAGACAGATAGCTATCTATATTTGCATATTAAAATACATGTATCTCTGAACTCGTGATTGGCGTAATTCATTTTTGGTGGTACTAAACCTTGATAATTCTTTTGGTCTTGCAAGGATGGTCGGAGGCAGATAACTTATAGGTTACACCACATTCCTTCTACATAGCTTGCATGTAAATAGACATGAAGCTGTTTCTACTGTCAGAGATGACCTCTTTGGGAAATCCAACTCTGGTAAAGATGCACAAGAGAGCCCTGGCAACTACCTTGGCTGTTACGGTTCGAAGGGGTATAGCATCAGGGTACCTGGTGGCATGATCTACCAATACCAGGATGAACTTGTGTCCACCTGATGTGGGAGGGTCAAGCGGACCAACAATGTCTACCCTCTCAAACGGTGTGCCAACCACTGTAAAAGACTGCAGTGGGGCAATGACACTGCCTCCAGACTTGCCAGAAAGCTGACAAGTGGGACAGGTATTGCAGTGACCTTCCATTTCTACTCCCATTCTGGCCCAATAGAAGTGGGCTCAGAGCCTCTGCTTAGTCTTCTTGGTGCCAAGATGGCCAGCTAAGGGTATCTCATGTGCCAACTGCAAAAGGAAGGGCATGTATACCTTGGGTACAACCAATCTCTTGACTGGACCAGGCTCAGGCTGAGCGGGCTCACTGTAAAGGAGCTCACCCTCCCAATACATTCTAAAGGTCCTAAGCACCTCTGCTTGGTCTTGAGCCAATTTCCTTAGATTCTCAAGAGAGTGGCACTCTCTTTGACTCTTAAAAAATCGCCCTAGAAGGTCCACCTTCAGCCAGCAGGCATTTCAGGTCAGGGTGATTCTCTGGGTTGAGTACCTCTCCCTGAGGATGGTCTTCTGGCTTTTCTCCCTCTGGAGTTGAGTCAAGGGTCACCACTGGGCCTTATCCCTCAGGAGCAGGAGCCACAGTGGGTGCTGTAGAAAAGCAGCAAGTTATGCTCTGTACATGCATATCATTTCACTTTTAATAATAAATGCATCAGAGTGGTTCTCTGAAAACATATAGATATCATGCATGCAGTATAATTCTTTGATCTGGTGTGATTTAGAATAAGTATTATGATTTGACATAATCTTCAATGTTGCATGTCCTTGGTGATAGAGCACTGTAATCCAAATCGCACCATGTTTTAGCTAGCATCTTCAACATAGGGTAGAATATACGCAACTAAATCTAAATGTTGTTTCTAATTCAGTAGACACATCAACAACCCACCTCTTTGTGCCAAGATCTGTAGGCAAAGTGGTAGGAACAGAGGGAGTTCTTTTCTATATGGAGAGTTGGGGTCACTTATGTCCTTAGAAGCAGATTGCAATTTTAGTTCAACCTGCTACTATAAAGTTATTTTATTTCGTTTTAAACTTGTATTGAGCATTAGGGAGTGTGCACACGCATCGGGGCATAATCCAAGTACATTTATGAGAAAGAACCAATCTTAATAGCTACAACAATGTCTTATCAGGTAAAATACAATATTTGAAACAAAATAAAAGAAAACTAGACATTGGATTTATTGCAAAAAGAATGTACTTAAAAAACACAATATGCACTAACTACGAGCAAGTCAGTTGTAAAGAATGGTTTGCTCATATGCTACGCAGTGACGCAGGAAGCTTTTATCAAATGCAAGAGGAAAGAAAGTGCGTTTCCCATCATCGTCTGAATTTCATACAAAATTCTAGTGTCCAAGAGGAAGTCATCTGGATGGTAAAGTTCTAAGTTGTTCACCGGGGTATTAGACTTATGCAGTGGTTGCCTTTTCCACTGTCACTCAGCATGATCAAATTATCCATATAGTTGTAATGAGGCTGACTCCATACACCTATGGATAAACATATTTGTCACTATTCTGAAGATCCCCTTCGAAAATTAGCTTGGGGAGGTGGAGGGGTCAGTGAAGTGGTTCTTGCCTCCCAGCTTCCCTCCCCAGAGAGGCTGAAGGGGATTGTTGTGGAAAGGGGTATCCATACGCTGGGTAGTGTTCAGAGAGTCTTCCAGTAGTTCCCATGATGATGGAACACATAGGGGGCCAGAGCCCTTCCTGGAAATGAGGACGTCAAATGGTGTGTATGGGCTACTTTATGCCACCAAGAGGGCATTGATAGCTTGGTAAAGTCCTTCCAGTTGGACATTATTACTTTGAAAGCAATCACCATCAGTGGTTGAAGTGGGGGGGAGCGATGCTCCTCTACTTATTTTTTAAAAAAAGTTTTTACTGTTCCTATATATATATATATTTTTTAAAAGTCTGTTCTGGAATGGTTTAGTTTTAAAATTAAGTGTAAGAAGAAGTTGAACCTTGCACTTCAGTGCAGTGCACTGGTTCCATGTGATATTTTCTCGCCGCAAAAATATTGCGATGCAAAAATATCGCGATGCAAAAATATCGCCATATTTTTGTGGCGAAAATAACACATGGACCCTGCGGGGGACACCCCCGCAACCCCCGCATCATTTTTTTATGTGCGGGGGACACCCCCTCAACCCCCGCAACTAATATTTTCACCACCAAAAATATCACCTATGGCCGTTCCCGACGACCATATGTTCGGCGATATTTTTGCTGGTGAAAATATTACCTGATACCAGTGCACTGAACATTCCTTTAAATAGCAGGTGTGTTTGTTTGGGGGTTTGGATTGCATGTGGGAGGGGGGCATGTGATGGGGTTTGTGGGGAGCAGGGGCAGGCCAGCAGGTAACATAGTTCCACTACTTCTTTTCGTGCACTTCGACCACTGATCACAATCGGAGTATCAACATTTTTTCTTTGAATGGGAGAACCTTAGAATTCTGGGTTTACTCTCCCGCTCAGCACTGCATAGCTAGAGTAGGGGATATATTGAATTCCAAAATACTGATTTGAACTGGCACGTGAAAAGCATTTGCTTGAGTGTTCCTAATTCTAAGTTACATGAGCAACAAAAAGAGACCTGGGGTAGATAAACAGATATTTTTCATATTGATGGTGTCAAATATGCTTTATTATATAACACGAACAGGGTCTTACTGGTAGAGGCGGCAACTGAGGTAGAACTGAACGAGATTACTTGGCGAGTGGTCACCTGCCAATAAATAAGTGCAGGCATGTGGACAACATAGGCCAGTGGGTGCACGAAGGCAAGTGTTTGGAGCTAGGGCAGAGGCTGAGGTGATTGGACGAAAGGCAAGGACTCGGAGGGACACATAAGGACTCAGGCTGCCAATCTCAGTGACTGTGGGGTTTAGCACGGGAGGGAGAGGGAGAAGGAAGAGGTGAAGAGGAAAGTTTTGAGGAGCTTCTGGAATTTGAGGAGATCCGACTTAAGACCAAGAGGAAAGTGGAGCCTGTTCCAGAGGAGGGAGCCAGCCGAGGAAATAGATCGGCCACCAGCTATCTGCTTAGCAAAGCGCTTGAAACACAGGGAGTTGGAGCTGGAAGAACGTAAAGATCTGGAGGGAGAGTATTTTGTGAGAGACGGTTGTAGATAGCTTGGTCCCGGGCCCCAGACAGCCATGGATGATGATGCAGAGGGATTTGAATTTGATCCTTGCAGCAACCGGGGCCAGTGGAGAAAATTTAGGGCTGGAGAGATACGGTGCATGGGCTTGAGGCCAAGGATATGTCTTGCAGCCCTATTCTGGATAAGCTGGTTGTGGCGAAGAGAGGAAGGGCAGATTGAGGCAGATTAAGGAAGTGGCTGTTGCAGTAGTGCAGCCTAGAGAGTACCAGAGCTCTAGAGACATTGAGCTTCTGGGGAAACATGAGGAAAGGAAGAATACCTCTGAGGAGGTGGGGTTGGAAATGGGCCTTCTTGGCAATGTCCAGGATGTGAGGGAGGAAAGAGAGAGGAGTGGAAGATTACTCCAAGGTTTCTCGCTTCAGATGAAGAAGGGGGAGAGCCCATAGAGGGTGGCCAGAGTGAAGTGTGGAAAGAGGTAGCAGGAGTCCTGATAGGAAGGATGTCAGTCTTGCTAGCATTGAGGTAGAGATAATTAGAGGCACACTGGGACTGGAAAGCAGATAGGCAGTCAGGGGTGGTAGAGGAAGTAGAGGGAGGACCAGAGGGCAGTTTGAAGAAGAGTTGGGTGTCATCTGCATTACACTGGAAGTGAGGGGAGAACATGGAAATAAGGTGGGCAAACGGGGTGAGATAGACGTTAAAGAGCCAGGGTGAAAGGTTGGAGCCCTGGGAACGCTACAGGTGGAGATAGAGATGGGGGAGGAGAAGGAGCACAGGATAACCTGGGAGAGGCAGTAAGTGAGGATAGAGGTTAGCCACTACAGTGCCCCCTCCGAGATACCAAGGGTATCATGGAAACTTTTTATGAGGATGGAGTGCTTGACGGTGTCAAATGCAGTGGAGAGATCAAGTATAATGAGAACATCAGGTGAGTTATATTCAAGAGGTGCGAGCAGTTCTTCATCGCTGTTCAGAAGTGCAGTTTCCTTTGCCTCTGGTTCGTCAGAATCCAGATTGATGGTCATTTTGATCAACTAATAAGTTCAGTATGCTGGGTCAGTTGGGGGAAGGCCAGCTTCTCCAGACAGAAGTTTCCCAAGGAAGGGAGTGATAGAGATGCACCGCGTGGTTAGCTGGACACAAGGGGTCAGCGGAAGGCTTTTTCATGAGGGGATCTACAAGGGAGTGCTTGAGGGAAGAGGGGAAAGACCCGGAAGCAAAAGAGTGATTGCAGAAATTAGTAAGTGCAGGGGCAAGGGAGCTGATATTGTCCTTAATAGTTCTGGAAGAACAGGGGGAGATCTATTTGGAGGAGAACTTCATAGAGCAGACAATCCTAGTGACCTCATCGGATGTGATGAGAGAGAAGGAGGAGAGAATGGCTGAGGGAGGATGAAAGGCCAGGGGTGGCAGGGGGATGGGACACAGGCAGAGGGAAGGGGAGGAAGAAAGAGTGCTCAGGATGTCGTCAGGATTTGCAGTGAAGTGGGTGGCTAGTGCAGTGCAGAGGGCGAAGACTGCAGACGGATTGGCTAGTTCCTGCTGATTTTAAAGGGTTCAAACATGTTGTTGGATGCTCCATAGAAACCAGCCTGGATGTGGGTCCTCTTCTTGGAATGAATGGAGGGACAATAATGCCTTTGCAGAAGGCGACTGGCCAGTTTGTCCGAGGATGAGCATGAGGTCTTCTCCTTCTGCACCGCAGCTCTGCACTTGCATTTTAGGGCCACTAGATCAAAATCGTACCACATGTTTCGTTGGTGGCATGTTTCATGTGGATCCTCATGGCTGGGGCAAGAATGTCGAGAGTGTTAGTGATGACGGATGGAGGTTGCTGAGAGCAGAGTCAGAGATAGTCTGCAGTGGGAGGATACAGGGGTATAAAGGTTTATGCTAAGGCAGCAACTGACACTTGTTTCATCAGGCGGATGTCCATGAAGGAGGTTGGCAGTGCGGGGAGAGGTGCGGTCGGAGGGCCGAGAGGGCCCAGGTGTGCGCAGAGGAGGATGTGGTCTGACCAGGAGAGCGGGGTGGTGAGCGGGTTGGAGAGTAAAAGTGTAGATAAAGGCATTGAGAGTGTGTCCAGCTGAATGGGTAGGACCAGAGGGGAGAACAGAGCGGGAGGGTGAGAGAGGTTCAGAGATCACGGACGAGAGTAGGTGCTGTGCATGAGGAGTGAAGGTGGATGTTGAATTCACCCAAGATGAGGAGTTTAGAGGTAGATGTCAGGAGAGCGAAGGAGAAATCAGCCCATTCTGAGAGAAACAAGGACATGGAGCCAGCTGGACTGTAGCTAGTGGCAATGGTCAGGGAGGAAGTAGGAGAGATGACCAGCTTGCAGACAAGGCTCTCGAAAGAGGAGTATTGTAGGATGTTTCAACCCACGCATCCAAGCCATACAACATCATTGTGCATTACGGACATGGGAAACATCATAATGGCTGCCGGAAAGCATTCTGCTGGCCAGAAATCACCAGAAAGTGCGCAGTGAGAACCTGACAGACAGGCTGCCATCTTCTTTTGCCTCTGTCAGTGTTAATACAGGAGACCATTGCCAGCCCCATCCTTTGGCTGCCCACAGAACAAAAGCAGACAGAGGAATACAGAGCTGTTCAACAATTCATTTCTTGATTGTCAAAATTGCTAAAATCATGGGCATGAAACCACCAAAAAAATCTAACTTCTGGTTGGGTGTTATACATTACTCTACTGCAGAATCCACATCAATACAATGTTAGCAAGGATCATATGCTATCAAGTAAAATCCCCTTTTTGAAATGTATTAATTTAAGGCAGCTGTCAAAAATGGGTGCAATACCGGTGCCCGCCACTGACCGGCGCTAGCGATCTAAATTCTGACAGGAGACTTGTATTCCAGGAGCTAAACAGTGAACCTGAGTTAGCTGGGACTTCAAAGGCTTGGTTGTCCATGAGAAGTCTTCACATCTAGTATTCTCAGCAAGAAGGCAGGAAATCGCTTGGTTCTGTTAATCAGATGGAGCGTGGCACCCTGTACTGATGCCCTGCTATCAGGAAAAACTAGACAAAGGATTCCTTCAGCTGAATAGGGTATGCTGATTTTGGGTGTTAACTGTCAACACTCCTCTGGGGGAAGGCAAGACATTTGACCTCTGAGCCAAGCCAAGTTTCTAGGGGCGGGGACAAACAAATGGGCCTACTGCAGTGGAGGCAAATGTATGTTTTATTAAATTGCTTATAAAATATTGTATCAAGCTGACAGAAATGTACAATTTGGGGATTATTAATATGAAAAATGCACCCACAATTTGAGACGAAGCGGGACGCTGTAGGATGTTCTGAGGCCAAGCCCTGTAATTATTAATATTGTAACGTCTGTGTTTATGCTAGAGACCTCAAAACGTACTGTAATGTGCCCAGAGAGGGTGTGTACCTCCGTGTCAGATTTGATGAAAAACCAATATTCGAAACCCATCAAAAGCGCAAAATGTTGTCACTTCTGCACCCAAGCTCTTAGAAAGATCAGGGTTGAACAGAGACCTGTCTTAATTCATCTGTGTTGTGTACATGTAATTTCAACAACTTGTGTATCTGGGAAGCATGTTTGGTTATGAAAAATTGATTTTCTAAGTAAATGCTAAGGGGAGGGACTTCAGTCAAGCCATAAACATAGCACCACTCTGACTCATTCTGACTCACTACTCCGTTCTCCAGTCAGAGGACAGTAAATCCTTTAACCTATCAGAATCCTTAGTGGGTTGGGCATAGAAAGTCAGCCTTCCCACCCACTTTCAAAAGACATAAAAAGAACCACTGAGACCCAAATAGGGACATTCATTTCCACTCTTTAATCGATATCTGCGAAGCACGCTGCCCAACCATATCCAGAACTTAGACTTCAGATAGACTCCAGAACTTGAAGCAGAGAGGCCTGAACCAAAAGCTGAATCCTTCTCAGCAGGCCTCAGAATCCAGCGACCTAACCAAACTATTCAACAGCCGGGCAAGCTGTTTGATTCTGGCTAGAACCATATCCAGACCCAGAAAGCAGAGCTGTATCCAGACCCAGAAAGCAGAGCTGTATCCAGACCCAGACCAGACCGCTGTGCAGTGCCGATAGCAGACCCAGACCAGACCGCTGTGAGCAGAACCAGTGCCAGAGACTGTCCCGTGGCGAGAGAACCGCAGCCCATATCTGACCCGATCTGTGACGAGGTCCATTCCAGTCCAAATCTAGGAGTGAGTATCCAGCCAAGAACCATGCATAGTCATCGCTTAGTCGAAAGTAATCTCATCCCATCCATTTCAACCTATTTAGAACTGCATAGAAATCGTGTGTCCATTCTGTGATTTTAAAGCTGCAAAAGTGTCATCTGTCATTCTGAAATCTTGACTTCATTTCTGAAAATCTACCTCCACAAAAACGTCCGTATCTTTTGAACCGTATGTCCTAGAAGCGAGATTTAACTGTCATTTTAAAGCTAAGCACCTAAGCTTATAGTTTTTCCGTAATCGCGAATTGCAATTTGACTCAATTTCACCACATGTAAAAATAGCTGCTTCATGCTTTCCACTGCTGAAATTCGTTTTCACTCTGATAATCATTCCTGAATCATTGCTAGTGTTGACCTGAACTAATTCAAAGTAGCTATCACCTACCCTGAATCTCCTATAGGGAATTAAAATCATTTTTAGCATATTTTTCACTTCATTGCAACCACATTTAAAAGTATTTGGCCTGTGTTTTAAAATCATCCCTGTTTCTCTAAGCTTTCTGGGGGGGAACGGGAACTGAACTGCTTTTGATTGTATTCCTGAAAACCTGTGTGCCCTCATTTCCATCTCTTCATAATGCATAGGAGGGGAGTGAGTTGTCACAAAGGAAAAAGTGATCAGATTATCTCTTGTTGAAACCATATCCAGTTTATTTCTGTGCTGCATTCTTTCCATCATTGCTTTTCCTTGAAACCATACAAAGTATTCTCTGCTACCTTATCCTTTCTATACCAACTCCTAAGTTATTAAGGAATTGTGCTACTGTTGTTGATCACTGTTCATACTCATAAGTGTGCTATCAAATATTAATTTATTCATAAAAGTGTGATATATATATATATTGTTTAATTTTTCCAATAAACCTTTTAATTTGCAAAACAAACCTACTTCTTGGCTCAGTGAGGTCAGGGGGATTCAAAGAGAGGGGCGTTATATAAGGGTTCATCATTCAGATTTAAGAACTTGACATAAAAATATATAAATAAGGGTTTCCATTGGGCATCCCACACTAGGCATTGACTTAGTTTATTTATTTATTTGGATTTGTATAGCGCACATCTGCCTAGGGGCATCGTGGCGCGGAAAGCATTCTTACTTGTTACAGGCAAACATGGTATGGATATAGATACATTGCTGAACATATATGCATGTTTATATACAGTTGTGCTTATTTATATACAGTTGTGAAAAAACAGTTAGGACGTGGGGTGGAGTTAGTTAAACAGCGTGGTTTTGAGTAGTCTGCGGAAGACATGGTAAGAGTTTTCCTTCTTGAGCGCTGTGGGGAGAGCGTTCCAGTTTTTGGGTGCTAAGTGTTGGAAGCTAGCCCCCCCGGCTTTGCTTCTTTTGAATGTCGGTACGTAGGTCTGGTTGGTCATGTGTGACCTTGTGGGTCTAGTAGATGTGTTAAGGGTGATTCTTTCAGAAAGATAGGGCGGAGCCTTGGCTGAGCGGCATCTGTGGGTGATGGCCATGGATTTAAATAGTATTCGCTCCTTTATTGGTAGCCAGTGGGCTTCTTTCCTGGCTTGGGTGATGTGCTCCCTTTTAGGGATGCTTAGGGCTGCTCTTAGAGCATTGTTTTGTGTGACTTGCATTTTTTTTAGGTTTTGTGCAGACGTGCCCAGGAAGAGAGCATTGCAATAGTCCAATTTGGTACCTACTGTGGCTCTAGCTACGGCTAGGCAGTTTTTAGTGGATAGGAAGGGTTTAACAGCGTTGATTATCTTCGTGGTGAGTGCGGCAGAGGAGGCTATGGCATTGACTTGCCGTGTCATGGAGAGAGTGGAGTCAAGGTATACTCCTAGCGTTTTTACTGCAGTGGAGACTGTGATGGTAGAGTTATTTATGTTAAAGGATTTGTAGTGCGATGGGAGTTTGTTTAGTGTTTCTTTGGTGCCAACTAGTAGGATTTCTGTTTTGTCCCCGTTTAGGCAGAGGCCGTTGGCTGCCATCCAGGTTTGGATGGCTGTATAGATCTTGGTTAGTGCTGCTGCGTCTTGTTCATAGACCCCTGTGAGAGGGAGCAGGACTTGCGTGTCGTCAGCATAATTGGTGTATGCTATGTGGCGACGGTCCAAGTCATTGAACAGTGGGAGGGTGAAGAGGTTGTATAGGGTGGGTGCAGTGCAGGACCCTTGTGGGACGCCATAGTGGATGGTGGTGGGGGTAGCGTTTGCAGAGTCTGAAAAGACTTTCATACGTCGTCCCTCGAGGAATGATTTGACCCAAGAGATGGCTTCTGGCGAGAAGTGGGCTTCATTTTTGAGTTGCGTGCCTAGAATATCGTGATTGACCAGGTCAAAGGCGGCAGATAAGTCTAGCAGGAGCAAGAGTGCCGGTTTGCCTTTGTCCATGATGTCATTTAGTTGGATTTTGAGGTCTAATAGGGCTGATTCGGTCCCATGCCCGGGCGGAATCCCAATTGTCTTTTTCCTAGGATGCGGTTTTCTTCCAGGTATTCCTGTATTTGTGTATAAGCAACTTTGTCGCGGATCTTGAGCAGGAAGGGAACGGTTGTGATGGGTCTATAGTTGTTGGCGTTTTCGGGATCTAGAGTGGTTTTTTTAGAAGAGGGCGCACCCAGGCTTCTTTTAGGCTGGTTGGGACTGAGTTTGAGTTGAAGGACGCATTGATGAAGGTTTTAAGAAATGGTGCTAGTGATTCTACGCAGTCTTTAACTAGTTTAGCGGGGCAGGCGTCGCCTTTACAATTAGAAGGTTTGATTCTGTTGACGATGTCTACTACCTCTTTTTCTGAAAAAAAAAGGAGTAAAGAGCTTAGTCTTTGTGTTCTCAGTCACAGTTTCCGTGTGGGATGCTGATAGGTTGTGCTGAGTGAGATTTTTGTGGTGGTCTATGATTTTTGCTTGGAGGAGTTCAATTTTGTTTATGAGGGCGGACTGTATGGTGTTACACCAAACTTGGTCCTTAACAATCTCTTGCGACTTAGTAGCCGGTGTGGATAGTTCCTTGAAGATGGCGAAAAGCTCTTTGGATTCAGAGGAGGCGTTGGAGATTCTTTCATTGTAGGACGCGGATTTGGCTGCTATGATACTTTTTTTGTATTGGGTGGCCAGTGATTTGTAGGAGGATAGCGAGGATGCGTTGGGCGCGCTTTGCCATAGGTTTAGGGCTTTGCGTTTTTTGGTTCGTAATTCTTTTAGTTCTGCTGAGAACCAGGTATTTGAGTGTTTGGTATTTTTAGATTTTTTCTTTTGTAGAGGGGCGATGGTATCTATGGCAGTGCTGATGGTGGATTTGTAGATATCCGCCAGCGCAGCTGGGTCTGATGCGGCAGGGAGGTTAGAAGTGAGGGTGTCTAGGTAAGGTAGGATATTTTTTTTAGTGATGTTCTTGGCGCTTCTGGCCAGGGCTGGAGGTGCTGGCTTGAGTTTTTTACCCGAGTTGTTAGGAATGGGGATGAGGAAGTGAATGAGAAAGTGGTCGGACCATGGGGTAGGTGTGATGGAGCTGATGTCGATGCCACAGTTGTGGTCAGCTATCCAGTCAAGAGTACGTCCTTTGTTATGGGTAGGATGGAGTACTTTATGTTCAAAGCCCAGTTCCTGGAGAGCCTGGGCTAGTGTGGTGGAAGGTCTATCTTTCTGGTCGTGGAGTCCCAGGTTAAGGTCTCCTAAGAGGATAGTTTTGGTTGTAGTTTTAAGGTTTTCCCCTAGTAGATGTGAGAGGTTGTCCTGAAAGTCCAGTATTGGGCCTGGTGGGCGGTATACTAGATTGAGGGTGATGGTGGTATTGGGAGAAAGTGCGATCTTCGCAGATAGCGAGTCTACGTTCTCCCCTAATTTGGAGCAGAGTTGTCTTATTTCTAGGTGATCTTTGACTATGAGGGCTACCCCCCCTCCTGTGGATGGTGTTCTGTCCTGTCTAAGGATGGAGTATCCCAATGGGATGGCTAGGGAGATGGCCGGGCCGGCGGCATTGTGTAGCCAGGTTTCGGTGATTGCGAGAATGTCAAGGTCGAGGTTGGTTAGAAGGTCATGAATTTCAGTAGCGTGGGCAGGGAGGGATCTGGCATTAATTAATGCGCATTGTAAATCTGGGCGTGGCAGTGGAGGTGGGGTGGTATTCTATCCAGTGGCTGCCTTGTTGGTGGTGGCCCTTTTGTGGTATTCTGTAGTTGGTTTGTTTACAGTTTTATCTGGTTGGGTTTGCGGTGAGGATCTGGAGTGGAGGCCTAGTATTTGATTTCTAGAGTTAGTAGCTCTGGGGCGCGTCGAGGGTGTGCTTGGTTTGTGATCTGTGGGTTTAGTGAAGAAGGATGGAAGGAAGGGTGTGGGGGGGATGAATGCATACGGTGGGGGTGTGATGTTGGGCATGATGGGTGAGTGCAGGGCAGCGATCAGCTATCAGTCAACTTTGGCTAGGAGTGGGCAACACAATGGCTAGATATAGGCAACACAATGGCTAGGAGTGGGCAACACAATGGCTAGATATAGGCAACAATGGCTAGGAGTGGGCAACACAATGGCTAGATATAGGCAACACAATGGCTAAGAGTGGGCAACACAGTGGCTAGATGTAGGCAACACAATGGCTAGGTATAGGCAGCACAATGGCTAGGAGTGGGCAACACAATGGCTAGATATAGGCAACACAATGGCTAAGAGTGGGCAACACAGTGGCTAGATGTAGGCAACACAATGGCTAGGTATAGGCAGCACAATGGCTAGGAGTGACATAACATACCTAGAAGCGACAATCCAACAGTGACTGAAATGCAAAGGATAAGGCACCTATTGTGGCAATTGAGCAGTGACTAGAGTACATAACATACCTAGAAGCGACAATCCAATAGTGACTGAAATGCAAAGGATAAAAGCACCTAATGGGTTGACAATTTATGCAAAGGGTTATTTGTAAAGTCATTAATCCTAGTGCGAATTACTCAACAGTAGCAGGTTAGTGGCAGCATCTAGATGCGAAAATCCACGCATAAGCAAAAATACCTGCATTGACTTAATACTAATAGATCAACACTAACAGAATAGTGGCAACATCTGAATGCGAAGATCAGCGCGTAGGCAGGAGAGGCTTTCATTGAGTGTTAATGTTCCATGCCGGTAGAGAACAGATTTGTCATGGCACTTAGGCTCAACGGGACCATACGCGAGCCTGGGCTGCTAGCCATAGTGAGTGAAAATGGGAGCTACCTTGAGAAGCGAGGTTAGGCTATCGAAGAGATAGTCTAGTCTTTCTCCTGGCGTGAGCAACTGGTATTAGGTGGTCGCAGTTGTAACAGTCTTTGCATGTAAGTAGTTCAGTTCGTATAACGTTCTTTTGCAAGATGATCACCTCACTTTGAGTGTAGGTGTGTACTGGGCGATAATAATGTAGAAGCAATATGTCGTGATGTATGTCACGGGGCTGTGGGATTCTCTTTGGATCTAGTGTTTCATGCACGGGTAAGATGAAAATAGCGGAGGACCCCAGAGGGTAAGTTGGATTGCTGAATTGAAGTCACTTACAGTATGACTGGGTGGGTATGAGGGAAGAAGGGACCCACTTAGGGAAAATCAGGGAAACCCTACAGCCAGCACGGTTTGGGCGAGGCTTGGAGATGATCTTGTAGCCATCAGGGAGAAGGCAGTCAAAAGCAGTGACTGAGCTGGCATTGAATCACGTCTCGGTAAGAGCGAGGATATCGAGGTTGAGGTCTTCGCAAAGGAGGCTGATGTTAGCAGAGTGTTTTATCGCAGAGCGAGCATTAAGCATGGCAACATGAAGCAAGTCTCTGCCTTTAAAGGTTTTTCGATGAGGGGTACAGGGGCGCGGTGCAGCTGTTGGAGGAGTGGGGGAGGCGAGACAGATAGAGAGGAAGAAGGAGTAGCAGGTGTAAGAAGGAAGTTGATGATGGACGGCAGGCACCGGTCAAAGAGGAGGAGGGTGCGTTGAGGTCCGTGACCCATGATAATGCCATTGCGATAGACATTAATGATACACCTAAATGATGAGAAGCCCGCCAAGAGTACTTCCCATCTAGTGCCACCATTAATGGTTGAGGATGGGAAAGGAGAGAGAGTAGAGGTCAGATGAGGAGTCCAAAGATCTGGAGTTGGGACAGAAAAGAGGATATCGGTGACAATCTGTCTGGAAGTTGTGCTGACATAGGTGTCTGCGATGGGTAGACCAGGGTTAGTGGCCAGGACATCTTTTTTTTGTACTTTTTTCTTCCAGACTTATGAGAGAGAGCAAATAGGTGATAGTATAGCAGTTAGAATAGATAGGGGGGATTGTGAGTGCCATGGGGCAGAGGGAAGGTGAAGATGGAGGATAGAAGGAGAGATTGCATTGCACAAACAGACTCACCAGGCGGTCTAGCAGCCGAAAAGGATGTAAGGCACACCAGAATTCGTAATAGCCAGAAAGGCCACAAATGCAATGCCAAATGGCAGAACACACCTAGATTCGAATGTTACAGAACACTTGAATGCAGCGGAAAAGTGGAGGGTGCACAGTTGGGAAAACACACCTAGATTCAGACTTTACAGAACACTTGAATGTAGCAGAAAAGTGGAGGGTGCTGTAAGGAAGGCATGGACCCCTCCTGCCCAGCTAACTATCGCCCAATCTCCATCACTCCCTTCCTGGGCAAGCTCCTGGAGAAACTTGCCATCTCCCAGCTTAATCTCCACACCGAATCTGTTGGTTGTCTTCATGACCATCAGTCTGGCTTCAGGACTGCCAGAAGCACGGAAACTGCTCTCCTGAACATCCGTGAAGACCTGCTCTCCAACCTTGACTCCAACACCCTTTGTGTCCTCATCTTACTTGATCTCTCTTCTGCCTTTGTCACTGTCAATCATGCCATCCTGCTCAACCGTCTCCGTGACAACCTGGGTATGATTGGACAGGCTGTGGCGTGGCTGACTTCTTTCCTCTCCAACCGACCCTCCCAGGACCCAACTCGGGTCCTTCCTCTCCGATATCTTTTTCTCTAACTGTGGAGTCCCCTAGGGGTCTAACCTCTCTCCCTGGCTGTTCAACCAATACTTGGCACTCCTTGCCATCGCATTGCCGCTCTCTGCCCCAACTTTCAGTGCTATGCGGATGATACCCAGCTCATTTTCAGGCTACCCTCTGCCTCTTCTTCTCCTTCCCTCATATCTGACTGTCTGTCATCCAGGAGTGGTGCACCGCCAATGACCTCTGTCTTAATGCCAGTAAGACTGAGATCCTACTCATCGGCACACCCGCTCCCTCCTTCCCTGCAGCTCTCTGGCCGGCCTCTCTTGGCCCTCTTCCTGCCCCCACCTGCATGGCTAAAAACCTCTGGGATATCTTCGACTCCACACTCTCCTTCTCCCCTCACATCTCTGATGTCTCTAAGAAATCCCACTACCAGCTGCACCGCCTCAGAGGTATTCTTCCTTTCCTCTCCTTCCCCCAAAAGCTCACCGTCTCCAGAGCCCTGGTTCTCTCCAAGCTGGACTATTGCAACAGTCTCAATCTGCCTGCCTCTACTCTCCGCCCTCTGCAACTTAGCCAAAACAGGACTGCGAGACTTGTCCTTGGCCTCAAGCCCAGGGATCGTATCTCTCCAGGACTGAAATCTCTGCACTGGCTCCCAGTGGCTGCAAGGATTAAGTTCAAAACCCTCTGCATTGTCCACAAGGCCTTCTGGTGCCTGCGGCCGGAATACCTTCAACTCTCTCTTCCCAAATCCCTTCCTTCTCAGGCTCTTCGCTCATCTGCCTCCAACTCCCTCAGGGTCAGTCGCTTCTCCAAGCAACGAGTGGGTAGTCGAGCTCTCTCTTCAGCAGTTGCCTCCCTCTGGAACAGCCTCCCTGCCTCCCTGAAACTTGAGGAGAATCATCTTTGGTTCCGGAAACACCTCAAAACCTTCCTCTTTGCTTCTGCTTTCTCTGCCTCTCTCCCCTGCTGAAACTCCTGGCTGAAACTGCACTGGTCACCTTGCCACCTTTTCTGATCTTGGGTCCAGGCCACGCCCTGCTTTTTGCACACTTGCCATGCCCCCCCTGGCAATCGATCGCACCTGGGGACTGTTTTCTGTATCCCTACAGTCCCCTAACAGCACTTATTCTGTGCTTACCCTGCACTTGCCACCATCTGGCCGCTTTTATTATCTTATTTATTCTTTCCATCCCTTGCACTGCACTTTCCCCCTCTCCCTTCCCCCAGGCACTTGCCCTTTCTCCCTACCCATAAACTTGTGCAATCCGAATATCACCTGGCCTAGTAGGATCGTTGTCTGTTTCCCACTGTTTTCCCCTCCCTTGCCTCATCGCGCCCTGAAACACTTGTGTATGGGCACATTATAAATGCCATATCATATCATATGGTATCAAAATAAGACAGACACAAGTGACCACAGTTAAATGGTATTTATAGAACTTCATCAAGGGTGTGTTAAACACTTATATAAACCTAAATCTAAGGTGGGAGCAAGCTACGACAATCAAATAATAATAAGGCAGTCCTAGTGAAGTCTCGTCAAAATAAAAGGGCCTATACTAAAAAAACAATTGCCAAACCTTACCGCTAATTTACAAAGAGTATGGGGTAATGTTCATGAAAAAGAAAGAAATGTTCACAAAAATGATAAGTCGGGATGTTTAGGCCGTTGGCCTCCCTTCCCCATGTTTTTAGCATGGGACAAGGCGGTTCACTCGAGCATAACACACTCTTGCACTTTCTTGGCACAAGGGCACAGTTCCATTTCAAACATCAGGGCCTTCTGTGCCCAAGTCGCTTAAATTATCAAAAGTCTCTTGATTCCGAGGGCTTGATGTATCGAACAAACAGTTTCTTTCCAAGTATTCAAGTAGGGCGATTCACTCTTCAGCCTGGATCCCCCTCAGCAGGGCTCAGATCCCTTTTTCACCACAATCTTTTCTCGGGTGACTCACGGTTCACCGCGGATCCTCCTCAGTCGGGCTCCGACTCCTTTTAAATAATTAATCTCTGTCAGCCGGGCTCAGACCAATTACAGTTCGTATTAGCTATCGAAGACTTTCGAATGTGCACTGGGTTTGGCTTGACCTGTTGCAGGACCACTTCAATTTCACAGTTCACAATTGTATACTTTCAGTTGGATACCTAACAGAAACCTTCGAAAGAGCACCCACGTGGTGCCGGACCACTTTGTATATGGTATGTTGGGTTGCTTCCCAAAGTTCAATCACAAAGTTCAATGACTTCTTTGGTCCTAAATATACTCACGTTGCTCATGGGCAACTCCTCACACACTGTTCTCTATATAAAAAATTGCTGCTTGCACCCTTGGTTCTAACATAAACCGGTCTGCTATCAGTCTCTCCAACTCACCGCGTGTGTTGACTTTACAGCGCTGCTTTGGTGTGGGAGCCCAGGACAGGACTACGGCGGCAATCGCTCCTCCTGCCTTGGCTATCGATGCATGAGAGCCCCGGGTACCTTCGACGCACAATGCACCTTTCTTCATCTTTAATTCCCGGTCTTATGTTTCTTATGCTCTACGGCAATTTCCTCCTTGCAGCTCTTTCTGGTCTTGCCATCTTTTCCCTCGTATTAAACTGCCATCTTGGGACTGCTGATTCCTCGTTTATTTTGCCTTGCTCAGATTGTGCATTCATGCTCTACCTTTTATCCATGTGGGGAAGTGTGATAGAAGTTAGGTGTGTGTAATTATCAGTAATTGCCTGGCTCTGCCTGACCCTTGTGTTGGGACATGTCAGGTATATGGCTCGGGTGTTAATCCGTTTTCTCTCACAGAGAGCTGTAAGAAAGTGTTTGTGTCAGGAATGGGACGGGGGTTGAGTTTCTAGGTATCCTACCTGCAAGGATGGGGAAAAGGTGTTATAAGGAAGGGGATACCGTGTCTCACCCTCCAGTGTCTCACTTCTACTCTCCAAGGCGCCCACACCCAGGTGATCCTCCCACACTGGTCCACCCCAGGGTCTGAATCCAAAAACAATGGCCGTGTCCTGGCCACCTGGGTGACAGATCCCCTGGGATTAGCAGGTGAGACGCCTTCAGGTTCCTCACAATTCCTACTGCAGACATCAACAGGATTAAATGAGCATAAGCAAATGCCTGTTGAAAATGTTTCTCAACTTTTTTAACATATTCGTGAGTAGTAGAGGAATTAATCAACATCTGCACTTCTGTTCAGTGCGGCAGATGTGAAACTAATACCAGTTTTTACCAGTCATGAGTTCGGAAGGAAACATTTGGGTTGCTGAAGTAGGGGAAGATAGCAGAAGCAGCGGTAATCATATGTCCAAAGTGGGTCCCGAAACCACCACAAACTTCTTTTGAATTCCCACAATTGTCTCATTATACTGCTCCACCCCTCTGGTAGATGGTAGGCAAAGGCCTCAAATGTTCCAGATCTTGTTCATTGCTTCACTGGTAAAATGACTCCCACAGTCAGACTGTGGTTGAGGACAACTATAATGACAACGGAAATGGTTAATAAATTGGCAGCAGTCTGTGCTTTTGTGTCTGGGAGACATTCCATCCATTTTGTAAATAGGCAAGCGACAGTCAACATATATTTATTTCCTTGTGCGGAATGAATCACAGATCTAATTAAATCAGTCTGTAAATCAGACCAAAGTAATCACACTCCTCGTTTCTGTAAGGGAGCCCGGCCATCTGGAGGATTCAGCTGAAATTGTACACAAATACCAATAAGCCTGTTAAGTATTTATTTACATCTTGACCCGAGCGTGCCCCGTAAGCAACCTCATGAAGGATTTTCGTCGTCTCTTTAAACCCCCTATGGCCAGCGGTAGCCATGTCATGGCTGTGGTTTAGCATAATACTTCTGAACGAGGGAGGTACCACCCTCTGGTTGTAACCAGATTGGGGTTTCCTAACCAACAATCTATCTTGCATTTAAAACATCTACTGAAATATCATTAGTGCTCTCAACACATCTTTCACCTGGTAAATCTGTTCAGACGGGAACATTTTCTTGGTCTTGTAGATATTGATAACATTTTCCAATAATGTGATCTTTTTTCTGAGCAGTAAAGGAATACATATCTGGAGCATATTGGCTCCATTGAATGGTCGAAAGTTCACTTTAGGAATGAGACTATAATCAAGTAGTTGCTGTTACCTGTATTTCTCTCAGGGGGTATTCCATATCAATGGTATTCCCTTGTGGAGGCCCAGTTTTGTTTAATTGATGTGCTTAATCATGTCCTGTTTTGTCAGGAGCCTCTATTTTAGGGATAATAATTTTAGGGAGAATAATGTAGGATTTTGATCCGATTCCCATGCTTCAATGGTTTGTTGTTTGCTTAAAGCATACACTCTTGCTTTCCAATTAATCAATTGTTCCACAAATCCTTTTCAGAAATAATCTGAATATGCATAATTGTCGCCAGTTCCCAGAGTTCATGATTTATGGCAATGAGGGCAGCTTAATATATGGCCATCATTTCTGCCACCTGTCTACTGCAGTGGTCAGTTTTATAAATGGCGGAGGGTTCTGTGGTGTGATTCACTCAAGAACTTCTGATGCTAGCTAGTAATTCCTTTGCATTATTTCTATTTCTATTATATGTTTAGTTACATCCACATAAACTATGGGTATTCTCTGACAGGTGTTTACTTCAAACACTTTGTGTGACAAAGCTATATATACCTCCATATTAGTAGTTGTTTTTAATTCTTCATCTTCTAAACAATTATCCTTGACACCGTCATGAAGATCTATTACTCCTTGTGCCATTGGGCTCTTTATATTTTGGCCCTGTTTTCCTCAGGGTATCCCTTCATAGAAATCTTCCCAGAATGTATCCTCAAATTGGAAACGTTCATAGTCCATAACCAGTCACTCTGCAAATATTGTAGGGGCAGGTCGGAGGTCTCAGCTATAAAATGTTCCAAATGGATGCATTGATGGTAGCTTTTCAACACTGATAATGTTGACACGGTTGCTTTTTTACTATCATTAAGATTTAATGTGACAAATGACAATGGGTCTCATTACGAGTCCGGCAGTAACCGCGGCGGTAAAACCGCCTGGTTACCGCCAGACTCGTATTACCATTCCGCCTCCGTGATTCCCAGAATTACAGGGGCATTACAACCCCGGTTTTCCGGGAATCACGGAGGCGGAATGGTGTAAATCCCCATTCCCATTGAGTCCTATAGGACTCAATGGGAATCGGGATCATGGAAACACCGGCAGCATCTCGTAATGCTGCCGGTGTTTCCTCGTCCGCCTGCATGCGGGAGGTGTTAAACCCGCCAGGTCAGACCTGGCGGGAACATCACCTCCCGCCTGCAGGGGTCGGGATCAGGCGGTCCGGAAACAACAGTGGCGGCGGGTTTACTGCCACCGTTATTTCCGGACCGCCAGGGTCGTAATGAGGCCCAATGTCTTTGTTGCATTTGAAATTACCTTATTTACCTGGTCATGTTTCTGATACAAGACACCAGTTTAACAGGTGTGGGAAAATCCTGTCTACAGCAAGATCCCCTTGCTTTTGATGGGGATAGGCCAAGCACTGAGCTTTAGAAATACTTATTTTCAGTTGTTTCACATCCTCTGGTTTGTGAGTCACCTCACTGCAACTTCACACTACCTTCAATAGATGGAGTTTTGGTTGATTGATATCTGCATAATTCTTTATTCAATTACAACTTTAGTTTGTAAATCCTAAGAAATGTTATGATTCACATGGATTTGTTTGGGTCTTCAACTACAATAAAGGTCCAACCTTCTTTTTCTGAGGTTTAAAGCCCAAAAAGTCTACTTTGGTTCTGCACCATTGGGCTTACTACAGTGATAATTTAGCACCTGTATTATTTAACTGCATCAGTACATAGTGATCTCCACTTAATGTTGTTTCACAGTTTACTTTTTCATAAAGCAGTCATCAATGTAAGCCACGTTCTCTCTTTCTCCAAATTCAAGCATGCCCTAAATGTAGGAATATAGTGAATTAATTCCTGCTTTTATTGTGCCCAGAGGGAATACAAGTTCATTTATACTGCTGCCCACGAAAGTAAAGCTTAGCTTATCTTAGAGTTTTAAGATTACAGAGGCAGTCAAATATCCATTTGTTAAACCGAGAACAGCTCATACTTTATAACCTTGGATCTGTGCAGGTCCATGATTGATGTAAGGGAGAGGCTAACTTGACATGACCGTTGCCTTATTTCTGACGGAGTCTCACTTGTCCATTGCATGATTTTTTGTTTAAATACATTCTATGGAAGTTTTAAAATGCATATAAATCCTTACGAAAAGCGAATTGCAGAACGTTCAATTTTATTATGCATACTACAATATACAATACTACTATGAGCCCACTGCACAGTAAGTTATTACTAACAGACAAGCGCACACTGCTATTGCTAACCGGGCTTCAGCCCCACCCTTCCTCCGAAATGTGAGTTTTGGTACAGAACTTCCTTCAAAGTCGCATCTCCCATGAGCCTTTCCTGAAACTAGTGGGGTAAAAGTTTTACTGTGTGTGTGCAGAAAAATATACTTGCACAAATGCAGTGAAACGTTCGTAAAATGTCCATGCTAATACTTTTGAGAAAGGCTTCCATCGCCTCTCTGCCTCAGGAAAAATAAATGCACATATCAGCCCCCTCCCCACGGATGCAAGCTAACTCTTTGTTGCCTTTATTATTATTATTTTTCTTTTTTTTTATTTTCGTTCAGTTTTTACAAACTTTTTGAAAACTTTAACTTATTAAAAAAAAACACTTTTAGAATACATAAAATAGAGTCCAAAAACAAAAATAGGAAGTACGACTAAATGACAAACTTTCTCTTAGCTTAGCACAAATGGACCTTGGTATATCTCCATTCGGGAAATTCATCTAATTCTCGTTTATTTCTGCACTCTTTACACCTTCGGTCTTCAGATCTATGTGTATATAATAAATGGCTTTCTTGTTCAGTGTCTTCACTATTCACCAAGTCGATCGTTTGCGATTATCTTATCCTCGCAATATGGAGATGTCTCCTCCAACCGAATTTGCATTTGATCAAGGAATCGCATCATTGCAATCAGCAGGGATTTACTTTCGCCAATGTGAAGATGTAACCACCATTCTTCCGGACCATACGACAGGACTCGACTCCTCTCCTTCCTTAAGCAATTTTCTCGTTGAACTTTAAGTTCGGGGCAACGCAGGACCAGATGTTTTAAATTTTCGTCTTCCTCTGCGCAGAACCTACATTTAGAGTTTCCAGCCGCAGTCTTCCTTCGATGGATTAGGATCTCTTTGGTTTCATAGATGTTTAGGCGAAATTTTAAGTACAGTCTTCGTAATCGTTTACACGGTGATAGCGTTAGATATTTCGCGAGTATATTGCGTCTTTTGGCTTCAGGTGGAGTGTTTAGCATACATTTTTGAGAAGATCTTTTTTCATTGATTTCTATCCAGTCCCAGTCTAATAGTTTTCGTTTTACTAGATCTGGATTCTGCCATAAAGTATCTTCGTCTGAACCCAATTGTGCTAGAGTCTCTTTGCACTGGCGCTTCCACTTACACAATGCTGATTTTCCTTGTCCTTTGTCTTCTATCAAGAATTTAACAGAGGGTAAGTTTGCTACTTCGTGTGTTTTCCTGAACAGAGCCAGTTTGTTCCAGGTGATTCTCGCGTTAAGAGTAGAGATTCCTATCTCAAACAATACACATGCTGTAGGTGTGCTTAGTGGGATCTGTAGAATCTTTTTCCAAAAGATGCTTTCACAACGGGCCCATATTTTGTGATCACACCCAAACATATTCTCGGCACCATAGGTGAGAATTGGGCTTACTTTACTTTGGTAAAATCTTCTTACCGGTTCGTAAGAAAATTTGCCATATTTTTGCTGTAAAATGGTACCCTGTGCTGTTAATAGTTTGCAGCTATTTAGGAGTTTTTTTTATCATTGGGGTGTCATTTATGCTGGAGTTAATCATGGTTCCTAAATATCTTGTGTGCAGCACCTTGTTTAATTGATTTGGTCCTATTGACCAAGTTGTTTTTTTTTTACTTGCAGTTCTTCCTCTTTGATTTTCCAATACTAAAATCTCCGATTTGGCCACATTGATCTCAAGACCCAAGTCTTCAGCGAAAGTTCTTAGTGCTGTGAGTTTTCTTTGGAGCCCTATGGGGGTCTGGTCTATAATTACCATGTCGTCCACATACATGATATGATTTATTGGCACTCCATTTATGAGCGGCGGAAATGAAACAACGGATGACAGTGATGTTCCAACTTCTGATATATAAAAGTTAAACAAGGTAGCTCCTAACGGGCACCCTTGTTTCACACCCCTCTCCGTTGGTATGGGATTAGTTAGATTTCCTTCACGATCTAGTCTCACCTGTATATAGGTGTCGGAGTATAGATCTTTAATAGCATGGATGAGGCTCGCGTTGCATCCTCTTTCTTTGAGGTTTTCCCATAAAGTTTCTCTGTCTACACCGTCGAAGGCGTTCGCCATGTCAATAAACGCCAGATATATTTTTCGTCCTGATCTGATGGCATCGATTTTTAGCAGGTTCAATATCAACAAGTTTACACTACAGCCTACACCTTTGACAAAGCCCGACTAGCGTTCATCATATACTTTGTTTTGGTGGATCCACGTGGTCAGTTGAGCTAACAGCATCGATGCAAACACTTTCCCCAATACATCGAGTAGGGCTATTGGGCGGTAGTTCGAAGGATCTGAGCGGATGCCCTTCTTGTAGATCGGAACGATAATCCCAGATTTCCATGTCTCAGGGATTTTCCCTTCCTTTTTTATTGCGTTGAAAAGTGTATGACAGAAATTTGACCATTCTTCGATATTTTCTTTTAGGTCTGCATTTGACAGGCCATCCAGTCCCGCTGCACGGGAGGCGTTGCATCTCCTGATGGTCGCTCGGATGTCTTCTCTTTCCATGTCAATTTCCCACGGCTGTCTAGTATCTTCATTTGATGGATCAGACGTTTTTCTCCTTTTGAATAACATGATGATTTACCCACTCTTTTTCGTGCACCATGCTTGATAGAAATGCCTTGTCTGAGTTCTGTGTGTCGTTAATAATGTCCCATAAGCCTCTGGTGTTCTTTCGATTTAGCGCCTTCAGCATTGACTCTGCTTCTCTTTGTTCAAATATTGCTCTACACTGTTTATACCAGTTGTTATATTGGTTTTTCACCTTTTTTATCTGTATTTCCATGTCCACTGCGTGTAGGGCGCTAATTTTCTGCATTAATTTCCTTAATTCTCTTTTTCTTCGTGCTACTTCCGGGTCATACTGGTGTTTTCGGTACTCCGATCACGTCAAAGACGTTCTCTCTTTGACTTTATAGATCTCAAGGAGTTGTTGGTATTCCATTGACCTCGGGAGGTTCTGTTCTTGAGATTTTTTTACTGATTCAGTGATTGACACAATGTCGCGTTGTTTCAAACGCAGTCTATTACGGCCAGGAACCACAGATGGATCTTGTCTCCATTGCCTACGCTCCACCGAGTTGCTCTTATTCCATTCGGCTGCCACCATGTTATGGTCGCTGTGGTTAGTCATACCACGTGGAAAGAGTCAATTTCCTGGAATAGATTGTCAGAGACAAAAATGTAATCTAATATTGACTTTTGACTTCCTCGTATCCAGGTTGGTTTAGCTGGAGTATCACCCTTTATTGCTCCGTTCAGCAGTACAAGGTTTCTTAGAGACATTTCATCAAGCCAGCGATGGCAGTTTGTTTTTTCTCTGTGATTCGCTATTGCCTTAAGTTGAGAGATCTCGATCAGTTTCATATTAAGGTCTCCACACAGTATTATTAGTGCGTTTGGTTCTCCTTCTAGTATGCTGTCGATTGCATCTAAGATGTCATCCTCAAATTTTAGATGGAATTTCGCTGTTGTATTCCAATACACGTTTAAAATGTAGATGGTCTGATTGTTAGTTGTTGACGGACACACTGGTTCAATGCAAATCTTTTGCAGATGGGACGATAGATTCCAAGCTTCTTTGATTCTCAGATCGCTTTTTCTTTTGATCAGGGTTAATTGTCCCGACATTGGGCGACCTTTTCCTTTGCTAATCGCTGGATTGAAAACTACTTCGTAGCCTTCTACACACGGTGTACATGTTAACCATGTTTCTTGCATGCAGACAATATCGGCTTTTCTCAAGAACTCTGGTGTTGAACTCAATAAATGGTTGAACCCCCTTGTGTTCCAGGAGGTTATCACCAGCTTTCCCCTTTGGCATTAGCTCATTGGTGACCCATTTAAAGATTTTGCTATACATCCCCATGATTGGGACTCGTCTTCAGTATTCAGTGTGTTTTTGCACTTCACCCTCTTTAAATCCTGAGTGTTCTCTACTGTTGTTCTGATTTTTTCTGCTTTATCTCCTCAAACGAGTGTTGTATACCCCCATCTTCTTCATCCCGTCCATTTTTGTCTAGTTCTTGGTCTTCATTTATTAGGCTTTTCTCCTGATGGCTTTTCAATTGAATTTCTTTTTCGGTTCTCAACTGAGCACCTTTATCTTTTGGTTTATCACAGTCGTTTCCTCCCACTGCATCAGACACTTGGTAACCTGAGTTCAACAATTGCCTCTCGCTCAACATTATCATTTCCACAACTTTTTTCTCAGCAATGTGAAGCAGTACAAATTTCTGGTTTGAGTCTGCTATAATTTCAACCCTGTCAATTTGTGGGCTCTTTAGAGTTCTTAGCACAGGGATCTTTTGGAATATCTGCAATATCGTGTATCTGTTTAAAGCGGGGTCACTCTTTTTGAGATCGATTTTTTCCACCAGTACCCTGTATCGGGTGGAATTATCATGTTTCTTAGATTTGCAGCTGTGATCAATGGGTTTAGCTGTTTTTCTTTGACTTTTCGGAGAAAGCGCTGTTACTGATTGTATCCCCACCATCGGTTGGCACTTCATGTCATTGCTTATTGGTTTAGTTGATAACCCACTTGGACTACAAACCGCATTTCTTTTTTGTTGGTGTATAATCCCTACACGTTTCTCCTCCACCGTGCAAAAGCTTTTAGCGTTTCCCTCTTTGGGCTCTTTATTCTTTAACGTTGATTCTGCTTTTTTTGGAGTAACAGGCCATAAGAAGGCTCTTTTTCCTAGTTGACCTGTCGCTCTCTCTTGTTCAGGTTCGATAGGGGTCTTGCATGTCGAAGTTGGCACTCCTCTCGTCTTATCTTGCTGGGTTGTCACTTCGCATTCATCAGCTGTCTCAGTGGCGTTGTCTACCTCAACATCCTCTTCAGTCGGTGAGCTATAGGTTGACATATTCAGTAAATTTTCGTCATCCTCAACTTCATCCTCAATCGCCAGTGATGTTTTTGTTTTTCCTTCTTTTTCGTTTGTCTCCATCTGTCTGGTCTTGCTCTTAGCTGGATCTTCTGTGGCCGTTGTTCTTGCGGCCTCACTGGAGTCTGTGCTACATTTTTTGTTATTTGTTTGTTGTTTGTTTTGTTTTGTGGGCTCCGTATTATTTACTGTGATGGTTAAGGCTTTAATGTTTTGGAAGAAGTTTGCAGAACTTCGTGGATTTTTGTTCTTCTGCACTTGCTGGTTTTTAGATTTCTTTTTATGTTTACTCTGATTTATGTCGACAGACCTGCCTTTCACACTTTGACCCGCGCTCCGTTTTGATTTTCTAGACTCGAAAATGTCAAACCATTCAGCTTTGTTCTTCTTTTCAGTTATAACGTCGACTTTGCTGTTTAGTGGCGTCTGTCTCGCATCTTTTTCTTTCATACTCAGCCTTGGATCATCTAAAACTTCACTCTCACTTCCTCCCTCGTCATTTTCAATTTGTACAATCTCAAGTAGGTCCGTTTCTTCGGCCCTCCTTTTTTTTGTTGGAGTTTTGAGGGTACTTTCCTTCGTGACCTTGACACTTTCTTTGGTCACTTTAGTGGGTTCCTTTTTTTAATTGTTTTTCTCCTTGCTGTTTCTTTCACTCACTTCGTCAGAGGAGTCCTTTGTCTTATTTGTTTTCTCTGGACTGTCCCTCGTCACAATTGACATCTCCAAGTCTGCTTCAGAACAGCAGTTCTTATTCTTCTTTGCTCTTATAGGCACAGATTTTAGTTTTGACGTTTTCTCATTTGTTAGTGATACAACGTCACTGTCTGTTGAGGTTATGGCATGTGTTGTTTCTGAGTTTAGTTGGATTTTTGATGGAAGTCGATTCTCAATTGCATCCGCTCTATATTCACGATCTTTTTGTAAGAGCGTCAAAGCATGTTTCGTCACTTGTGCCAAGAGTCTTTTGTCTTCGATTGTTGCTTTTAAGGACTCTCTTAGCGCTGTTAAAGATATGTCATTACCTCTTCTAGTTTCCATGACCTGGGCTGGCATGTCCATCAGATCTAGTTTGAGTTTTACAATTTTCGAATTCAGAAGGGCGACCAATGTTGTTTGGTCGCGAAGGCTCTCGTTTAGATTTTCATAAAGTTTCAACAACAGGGCCACCGCTATCGTCGTTGCAGACATTAAAATGGGGCTCAAACTTCCAATTGTCGTCTCTACGAGTGTCATGACTTCATAAGGATTTTGAGGAGCCATCGGAGCTGGGGGTTGCTCTCACCTTTCTTGGAGGGAGAGACTTTGCTTCGTCCTCAGACTTAGATGATGCCTGACTCAGTGATTGCTCACTTAGTCTCTTCGGTGTGGGCGTCAGACTCCGTCTTGTGTTACTTTTAAATCTTTTGTGTCCACCTTCGAGTTCTAAGTCAGAGCTTAATTTTCTTCTGCTCCTTTTTTGTGAAACTACAATCTCTTCGTTTCTCTTCGTTTCTAGACTCGAAGGACGGAGTGTTCGCTTCTAGCATCATCACATCGTGTAGGCTCTTTTCCTTAGTTCCTTGCCAATCTACTTGTGGAGATGTCCTTCCACATGAATGTGTTACTGAATTCCTTCGTCGTTTCGATAGATTGGAATTCATTTCCACCAGGTCTCTCAGGACTTGGTCAGCGAGCCCTACTGAGTCCCTTCTACGTGGTGCCTCAACAGTTCTTTCCTTTGTAAGTCTTTCTTTCCATCTCGCAGCGCAAGACCACTCCTCATTGGAATCTCCTTCTGTCACAGCGATACTGGTTTTCTCGCTTGACTCTAAGAGGGAGGAATCAGAGTCCGATATTCTTCCTTTGTTGCTTATTAATACATGTTCTTTTCCCTTTTGAGTTTGTAGATTTAATATTTTGCGATCCTCCTTGTGCATTGTAGCCACTCTTGTCCATGCCAGTATCTTTAAAGAAGAGCCTGTGTGTATTGGTTTTGATAAAGTCTCGGAGGGGACAGCCGTGCGACCTGCTGGGGACACTCTTTGTCCTCTCACACTCCTTGGAGATGACTCTTTTGTTAGATCAAACGTCTCTGCTGCTGTATCCTCTTCTGACGCACAAGTCGTTTTATTCAGTTCTTTCCTCTGCTTATTGTAGTGTGATTCGTCTTTAGGTAAATCCACGCTCTCCTTGACTTTGTCAGAGTGGTCTCTGAGTCCTGTCTGGGCATCCATGTGGCTAGGGTTTGGGGTAACGTTCACAGACCTTCTCCTCTCAGTGGTAGTTGCGATTGTTTCGCTCGTGGGTCTGAAGAATGAATTTCCGGCACTAGATGTTGTTGCGGCAGAGCCGCAATGTACCATAGCAGTGCAGATATTCAGTCTCGACTCAACCCCCATTTTTATCTCCAATTGTGTTTGCAACTCTTCTGTTTCAGCCCTTATCATGTCAGTGGTTTCCTCAATTTGCATCGGAGAGAAGGAGGGGGGAGTCCCTTCTTTTATATCACTCTCACGTCCCTCGCTCACGTAAGCCCACTCCCCTGAGCCACCAGTATCCCCCTCCATAGATTCATCAGCACCATTGGTGTGCTCTGATTCACTTATCCCCTCGCAGTCACTTACAATGCTCAACTCATCACTAGCTGAGCTAGCGACTTCTACCGCTCGGGTTAAAATTGAGCCGTCTTTCCTCACATTTCTTGCTCTCAATGATTCAGCGTGGGGCTCAGAACATGCAGCCAGGTGGTACGGCGAGATCGTGCTCGTTGCATATTGGGCCTCTGCTCCCACTGCTCTTTCCTCTCTCACCTCCGTTGATGGCTTTCCACGCGTCGCTGTGATAGGGGGTATGTAAGCCCTTCATCGGGGCATTTGACATTACTTTCCCTCGCTTTGCGTGTGCTCGCGTATTGGGTGGGGCAGTGTCTCCGGTCCTCATCCTTGAGGCTTCCGGATCTCTCCGAACGCTCCTCACACAGGGTGCACTTCTCATCTTTTTTCGTCAGAGATCACTCACGGTAAATGCGGCACAGCGGGCAGGAAAATAGGGGGAAGGTGCACGCGCAGCTGCTCTTACCAGTTCTTTCCTGCGATCGTGTAACCTTCTGCCTTCTGCTGGTGAGAGTATCCGAACCTCTCCGGACCTCCACGGACCACCAGGGAACACAGGAAACACTCTGTCCACTCCTCTCAGCTCCGCTTCGGTTTGCTGGGGGATTTTAATGGCTGGCTCCTCCTCTCCAGTATAGCAATGGATGACAGACTGCCCCACACAGGAAACACTCTGTCCACTCCGCTCCGCTGAGATTTATTTATCTGTTTCTCTTTTGCTCTGCACTTTCCACTTCTCCCCCTTCCAAGCACTTTTCCCCTCCCCCTCTCCCATGCACTTGCACGTTCTCAATGTCACTGGGCCTAGTCAGATCGTTTTTTTGTTCTCCTGTGTTCCCCTTCCTTGCCTCGTCGCGCTCTGAAACCCTTGTGTAGGTTGTGTAGGTTATCAATAACCTATAACAATATTATGGCCCTCATTACGACCCTGGCGGTAAGCGAAAAACGATGGCGGTAAATGATTACCGGCATCGTTTTCCGCTAGGTCCGATCATGACCCGTGACCGTTAACTACGATGCCATTAGGGCATCGTAGTTAACGCTGCCGCTAACTGCAACAAGGTCGCGTGCACGCGACCCGCCATGCCGTAAATACCGGCATGGCGTAAAGCTGCGCGGATCACGACCCAAGCGGACATGCACCTAACGCCATCACTAAGCCCGTTAAGTACCTTACCACCATGGTGCTAATTACGCCATCGCGAACCAACCGTAAAGTGAATCCAGCTGCCACAGGTTCACAGAATCAGCACAGGTGGCAACAACAACAACAACAACAACAACAACAACAACAACAACAACATGCACAGAGGAGACGCTGGAGGAGAAGGAGGGCAAGGCAGGGCCAGCAAGCCCCACCAGCACAGCCAGTGGCACCACGCAGGCAGCCCACAATCCCACGCATCAGAGTCAGTCCATTCGACCTCACCGCTGAGCAGATCCACACCCTGTACCGTTTGGACCGGGACACCATCACCGCCATCGTAGACATGACACACAACGACATCGTCAGCATGATAGAAACACCAACCGCCACCCCACCCCGTCTGAAGGTAGTGTCTGTACTCCACTTCCTGGCCACAGGCACCTACCAGCACACAGTGGGGCACTTGCATGGCATTTCACAACCATTATTCTCTCGTACACTGATCCAAGTGCTCGATGCCCTCCTCAAGCACACAGACAACCACATCTCATTACCACGGACTGCCCAGGAGATTGCAAACACCAAAGTGGGTTTCCATGCACTAGCCGGCATACCTGGTTGCATTGGTGCCATCGACTGCACCCATGTGGAATTGGTGGTCCCACATGCCATGGAGGCACCGTACCACAACCGTAAACTATTTCACTCAATCAACGTGCAAATGGTCTGTGACTCCAACAGGATCTTCACGCATTGTTGTACCCGATTCCCCGGAGCAACCCATGATTCAATGGTCATGAGGAACTCCACAATAGCACGCCACATGGAGCGACATGCAGGCCCAAGATCCTGGCTACTCGGTGAGTCTAATGTCATGACCATGGAATTGCGAAGTGGGTAGGTGAACGACGTACCAATGCATACTCCACCTGGCTGTGAGTAGCAAAGACAACGTAGCCAGATCATACCCTAATGCATCACAAACCTCAGCTGACACCAGTAAACCTAAGCCCTGATGTATGCAGCCCTACCATGTGAATGAAGGTGTGTCCCAACCATAACACAACCATCTGCAAGTGCATTTAACCAATTCAGACCACAATGACTTCAACAAAATGCACCTACATGCACGTCACCAAACACCATCAACTGAAAGGCCTGTCCCTCATAACTGCGCACGAAGGAGGCACATGACCCCCCTGCATACATTGGTTGATGGCATGCACAACAGTCCATTAGAGCCATGAGCATATTCCTGTCGCATAGTGTGAATCAATTAGTGCATTTCGAAGTGGTCCGAAGTAACAGTTGGATGCAAGCCATGGTGGCACGTCAAGTTTTGAGTTTGACGTCATGACTGACACATACATTCTCGCCCACATACAGGTGATGCAGGCTATCCCCTGAAGAGGTGGCCACTTACACCAGTCCAGAACCCACAGAACCAGCACGAGGAGGACTTCAACCGTGCACATACACGTACCCGTGTGGTGATTGAGCAGGCATTTGGCCTATTGAAGGCACGGTTGCGCTGCCTCAGTAGGACTGGTGGGGCACTCCTGTTCCGCCATGAGAAGGTGGCAAAGATCGTCATGGCATGTGTCATGCCACACAACATGTGCGTCAGACGAAATGTGGCCCTGCCCTCTGACGCTGAACTGCAACCACCTGACGATGAGGATGAGGAGGGTGTGGATGGGGCAGCACCTCATGGAGGCAGCGATGCACAGGAGGGGCGTGAAATGCATCAAAATATCATTGACCAATGCTTCTAGCACACACGGCTGGTGTGTGTAACATGGAGATGGCACTTGGAGCACTGTGTGTGTCTGGGACATGCACACTGTGGACTGTACACCAATAAAGCACACATACGAAATGAGCAATGTCCACACATTTGATTTGTGCAAAAGGAAAAAGTGTATTATGAAAGTGAATAGGTTTGACACACCAAGTCTCCCCTCCCCCCTCCCCCTGAACTCCCCAACACACCCAATCCCCCCTCCACCCTGAACTCCCCAACACACCCAATCCCCCCTCCCCCCCTGAACTCCCCAACACACCCAATCCCCCCTCCCCCCTGAACTCCCTGCAAAGGTGTGACGGTGCCCGTGATGAAGTGGGTAATGTTCCATTCGTCCACTGGGCGGCCACTAATGGCAGCCCCCTCTCCCGGCCCCTGGGGCCCCCCTGCCTGTATTCCGCAGGTTCCTGGCTGACCTGCGGACGGGGCTGGTTGCGGCAGAACTGGCAGCGGAGGAGGTACTGGGCTGCTCGGTACGCCGTGTGTCCCTTATTGTCTGTACAAGCTCACCGAGCACATTCCGCACTGCGGCTAGTTCCGCACATATGTCTTTGCTTGCAGATTGGATGGCTGCCATGACAGTCTCAACACATCTTTCCATGTCTGCACTGGCACTTCCACAATCAGCCACATGCTGCGTGAGTAGTGAGGACAGTTGTTGTTGCCTTGTCATTATTTGGTCCAGCGACTGTTGGAAATCTGGGGCATTGGATGTTGCAATTGCCGGGGTAATTGGGCTACTCCCCTCCTCCTCTCCTCCCACTGGGCTGGGAGTGGCTGGCCATGACTCTTCAGGGGATAGCCCCTGTGTGCCGTTTCCGTGCAGGCTACTTAGGGAGAGGTGGGGGAAATGAAGGTGGGCAGTGGGGGGACCTTCTGTGTCATCCTCCTCATTCCCCACATCGCTGTCAGAGCAGGCTGCGATGGCAGCAGTCTCCCCAATTGTACTGCTCCCCGCAGGCACATTCCCCTCAGTGGGCAGCAGTTGTTGTGTGTCTCCTGTGGGTGGTGCCATGCTGCTTGCCTCGGGGATCATTGCTGCCCTGGGCTGTTTTGCGACAGGCAATTTTGGCTGCTGTGGTTGGTCTTTGGGTCCAGCAGAGGTGGAGGGTTGGTTGGCTCTTGCCTCTGGCCTGGCCTTCTTGGCAGGTGTGGTGCCACTCTCGTCCCTGCCGGTGTCCTATTGGGAGCCTGTGGTGGAGCAGAGGAGGGAAAGTGTTATTGATGGGTCAGCGGATATTGAGCAGGCATTGTGATGACTGCCATGAATTTGATGGATAGTTGGTGCACTTTGTAGGCTGTGACATACAGGTTGTCTCCCTTTTGGGTGGGTTGAACATGCAGTAATGTGGGTGCCTGCTGTGGAATGTGCATGCTGCATGTGTGCAGGGTGTAGGTCTTCTGCTGATGTGTTGCGTTAACCCTATAGGGCAACATTGTGATGCACATGTAAGTGGAATTCAGGGGGTTTTGCATGGCTAAATTAGAGGCACCTACCTGTGTCTCCTGATGTCGGGGCTCCTCTCTCCATTCCACCGACCCCCTCGATGCTCTCCATGCCGATCGTCGAGGCACATATCTCCTCCCATGGCTGCATCTTAATTGGGGAGTTTGTCCTCCGCCAGTTGCCATGGCCATGTTGCGGTTGGCCGACAGTATGCTCCTTACTCGGAGCCGGAGGTCATCCCACCTTTTGCGGCACTGTTTTGGGGTGCGTGGGGTGGTTCCTACAGCGCTGACCCGTTGTGCTACGAGTTCCCATATGGCCTTTTTGCGGGCTATGGCTGGTCTTGTCATTTCTGCGGAGAAGACGATGTCCGCCTTTTCCTGTAGCGTTTCAGCCAACATTGTTAGTTCCTCCCTGCTGAAGCGGTCCTGCCGCTGCCGATCGCAGGCTTTTTTAACAACTTTTGGCATTGTGGGGATGCGTGGATGTGGCTGTAGCTTTCTGCAAGGTCTCGGGGTCAGATGTGCAGTGGTAGTGGAGGATTACAATGGATTGTGTTTTTAAAGATGGCCACCGTGCTCTTTCCCGTTCCGCCACGATGATGCTACTTCCGGTTCCGCTTACTGGCGGTCACCGCTAATTACGGTGACCGCTAATTACGGTCAGTGCTAAGATCGGTGGCCGGGATGTCGGTAGTGCACCTTACGTGGCATGCGATGCCGGTAGGTGCCGTTTTGGGGGCATTTACGCCATGGCGCTGTTTACATTACCGCCATGGCGCAATGCTCGTGCCCGATGGGTCGTAATGTCCCGCTTTTTACGGCTTCGACCCAGCACGGAAACGTTAATTACGCCATGGCGGTAATGTACGTTACTTACCGCCAGGGTCGTAATGAGGGCCTATGTGTTCATTCACATCCGTGGGAGGGAGCTGATGTGCTCACTTGCATTTTGTTAGGCAGGGAGGTGAGGGAAGCTTTTCCGGAAACTGGCAGCGTTAATGTTTTACTGTGTTTGTGCAGAATAATGTACTTGCACAAATGCAGTGAAACATTTGTAAAACGTCCATGCTGCTACTTTCAAGAAAGGCTTCCATCTCCTCTCTGTATATTGCGCTTTAAAATGTACTATTTGATAGTTGGTCCCCACACCATACCTTGTGTGTAGAACAGTGGGGGTGGAGCCTCCAAGTTGCACTACCCAGTTTCTGAAGTGGCTCTCCAGATCACCAGTCAGCCCCAGACGAAAGGTAGGTTTCATTGCACCCCTGCTAAATTCTTATCTCATCATAGGTCTTATGAAGCAAACTCGGAGAGTCGCTAAAATCTAAATTTCCCATTAAAGTGCACTTATTGCACCCTTGGTTAACAAACAAGCTCAAACACAAGCTTCCCTGATATATATTTCTGTCATAAAACGTTCCTTGAGTATAAACCGCTGGTACGAGTAAGACCGGGTATTAGCACTTTCTCACTTTTTCCCAATCCACCCAGCAGCCAGATATATTTCCAGTGATTTTATATCTACATAGCAGCCGTGTTAAGATGAATAAACAAAAGGATTTTGTTTATTTATTTTACATTTGTAGAGCGCCCAAAACCAACAGGCATCTGTTTTTCTTTTTTCTTTTGCATTTGTAGAGCGCACACAAACTCTCAGGCATCAGGGTGCTGGAACCAGTTGCGAGAGGCCCTTAGGCCAGGGAGGAAGCATAAGTACATAGGTAGGTTGTAACACTACATAAATGGGGTTACACAGAGTCACATTGCGCAGTGGATAGGGATGGTTAAGTGAATAACCATGTTTAAGTGATTTACGGAATGTGCCGCAGGTTTCTTCTGCCCTTAAGGCGGGTGGGAGGGAGTTCCAATAATTGGCGGTTATGACTGGGAAGCTAGATTCACCTGCTTTAGCACGTTTGAATTTCGGTTGGACCAACCTGTAGGTGAAAGGGGTTCTGGTGGGCCTGGTCGACTGAGACCTGGTGATTTATTGGACCAGGTAAGGTGGACTGAGTTAGTGATGCATTTGTGTGTGATAGAGTTTTGAATAAGATTCCTTTTCTGATCGTTAGTGTTAGTGTCTCACCTGCTAGTCCCCGGGGATCTCTCTCTCAGGTGATGCCGTGCGACCCTGGGGGTGGACCAGTGCGGGAGGATCACCTGGGTGAGGGGTCTTCAGGGAGTGCGGATGAGGCAACCGATGGTGAGACGCGGTATTCCCCCCCCTTTCCAATACCCATGACCCATCCTATTTTATAGGAGCCTCCGATGTCCCACCTCCCCCAACGCCACTTTTTATACACAAACACTGGCTGAGGAAGAGGGCGATTGAGAGTAACAAGGCTAATCCTTACATATCTCATTGGACGTGTCCCACTAATCTGGTCAGGCAAAGTCAGGCACTTGACTTTAATTGCATACATCTGATACCCATTAGATCTCCCCACATGGATAAAAGGCAGCACATAGAGACACACTCTGTGCAAAGTGGGACACGAGAAGGAGCAGAACTTTGTGGGCGAAGGCAAACCTACCGGAGCAGATTAACCGACAGCGATGAGGGCAAAGGGTAAAGAAACCCAGCAGATCCCTGCAGGATGTCATTGTCTCCGAAGAGCCATGGAAGATGAGCGGAGAAGGCCAAATCCCAGACAAGAAGACTCCATAGTGTTGGAAGGCCCCAGCGATCCCCCCAGGTGTATGACAGTGTTGGGGAGGCGAGGCCAAACCTCTGATATTAACGTTGACTTGTGAATGAAAACCGCGAAGACAAGGAAGGAATGCACACAGCCAATGAGTTGGCGTGCAACATACAAGGCCGGTGTGTGTTAAGGAAAGATTGAAGTTGCAACAATATATATCACAATTGAAGGCTGCACGCATATGGCTGAGACGCGAAGGAAGGCAGACCTGTGTTGAACTTTAAATTACTGATAACTCTGAAGCCAGTGATACTGAGTAGCCAGAGTGGTCTCGCAAAAGGAAGTAGCTCACTCAAAATTCTCAGCGAAAGGTGAAATTTTGTTATAACACAGCCACAAAGTGAATTAACTCTAAAATGAGTAATGGTCAAGATTAAGCCCGGCGAAAAGGGGAAGTGAAAATGTGAATGTTGAACTTTTGTGCATATGATACTGAACTTCCCAGACCAAGAGACACTGGGGCAAATAACACAAGAGTGTGAGCTGAAAGGAAAATCAAAGTGGTCCTGCGGAGGTCTATAGTAAAAGCCTTGCACATTCGAAAATCTTCGACATCAGGAAGGTCCGAGCCAGACAGAGCGAGATCAGAAGTGTGATAAATTAGAGGAAGGGAACCCCTAAAGAATGTGAATTAAGCTTGGGGAAGGTAACCCACTGCAAGTGCTGTGATTGAAAAGTCTGAGCCTGACCGAGGGAGACCTATGTGAACTTTTGTTCAACTGTGAAAGAACTTTTGAAAGCTGGACTAAGTGACTTTAATGTGGAAGGCCAAGCGGGCCTTGATCCACGTTGGGAAACTGCCTTTGTTTTGAGACCCTGAGCCAGAGTGTGTCATTCTGTCTAAGGGGTGCGCCTTTCTCCGTGCTGTGCAGTGTGGGGAGGAGAGCTGACTGAGCAACATTGAGGCTTTATATTCTAACATTGATTTTCCTTTGCATACATATTCCCCTCTACACACCTATTGTATAAGAGATAGGGCAGACATTAGATTTTGTTAGTATAGGCCATTTCTGATTTGAGAGAAACTGACAAGTAGTGTGTTTTCTTTATTATTTGATGGTAGAGACTACTCACATCATAGCTATAGGGCAAACCAGGAGTTTTTCCAAACCCCACACATTGAATAAAGGTTTTATAAATTGTACCTCTTGTGTCAGTGTCATACTTGAGATACCATGCATCCCTTATAGTAGCCAGTGTACTGCTCTGCGGGCAGCTGAGATATGGTCCGATCTAGGGATGTTGAGGGTGGCACGCAGGGCATTGTTTTGGATGGTCTGGAGTTTTTGTATGTTCCAGGCCAATGTGCAGGCAAATGGGACATTTCAGTAATCTAGACTAGTGCCCACCACTGTGCGAGTGATTGTTAGGCAGATGTCGCTGGTGAGAAAGGGTCTAGAAACATTGAGCAATTTGTTTGAGTAAGCTGTTGCAGAGGAGATGGCGCTGACTTGGCCTGTTAAGGAGAGTGTGGCGTCGAGGTAAATTCCTATTGTTTTTACAGTTGAGGAAACTGGGATCGCTGAGCCGTCGATGTTAAACGTTGAGTATTGAGAGTCTAGATTGTTTAATGCTGATGCAGGACCAGACTGATTAGATTACTTAGGGAGAGGGTTAGGGAGGGGAGAGGAAGCGCACGGGGAGAGGAAGGGCATGGGGTGAGGAGGGGAATAGGAGTGATTCAAAAGGGTAAGACTGTTGAAGTAGGTACCACCGTATTATGAAATTCAAAAATTGAAGGGTGGGGGGGGGGCAAAGGTGTCATGGCCCGAGGATCAAAGTCAGTGGAAACAGGCATGTTTTCATTTGTTTTCTGAAAGGCCAGCATTGAGGCTCGGCATGCAGGTGAGGGGGGAGGTTGATCCACAAGTGGATGGCTGTGACTGGGAAGCTGAATCCCCCAGCTCTTCTGCGTTTGAAGCACGGTTTGGTCAGTTTGTGGCACTAAGGCGATTGTGTAGGCCTGGAAGAATTGTTCTTGGAAATCCTATGTGAGAGGTAGGACAGCGCTGCGTATTGTAGAGACATCGGTGAGCTATGGAGAGAATTTTAAAGTTAATTCTCTCTCTGACTGGTAGCCAGTGTGCAGGTTTCTGTGGGCTGAGACATCCCGTTTTGATAAGCCCAGTGCGGCACAGATGGCATTGCTCTGGATGGACTGGAGCTTGTTGAGATTGCGTTCTGGTGTGCAGCAAGGAGCAAATTACAATAGTCCAACCGGCACCCAATTACTGCTCTGGCTGCGCTATGAAGTGTATTGCTGCTAAAATAAGCACTGTTCTGACCTTCCTCTGGCCCCTGTGTTCATTCCCGGCCCTCTTGCTGTCCATCCCCAGTATAACTAACTTGGGGGGCACCTTTGCGGCCTCACCAAATAATCCCTCCTGAGCCTCCAGCATCTCCCTCCAGAATGGTTCAATTTTGAGGCATCCCCACCATATGTGGGAGCAGGACCCATCCCGCCCAAACCCCTCCAACACGTCTTTGAGGACACACGGTACATACTGTGGAGATGGACTGGCGTGTAGTGTCACCTGAAGATCAGTTTGTACCAACACTCCTGTAGCTGTGAGGATCTGGGCACGTGTGACTTCAGCCTTTCCCAGTCGCTCCTCTCCAACTCCCTCCTGATCGTCCCCTCCCAATGCCTCAAATATGGCCATGCTGCTTGATGGGTGGCCGCCACCAACACTTTGTATAGTCCCGATATCAGCCCCCTTTCGCCATCTTGTGTTGTTTGGTATTTTGTGCGTTGCTTCCTCCTTGATGCCGGGATCTAGCAGCCAAGGCCTCAGCTGGAAATACTGCAGCCTTTGATTCTCCCCCACCCCAAAGCATTGGATGGATAGACCTTGGAACATATCACTGGTTTCATGGCAGCCCCCTTTTTGCCAGTGTGCAAAAACCCCTGGCTCCAACCCCAGAGAGAGGTCTGGGTTATTGTATAGCAGAGTAAACAGAGATGGAAATGTTGTAATCCCATACTTCGTGGTTACGTTGTCCCACATGCCAGCTACAAGTTTTGTTATGGTGCTTATATACAGATGCCGGGGCATGTGTGCGCAGGAGAGCCTCACAACCCCATGCTGGTCTCTTCTCACCACCGCCCAATCCATACCTACCCATAATTTCCCTCCACTTCCCGACAGCCATTCCCTTAAGATGCATATCTTGGACGCCTCATAGCATTGCCGAAAGTTATGGAGTGCCAATCCTTTTTCCCTCCTAGGGGCCATCAAAAGCCCATAGCCAAGTCGTGGGCATTTACCTTCCCAGATAAACTGGCCAGTGATTTTCCCCATGTTCTGAAAAAAGATATTGGGTGCCGCCACCGGCACGGCCTAAAAAAGGTAGAGCTTTCTGGGAAGCATAACTATCTTGACTGCGGCTCCCCTGCCCAACCAAGAAATTCTCAAGTTCTTCCATTTAGTAAGGTCCACCTGTATGGAGGCCAGCATTGAAGGATAGTTGGCCTGATACCACCAGGGGAGCTGAGATGTTCTGTTAATATCCAGGTAACGTACACCCCCTGGGCTCCAGATAAATGGCAAGGATGCCTTCATCTCCTCAATCACTCACCCACTCACTGTGAGGTTGAGCAGTTCTCATTATCCACAGACCTGAAATCGCCCCAAACTCCTATAGTGCCTTCCTACAAGCCTCGACCGACTCCCCAGGCTTTGTAAATGAGAGCAACATGTCGTCAGCAAAGACTGCAACCTTGTGTTGGACCCCACCCGAATGATATCCCATGCACATCGTTAGATTCCCACAGAAGCCGTAGGAAAGGCTCTATGTACATGGCAAAGAGCCGGGTGAAAGGGGGCATGCCTGTTTTGTCCCTCTGCTGAGAGTGAAGCGCCTAAATAGGGACCCATTAATGGAGATACGCGCCAACGGGGAAACATATGGATGAAGTCCCCACCCATCCCCATCCTCTCCATCACCCTGAACATAAAAGACGACTCCACACGGTCAAAGGCCTTCCTGGCGTGTAGGGAAAGGGGGACCGACGGAAGCGCTGATTTATGGGCTTTCTCCACCAGGTGTGCTTTGCGTTTAATATTTTCGAATGTTTGCCTTCCTACCAAGAACCCTGACTGATCAGGGTGAATCAAGTATGGGAGGTGCCCCTCTAATCTGTTGGCTAGGATTTTAGTATACATTTTGGCCCCAATATTAATTAATGCTAACTGTCTATAGGTGGGGTCCTTATTGGGTTCAGAGATGAGCATAATCCTTCCTTACCTCCTCCTCTGTTATCTCCAGCCCAAAGCCGCCCTAACCTCAACTCCCACTGTAGGTAATTGGATCTTATCCAGATAGTCCTCCTGCAGCGGCCCTGGTGTGCTTTGGGAGCAGTATAGGCTCCCCTAGTATTGGGCAAAAGCTTCTTGGATCTCTTCTGTAAGACAGTGCCAAAAACCCTATTTGTCTATTATTGATGGTATGGTGTTGCTAGCTGCCTTCCCCTTCAACAACCATGCCAGTAGCCTATCTGCTTTATTGGCTTTGACATAAAATCGATGATGGACAAATAATAGGGACATCTCTGCCTTTTTAGTGCGAAGGACATTGAGCAGACACCCACCGCCTGCCGATATTCCCTCATGGTCCGTCTAGTCGGTGCTCCAGACGTGTGCGTCTTGATTGCATCTACCTCGGCCTCCAACCGTGTCTCTAGCCCCTGCAGGTGCCTGTCTCTCGCTGCCTAGCTGCAATGAGCTCCACCCTGAGCGTAGCTTTAAACGCGTCCCAGCGAGTGTTCTCCCCTGTGTCAGCCGCTGTGTTCACCTCGAAATAGACCCTGATCTTGTTTTCTAGGGCTTCCCTTATAGTTGGATCCCTCAGCATTTCCCCCGGTACCATCCATCGCCACAGCGCTGCCTTGCGCCCAGTAAAAGTGGGATACATTGAGACAATCGCATGATCTGCTATGTCAAGCGGGCCCACCTCTACCATCGATACCTGCCCCAGTAGGGGAACCGAGACCCAGATATAGTCAATACCAGATTGTGGGCCGTGTACCATAGAGAAAAAGGTGAAGTCCTCCCTCTCTCTGTGTAATCCTCTCCACACATCCCTAAGACCCAGGACGTCAAATCTGTCCCTCAGTGATCTTGACGCCACCCCACTCTTATGGGCCGACCCCTTCGTGTCCCTGTACAGGTCCAGAGACCAGGCTATATTGAAGTCGGCCAGCAGTACCATGTGGCCTATGGCAAACCCTTTCAGGGTGTCCAGCAGTTCCCTCAGAAATCCCTCCTGACCAATGTTTGGGCCTTATATAGATGCTACTGTATATGTGAACCCCCCGAAGTGTCCCACCACCAGTACACACCTGCCTCCTATGTCAGTCTTTGTGGCCTTTATCTTAACGTCCACTGTGTCCAGGAAGGCCAGGCCCACCCCACACGTCTTGTTAGGGCCTGAGGCATGAATAATTCTCGAGAAGCCCCTAAGTTTCCATCTCGCCTGATCAGACTTTTGGAGGTGGGTCTCCTGGAGAGCCACAATGTCAGGACCCAATTTCCCTGTGAACAGCTCTAGCTGTTTTTTTAAGGGGTGAGTGGAGTCCCCTCACGTTATGAGTCGCCCAATTGAATGTTCACACTACCAGGACAATCGCGATCTACAACCCCTCGGTCCGACCTCCATCGTCCCCTAATCTGTTGCTCTTGTCCCCTTCACCCAACTTGCATGCTAAGTGCCTACCCCTGTGCTTAACCCTACTGTTCCCCTATCATCCCGCCCCACAATGAGCCCTAAACATCAGTGCCCCCACCAACCTCGCCCTTGCCTGCCTTTTGCCCTTCCCTCATCCCGACCCCCAACTCCGGGATGTCCCCCTCCTTTACCTCCAGTCGCCCCTACCCTCCATCCCCCCCAACACTCCCCACTGGGCGCTCTCACCCTCACAGTCATCAAGATGGAACGACCTTGCTCACTCCCAACGCCTCATATCAATGCCCACTGCTCCTTCTGTTGCTGCTATTAACAAGAATGAGTCCACTTTCAGTTTTCTTTCCCCTGGTCTCCTCCTTTCCTCCCCAGGACGAGGGCCCTGCAGGTGGGCTCTGCGTTTGCAGCACTCCCCCACCATTGACCACTCCAATGGGCGCATTCTTGTGCGGCTCTCGGGTAGTGAAGGGCATCCCCCCGAAGCTCTTCTAGGTCCAGCTGCAGTAATTCGGCCCCTTCCTGGACAGATGTGATGCGTTTCTGAACACCTGCCAGTCAAAGACCATGCCAAATGGAAAATCCATCTGTAGCGCACACCTCTGTGGGCCAGCTCCTTGACTACCGGACCTATCTGCCGCCTTTTTAGCAAGGTACTGCTGGCCAAATCCTGTAATAGTTGCGTCGGGGACCCCTGGTACATCACTGGCTCTTTTGCTCTCGCCACACGCAATACCAACTCTTTCTGCTTGTATAGGGTGAAGGCTGGCAGCACATTATGCAGCCTTGAGTTGGAGTTTTTCCACTTCCTTGAGCCCTTGCTCCAGGAGGTCAGTTCTTTCGCCGAGCTGGCCCATCTCTTGTCTTATTTCTGCTAGTCCTGTATAGAGGTCCATTCTCATCAGTTGAAACTGTTCAATAAAGGCTTTGATTAATGTTTATTGGAGGGTCAACTCTTCGCTGTGGACAGATGTTTGCTTGCTCCCCTCGCTGCTTGTTCCCCCTGGTCTGTCATTTTAGACACAAGCTTATTCAGCCCCTTGGCTTCACTTGGGCCCCAAAATGTGGGGAGGGTACCGCCCGACTCGCTGGCCCCCAATGTCTGCTTCTGGGCCTTCGCCTTTGGCATGAGCCCAACTCCTCTGGGCTCCAGGTTTCCAAGTCATAAATGGAAGTACATGGCAAGGTAGACAGACCACAAACAATACGTGTGAGCAGGGATCTAACAAAAGGTGGCAGGGGGAGAGAACAGATAATTTGGCAGGGATTTACAATCAACCAGGAGAGGAAACAGGGTGGGGGGGGCAGATAACCTGTCTCAGGTTAGATGGGGATCGGAGGGTGTGCAGACCTAGGTGTTAGGCAGGAGCCAATCACGGAGTAGAATGATATTGAGATCCTTCCTGAAATGTAGAAGCGGGGTTATGGGGCAAGTCTGGTTTTGACAGGGAGGAGGTTCCAAAGCCTGAGGGTGTAGAGTAGACTGGGAAAGCTTGCCTTCTAGTTCTTTTCTTCCTGCCCCGGCCGAGTTCAAGTTTGCACATGTCTTTTCACCTGATGCTGAAGGTACTCGTTGAGGTAGCTTGTGGACTTGAGGGTTGCAGTGGTATATTATGCATCAGGATTTGAAAGTGATGCATGCTGGCAGGAGGAGCCAGTGCAGGTCGATGAGGGTCAGGTTGATGTGGTTGAATTTGCGGAATCCTTCAATGGGTCATGCTGCAGCATGTAGAACACATCTCTGGGGTGCTAGGGTGGTCACCAGGAAGGCCATACAGGAGAGAATCTAGGTGGGGGAGGACCAAGGCTTGGATAGCCGATCTAAAGTTGTTTGCTTGATTGTTCGCAGGAGGGAAAGTTGATACGAAGCAGTTTTTGTCTTCCTTGCTATGTGCGCTTTGAAGGAGAGCTGTCTGTCGATGTTCAACCCAAGCGACTTGGCACAGGTGGCAAAATGGGATGTGAAGCCCTGAGGTACATAGTGGAGATCCAGGTCTGGATGCCAGAGTGCTCGGTGTTGCTGATCAACAGTAGGAATTTGGTCTTGGAGGGATTGAGATTTGGGTAACGACTGAGCATCCAGGACTGGATCAGTGTGAGGGAGGCCTAAGACCCATGGATGTATTTAATGGAGGATACCTTGAAGAGGAGCACCATGCTGCCTGTGGATATAGATGTGGATATTGTGTGGAGCCAGTAGGGTTCAGGGTGGTTCCATGTGAAGGTTGAGGATCAAAGAGGAGAGGTTGGATCCTTGTAGAACTCCACAGGCGATGGGTAGGGTTGGTGATCTGAAGGGATCGATTTGGATAAATTGGTGAGGGGCTGGCAAGGTATGATTTGAACATGCTAAGGACAGTTTCTCCGATCTCCATGTGGCGATGTGAACCTCTGGTGATCCACTGTGTTGAACGCGGATGAGATGTCGAACAGAACCAGGGGGCAAGTATAGCCATCGTCGAGGCATGAGTGATCACCTTAATGGTAGCTCTTTCTTTGCTGCATCTGGGTTTGAAGCCAGATTGGTAGGACTGACACATGTTGTTGTTAGCATCTATGTGTGGGAGGAGTTGCATGGGTACTGCTTTCTCAAGGATCTTACCTAGGAAGGGAAGATGGGTGATGAGGCCGTAGTTGCTGAGATAGTTTGGTAGAGTGGAAGGTGTCTTGAGCGGGGGAGCTGTCGATGATTGCCAAGTAAGGGAGAAGTTCATCAGCTGTTAGGGCTTTGAGTACAGAGGCTGGGAGGATGTTGTCTGCATACAATGTGGCCTTAAGGGATGCTTTGGTACCAGTCTGGTCTTCCATGATGTGTATCTTGAAAGTTGTCCAAGAAGTAGTAGTTTTCTTAGATCGTACATGTGGTGTGCTGTCAGTTTTGGCAGTGGTTATTATGTGCTGTTGATGAAGAAAGAGTTGATGGCAGTAGAGTTTATGATGGAGTGAAGCACAGGTGAGTTGGGGAGAGGTTTTATGCAATGCTTGATGAATTTGAAGAGGTCTTTTTTGTTGTTGGCCTTGGCAATGGTGTTGTGGTACCAGTGGGCCTTTGCAGTGGCGATTAGTCATCTTCATGTAGCCTAGAGTTCCTTGAGCAGGATGACGATGCACTGCAAGATTGTCACCAACCCTTTCTTGTTTTCTAATGGCTCTTTTGTTGAGGTTTAGTTTTTGTCTTGAGTGAACCAAGGTGTAGATGGTTTAGACATGAGGAGGCTTTGTTTCAGCAGGGATGGTGGTTGATGTTGGTTGTGGGGGTGATGTTCAGTTCTTGGGAAAGCAAGCCAAAGTCCTGATTATGTCTGAGGTAGATCTGACCATGTGAGGTGGAGGTTGGCAAGGTCTTTCCTGTGAGCTTCCACTGAGAAGTTCATGAACAATCTGAAGGCGTGTTTGCTGGGTTTCTGATGGGTGTGCTTGACTGGGATGGTATGACTAATGCCAAAATGGATTACCAGATGGTCCGACCAGTCGAGTGGGATTGGAGAAGTGTAACAGAGGATAAGCATGGCAGTGATTATGAAGTTGTGGATTTTACCTTTCCTTGCTTTGTGAGGTTGAGATTGTTGAAAAGGCAGTGGAGATCTTCCTTCATGGACTTGGTGATGGGTTGCCAGGGATTTGAAAGTCGCTGAGGAAGATGTTGATGGAATGCATTAGAGACATGGTGGTGACAAAGTCCTTGAAATCTCTGATAAAGGTAGTTTGGGGCCTGTGTGGTCTGTAGATGAGATGGAAGGTGACTGTGGCAAGAGAGGTTTTTGAAAGAGCCTATTGTGGCGATGCCTAGTTAGGTGCATGGCCATGATGCCTTGTAAATGTTGCCAAGGTCTCCGCCTATGTTGTTTGGATGGTTCCTTTGTAGAATGAAGTAGCCTTTGGGTATGAGAATGCCTAGGATGTGGGTGCAGACGGATGCCATCCAGGTTTCAGTAATGACGATGGCGTCCAAGTCATGTATGGTGATGTCTAATGTTCACTTTTTTGGTGGCACAAATATGCCTACTCATGTACTTGTGGGCACAGCAGGCCACCAATTGAAGCTTTCACTTGTGTAGAGATACCAACACATGTTTTGCTGGGACAGTAGAGTATTTGGTAGTTTTCACTAGTGCAGAGATAGATGCCACTATATTCTTGGTGTTGACAAAATGCATTTTATTTTGCCATTCAGGCTTGGAGATGCTTACTCTTACATTGTAGTATTTGATTCATGCAGGTTTCACCATGGTTATTATGTACCCATGAGGCAATGTGGCATCTTGCCGTGTCTTCCAGTGTGACAAAAGGGTGTGTGCAGTAATACTGTTCTAAGTTCTACGTTTAGTGACTGTGCGGTTTCTTGGTTCAGTGTGTCGGTAGGAGTATGTTTTGTTACCAAGGCTTGCAGGTTTGATGAGAGCTGCTCTGTGATGTAAATGTATGACACTTTAAAGATAAGCAACCGATAATAATATGGTTGTAACCATATTTAATGGGGAGCCGCCATACAGCATGTTGTCACCTTGCAAGTTCTCCAACCGCACCATTTGTTCCAAATGTGAAGCAACTTGCTCCTTATCAACCGGTATTGGCGCTTAGCCCACTGCCTCCAGCAAACTATTTAATGGTTGAAAGCCAGGTAAACATGGTCCTAAATAATCAGCCTCTTGCTGATTTAAATCTGCATTTTTCCTCTCCATTTTTATCCCGTTCTCTTCCAAATATTCTGTACCTTATCCAGGGTGTCAATACAGCTTTTCTGACCATGCCCAACATTTAATCTTGAAAAACCTTCATCCCCACAGATACCTGCAAATAGCCTTGTCATTATTCACTGAGTATGGCTGCAGCTGCTTGCATGCTGAATTTAATAGGTTTACATTGATATGCATGTTCTAATGATGTAAAAGCAGTTACATGGCGATATGAAAATGGGTGAGAATTACCTAATGATATGCAAACTGAGATTGATCCTAGAGGAAACTGTTGCCTAGGCCAACATTGCCAATAGTTCTTGTACTCATGGTAATGGGTTTATGACAACCCACATGCATGTTCTTGATTAAATATCTCCGGCCAACTCATACTGCATCTTTCATGATATATTTTGTGCTGCAACAATCTGGGACACCCATTATCAAATAATGATTTGCATGCTTTGCTTTTTCTGTATTTCCCCGTTTTCTTTGTTGTGTCTGCCAAACCTTTAAACACAGTACTACATTTCTAATTTGGAGTTCAACAGTTACTGCCTCTTTTTGATTGATTTTGTGGAAGAACCTCTTTATGCATCCCTTCTCTCCTATGAATTCCTGATTGCATTTATGTAGCTTGCTTTTCTCAACAAGGGTCTGCGTCTATCTGCTGTTTCCCCTGCACCAGCCAGCCTAGCATGTTTATCACCCTTCCATGGCACATACATCTTACAGTTTGCTTTATGCCCTTTGAATGTAATAGTCATGTGCACAATCCAAGTAGCTCTATTCTCCAATCATTCTAATTTCCCATAGAAGAAGCAAGTTAGTCATAATTCCTGCGTGGTGCTGAGTTATATAAGGTTATTAGCTGAACTCATTGTGATGTCTCCTCAAAATGAGCTAACCAGTTTTAGTGACTGTTATCTATGAAATATATCTACATTTCTAAACATTTGATTATTTTTCAGAGAAATATCCCTGATCATATATTCCCCATCATGACAATCCCAAGCCAAAATCTGGGACAAGAAATAGGACATTTTCCAACCTCAACATTCTGTTTTGTTTAAAATGATCGCTAAAAAAATAGACATTTCTAACCTCAACATTCTGTTTTGTTTAAAATGATAGCTCAAAAAATAGAGGGGATGACCCAACTTTGAATACTAGGGAAGACTCCCAAAAAATACAGGCCCTTCGCTTTAGAAAAGAAACGCAACCGGCCTGCTATTATCTCACTGTTTAAATTCACAATACACACACATATCCATACTTATAAAAGCAAATCTGAATAATTATTCTAGACAAAAACTTAAAATTCTCCCTGATCTGTCATTTTCAAAAAGTCAAAATTATTCTTAGAATACATTTTGCAACAATACAGTGCTCTCAGTTTTCTCTGAAATCCTTGACAAGTGTTGGCATCATTATTGACTTTCCTTTTCTAGGGCTGATCTAACTCTAAAATGTTGCACATCATTGGTTTCTAGCTTGGTCATACACAGACAGTTGTTTGCTAGGGTTGAATTGATTACACTTATTCTAAGGGCTTAGGTTCTGTGTAGAATCTTTTCGGAGAGTCAAATACCTTGATGCATTAAGCGGTCACATAGGGCTGAGAATATAACATTGAAATAGAAAAGGAATCTTTAAGTTAACCTTCATCCCCACTATAATTGGCATCAGAAATCTGTTTCAGGCTGAATCCTCCTGTCGCTGCATAATATTATTTGACAAAATGAGGTTGGTTATTTTAAATTGATTTTATTTTCCTGGGAATTAAGGAGAGAAGCCAGCAATCTTCCTATTTCACTCTGAACAGAATACAATCTATTCAGGATTTTGATTGTATTATGTAAATTGTGGTCTACAGGGGTAAAGAAGTGTATCAATCCCTGAACATATTTGAGTAAAGTTATACAACAGGCTCACAAATCCAGAAATAATGTGTTCCTGTGAAAACTCAGGGCATGTATTATTAATTGGCTATTCACTTACATGGCCTGCATTATTATAGATTCTAGGACATTCTATTTTAGATATATTAACACAATAATGTCATTTACATGCCCATTCCCCCTTTAGTGACATTGCCTGTAAACAGGGTTCCCCCAAAATGCTTTCAATTGCTATTTGGGATATATTTAATTCTGCTGATATTTAACAAAATGCTTTAGGGTTATTACACTCTAGTTGTGTGTGTCTTTTGTTGTCAATTGGGGATAGTAACAGCTCAAGGACACTCCAGTAGGTAAGATCTTCCTTTCAGCCTGCCGCACTACTCCCAAATCCCTCTCGGATGATCTGGTTCTTTTTTAAGAAAGACTTCTGCATTCATCTCCCTCTGTAAAAGGCTTCTGAAGGAGGATCCCATCAGCTTTCCCTATCCAGGTGGAACCCCAATCAGCTTTTCTCCTGTGAGACAGGCTCTCATTCTTTGCTGCATTCCAAAAAATGATTCCTCATTTCCTAAGTGTTTAACTTTAAATGCCCAACAAACTCCACCCATGTATCATTATTTGGCATGGCAATTTTGGATTGGACAGAGCCTTTGATAGGTTCTGCCACTGACTAGAGTGCTCCTCTTTGCTTCAATTGGTTCATGCCATTTTGCCATGTCATAATGGGATGTATTTAACTGTGAGTTAGCCCTCGTTTGAGAAATTGTGTTTAAATTGGATTGAAAATTGTCATTCCCTTATAATTTCGTGTATGGACCTGTGCCATTAGTGAGATCTATGTATTCAGAATATCAAAACAATCTGAATTCAAAGACATACTTCATATATCTGTAGCTGCAGGCATAATAGAATAATTACAACTGAAAATTCATTAGTAATTCATACCTTTTAATATACCCTTTTTATATATTATCGGACTACAGACCCGCTGCCCAATAGTTAATGTAAAATCAGTTTGCATTGACTTTTCCAGAATTCTTTGGCTAATAACCTTTGATTCTCTGTATGGATTTAGAAGAAAATTTCCAAAACAAATGCCTGCCATGGGCCCATTGAAACAGGACATATTGGGAAATATTTGTTAACAGGGTTGAAAGTTATTAAGCAAACAAAAATGCTTTTTTTGGCCTATTCCCATTAATTTTCTGATTTTAAAAAAGGGCTTTCATTGAACACATGTAGGTCAGAAACCACTGGCTGGATTGGCACCAAATGTATGGATTTAGAAGAAAATTTCCAAAACAAATGCCTGCCATGGGCCCATCGAAACAGGACATATTGGGTAATATTTGTTAAAAGGGTTGAAAGTTATTAAGCAAACAAAAATGCTTTTTTTTGGCCTATTCCCATTCATTTTCTGATTTAAAAAAGGGCTTTCATTGAACACATGTAGGTCAGAAACCACTGGCTGGATTGGCACGAAATAAGAAACAGCTTGGGCACAATGTGTTGTAGATGTGCCTTTTTTGGTATGAGGGGAAACTGTGCAGTCGTTTTGAAATAATTCAGTATAGAAGAAGGCTTCTCAGTCACAATTTCTTTTTACATATCTCTGATGGTGCAATGCATCAATGGGGATTTTCAGAAAGGAAAAGCCATTATTTGTTTTTCCCCAATGCAGCCGATTTCTGTGGTAATCCAAAAGAAAGAAAAGTGCTCAAAATGATATCTGGAGGAGGCAAATGGGTTATTTCATATTCACTGTAGAGCTGTGGAGGGGAAGAGAACCCATATATAATGGGAGAGTTAGGGGTGGGCTGTGGAGTCTGTCTATTCAGACCATTTTCATCTTACTGTGGGGGAATCCTGCTGGATTTCCATGGGATTCCCATGAAAATTTCACAAGATGTGTTCCGAAAAATGTGTTACATGAACTGGCGAGATAAAGGGGGTAGGTGTAATGGGCCAGAGAGGATTTACACAAGGGGGAGACTAAGAAAGGAGGAGGGCGTACATGGATAGATGAAGTGGGGATGGGACAGGTTTTACATTTTCAAAATGTTTTCCCATTCCTGTGGTCATTTGAAAATGATGCATTACAGCAGGAATGAACACCAGACATGGGTACAGTGGGAATAGAAAGCAGCATGGGGTTGACCATGGGTGTTTCCTGGGGGGAATTGCTATGGAGATTAAAAGAGAGGAAAAAAGGGGCCTTGGGCCATGAGCTGGTGGGATCTCGTTATTTCCTAGGCAGAGTGATGTGGGCCACGGCCATGGGCTGGGACACCTGGCCATGCTCAGTGGGTCCCAATCTTTTGTAGTAATTGGTGCTAAAATTACACTGATGAAGATATGGCATAATAAACCTTTTGAAATTCAGTAAAGTAAAAAAGCTTTAATCACTACATAGTTATGATGACCCAATTTATCATAGCAAAATGCTTGAAATTCAGTGGGTGTGGGAAGTGACAACCATCTTAAATAAGAGTCCCACTGGATACTCGGCCCATGAGCCTATATGTGACATCACAGCAGCGATTAACAATGCGTTAACAAACGACATCTGGGGGGAAATCTACAGGGTGACTCAATTTCATTTAGTTTTGTTGCAATAAATTGGATCATCTTCAATCTGTATTAACGTTGTGTGTGTGTGTGTGTGTGTGTGTGTGTTTAGCCTGCTTCACTAAATTCAAATCTATTTCTGTTTTTTAATCAAGCAGAGGGTTTAACAATTAGAGCTGATAATGCATTTCATAATTTGCCACTTTAAACGCAAGCCATTTACAATGCTGCACATTACATGTTTTGTGGGATCTTAATTTTAACATATCTACAGAACAGATATCCTGGGACACAAAAGACTAATTTCAATAGGTAACATGATGGACACATATACATGTTTTCATGAGCGCTTTTTGCTCTGCTAAATTAAGGTTCTAATCAAGGTTCAAGTTTGTGTAGACATCGGTTCTTCCGAAGTTGTCATTACTGGTGGATCATGCATCTGGACCTTTTGACTTTGCTTTCTTCTTAAAAATACATGGCCTCCAATCTGAGCAGACTCAAATATGGCACGCACGTTAAGCTCTATTTTCTAGTATTTTAAAGTAAGACCTTTTTCCTGAGCTACTTCTATTCACCCATATTAATGGGTTTTTCACTGGTTAATGGGGGGGTCTGTTTTACAGAAAGCTGACATTACTTCTTTGAAGAGAGCTGAGCCCTGGATGAACACCCATTGTAGGTTTAAGCAGAGTTCAACTAAGTTGACCATTACAGGCTTACACGTAAAAAGGAAAACAACTATTTGTGTAATTCGTACTGATAATGACAGTTAATAAGTGTATGCCGCATCAACAAATGTTGCTGTCTATCTGTCATCTCCTCCTACTGGAATATTAAAATATAATGTAAATGAGTCTCCAGAAACAAATAAGTGCCTCTTCCGAGTAGCAGGTATCTTAATTTGTTTTTAATGTATTTATTTCATTTGGTTATACACCCAAACCTGTGGGTATCATGGCGTAGGTTACAAGTATGCTTACAATCTTAAACAAATTACACTAATTACATAGATACCTAAAACTTCAGCGGAACAAAAGGTTACAAGTATACTTACAAACTTAATGGTTACACAAGAACATTGTTGTACAGAGTCTTTAGGAGAAAAGAGAGAAAAGCAACAATACGGCAGTCTTAAGCGGGTACACAGAGGTTGCATGGCAAAGTGGATTGGTATTGCATGCTGGAACATAATGGGCCTCATCACGACCCAGGCGGTAAGTTACCGCCTGGGCCGTGACTTTACCACCATGGCGTAAACTACGTTTACGCCATGGTGGTTGGCGGACTTACCGCCCCATTCCGACCTTGGCGGGGCGGTAAGTCCCCAATCCCCATTTACCATTCCCATTTTTGCCCCATAGGGCATAATGGGAGTGGGGAAGGCGTTAATTACGCCAACGTAAATTACGGTGGCGTAATTAACTCCATGGTCCCTTAGCGCCATGGATTTTAACACCTGCTAAAAGCAGGTGTTAAATTCGCCATGGCGCTAAGGGACCTCGTACTCAGGCGGTAAGGGTCGGCGCTGTTTACGGCGCCGTAAACCCCTTACCGCCTGGGTCGTAATGAGGCCCAATGAGTATAGCGTATGCCGTAGGGGGAATGGACCAAGGCAGTCGACTGTGGTTAGAAGAAAATGACATAAGGCCAGCATGTGTTGTATAAGGTGCCTGGGACAAATTAGAATGTATTGAAAAGCCAGGTTTTTAATAGTTTCTTAAATTTAGGGTGGGAGGGCTCGTTACAAATGTATGGTGGGAGAGAGTTCCAAATTCTAGGGGCTGCTACAGGGAAGCTGTAGCTCCCAGTTCTGGCGTTTTTGAAGCAGGGGATGATGAGGTGAGTGTTAGATCTGAGAGCTCTCGTTGCTGTTTTGCGCTTGAGGCATTTGTTCAGATATATCAGAGCATTGGCAGTGACACATTTGTGTGATGGTGAGCGATTTTTGTAGTATTCTTGCTTGAATGGGCAACCATTGTGCCTCTTTCCTGTAGTGAGATATATGGGATCTAATTGACCCGCATAGACATGCAAGGATACACAACACACATCCTATAGGTCTTGTGATTGTGAGGAGCTGAATGAGTAATTCTCAAATTGATTATAGTCTGTTAAAATATAGCAGTGCATAACACAGAGTGCTAGCTGTCGTGCAAAGCACTGTTTTGCAGAGTTTGAACACTCAGTGGGAGGATCCACTGGCATACGATGGGCCTGGCATGTGAATCCTGGATATCCCCTCTTTGAGTAAAAGATCTTGCGTCTTACCTTGCATGCTGTTCGGCAAGTCCAAAATCTCTGCTAAATCACTGTGTGATCGCGTCTGCCTCTCTGTGGAGAGTAGGCAGTTTACAAACTTCCACGATCATAACAGCGTGTCGTGCACATGTGCGGTAGACGGTTGTGTCTTAAATAGACACACCGTTCCGCCATCTGCAAATGTGTGGCTGTCAATTCTGGAATGTTGGAAAAAGTGTGTGTGCCACAATTCTGTGGCTAGATATGTTTCTTACACACAGTCACTGCTTGAGAGAATCACCATCTGTGAATGCATATTTTTTTGACACGGCCTTCTGGATTTTGATTGATGAACATTTATAGCAATCTTGATGATTACACGTGGATAATATGTTGGTGTTGTTGTATTGCAGGCAAGCTGGCCCATCATACCTATTTACATCCATGCGGCATACTACGGATCTATGAGCATATCAATGCCGTATATTGCGGCCTCACTGCGCATGTGCCAACCCATGCTGTTATGGGTATGCGAGTCCTGTGTCCCCTCATTTCTCGGGTGGAAAGGGTGGAGTAATCTATATTTATACTGCCACAGTGAGTCTGGCAATTGTTTGGTGGACGTTTGGGGCGCTAATTTCATACGGATGCTGGTGCATTCCCCACTCCCGAGAAATAGTGTTAGTTATTTTATCTCGTAGCGCATTTTTCAAGATCCAAATTCCAAGGATGTATGAAAATGCTTTTTTTAAAAAGAGTATTGTTCATGTATTGACATTACCTGTGAGATGAACACATCTCGTGTGCCACATTGTAATAGTACCTATGGGCACTGGGAGATGTTGTAACACATTAGGTGGTTCATATTCATGTAACTAAGTTAATGATCTTGATCTGTAACAGCGCCACGATGCCCCAGGGCCGCTTGTGCGCTATATAAATACAAAAAAGTAATATTCTGTTAAGGTGCATTAGCTGGTCTTAATCTTAAAGGGTGGCCAGTGTCTGCCAGCTTGTGTGTTCTTTTAGAATAAATGTGTCTGTTCCTAGTCGGAAAATCCACAATTGTTCTCTCCTTGAAAAGTAACGCATGTAGATTGCCACCTCTGCGTGGTACCACAATTCTTTCCAAGATGATCCATGTAAAGTCCAGGGGCCCATGTTTTTTCTGGAGAAAATGTTCTACCAAAGGAGCCGTCACTTTATTTGTCCTAATGGAGGACCGATGTCCACCCAACCTGATTTTTATGGGGTTCACCCAACCTGATTTTGTAAGATCCACCTATAGTTGTGTTTTATATGTGACAGAAATCTGACAAAACAGTTCTTTGCCGGAAGGATTTAGGGCAAGCCTCTTCTTATCTATCCCCTAACCCTAGATAGGCGGCCCACCAGTGCTGTCCAGGGCCAGGCACCACACGAGGGATTCGATATAATGGTTGGAGGGCATGCAGTTTTAAGGTACATATAAAGTAACTCAAAAAAGATTAAAAAAAATAGAACCACTGATTCTACCCTGCACGAGGAACCATGGTGTGCTAAATCACAGCAAACCTAAGTGTGGGGGACTGGTGCTGAAATCATATTCAGAGTGGGGGTGCTCGCCAGAGACATCATGTCACAATAATTATTGAGGCATGATCAATCCTGATGCTACTGAACCAGTGTGTGCTACTGAAGCAGTGTGTATGGCAAATAAGCGAACACCTATTAGAGGAACATGTGTGTGAGGTGGGGTTTTACCTCAATATATTGTTGAAAAGATATAATGGCCAGTTGTGCATGTAATGCACATAGTTTCCAACTATATAGACAAAATGTGATATGCTAAGGGCTGGTCCGTTTTTGAGACTAGTTCACAACTTAAATGGCCTTTAAAGAGATCCATGTTGTTGTAGCAGAGTGGCTCTGTGAAAACCCCACCTCCATAGTGACTGGCCATTCTGATCCATGTCCAGACTTATGATTCAGTACTGGTAGAGGCTCGAAATGCCCCCACCATCCTTCAGTTCCACAAAACACTAAAGCACTAATAGCGTGACACAAAACCTGCCGGATGATTACAAACACCACCCTTCATCCACCAACAGTACTGGCTACTGTATAGAATGCCAAGTCCAATGTTGGTAACCTCCTGTGGTAAAGTGATCCGCCTATCTTCACATAGGTTTGCGCTATAAGCAATACATTAAATAAATCCACATGTAATATATAGTAGCCATGCTATGTAGTGCATGTACTGTCTATGGAAACCATATATGTGCTGGTTCGATCCCTTTTAGAGGAAAACCTCCACACTGAAAAGTGGAGTATATTCATTTGAAAAGAAGTGTGTCCTTTCTGAATAATGGTGCATTGTCTAAGGAGTTGGGTGGAACACCTTAATTTAGAGAAACATGGGGTAATGGTGATTCCAGCTTGCAGTGGAATCCCACCAACCCAAAATGCACATAGCCCATGTGTCCCAAACAACTTGATTGGTCAAACCATTCTACGAATGACTGATACATTTGTTTGACTAAAACTGCCACTGTTTCTGGTTAGGGAAGAGAATGAGCATGGCAGCCCTGCTCACAAGTGTCACTACTGTCCGTTTGAAAGCATGACCATACTGAGGATAAATACCTAACAATCCCTCAAGCCATATGCAAGCCCTGCTAAAAAAGTACCATACTGTTCCACTAAAAGTATAGTAACCCCGCTGAGAAGTGTTGGCCCCACTACAATTGAAGTATAACATGGAAGGTTAGGTCAACTCAGTTGGTACTCATGACTTGCATTTTAAAAACATACTTTTGCAGCAGGCACACATTAACCAACCAAGCTATCTCTCCAAACTTAGAACCTGCAGGTTAAACCTAGGGCTCTGCAGAAGGCTTATTAACTGAGATATATTTCACACATGATTTGCGCCCTCTGCAGGCCCATGGGATTTGTCCACTGTTAGTGACATTTAACACTTCTCTAGCTTGTGACCAGCTCTGTGACGGTGCTATTGGTTAGCAGATCTTAGGTCTGTCTTAGATGAAAATCAGGAGATTTAAAAATAGGCTGATGCCTTCCAAAAGCTGGTAGGTTTGGGGAAGTGTTAGTCACTTGTTGGTTACGTGGGATGGAGACTCCATGAAAGGTATCGGATTAAGACAACTACCCCAGGATGTCAGCTATGGAAATACAAGTATCTCTCACTGGCCACCAGGGTCCAATATACTTGCACATGAAGAGAGAAGGAGGAATTCAGATATTGGTACCATTCAGTCCATTGCCTCTCTGCTGAAACTGCCAACACATATCAGTACGGTGCTATTAGAAGCATAGCAAAACCTCCAAGACATGTAGGCACTGTCTAGATAAAGGAAAGCTACATCAGTCCCACTGAGAAATGCTAACACTCTATCATTTAGCATGTAATTCATTCTGAAAAAAGAAGGTCTAAGCTCTAAGGCGTCTATGGAAACAACAATTGAGCGCTAGGGCAGCACAGGCTGCATTTGGTTTCGAAACTAAGTTATTACCCTCAAAGTGGGATTTGGAAGTAACCTTATCCTGATCCTCATTTCGCTTTTAATATCCCATTGGTAAGTTTGAGTACACCTGCGTGTGCAGCACCGTTTTCGGGTCCATAAATGAAAAGAGGATCCTCCTTGCCGGTTCTTGTTGAAGTTGGGTACTAGTACTAGTGCAGCATTGCTGACCTAATTGTTCTGGAAGGAGTTTAGTGTTTACCAACTTTGCTGAGAGTATCAGAGTGATTTTCACACAGAAGGTTTTTATCTATCAAATTTGTGGCAGGCCCAAATCAATCTTCAACATATCCAAAACATTAAGGACCTAATCCACAGAGCGTTTTGCAATAGGATTGCTCCATTGTGAAATGCTTCTGTGAATCCGGCCCTAAGTCATTAAATGCTTTTGTGAAACATGATGAAATTCCCATACAGAGTCATTACTCAACGTAGTGCTCTAAATAAACCAACAGGTTTGGATGGCCTTTACAGCAGTGTGAGTATGGTAATGTTCAAACAGCCTCAACAGGAAGCTGGTGTGTGCCACTTTTGCGAGCCATTGTGGGGCACTTTGATGCCTCAGTTCACAGTGCAGCTAGTAATCTGTTACATCATAATTGGCCTAGTGTGCTTTAAAAGGCACCCTTTGCAATATTTCCCATTAAAGCAAAAGTATGGAGCATGATTTCTTGATGCATGGGCCTATTTTCTTCCAATTCCAACACGAATTCCAAAACGTACAGGTTGACTACCTTCATTACTGCACGGAGAACACAAAAAAAATGGCAACCCAAAAATTAACCCTAGCCATTTTTGCAAAACACTACCATAATACCACACATCACACTCAATAATAACAAAAACTTTGAACAAATGTTAGCAATATTATGCTGGAACAAGTGCTGTGCTGGAAATATACAGAATGCTAGCGATTGGCAAATGAAGACAGCTGATAACAATCTACTCGCCTTTCAAATGACACAGCGGCAGACAACAAATACCGAGCAGTTCTCTAGATTTAGCTTCTTCACTGTCGAGGCAAGGGTTAACAAAACAGACTCTGGACCTGATCTGCCACCCACTTCTGTTACGCAATCTGAGCTTCTGCTTCTTCTATACATTTAAAGAAATGGTGGACCCTAGAACATTTGAAGACTGTCCTATCAGCAGTGAACTTCTTTGATGATTTATGGGGGTGCTGCTACAGGGTCGGTCTCAGGACTGAGGCATAAAATTGCTTCGGGCACCAAAGAAAAGGTGGCCCACAGTTGTAAATGACAATTTGTTTATTTTGTGACAGAATGTTTGTGCAGTGCCCCAAAAGGGGTCGAAGGCTTTAGGTAAGAGGCGTTTCAAATTGTGCATTTCAAAGAATATGTGTTCAGTACTTGTTGAAACTACTAGCTGCGCGGTAAAACTGGCCCCCTTCGATCCAAAAAACTGTCCTTAGCGCTTACAGTTCGGGCACAGCCCAATTGCGCTATGGGCCAGTCCGAGCCTGGTGCTGCAGCGCCCACAGCATCCCTACTTCCAGCGCCACTGAAGGACAGGTGGCCTATGACGTTCTTGACCCCTAGTGATGGGCACGAGGACCAGCTTTGAGAGCCTCGTGTCTCCCGAGCTGTTCGTTGTAAAACCCTGGAGAGCGGCTACAGTAGTGCAAGCGCATCCCCTCTTTGTGCTAGCCACGTCTAGACAAAGGGACCACGAAGAGAGGAAAAGAGAGGCATATACATTGTAGGTCCGATTATTAGCGGAGAAAGACTCGGTGCTCAAAGGACTCATGCCTTCAGCCTCCCTGCTCAGCGCAGCTGCAGCCCGGCATACATTGGAAACCTATTAGCGTTTGAAAGACTTAATCCAGTTTAAAGGCTAGTGTGTCCGACCCCTCACTCCCACACACTGTCATCCCGCCTTTCATGAACGCAGGGGTCAGTCCTGGTGGGTGAAAGCATGCCCTGTGCAGGCGAGGATTGCTGCAGCCCGAACTGCACTAAGCCACTAAGCAGCCCCTCGGAGCTGCCACAAGTTTAAAAACAAGCCCGTTTTCAAACAAAACACTTTTCCTTTTGTTAGCCGGAAAAGGGAACCACACATTTGAGAGGAATTCCGATCAAAGCCGAATGTGTAAATGATGCAGAAACACATACAATAACAAAAAAGGGGGGGGGGGGCAGCTTTTGAAAGCGGATAGGTCTCTTCATGTTACCCTGAAATCAAATGCAAGGATCGGGCCCCCACACAAGTTTCCTCGAAACTACTTTTTTTCGACTTCTTAAAGTTATCAAAACACGGTGATCCCAAGCGAAGAGGTAACGATGCCAAATCAAAGCAGGTTCTGCTGTTGACATGTTCGGTATCCTTGACACAAGCAGGCAAGCTGCATTGGTGGCTCCGCGTGTCAGCTACCTAACCTGACACTTTAGGTAACCTATTGTTTCGTGGGGACTCAATGTGCTAAACGCTCAGCCAGTCGCATCCCACTGGAGGAAGACTCCGTCATTCCCAAACATCCCAGTTTTGGAATCTGCTCTTTCAAATGCAAGGGAAATGCAAGGGTTTCATTGAGGCTTTAGAAGCCCCATTCCTAAAGGCATCCCTGACGGAACGTCTTTTAACTCATTCTTTCCGCCCAATTTTTATTTTACAGTTCACCATTACAACAATTATAAAATGAAAGAACCATCACTCAAAATCCATCTGTATAAAAACATAATTAAACCAATATATACATAACGTTCACAATAAATGGAAGGAGCCCCAACAGCCTCTACCCAGGGCTCAAGTCGAGGGTACACGCAGGGGGACGGAGTCCACCCAATTTATTCAGAGGGTGGATTAAGTCCCCCCCAGCTAAAAGAAAAACATTGGAGGTCCTCTTTGAATGTATGACTTAATACCGACCTCGAGGATCAAACCACAGTCGTCAGATTTGTAGGCCGGACACTTCACCACTGCACTATATAACCTGATGAAAAGTGATAACTAAATGTGAAATATCCCATTTCGGTACTGCACGTTCCAAGAAAAACATTTGTATTGGTTCTTGGAGTTTAAAACTTGCACACATTTTAACGTTCTGAAAAAACACTATTAAAAGAAAATATCCTGTCTTGGTTTTGTATGTGTGTTGATTTTATGAAAGGCAAATGCCGTTCGTCCTGTGCAATTTGGGTGGTTATGCAAAGCCAATTTAATGAAATGTGCATATTTCACCTTGATGTGCTATTTTCTGGCTGCACCACATCCCATTGCGTTTGTTGATGAGTCCCCCCACTTTAATTTTTAGGACTTGACCCCTAGCACCCTCTAAGAACACTTTCACAAAAATTCTGTGAATCCAGAAAAGGCCAGCTTGTTTTTTTCTGGGATTCAGACCAATGCATCAAATTACTCCATTGTAAAATGACTCAATTGACTGCCTGTAGAAGCAAGACTCTAATTCAAACCCCTCTGCCTTGTTCATTGTGCATACTCGGTCTAGCCCCCACCTGCCTCAAGCAAAGGATCTTAAAACACTGCTGCACGAGATCCTGCCAGCACTATGACACTTGCAGTGATGTGCAGGTAGGGATTTTTCAGTGGCTTTCCTATAGGACAATCTAACTTTTGCCATCAGAAGTGAAGAAACCACCTAAGATTCCGGAGGTAACTAAGAAGTTTGCTTTTTAAAAGGGTTTTTGACATGAAACGCATCTCTGTTGGGGTTAGTGGGCACCCTCATGCCGGTGATGGATTGCTCTATCAGGGACTGTGGTATGCATTTCAATCACTTGCTCCAGTGTAGACCGTGGGAATGCTAGCTAAGTTTCCATCTCCCTCAGGCGACTATGTATTTCATGATTCCTGTTCTGTACCTGCTCATACTCCTGCCTTGTCTCTGCCCGAGTTGCTTCAAACTCACACTTATTTTATACCCTGCATTTGCTGAATGTCTTCTTTTGACATTCTTGATCTGGAGTGTTCCATGGTTTGATATATCAGTTTCCCCTTTCCTCTGTTCATTCCCCCCTTCCCCTCGAGCCACCTCCAAGTGATTAAATCACTAAAGGTGGCTTAAAAATGAACTATAAATAAATCACCCCAGTTTTCCCGTTTTGCTCCCTCCACCCTTAAAATCAATCAAATATGCATGTGTCCCTTCACTAGTGCTTTGGTGAATATAACATAACATTTTTTATGTAGCTCTTCATACTGGATTACCCCTGCTTCTAAGTGCTTTGATGATACTTGTCATCATTCATATCCAATTCAGTGGTACTCAATTGATAAACATTGGCAAGATGAAGGGCAGGATGTGCCCTCCCTGCAGGTTGAATGCAGATATCAGAAGGTAATGCGTATGTCACTAAGATATCTTTTATAATGTATTTGGGAGTTTGGGAATATGGATTCTGAAATATTTCCAATGATTCAACAGAGACAATAGCAACCAATTGGTAATCAATTGGTAATCAAGGTTCTGATAATGGGTTCCTATGTTGTGAGTTCAACAAGAAAAAACATGAGATGATCTGTTGTGACCAGGAAGAGTGAATTTGTTTGTAAATAAACATTGACAATGGTATAAAGGAGCAAAAAACAAGGGGGTGGAGGGTACTGGGAGTCCCTCTGCAGGACATTAGTCCTGGTTACGAGAGGCTTACCCTGAGTCTTTAGCTCACTTTCTTTCACAGAGGATAAATATCTAAAACATATCAGTCTTTGTCCTGCCCTAGGGCAGTCTAGCACCGAAATGCTCAGCAATTCTCCTCTGAACAAGAGTACCAACAGCAACCCCAGACACATGTTTCAGTCTGGTTGGACCTCATCAGTAGTATGGAGCTGTGCCTCTCTAAGAATAGTGAGCAAAGGTCCACATCTGGATTCCCCTAGTAACTTAGGGTGAGACCCAAAGTTACTGTCCGGCAGAGGGACTCCCAGGACCCCCCACACCCCTTGTTTTTTGCAATGGTATAAAGGAGGACAGTTGTTTTGGATTTACAGGTAAGTACTTGACCGTCTCTCATGACCAGAGCTACACAGGTTATATGAAGAGCAAGACAGAAATATGAAAGGAGCATCAGTGCCCACTGTAGGGAAATATATACAAAAGGAAAGGATGCAAATGAAAATTCCACATTAAAAAAAATACATGAACTGTACTCTGCACAAAGCATTTGAAAGAAACACATGGAAGGAAATATTGTGATGTCAGCAGCCAATCTACAACAAAAGTATATTGGTCCAGGGTAAATATAAATGCCCAAAGGAAATATTTTCAGTTAATGAAAGTATAAGGCAATATTTATGAAATGGAGAACAGTCAATCTGGGATGAAAAAGCACAACATGTTATAGAAAAGTGAAAATCGAATTGTAGCCTGCATTATTTCTGCTTTCTTTTTTACAGGACTGAGAATCAGCCATATACAATGAAACTTACAGTGACGTGCAGTGTACATATTTATCAACAGGAGGTTAATAGCAAAAATGTAGTCATATTCCTAGTTAAAGACTAAAATTCAATGTGGTTATGTGAAAAAGAAAAATGACTTCAATCAAATGTTAGATTTGTACATGAAACCGAAAACATTGGCTAAAAAGCAAATTTGCATTTTCTCTGACCCCAGAAACTGTGCAGAGGAGATGTTCTCCCAAAAAAAAAAAAATGGCCTTTGAGGCTGGACAATAAACTTTATGACAGAGTCCTTTCACCAAAGGGCCCAACTCTCTTCTTATTCTGAAAAGCAGGCCTTGGTAATATGACAGATGAGGCTCATTAACAGGTTCCATTTGTCACTGGGTCTATCTAAGAATTCACTAAAAATACAGAAATATATTCTGCAACCTAGGCCCACAGCGGACATGCCTAAATTATCCACAATTCTCATCAAACAGGATTTCCAGTAAGGTATGCCATTCATGCTTGCATAGACATGACATCTGGCATCTGTGACAGCCTGCTGGTATAATCACTTAACAGGCAGAAAGCAGTGTCAATATTTGGCTTGGTGAAGCATAGTTTCAAAGAACCTTCTGACAATAATGCCATCACATTCCAACAACACTGGGGAAAGAGGGTGAATTCAGTACACATAAATGATCAACATATGTCATTTAATTATTATGTGTTGCCGCAAAGTGCTGGCTTCAACACATACATGTTAAAAAATTAATGCTGCGTACGCATCAAATAAATCACAAAAGTCACAAGGAAAAATAAAAAGAATAGTGTTCAAGAAAGCTCAAGCAGAGCTGGAGTATAGACAACTAAGAAGGAAATATGGTGGAAAGTATAACCCCAGTCGCAAATGTCCGGAATAGGGGTTGGCAGAGATGTGGAGTACTCAAATATGCCCATTAAGTTACAGGATGGTGGAAAGGATTGGGAAAACTACAGTTCCCAGCAGCCTCAGCATGCTGGGTAGTTCTGCACATGCGCGGGTGGCCAGCTGTATGCAATTAAGCACTGCTTATTAGCAGGCAACGGCGAAACGCAGGTGTGGCTTATTTTGTTTTGTCAGTCAGTTGGAGAGCAGGCATGCCGCATGCCGAGGACAGCAGGAAAGAACGCGGAATGAAAACAGCGCAGTAGCATTATCAGGAGCAGCAGGAGGGGCCGCTGAGAGCTCGGGCGATTCGTGGCACGGAATCCAACGTCTGGGTAGTCCTCCGGGGCTCCCAGACATGAGATAAGTACAGCGTGGAAAGTGTTGTTGTTATATGAAGTACTTGAATCCCTTGTAGGGTTACTTCTGGGCATTCTACGTCTGGGAAGTCCTGAGGGGCTCCCAGACATAAGATAAGTACTGGAGTGAACAGGGACAGGGATGGGTTGTTCAAGCTGACAGGCATCCGTTATATTTTATTTCTAAAACCAGTGATCATAGGAATTTGGCTGTGGGCACCGAAAACTCACGCATGTTTCATGTCTAAAAGGACTGTAAGGAAGCCTTTCTAGTGAAACTAACTAGTGTGGGCTCATTCTATGTTGTCTCTGTTGCTTATGCTACCCAAAGGACCATGTGTCATTGTATAATCATGTTGGGAGTAATCTCTATTATGTGTTTCATTCCGTAGCTTTGCTATATGTGTCTATTGTGAGTGTCAAGTGTAGTACATGTATCAAGGTGTGCTGCTTCATGCTATGCAGAATTAGGAGGTTAATGAGTAATCAGGAAAGTGTCATGTTTGTATGGTTATAGGTCAGACAGGGTAGGGTTCTTTCCCAGTGCTTCCCCAGTCCTATCCACTGTAGGAGTTCTTTACCCTCTATCCGGTGTTCCTAACTTCCCCCATCCTATCCACAACCTCTCCCTAACACCTCTTCCCCCCACTGGCTGCCACGTGGCGACCTGTTCTCTACAACCAGGCGCCTGTGCCAACCACAGTGGGAGGGCCGAATTCATTCGGCTTCCGTGGTTCGGGGGAGAGTGTCGATCTCTCTTCCCTTCCATAAGTTGTGATTGTGACATAATAAACCACCCCCATATTGGGATACTCACAACCACCCAAGCCAAATGGAACCGACTCCTCCACCTTCAGCCGATGTGCTAAAGGCTTTACAAGATATCCATTTGGAATTAGCACATGCTAGACAGGAAGCTACTACATTGAAAACACAGGTACAAGGTATGGTACGCAAGGTACACCCCTGGAGGGATCTAGTTCTGCTAACGCTAAGGGAGCTTCTATTAGTAAAAGTCCTACAGTAATTGTGCAACCTCCCAGTAGTGTACCTCTGGCAGCACCAGAATGGTTCTCTGGAGATCCTAGAAAATATATGATGTTTCTCACTCAATGCTGACTTCACTTTTTGTGCAAACCCGCAGCTTTTGAAACCATCCAAGCAAAAACAGCATTTGTGATATCCTACTTGACAGGTGATGCAGCAGCGCGGGCAATGCCGTTGGTTCAGAAAGATGAAAGATGATCCTTTATTTTATAATTGGGATAATTTCTTGGCAGAATTTGGTAGACTGTTTGATAGGCGGGAAGTGTCGTTGGCACAGGACAAAGAGTTACTGGGATTAAAGCAGGGGTCACGAGACTTGGTAACATATGTTACGCAGTTTAATAGACTGGTTATTGAAACAGAATGGCCAGAAGCAAAACAGACACTGTTGTTCTATCAAGGTTTATGTGAGGAACTGAAAGATGCCATAGCCCAAGTAGAACCACAACCAAGTAACTGTACTGCCATGATAGATCTGGCCCTGAGATTAGATCATCGAATGAATGAGAGAAAGGGAGATAAGAAGAGACCGGAGGCTGGACCTCTTGTAAGATTGGATAGGAGCAGAGGGGTAAGGAGTAATGAAGTAGAGCCGATGCAGATTGGTAGTGTAAGAGGACCCCTATCGGAAGCAGAAAAGGAACAGCGCAAGATCAACAAATTGTTTTTGTACTGTGGACAGGCAGGCCATTTCATACGTACCTGTCCTAATACTCCTCAGAGAACTGTCGGTGGAGATCGGAGCAAAAAAGAGGCGGGAAAAGAGCTGCGCCGGCCTTAGGGGGAACTGAGGCGCCAGGCCCAAAAGAATCAAAGTTCCCCAGATGGGTTGCAAATACAGTAGGGAATAAGACCTCTCACTTGTATATTTTGGTGACGTTATGTTGGGCAATGTCCAAGCAGGTGTTTCTAGCCATGCTGGATTCAGGAGCTACAGATAATTTTGCGGATATTACAATGGCTCAGCAGTTAGGGTTACCATTACAAGATAAACAGCGGGTAGAAGGGGTGCAGTCAGTTGACAGGTCTCCTTTAGTGTCAGGACCTATCCGACAGCAAACGCAAGCTTTGCAGATGATATGTGCATTAGGCCATAGAGAAGACATTACTTTTGATTTAATAGCAGCACCTCAGTTTGGTTTGATTTTGGGAATGCCTTGGCTGGTGCAACACAATTCAAGAATTGATTGGGAAAAACAGGCAGTATGGTTTGAAGAGAAGAGGTTTCAAGAACACATGTTACTCAAAATGGGACCCACAGCGTTTCTGGCTAATTAAGGAGGAAATGATCAGGTAGTAGGAGCAGTGGAATCAGGAATCCTTTTGCAGTATAGAGATTTTGCCAAAGTGTTCGACAAGGGTGGGGCGGAGAGGTTACCACCACATCGGCCATATGATTGTGCCATTGAATTGGAAGTTGGGGCAAAGTTGCCATTTAGTAGAATCTACGCCCTTACGGAAACAGAGAATTAACATCTAAGAGAGTATCCGGATGATATGTTAGCCAAGGGGTCATTAGACACTCCACTTCTCCTGTATCCTCCCCTTTATTTTTTGTTCCAAAAAAGGAAGGGACATTAAGAACATGTATTGATTACCGCGCCTTAAATAAGGTAACCAGAAAGAATAGATTTGCATTACCCTTAATTTCAGTTTTACTGGATCAAGTGAGAGCAGCAAACATTTATACCAAGTTGGATCTAAGAGGTGCATACCATTTGATAAGAGTACAGGAGGGGGATGAGTGGAAAACGGCATTTCGGACAAAGTTTGGATTGTTTGAGTACTTGGTAATGCCGTTCGGATTATGCAACGCCCACGCGGCATTTCAATTCTTTATGCTAGAAGTTTTGACGGACTTCATTGATGTTTTTGTTATAGTTTACATTGATGATATTTTGATTTATTCAGCCTTATCTGAACAGCATGTGAAGCATGTGAGGGCAGTGCTGCAATGATTGCCGGAGTATCAGCTTGGTGTTAAATTGGAAAAGTGCGTTTTTCACATGAGGCAAGTGGAGTTTTTAGGGTTTATCTTAACCCCAGAAGGTGTGGTGATGGATGCAAAGAAGCTACAACTGTGACCGATTGGCCATCTCCCCAATGCCCCAAGGACATACAATCATATTTAGGATTTGCCAATTTCTATAGGCGTTTTATCAGTAATTTCTCAGATATCATCACGCCAATTACTAGACTACTGAAAAAGGCAGTTCCATTCAAGTGGGGTCCTGAAGCGGAGAAGGCATTTCAGGAATTGAAGGTAGCATTTACTACAGCACCAGTGTTGAAACATCCAGACACAAGTCAAACTTTTCAGGTGGAGACAGATGCTAGTAATGTAGCGGTAGGTGCTATTTTATCACAAAAGGATGAAGTAGGATTATGGCACCCAGTACCATTTTTTTCTAGAAAGTTAACAGGGTGTGAACAGAATTATTCTATCACAGATAAGGAATTGTTAGCCATTTGATCAGCCTTTTTGGAGTGCAGACATTATTTGTTGGGGGCTAAGCATCAGGTGGTGGTGGTCACGGAAAAACAAACATTTACAATATTTTAAGACTACTCACAAGCTTAGTCCGCTGCAACTCCGGTGGTCGCAATATTTCAATGAATTTGATTTTGTGGTGACATTTAGACCTGGAAAAAAAATGGAATAGCTGATGCCTTATCAAGGCAGCAAAATTTGGATAATGTGGTGGGTGAAGTAAGAGCAATAATTCCCCCAGAAAAGGTTGTTGGAGCCATTACCAAGAAACTAATTGATGAAGTAAAAAGGGCTCTATCTCCAAGGCAACTTCAAGAATGGCGGGACAGTCATTTAGCAAGGACGGTGCGGGAAGGGCTGCCGTATCATCAAGATCGATTGTTTTGCCTACTAAGGAAATACGGGACAAGGCTCTCTATTGGTGTCATAATTCTCCTTTAGCAGGGCATTCAGGCTAAAGAAAGATGCAAACCATGTTAGAAAAATATTTTTGATGGCCTAATTTGAGACAGGATGTGGGGGTGTATCTCGCACAATGTGAGAATTGCATTTGCAATAAGGTAGACCATGTAAAAAAAAGGGGGTTGTTACAGCCATTACCCACGCCCGAGAAAGCTTGGACTCATATATCGATGGACTTTATCACCGATCTTCCACCTGATAAACAGTTTGACACTATTTGGGTAGTGGTGGATTTTTTGTCCAAACAAGAACATTTTATTCCTTCTGAAGGAATTCCTGGAGCAGGCAAGTTAGCAGAGTTTTTTCTTCAGCATGTGGTTAGACTGCATGGGTTGCCAAAAAATATTGTCTCAGACCGAGGCCCACAGTTTACTTCCGGATTTTGGCGCGCCTTCTGCTCTATCTACCAGTTATCAACCGCAAACGGATGGTCAGATGGAACGAGTAAATCAAACTCTAGAACAATACCTGAGAGGCTATTTGGGGGATGGTCGAGAGTCTTGGGTGCAGGCACTGTGGCTAGCTGAATTTACATATAACAACACCTTCCACGCATCTTTGGGTATGGCTCCCAATGAATGTTTATATGGACATGAACAAAACATGCTACCAGAACTTCTGCCTGAAATGGAAAATATACCAGTGTTACAGGGCAGAAAACAGTTGCTTCTGAAGATTCGACAGAGGGCGCGCAAAAATTTGGAACAGGCCAAGGAAGCTTGTAAGAGACAAGCTGATAAGCATCGTCAGGAAATTCCTCGCTATAAGAAAGGAGATAAGGTTTGGTTGTCGTCCAGAAATCTCTCTTTGATAAGATCTCATAAATTTCTGCCAAGATTTATTGGACCTTATGACATTATTTCATGTGTGTCTCCTACAGCTATGAAATTACATTTGCCTAAGACTTTACCTATACACCCGGTGTTCCATGTGTCTTTGCTTAAACTCGCAGCTCCAGGGACGATGACTAAGAGACCTCCAGCACTGATGAAGGATGGACAAACAGAATATGAAGTAAAACACATTTTGGATCCCAGACAACAACAACAACAGTTGTGGTATTTGATTCAATGGGAAGGTTATGGGCCTGAGGACTGTTCTTGGGAGCCAGCAAGTGATGTCCATGCTCCCAGATTGGTGAGACAATTTCATTTACGACACCCGGGTAAACAGGAGTTTCTGTCCCAGAACCCGATTGAACAGTATAGGATATTTGTGTTACTATTGTTTTGTGTATTTTGCCTTATTTGCTTGCCGTTTTCACACAATTTCACATTCCTTTACACTATTTTTTTTCTTTTTCCTTGTGTCTTTTGTGATTTATTTGATATGTGCACAGCATTTGTTTTTTAACATGTATGTGTCGAAGCCAGCACTTTACAGCTACATAGAATCATTAAATTACATACATTGATCATTTACGTGTATTGAATTCACCCTCTTTCCCCCGTTTTGTTCGAATGATATGTATTTGGCTTACTAAATGAGGTTCTTTTAGAACCACATACAGTGTAGTAAACCAACACATACAACATATCCCCCCTTCCCTTCAGTCTGCAACGCAAGCACCACACCCTTCATTGCAACCCTTACTTTATTTCAGACTCTCCCATCTCCAAGCACCACAAGATCACCCAGTAGTTTGCCAATCACCTGCAGTCTGGTAAACTCGCTTTGTCCCTTTGCCACTTTTCCAGGTTTTCTTATTTGAACCTTCTCCCCTACAACTATCCTGGAGAGTAATAAGCTGCTGAACCCATCAAATCCTTCTGCTTTATTTCCCACACCTTCACAAATGCATGCATTGCATGCTTTTCCCCACTGTTCCTGCCCTTTACCCTGTATAAATAGCAAGAAAAGCATACAGTTAGTTCTCCTATCACCTAACATCCAATAACACTGACTTAAAAAGCCAAGTGTGCTCTGTGTGCTTACTATTGTAATAATTTCTAAGGCACGTTCAACTGACAGATTCTAAGTAAAATATACAGAATGCACATAGACAAAGGAAAGTGCATCTACATGCTATTCACAGTTATCAGAAAATACTACTACTGCGAAAACAAACACATTCATGTCTACATTTACAACAGGGCTATTAACACACATATTTACTAACTTCTTTCTTTCACAATTGTAGTGAAACCACTCTCCTGAAAACCAGCAGCGTCTGAAGTACGAACCAGAACTCAGAAGAAACCTACTCTTTCCATCCAAAAAAGTAAGTGCAATACTGCCATAATGTTCTAACTGTTACTCAAACACTGTAGAATTCTAGTATTGTAGAACAAACAATTGTATTAACTCTGCAGCATTAGATTTAGTATTACTGCTTGCTCCTCAGCAGCTGCATACTTTGTATGTCATCTGAACACCAGTATAGTAACACACAAATACGAGAATAGCCTTCCCAACCTGAAGTAACAGCTCATTGCACAATCACACACCTCTACATACATGCTTACTATCATACTCAGACACTCATGCACAAAGCACACATACACTGCACAACATACCAACCCACACTTTCATTTTTTCTCCAACAGACCCCAGAGAATGCCTACCAAAAAGCAACTCTGTAGAAAGCAACGCAGAAGTAGTCAAAATCAAAATAAGTGTCCAAAATAAGCATCCACCTCTAGCAGAATTTGCACAAAAAGTTCAAACAAAACAGTTAATACAGTCACTAAGCGAAACAAAACCAGCTTCCAGTAAAGAAACTTTGCCTCCTCTTTCAAAATGTAAAACGAAAGTGATTAACAAGACTGCAGCTAACACTAGTGCTAACACTGCACCTATAAATCTCGATGTAGCCACAAGAAAGCATACCAAAAAAAATATTTTACAAAAATGTTCTGCCACAGAGTCCTTCAGAACCTTAAAAAACAGGAGAGAAATCACTCACAACGCTTAAAACCTACCATGGAAAATTAATCCTAGAAGCTCTGATAGACAGTGCAATCCTTCTCAAAAGGAAATGATTTATTTTAGTTTTAAACATAATGAAACCACTAACAAAACTAAGTACTAAACTACAAAAAAGACTTCTCAATAAACGGAATATCAACAAAGATAGCTTTGCAAACATCTGTGGAGGTGAATGGACTCACACCACCAGCACAGAATCATATTTCAATAAAGAAGCGTAAAAAACAAAAGCAAACAAACCCAATTGCCATACATAGCAGTGGACGAGGGTATGAAAAACTTAAGAATACATACCATTATGGAACAAGAAACACTACTATCCCCAGATAAATATCGTCAGAAAACCTAAATCAAATCAAATAAAAAAAAAACTCTCCATTCCACTGAACCAAATGCATCCAGTCTACCAATGGCCGTGCACATCAATGTGTAACATAGCCAAAAAATCTTTCAGATCTTTACACCACTTCCTCAATCAGTATGTAAAAGGCCAAGGCAAATTGAAAATAAAACTATTACAAAGTATGGACTCCTGTCCAGTGTGCAAATACACAGGACTACAGGGACATTCATTAGCCTGCATTTCTGGATCTATTTGCAAAAGCATCTTCCACCATATCAAAATGATATCAACACACCATTCAACTATAAGAAATCTGGTTTATAAACTGTACTATGCCAAAATAGCCAATTTAAATAACAATCTTCTACATGGTACAGCCAAAGAACTACTCGAAGAAATAGAGCATATCGAGAGGAAATATTTTGGAAGTGAAAGCCACTTACAAAATGCAATTGCTTTACAACAGACTAGCAACAACTTTACAGATGGCAACCTTCTACTACACACATACAATAAAGAAATGCTAAAGTTTAAAAGTACATCTGCTGAAGTACCAAACCATGTGTGTGTGTGTTGCTGCAGGACTTTTTATTACGAATAGCACAAAAACTGTAGACATAATGTACAAAATAGAAGACAATGAAGATTCCAAGTGGTTCTAATTGGCTCTCTATCTTATAGCAGAAAACAAATACGAAATGACTGACCCCTTAATACTTTGCAGTTACTGCACTGCAAAACCTGACAACAAACTCCTTCACGTGCTATCACAAATAACTTGGAATTATTCCCACTACCAAAACCCCTGCAACAACTTAACTTGTATGAGAGCATCATTCAAACAGTGCACCCATTTCAAGCAATAATATGCCTTCAACCAAAAACAGAAAAACTCCCTCCCTCTGAATTACTGAAAGGCATTTGTGGCAAAGTAATTTATTTGCCATTAGATCTCAAAGAAGATGTACACGCTCTGGGAGTGCAACGTCCAATAGATCAATCTTTTATGATCTTAGTAAATGGCGTACCTACAAAAGCCAAATATATTTGGCAACAACTCGTGAATTTACATAAAGTTAGACAAGCCCTGCAATATCTAAACGACAACAATGCATACTACAAAGAAAGAAATATTGAAGAAAACCTGAAGGAAACCACTGAAATGATTCAATACTCTTCAGAAACTGGTCAATTTCAACTTCTAGATCCTGCTACAGAATCCAGTATTTTAGACCATTATACAATTCACCCATTACATTCTAAAGACACCATAGATGATACACTGGAAACGTACCAAATGCAACAAGCCAAAGGATCTCCAATCAGCATATGGGAAAAAGTATAGAAGCACGTGCCTTTCCTCTACTCTTTCCTACTGGAAAAGGAGGAAGGTACGATGATAGACCCACACAAATAACAGCATCAGAATACCGCTCTTTACGAATGTATTCTGAAGACCCCAGATTCAGACAAAACGTGGAATATATATTCCACCTTCTCTTTGAAAGTGAACTAGCAACTGTATGCTACGGAGTTGCACACACATTGAAATCGGGTTCTAATTTTCAAAATATGTCAGCTATGCAATAACTACAATAAATGCAAGAAAAAGATGAGGTTTCACAGTCGAGCATTACAAATCATTTAGCAAACATGCGTGGTACAAAGGAATACTGGTTATGATGCCACAGAGATGCATGCTGTATGATAAGAAACCTTGGACCACCCACTTGGTTTGTGACATTAAGTTGTGCAGAATATGCATGGGAAGATTTACATGATTTCCTACGGATAGCAAACAAAAACAAAACAAATATAGATATAAAAACATCAGGAGAACTCTGCTCTCTAGATCCTGTAAATGTATCAAGATATTTCCATCATTGCTTCATTGCTATGCTACACTTCATTTGTAATAAAACTATTCCTCCCCTCGGAGAAGTGCAACACTTCTTTTGGAAAAAAGAATACCAAGCCAGAGGAGCACCACAAATCACATGCTTTTGTGGATTAAAGATGCTCTTAAATTTTCATCCAAAAATATGTCACTTGTGAAATCTCTTCACAAATGACATGTAGTGACCTACATGCACACATTCTACAATTTCAAAGACACAAATGTGGGAAGTTTTGTCGCTAATATAAAAACAAAGGGAAATACTAAACCAAATGCCGCTTTGGTTTCCCTATACCAGTTTCAACAACAGGTCAAGTAACAACTGTATGTCTTCAGTTAGACATAGTGTCAAAGGTAAATCACCTAAGAACACATATTACATAAAAAAGAACAGAAGGATCAAAATACATCAATGATTACAATGCAATCATTGCCCTCCTATGGAATGCAAATATAGATGTGCAGTATATCTCAGACAATGCCACTGCAGTTGCACAATATGTCACAGCCTACTTAACCAAAGCAGAAAAAACAGAGCTCCAAGACTTCTGGGATGACATATCATCTGACAAAACACTATCACAGAAATTGTACAGTTTAGGCATAAAAATGCTCTCCCATGGAGAATGTGGCTGCTATGAAGCTGCAGACAGTTTAACCGGTACTGCCTTGTATGGAAAATCTGAAAATATAGTATGGCTAAACCTTGGTCCTGCTAAATCTAGAAAAAGATTTCTGAAATCATATGAAGACATAAAACAATAGCCAAAAATGATCCCAACAGCCAAGACATTTTGAAAAAACAATTTACTAGACACATACTACCCAAACAGGAGTACCACTTTAGAAACCATGTGTCTATATCACATAGCCCAAAACCTCACATAGAAATATAATATTAAACCAGATGAGAAGATAGGTAGATACAGAGTGGAAAATTGTGAAGGCAGCTTAGTAAAACATACCAAACGAAGCTTAATTAATCATATAAAATTGTCATTAAAAACTCCTCAACATAAAGAACTGTATTACATGTCCCTGCTACAACTTTTTAAACCATGGAGAAAAGAAGACAATTTACTAGATACCTATGACTCCTACGAAGACGCTTTCAAATCGAATGAAAGCACTATAACAGATGTAAACTTTACAAAGTACAAACAATGTTGCACAATGAACAGCAACAACAAGAAGAACTCCAGGTGTAACTAGATGTGGACACTCCTGACAGTATTAAGTGAAAAAATGAAGGAGGGCGAGGCGCGCTCTCCAGGTCCTGGTCAATTGAACCTGTTGCAAAAAATATATATATCTGGGTTAAATCCCAAAATGGACAAGTATTCATCAGGGTTAAATCCCACCTGCTGCAAATCCCAAAGATGAATAAGTATTAACAGGGTTAGATCCCTTCTGCTGCAATTCAGTTGCTCAGTATTAGCAGGGTTAGATCCCATCAGCTGCAGTTCTGTTGTCTGTAGTTGTTCTCCTCCTAGCGCTTTCTTATCTCAAATAATCATCAGGGAGGCTGTGTTTCTTTAACAGGTGTTACTGATTAGACTCAAAGGATTCTGGTAGCTCATATTGAAATGATATTTAAACTGTAGAATAATGCTTAACCGTAACCTTGACGTGGACCAAGGACTAGTTAATGGAGCACTTGGTACAGTTGTTGGCTTTCAAACATACCCACGTGAAAACAACATTCAGTTTGTCAATATTCTCTTTGACAAACAATTAGAAGTTAAAAGGAAAGAACGCTCAACAGCCCACTTCCTTCTTTTCAAAGATATGTATGTACACAGAAAACAATTTTCTCCAACTCTAACATACGCAGTCACCATTCACAAATCACAAGGTCTTACCCTAGACAAAGCATTGATAGATATTGGTAGCACTGTGTTTAAAGAAGGCATGAGCTATGTAGCACTATCACGCTTACGTACACTTGACGTACTATTTCTAATCAACTTTGATGCAAGTAAAGTAAATGCTGATATTCCTTGCATTATAGAATACAATAGACTGCGTTCACTCTATACCCCCATCTAAAAACCTATCCTGTTCCGCAAAAAGCAAAACTTTGTAAAAGAAAACTACTTCACTCTCAAATTATTCAGGATCTCACAGAAATTCCTCCAAAGAAATTAAAAAAAGCTACTACTTCATCAAGGACCACAACCAAAGAAGAATGTACTGCACAAACAAAGTCAACTACCTCTTCAAAGAAACAACGCGCACTCCGAACAAATGACTTGGACACAGAACTGTCAGGTCCATTCAAATTTTGAAATACAACTGGTGTAATTTGCTACGCAAATGTAGCAATCAATATTCTATTCCAATTGCCACCAATTATTGACAACATTATTTACGCGGGACAGACCAATTGTACTTGCAAATGTAAGTTCTGCATAGAAATGCAACCAACAATCCTGACACACTTACAGTGTTTCTGGAATAAGGCAGGACTACTGTGCTGGAATGGTCAAATTCACTATAAACACACAAGAAGATCCACAAGAACGTCTAATGTACTTACTACAAGTACTAGAAAACAAAAACACACCTATAAATGAAATCTTCCAGATTTCATACATGTGGAAACAGCCATGTCGCACAAGAAGAAGTTCCTAATGAACACTTAGTATATGTATCCATACCTAACTGTGAATCCATTCCATTTCAGCAATTTGTACAAAATGCAAACAATAGCAGATAATGTACTACCTGCAATTTGCTCCACTTTACAAATGTAGACACATAGTAAATATGTAATAGTAATGCTTTTACGTTACAATGCAGATGGTACCAAAAACAACTGCAAGCTGACTGGATTCACACATGGTCAAGTATCACTTGGAAAGAAAACCTTCACAACAATAGGTATAATCTACCACGCAGGAGCCACAACCAATGCAGGTCACTACACTGCATATATAAAAAAGAATTGTAGATGGTTGGAATGTAATGATACTACCATTACTCTAAAACAGAGATTACCAGCAAATCTTGTAAACGCTTACTTAATATTCTTAAAACCAAAATTTTATAACTAATCTGTGTATGAACATAAACAAAACTTCAACTTCAAAACTATGAACAGTTAGAATACGTCAACAGGTATCTAACTTCCCCAAGATTATTCAACAAGCAAAGAGATAAATGAATACCACTAAAATGAAACAAGAAAAAACAGTTAGAATATGCCAACAGGTATCTAATTGCCCCAAAAATCTGCAACAAGCCAACAGATAGATGAATACCACTAAAATGGAAAAATAAATAAACAAATAGAATACAGCAACTGCTATCTAATTTCAACAATATTACCACCAGTTCCAAATCCAAAACCATACACCTATTCAATTCCTCCTACTGAAATCAATGAAAGAAATATATTTTGCCACAACGTAGAAAGATTTTTTTTAATCCAGCATGGATTTTCTTCCCACAGACTCAATGTTTTAATGAATAAACACAGGAACTGAGAAAGTTGCACACTTACTATGAGGGACGACAAAATACAGAAATGTCTACTATGCAATGCAATACTCATTATAAACTACCTATCCTAACATGTGATTTTTTCTTTTATCACAGTGATTGAAAAAAAAATGCCAGCTTCCCATGTCATGAAAGAAATACATACAACCACAAAAAGTCAAACAGTAAGTATATAATGATTGGACTCACAAAACACCACAGCATAACACACCCATTCAAGCAAACACCTGACCATAGACCACAATCCAAAATGTTTGCTTCCATAGGTATCTTCTGCTGCAGTGCTTGTTGCCAAACACTACAATCATGACTGCATAGCCTGGCCAAAACTCTACATACAGCCTCAACAAAGGAAACAGTAAGTATATAATAATTAGACTCACAAACACTGCACCATAACACAGCCATGCAAATGGACACCTCACCAATAAATACAACCCAAAATGCCTAGTCTTCAATACCAACATTCTGAACACAATTCAACAAACAAACTAACCCACATCATCTCACTGTTCTATAAGCACTATTACACTACTGCCAATCAGTACTCACATTTTTGAAAACATATCCCCTAAGCAGCCCACATACCACAGTTAAAATGTTTGGTAGCATTGGTGTGTTATGCTGTGGTGGTTGTGGCCAGGGCCTAGAGTCGTAGGCCTCGGCCATGCACCCAAGACTCTAGGCCCTGCCCACAAACACTGCAGCATAATACACCCATAGAAACAAACACCTACCAAATGACCACAACCCAAAAACATAACACATCCACCTCAAAACCTACCCACTTCAATTAACATTCTAAAATAATAATGACAACTAACGCACAAACTCTTCATTACATATCCTCTTCACCGAATGCTGTACTAACGACCCAAAACCAACATCCTAGTAAAGTAAAATAACCAGTAGTGGAACCAGTGTTTAGTATGTCCACGGGCAACCGCAGTGACCACGGAAATCGCAAACACATCACAGCCTTCTCCCACCTAAACAAATGCATCATTTGACACATCTCTTACTCCCCCAACCTCTCCAAGCACTCCTACACACCAAAACACTCCCCAAAATTGGATGTATGCTCACTTCCACGCCGTACTGTCCATGGATGTCTGCAGATCTCACGCTTCACCCCAACCAATCAGCAAACACGTCACGTGTCCACGGACACGACGCAAGTCGATTATCCAATCGGTGTCCTGTCCGCGGAGTGAACAGTGAAGTGTGTCCGCACAGCGGACATAGATATCACACATTTTTTTAGACCCACTTTTTGGTTGTTTTAAAAAGAAATACTGGACATATTTTCACCAAATTTACAAAAGCACGCTTTCGGGACCAAGCCGCCGCTCCTGCCGCAAATTTGGTGAAAATCCTTCCAATGGTTTGGGCTGTAGTCACGAGCAAAATGTTTTCCCCATTCAGTCTGTGGGAAAAAAATAAATTTTAGGACCCACCCTATAAATTTGCTCCCCCTAGACCAAACGTCACCAAACTTTTCAAAAGAATTCAGAGTGGGCCATATACTTTTTTCCCAAAGTTTGGTGAGGAGTCGTACAGGGGGAGCAAAGTTATAAGCCACCCAAAAAGTGCTCTTCCTGTGGGTTTAGCAAATTAAGCAAAATTAAATGGCCGCTACTGCAGGCCATGAAATATATGTATATTAGTGGCAATCCTCATAGACACAATGTACAGCCGAAACCGCTGGGTGGACTTTCACTAAATTTGCAACAGGAGCGGTGGCTTGCTTCCAAAAGCATGCTTTTGTAAATTTGGTGTAAATTCTTCCAGTAATTTTTTTTAAAATGCCAAAAAGTAGGTAAAAACAATTAGTGATATGTGTGTTCAGTCCGCGGACAGCCCCCTGGACCAATCAAGGGGTGGTGTGATGTCCACGGACAACCAACGCGCCCACTGTTTGGATGGTAAATAACGTGAGCTGCGCCAGATATTTTGAAACAGTCGTCATATTGGATACACGGACAGTCGCCATTGTCCGCAGACAGTGCTGTAAAACATATTAAAAAATACAACATTGCACTCATCAAGCTAATGAAACAATCTCTTGGGAGGTGAGGGGTGATGAGGATTGGATGGGATATGGCCATAAAAAGCCAAAAAACAGGTGCTTTTCTTTCTCCGATGTCCGCGAAAATCCCAGCTGTTCGGGGACATCCATTCCTATTTCTGAATAAAGGGTTGGTGAAAAGCAGATTATGGATAGCCTATAACTTTGGCGCCACTCAATGAAACTGCATGAAATTGCGCAATATCATTCTAGACCTGAATGGTTCTGCAGTGGCTGGTGCTGTGTTGCCAAGAGGAAGCAAAATTAGAGGGGGGGTCCCAAAATATTTGAAAGGCTTATACATTTGGTGCCATTTGATGAATCTGCAAAAACGTTTGCAATCAGATTTTAGACACAGATTTGTATATTTTTGCAAAGTTTGGTGGGATTTTGTCAAGAAGGGGTCACATTTTTAAATGGCTTCAACTTTGTTGCCGATTGACGAATCTACACAAAAGTCTTCAGTATGATTATAGACCCCACCTTGAATGTTTGTGCAAAGTCTGAATGGATATCATCAAGTGGAGGCTAATGTCATATGACTAAATTATGTATGTACATTTTGACACTTTTCAAAAAATGAAACATGGATGGATTTGCAGCAAACCTGTGCAAGGAGCATTGGCAAGGACTTGAAAGCATGATTTTGCAAATGTGTCGGTATTTTATTTTTTGAATAGTGTCACAATCTAGGTACAAACGATTGTGATATACCTTTGGTGACTGAGGTATAGCATGTGGTTATGGGTAGTAGACAGATTGTCTGGGTCATGTAATCTGTCTAAGTTTGCATTTATGTCTACAAGTGAAATTTGGTCTAATATATGTAATTTCCCGGATTTAGCTACACGAGTATCAATCATTAGTTTTCTTGAGGCGATTTTTCCTAGTACAAGGGAGTTGCTTTTTGGAGAAGCTCCAACTTAATTAGATTATATATTTGTATTCTGCTCCTTGTTTGTAGTTGTTTTGACTGGTGTTTAGTTTTCATGTGAAATGAAATGTTTTGTTTTTCTTTATGCAAATGATGCTAACCTGTAATGAAAAATTGTTAAATGTTCTACTTTGGTTTTATATTTGAAAGGATGATTTTATTATCCATATCAAATAAAAAAATAAAAAAAAAAAAGAGTAAAGATTCAGACACAGTAACATTTTTAATTGAATAATAACTGTCCCTAGGGCTATGAGGGCTTTCCCTGCCTCAGCAAAGCTAATGAACGTCTGTGTCAGGATGTTAAACAGGATATTAAACAATGAATGTGTCCTCGGTCCTGTGTCCAAAACCCTAAACTGACCCTTACACTCTAAACCCAATATAATGTGCAACTGGGGATTACTGTTTTGCTGTATACTTGTAGCTTTCTTTCAAAGTTCCAAACATAAAGTGCTAAGGTGCAGAAAAGAAAAGAAAATAAAGTTCCGCTAGAAAAAGGGATCTTCCCTTCCCCTGTGCTTCTTCTGGTCTTACACTCTCTGCCCGGTACTTCAGATAAAGACATCATTTCAGAGGGGGACAACTCCTCCTGTGAGTTCTTACTTTCCTACAATGTTTCTCACAGTTTCAAGGGGGACTACTTCTCCCTTGAGTTTCTCCACTTACATACTTCCAGTGTTTCACAATTCTGAGGAAAATAACTGTTTCCGTTTGCTCCTTCAGTTTTCACCATTCAATTTCTTTACAACTCAAGCACAGAGGCGGTTTGCTCTCCCCTGGTTTTCTTTCAATTACACATTTTATTTATTTATTGTGCATATGTAAAGCGCTTATACACCGAGAATTACATTTCGTGAAACCTCTGTTGTAATGATATTTATTACCTGTTATGATGTCATAAAAATGTAAAAATATATAACAATAATTTGTGTTTCAAAGCACCCACAGGACAAAAGGGAGGGAACATGGGAACAAAGGCAAATAGAAAACTGATGAACAGGAAAGGGGTGGTCCGACTAGGCCCTGTGAGCATTCAGAATGTGCAAGTGCAGGGAGAGAGAGAAGGGACAGGGAAGGGGGTAAGTGCTAGGAGTTCCACAGAAGGAAGTGCCAAGGAGTCAGTTGTGTGGAACAGTAACTGCCTGGCAGAAATCGCTTGGTACAGAGTGATCACCTGGCAATAATAAGTGCAAGCCTGTGAGAACACAGGCCAGTGGGTGCTCGAAGGTAAGTGTTGGGATGGGGCGGCAGGCTGAGGGACGATTGGGAGGAAGGCTGGGAACTATAAGGACACATAAGGTCCCAGGCCAGCATTCTCAGTGACTATGGGGCTTTAGCAAGGGAGTGAGAGGGGGAAGTAGGAGGTAAAGAGGAAAGTCTTGAGGAGCTTCCGGAATTTCAGGAGATCCGGCTCAAGATGAAGGAGAAGAGGGAGGCTGTTCCAGATGAGGGAGCCAGCCGAGGAGATGGATCTGCCACCAGCTCCTGCTTAGCAAAGCGCTTGACATGGAGAGGGTTGGAGCCGATGGAGCATAAAGATCTGGAAGTAAAGTATTTAGTGAGAGCAAGTTGTAGATCGATTGGTCCTCAGCCAAAGACAGCCTTATGGATGATCAGAGGGATTTGAATTTGATCCGTGCAACAACTGGGAGCCAGTGGAGGGATTTTAGGGCTGGAGAGATATGGCCCCTGTGTTTAAAGCCAAGGATAAGTCTCACAGCCCTTTTCAGAACAAGCTGTAGGGGGTAGAGAGAGCAGAAGGGTAGCTTAAGTAAGAGGCTGTTGCAGTAGTCCAGTCTAGAGTGTAAGGGAGTTGGAAATTGGACTTCTTGACAAGGTCCAAGATGTGAGGGAGGAAAGAGAGTAGAGTGGAAGATGATTCCAAGGTTTCTGGCTTCAGATGCAGGAGAAGGGGCAGAACCCAAAGAGGGTGGTTAGACTGAAGGGAGGAAAAAGGGAGTGGGGATCCCAATGGGAAGGATCTCAGTCTTGCTAGCACTGAGACAGAGATAATGGAGGCACACCTGGACTGGATAGTAGATAAGAAGTCAGGAATGGTAGAGGAGGTGGGGAGAGCATCAGAAGAAGTTTGATGAAGAGTTGGGTGTCATCTGCATAACACTGGAAGTGAGGGGAGAAAGTGAAGATAAGGTGAGCAAGCGGAGCGAGATAGGCGTTCAAGAGCCAGGGTGAGAGGTCAGAGCTCTGGGGAATGCCACAGGTGGAAATGGAGGTAGGCGAAAGATCCCTGGAGGTCAGTGAGGAAGGCAGTCAGCCAGTACAGTGCCCGTTCTGAGATACAAAGAGTATCATGGAGCCATTTAATGAGGGTGGAGTGGTTGACCGAATCAAATGAAAAGGAAAGATCGAGGAGAATGAGGACAGTGGGAGAGTTAGTGTCAAGAGATGTGAGCAGTTCTTCACGGGTGTTCAGAAGAGCAGTTTCCCTCCCTCTGGATGCTCGGAATCCAGATTAATGTTCATGTAGGCAACCAACAAACTCGGTATCCTGTGTCAGTTGGGGGAAGACCAACTTCTCCAGGATTTTCCCAAGGAAGGGGGTGATAGAGATCGGATGGTAGTTAACCAGACATGAGGGGTTGGCAGAATGCTTTTTCAGGAGGGGGCACATGAGAGTGCTTGAGGGAAGAGTGGAAAGACCAAGTGGTAAGAGTGTGATTCCAGAAATTAGCAAGTACAGGGGCAAGGGAGCCAATGTTGCCCTTAAAAGTTCTGGAAGAACAGGGGGAGACCTGCTTGGAGGAGACCTCCATAGAGCGGACAACCCTAGTCCAAAGTAAAAGGAGAGAAGGAGGAGAGAAAGGCTGAGAGAGGTTGGGAGGCCAGTAGAAGGAGGGGGGAGAAGGAGAGGAAGAAAGAGTGCTCAGGATGTCCTGAGTTTTAGCAGTGAAATGGGTGGCCAGTGCAGAGCAGAAGGTCTGAAATGGAAGGGGCGAGGTGGAGACTGCAGAAGGATTTGCTAGTTCCTTGCAGATTTTAAACAGTTCAGCCGTGTTGTTGGATACTCCAGAGACATGGGCCTGGATGTGGGCCCTCTTCTTAGAAAGAATGGTGAGACAATGTTGCCTTTGCAGAAGGTGACAGGACATTTTGTCAGAGGATGCACCTTTGGTCTGCCACTTGCATTCTGCAGCTCTTCATTTGTGCTTCAAGTCTGCTAGATCAGAGTCGTATCAAGTGTTTTGCTTGGTGGCGTGTTTCAGGCGGATGACTGGGGCAAGAATGTCGAGATTGTTAGAGATGGCGAGGTGGGGATTGCTGAGAGCAGAGTCGGATGTAGAGTCTGCAGTTGGAGTAGACAGTGGGATGAAGGTGGATGCAAAGGCAGCAAATGACACTTGTTTCATCAGGTGGATGTCCGTGAATGAGGTTGGCAGAGCTGGGGGAGGTGCAGTCAGAGGGTAGAGAGGGCCCTGGTGGGAGGAGAGGACAGAGTGGTCTGACCACGAGAGCGGAGTAGTGAGTGGGGCAGAGAGTGAAAGATCAGTGTGGATAAAGGCATCAAGGGTGTGTCCAGCTGAGTGGGTAGGTCCAGAGGGGAGAATGGAGATGCAGAGCGAGGTGCAGAGGTCACAGAAGAGATTGGACGCTGTGATTGAGGAGTCAAGGGGGATGTTGAAGTCACCCAGTACAAGGAGTTTATAAGAAGATCTCAGGAGAGAGGAGAAAAAATCAGCTAATTCAGAGAGGAACAGGGTGATAGAGCCAGATGGCCTCTATATAGTGTCAATGGTCAGGGAGGAGGTAGGAGAGATGATGAGCTTGCAGACCAGGCTCTCGAAGTAGTATTGCTGGGTGGGTATGGGGGAAGAAGGGACCCACTCAGGGAAGATCAGGGCAACCCCACCGCCAGAACGATTAGGGCGAGGCTTAGAGATGATCGTGTAGTCGTCAGGGAGAAGGGAGTCAAAAGCAGTGACTGAGCTGGCATTGAACCACGTGTCAGTAAGAATGAGGATATCAAGGTCAATGTCTTCAAGGAGGAGGCAGATGTCAGCAGAGTGTTTGATAGCAGAGTGAGCAATAAACGTGGCAGAGGAAGCATGACTCTGCCTATGAAGGTTTTCCAAGGAGGAATACAGGGACATTGTACACCAATCAGAGGAGGGGGAAGAGGGACAGAGAGAGAGAGCAGGAAGGAGTATCAGGTGAGGGAAGGAAGTTGATGAGGGACGGCAGGTACCGGTCAAAGAGGAGGCCGTTGGGTTGATGACCCTGAGCCATGATAGTGCCATTGCGATAGCTATTAATGATACACATGGATGATGAGAATCCCGCTAAGAGTACTTCCCATCTAGTGCCACCAATAATGGGTGAGGATAGGTAAGGAGAGAGCATAGAGATAAGATGAGGGGTCCAGAGATCTGGAGAGGGGAAAGAAAAGTCTGTATCAGTGACAATCTGTCTGGAAGTTGCACTGACGTAGATGTCTGCAATGGGAAGACCAGGGTTGGTGGTCAGGAACTCTTTTTTTAAACTTTGTGAGAGGAAAAAGATATGTTTATGAATATTTAATTCCCACTCTCTGGATTTGATTTATCCTTTTAAGGGGTATGGTTCTTCCTTTTCTGCATTGATTGTCACTGTTCCACAATTTCAAGTATTTCTTTTTTTACCCCTGATGATTTTCAATCCTTTTCCTACCACAGTTTACTCTCCTACTAGGGTTTTGCAGTTTTGGTACTTCTCTCATTCTCTAGGTTTCCTTTATTCTTCAAAGGGGTATGGTTATAGTTGTGATGTTACTTGATGCAGAACCATGAGATGGCTTGGAACACTGAGAGTGCATGGAATGTTTGACTATGAGCTGTGCTCCAGAGTTCCAATGCTGTCAGTTGAGCCTGGGTGATGGGACCCGGTGGTCTTTCTCTTATAACAGCTTAAGTAACTTATAATAAAGAACTTTCAAGTAACCTTAAGAAGAGTATGAAGTTACTTTACAACAATGGCGACGAGGATTTCCAAGAACCCAGAGAGGAAGTAAGCTGGGCTGTGGTGGGGGAGCAGCAGAAGAAGCAGAGAGACCACTGCCCCCAGTCATCCAAGTAAGTCCCATCACCCAGGGGGGGCTATTAGCGCAAGGGGTTAAGGACAGTAAGAAATAGGGGAGCGGAAGAAGCGAACCAGTGAAGCTCCTTAAGATAATTACAACCCCAAATAGTGATGCGCAGGCCCCATAAGTTGAAGCAGCCCATGAAGTAAACAAACCCCATTTGTGCCACAATCAGAAATGGTGTGGGGGCTGTTAAAGGGAGGCCTTTATGAATGGAGGTGGCAGTCTGTAATGCAGTCTGACATTTGAGAGGCGCAGGGTGAAGTGCGCAGGCTGCGTGAGGAAGCCCCGGTGCCCCAGGAGAAGAGCGGCCCCTGTATCACAGCAAGAGGAAGAAGGCTCCAATATTGCTTGTTTATACACAAGTGTTTGGCCCAATTCGGGGTATGGAGAGTCCAAGATGAAAAGCCCCAAGAATGGAGCGTGAAGCAGGAAGAAGTACATTTGCCGTGTGTACCGTGAGCAATGGGACTCTGTGGACTCACAGATGTCCGTTGGTGTACGGGAGATCTATGCCTGCCCAAGTCTCATGTGAAAATGATGACGTAACAGCACTGTTGCAGGAGTTGGCGGAGCAATGGAATGCTGTGGCGTAATAGTGTAAACTGTTCAGAGAGCAGACTACGCACTTTTGGTATGTGTTCGTATCTTCGGGAACACGATCTGGCAATGCTGTTAAGGAGTAGTGAAATAAGTGTCAGAGTAAAGGACCTAAACAAAACGTCTAACGTGATGACGTTCACCAATACTAAGGCAAAACGTCCCTGGTAAAGAGAAAAGTTGAGGTGAAGGAACGGAGCACCGTGCATGCTTGCTCAGAAATGTCAGTTGTAGCAGTGGAGTGCAGATGTTCATGGTCATGCGCAGACTAGGAGGGAAGAAAGAAACAAACGGCGTGGAAATGGAAGTACCCTGACGAAAGGGATATTCACGAAGGAAACAGTTTTTTATTGAATATGGCAAGCCACTGTAGGTTGCTATGATACGCCCCTGGAAGCAAGTTTCATCTTTGAGGAAATGCTCGGGGATGTCCGCAAGAGTGTTGCCGTCATATGTGCATTTCAAAGTAACCTCTGTAGTAAGGGCACGACTAGTGGAAGCGGTGCATCGGGGTGACACAACAACAAAGGAAGCAGGAGCACAGCATGAGACCTATGATGGCAGTGTGATCAGAATCAGATGTCATGAACGTTGGACTCATAAAAGAAGTTGAAGTTCGAGCGGCCACCGTGTATCCTTTAACATTTTTGATTTATTTGCAGTCTCATGCGTGCATAGAACAGTTTAAGGATCAATGGATCAGTGTGTGTGTGGGAACTGCACGTGAAGTTGAGAAAGTGTTTTCAGAAGAAGTTTGCAGGTAGTGAGGTTGAGAAGTTAAAATGTATTAGATGTAACACATTTTGAGGCATTTCAGGATAAAAGTGGACTCATTTGGACTTTCATAAATATGCACAATTTATGCAAGTATGTGAGTTACAGGTGTGGTGTCGAGCCGCTAGATTTAACACTTTGAGGCATTTCAGGTTAGGTTGCAAATTGCAACATGGACACATAGAAATGGAAATGCTACTTTATGTGAATGTTTAAAGGTTGCATTGTCTCTTAGAGAAAATGAGTTACAAAATGCAATGCATGTAAGAATATAGAGTTAGTGTTTTACGTGTGAAGTTATAGACATCGTGTTTGAAGTATAGATGTTTTAGAGTTGAAGAAAAATTATTGTAGTCTGTAGGAGGTGTGGTTATTGCATTCCTAAATTTTTGAAAGGGTGAAGAAGAAGATGAGCAGGGATAGAGTCCCATTGTGAAGGGATAGCGTCCCACTGTGAAGGGATAGCGTCCCACTGTGAAGGGATAGCGTCCCATTGATGAGGGATAGCGTCCCATTGATGAGGGATAGCGTCCCACTGTGAAGGGATAGCGTCCCAATGATGAGGGATAGCGTCCCACTGAAGGAAGGGATAGCGTCCCACCGTTGAATAGGGATAGCGTCCCATTGTGAAGGGATAGCGTCCCACTGTGAAGGGATAGCGTCCCATTGATGAGGGATAGCGTCCCACTGTGAAGGGATAGCGTCCCAATGATGAGGGATAGCGTCCCACTGAAGGAAGGGATAGCGTCCCACCGTTGAATAGGGATAGCGTCCCATTGTGAAGGGATAGCGTCCCACTGAAGGAAGGGATAGCGTCCCACCGTTAAATAGGGATAGCGTCCCAATGTGAAGGGATAGCGTCCCACTGTGAAGGGGAGCGCGTCCCATTGTGAAGGGATAGCGTCCCACTGTGAATAGGGATAGCGTCCCAGTGTCAATAGGGATAGCGTCCCACAGTGTGAGGAGTTAGCGCCCTGTTTTGAGTAGGCCAAAGTGTATGGAGGTGGTTACTCCCAGTATTTTGGGGAGAATGCAACAAAACATTGGTAAGCAGAAACTCCGAATGTATGGTGAGAGATAAAGTGTAATGGAGTAGATACTCCGAGTGTTTTTGTTAGTATCACGTGGGTAGGGAGGATCCTTCCATATGTGTGTGGGTGACCTATACCATGTGGTCATTGGTGTCGCCCAGATGTTTTGAGTTACATCATCTCTAAAAGATGAAATTTCATCAGCATAGTTCTACTTAGTGAAATGTCCATGAAAGTTTACCTTGGGATGGGTCCTTCCTGGTAGTGTCATGTGAGGAGAGGTATGCATACAGTGGAATGTTCAGTTGGTCCTCCAGCACAGCGTTTTCCTTTATAAGGTTGTCTGTGTCTAGGAGGGGTGTGAGCAAGTTAAACATCTCTCTGACAGGTTGTCATCGGAAATGGAAGAGATATGTTATGATGTTGATTGCGTTGGACATTTCGTTTCTGCATTGTCAATAGAAAGGGAGATGTGTTGTGATGTTACTTGATGCAGAACCATGAGATGGCTTGGAACACTGAGAGTGCATGGAATGTTTGACTATGAGCTGTGCTCCAGAGTTCCAATGCTGTCAGTTGAGCCTGGGTGATGGGACCCGGTGGTCTTTCTCTTATAACAGCTTAAGTAACTTATAATAAAGAACTTTCAAGTAACCTTAAGAAGAGTATGAAGTTACTTTACAACAGTTATCCCTTTTTGCATCAATTGTTACTGCTTCACAATTTCATGGATGGATTTTTACCCCAGGGATTTCTTAACACTTCTTCTAACCCTGGTGTGCTCTCCTGCCAGGGTATTGCAATGTATGGTTCTTCCCTTTTGTATTGGTTATCAATATTCCACAATTTCAGTGTATGGGTATTACCCCTATCCTTTCTCATTTATTTTCCTATCCCTGGCTTTCTCTCCTCCATGTGTATTGCAACTTTATTACTTGTGTGCAGGTCCCAGACTCGAACACTGCCTCGTTTACTTTCCTGCCAGGTCTTTTTATATCCTCTCATGGGTGTGTGTCCCAGACTCCCTGTTGGCCTGGTTCACTATCCTCTCAGGGCTTTTCTGTTCTCCCTTCACTCACTCTTGCATCCAGGAAAAAATACTCTTCAAGTATTGGGTCACCAACCCTTCCTAACAATGTTCTTATCTGTCTCAATTATTCAACTTTCTTTAATTGGGCTTTCTCATGCTGTCGACGGTAAGCGGTAATTGCCCTGAAGCGCCCCAGTATCCCATTTGCTCTCCATGGGTTTACCGGTCTTCACTGGTGGCTTCAGTGTTCCTCGCATCTCACCATTTTCCTTGCTCTTGGCCCGCTGACTGGGAGTGTGTTCCATTAGCCTCTTGGTTCCCACCTTGCCTTCCTCTATTTTTGGCAGCTGCAACTGACTGTGGCAATAATGTGGCCAACCTCTCTCGGTTCAGTCTCTGCATGCCGGTTTCGTCAGCCTCCATACTGCGTCCTGCAGTCTGCTTGCCTCCGGTGTCCCAACCACCATCAGAACAAGTTGAACGCAGCTCCAGTCTCCATCTCTCTCTCTCTCATTCTGTTCAGCGGTGTTGAATTTAAATGTCCCGGTCTTGGTTAGCATTTTCCAATGACTAGAATGCAGCATTGGTTTACCGCCTTTGGTCATCCTCGTTAGCCTAGCCCTCTCCCTCGTGTCAGTACTGTAAAAAGAGGGGCAAATAAGGTGGTTGGCTAGGAAAACCTGGGAATATTCTATCTACTGTAAAAGAAGCCATACAGGAATGTTGCAAAGGCACAGGTGTCATTAAGAACTACATCTGAATGATTATTCTGATTCGGTATTTTCCTCTCTTTCTGGAGGTTGCCCTCTGTGGTCCTCCTGCAGATAGCCCCCCCTCTCCCCCCGGTCAGAATAAGAGGGTTTCTGCCTTTCCCTGGCCATGCAAGGGAAACCACCCTCCAGAGAACCAGTGATGATATTGCTAGATTTATCAGAGTATGCTTAATCTTGTTTTTATTATTTTTAAAGTGTGTAACATGAATTTTACTTTATATTAACTTGTACAGTACTTTTATTGAAAATCTACGTTTTTGTATGGTTTAAAGGAAATGTGTTACTGTATTTTAATTCACCTTTACAAATATTTTATAGTTTATTTTATAATTATTCGTATATGTAAATTAAATATGCTTTGTAATGGTTTACAGTTTTATGCACTTGTTTAGCTTTATGGGTGTAAGTGTTATAATATTGTATGCTTTTATGTTTGTGGGTGAGTTAAGGTGAGCTTGATGTTTGTTTTCAATATTATTAAATAACGCACATTTGTTGTTACCTTAACATTTTTATTTCTAATGTTTGTAGATGTTACGTCTTTTGTTGGTTGAACCTTAACTCTTTTGTGTAAAAAAAAAAAAAAAAAAAAAAGGTCAAATAATGTCTATATTCTTTATGGGCTAAATGAGATTTTTTGAATAATGCCACAGTTGTTTGTTAAATGTTTTTAATTACTATTGTGTTTGTTGTGATGTTCTGATTGTTTCTATGCATTTTATTGTCATATTACTTTACAATGTAATTGTGGTACGTATTTGTGTTTTATTTAAGAAAACATACATTTTCAAAGTTTGACACATTTTTATTAAATTTGTATAATGCTCTCCACATCACCCGTTACAGCCATCCCTTAAAACCAATGTTAACCCAAATCTTCCCAAAATAATATAATGAAAACAGCCAGATTTCAATTTGCCAAAAGTTCAATAGTGTGTGTTTAATGTACATTACATTGTGAAAAGGTAAAATTTCAAGGTTTATTTACTGTACATGTTAATACACAAATACTTGTATGTACTTGTTCAAAATTGCTCTGGCTCACATAATGAATATCGCCAGGAATTGAGGAAGTATGCATTTATAAGTTCTAATTACATTAACATGTAAATTAAAATTTTCCTTTGTCACATTATGTAACTCTGAGACTTTCAACTTCCTGTTGCCCTTTTAATAAAATTATATATACATAGTTCAAGTTAATGAAAATCTTCCTTTTATGGTAATTTGTTCATCATTACATCCAAACCATAAATAATTGTGCCTTAAATATTGTATTTATTGCCCACTGTTTGTGGTGATTGCATGTTGATAACTAATCCTTTCTGTTTTGTAATGGGTTTTACAAAAACACACTTAACAATCAGTTTTCTGGCGCCCAGAAATTGGCAATTACTGAGTCATTACGGCCTTGCCGGACCCGGTATTTGCCCATTCCTGGGTGCCGGAAGAAATTCGTCCCCTTTTCCATTTGAGCCCGATAGGGCTCAATGGGAACGGGGAAGCCAGATGCACTGACACCGTTATCAATGGTGCTGGTGCATCCGCATGCTCTGCTCGCGGGTGCTGGTACGGCCACCAGGTCACACCTGGTGGCCGCAATGACACCCGCGAGCAGAACTCGTAGTTTGCCGGTCCGGGAACTACGGTACTGGCATGCTTACCGGTACCGTAGTTCCCAGACCGGCAAACTTATAATGAGGCCCAGTGTATACATACTGTATCATAAATATTTATTCCAGCTTCAAATAATATTAAAAATATTGCCACCGATAAGCCATACGGATCCTATTGCTGATTGTTAGCAAAATGTGTTTGCTGAAATATTTGTATATATTTCTTTAAGAATTCAAGTACAAGTATGCACTTTTGTAGAATGATTATGACTCTCATCATTCATTGATAGTATGCATAAAATAAACATATGTTTAATGTTCTGTTAAACATGCTTCTTTTCACAGCATTTATGAAGTTACTTTAGCATCACAATTTATTCTAGAATCGCCAATGAAACCTGGAGGGCTAGTTTCATAAGGGCTGGGATTACTTAAACATTTTTTTTAATAATTGTATTGGTGTCCTTACTTTTGGTTTGCAGTTGCCTAATACTTTCCTGTACTTTTAAGATGTTGCTTTTTACTTTTGGTGTTACTGTTTTAAGTTAAGTTGGTACATCAATTGATGGGAAATGGTTTGCATACACTAAACAAAGTCTGCTATAAACGTCTATACATGGAATATGAGCAGGGATTTCTCTGACATCCATGTTTATTAAAAATCAGCTTTTAGGTTTATACACTCTGGGTAAAGCTACATATCTCTTTTCATATGATCTGTAAAAACTTGGGATCATGTATCTAAGAATGCTGTATCTAAATTTAGGCCTTGAGATTTATGTATTGTTACTGCATATGCTGGAGTCATTGGAAATTGTACCGCAGTGCAAGAAGCTCCTTTGTTTTGATCTCGGACTAGCACGCCACACAAGGAGGGGAACTTTGAAGATACATTTGGTCTTCCGAGTTGAACTGTGCAACGGGCCCAGGGGTTGTTGTGTTCATAGTGGTTGGGACAGTAATCAGATTAGAATAGGTTTTCTGCATAGTGGACTTTATTCTCAAGCACTCTTTTAGACTCCTTACTTTTCTTTAGCAGTAGGGCCCAGAAACCTATGGACAGCCTAGCTTTTGGGTCTTCTAATAAAGAATGTTTCTTCACTCAAAATGCCAGCTTGTCCGCCTCCTGATTCTGACTTGTCACAGTTGCAAAGATGAAGTGTATGTAAAACCTTGTGGTCAATGCTACTAAAAAAAAACATGAACAACTTTTTTATTGGCAATTTAATTTGGTTCCTAGTTCTTCTAAACTGTTTGTTATCTTGTTGCATTGCAGCAAGTACATCTTGAATTGAATCTTTCTTGCCCAATTTCTTTGTAAAGTATTTCAATGTCATTTTTAAAAGCAGGCATTTAATTTGTCCATTATGATGTGTAAAGGCAGCTTCCAAATGATTCCAACGCCCTAGTAATTCTGATTCATTACGCCAAGGTGAAAACGGCTGAGATGAGCAATACACACGAAGTCTGTTCATTTTTGATGATTAACTAAACTAGGTTTTACATGATTTATTAAGCAACTATCCCTGTTGTTACTTTTAAAGTATCCCTTTTCAATGTCTTCTTTTATAACTTCATGATAATTGTAATATTTCAAAAAAAGTCATAAAACGCAGGGTTTCTAAATTATCTGATCTTCTGAATAGTGCTTGCCAAGCATGTCATTTTGAACTATTCCCTCCGTGTGTGGATTATTAGCTGCTAACATTAAAATGTTATGCTAAGGCTTTAAAACGGCATGTCTCCTTCACACAAGACTAAGCCACTTAAGGACTACACTTTCACCATAAAGGCTTGTTGCGCTTAATCCATTGGCTGCTTTGTATGTGCCACATTCACGATGAAAATCTGTGTTTACCCCTAAACTAATTAAACACACTGATAGTGACATTATGTACTGAGAGGAACCTGAGGGCATCCTCACTTCTTTTTCCCCATCATCCTCTGCTAAGGTGGGCAGGAAAGGGCCATCACTCTTGAATCCCAAACCAGGGGTGGAGATGCCAGGGAGGATCACCTGGGCAGGGGAGACTTGGGCAATGGTAGGGGGATGTCCATGGGTGAGACACGGTATCCCCTATTTCAATTCCATGATGAACCTTCAGACCGAGCTGCATTTATGGGATATTGCTATCCTTTCGCTCTTCCAGGGATAACAGAATAAGATATCATAAATACAGGAAGTATAGAAAGAGGGTGAAGAAGTGAAGGTCTGCAGGCGAGACACGGTATCCCCTTTCCATTATGAGAACCAACTTCACCCTCCACCTGCCTGTAAAGGCTGTTGCAAACTATCTAGCCTCATTTCCCTTCAGACCATTATGGTACTGGGACGAGGAAGAGGTGACTAAGAGTAGTGATCACTAACATGTCATTTCACCACTCCAGTACTGAAAGGAGGAGGATGTCAACATGCTGTTGTAAGGGTCATGCATGTCCCAATAACTGGTCAGGAAATTGAAACTAAGTGTTCATACCTGCAACCTGTTAATTGGCTGCAGGTGTATACAAGGAGACAGAAGCAGCAGAGCAGGGAACCAGCTGGGCCGGAAGGCACGGCCATAGAAGTGGAGCAGGCACATATGGGAGGTGTAAAGGAAGCTGATAGCAGAGAAGCAAGGAAGACGCTGAGGCCATTGCTGGATGCAAAAGGGTCTGGAGCTGTGCAGAGCCCAATGCCCTGTACTTCCCGTTGGGATTGGGGAACACACAGACTTGCCCGGTGCCGCCGACCGCTGCAGGAAGGATCGGAGAGAGCGAGTGCTGCTCACCGGAGTGCCTTAGAGGGATAGAGGAGTGAGCGAGAAACCCAGAGAAAAGCCACAGCACCCGGAGGAGCTGCCACACACCGGTGAGTGACAGGGAAGGTTCACTCAAGCAGGGGCGCTCCAGGGACATGATGTGGGTAACGGCGAATGCCGGTCAAGCAAGAATACAGAATACAGGGGTCTGGAGACCAAAAGGTGAACTAGTGAATACCAAACAAATTGCCAAATAGGTGATGAACTGTGAATATTGATAAATGGGTCGGAAGACCAAATATGAACTATTGAATAACAAACAAGTTGACAAGCACGTAATGAATTATGAATGATGAACGGAAGAAAAGATATGAGAGTATTGCACGAATAAAACAAAAAGTAATGTGCATTTGCAAAAGAGATGAATTTAAAGAGACAGCATTTGCAGTCAAAGTGAAAAGAGTAAAAAGCAACACACTATTGGATGGTGTGAAGTATACCAAGAGAAGTCAAGAGGCTGAAGTTGGTCATCTTAAAGTTGTTAAAGTAATAGAAAGAAAAAGGCAAACTAAACAAGTTGATTTTACTGTAAATTTGAATCCTGGAAAACTGTCTACTTGGGGAAGGGAACCCCAAGACCTTTTTGTGTTGAACTTGGGGAAGGGAACCCCAATACCATTCTGTGGAATTGTGGTGAACCTGGGGAAGGGAACCCTGAGACCATTTTGTGGAACTGTATTGAACTTGGGGAAGGGAACCCCAAGACCCTTTTGTTGGAACTGTCTTGAACTTATGGAAAGGAGCGAATAGCAAGTCTGGAGCTGGAAGAAGCTCAGAACTTTAGTTTGAACAATATTTCTTTGGCTATTGACATCCCTACACATTGTTTAGCTTTAGTTGTGAGGGCAAGTATAGGCTTTGGACACAGACCGACTTTTAATTTGAACTTACTGACTCAGACCATCCTTAGTTTATTTAGGTTGGGAAATCCCATGCTATTAAATGGCGTGTTAGGCATTACACCATCCTGACATTTGAGTTGATAAAGACCTTTTGTATGAACTTTGAATCTGTTGTCTGTGTCTGTTTTCATGATGCTTTCACAATACCTACTCACTGCAATTGAATTATCTGCTACAAACTTAATTTCAAAGATTTTATTCCACAAACCTAAAATTATAGGACAGTAGTCATTATTGTTAGTGCTTTTACAATCTTGCTTTAATTCATAAGAAGTTAGATAGCCGCTAAAATAGCTCAGCGTGTTCAGTGCTCACTGCTGCGATCTGTGTAGGATCTGCAGGTTGCAGTTTCAAATCCCGGCAAGGCCAATGCAGCCTTTCATCATTCTGAGGTCAATAAATGAGTACAAACTTCAGCAGGGTGATATTGTATGTAAATATTTTCTATGTAAAGTGATTTGATGAAAGTGCTACTTTAATAACATATTATCATAATATTTTGGGAGTTTTCTTTTTAAAATGGTGTCTAATAGCTTAAATGTTGTAATTAATTACTGTTTACTCATTTTTTTTATATATAAGCCAAATTAACATCTCTTGTAAAAGGGGTTGCCTTGTTTTTGTATGTTCTTTTACAATAAGGTTTGCATTTGAGTGTCAGGGATTCTGTCAGGGTTTGAAATTGTACACGTAACATACTTTTCAGTGAAGTTTCCTACTATTCTGTAAGCATCTTCTCCAAATTTTGGAGCACCATCAACCCATAAAACCATATGTATATGAACTGCACTTTGAGCTTAATATTCTTTTCACCAAAGGTATTGTGTAACTTTACTTAATGGTGGACACTGGGTTTAAGATGAAGTTTAACATTGCAAGGAAGTGATAATGAAAATGTCTTGACACATTTAATGGATCAAGAGTAGACATTATTTAGAGTTAAAGAGCTATTGTTAGTAAGATCTTAGTAAGATCTTCATCTGCTTCTTTTAAAAAGTCAAACAGTTCTTCCAATGCATATTCTGCACAACTTAAACTTACACACGACGTTGGTGGGATAAGGTTTTGCAACACACAATTGAATTCAGCTAAACATCCATACCAGTAGTCTCTTGTTTGTTGCATATTTGCTAAAATGTTTGCAATGCTACTTCATAAAACGTGATCTTTTGCTTTAACATTTTGAACTAGTGTAGATGCTGTATTCCTTCATTAAGGGTATGGGCAACTCTGTAACTCAGTGTGGACAATGGACTTTCATACAGCAAGTGAAACATATTTTCATAATTAAGTCTAAAACTAGGAGCTTTTGAATACATGCAACTTGTTCTATATTCAGAAGCTGATTTTTGTACAGGTATATCATCTAATATTCTCTCCTCCCCCGGTGGAAACAATTGAGCAGAGAATCGTTCTTCTAAGTATTTATCCAATCTACTTAGTAATGTTCCGTTTGCTTGCCTCATTTGAAATAATTCTATCATATCACCCATAACTTCTTTCAAATGTAAAGGGAGGATTGTATATTTTTAATCGTGTACTTGTTATTGATTCCTTGAATTGTTACTTATTGATCGATTTTTGGGCCTACTGTACACACCTATCTTATGTTTTCAATTTATTTTCACACTTAGTTGGAGTTTCCAACAAGGAATGACTATTGCTGTCGAAATCAGTTAAAATTACCTCACATTGATGCAGAAATGAGGATGAAGATCTCAGAGTTTTGTTTGCTAATACCTGTTCAAATCCACGTAACTTTGGGGGATTAAGGATTGCATACAGAATCCTTCATTTATTCCTATTAATAATGGATTGCCAGGATTGGATGCCTACTTCATAGTGAATTAACAATAAGGGAAGATAATTTTGTAAACCTAAAATCTTCCTTCACAGTGGTGCTTCTAAGCGTTCTAAACTCCCGTCCTCTAGCAATACAGATAGCTGTAGGCCATAGATTAAAGACGTAATTACCTTTCCTTAGTAAAATGTAATCAACGGCAAAAGAGTGAACCTAGAATATGTTGCTTTCATTTTCTGCATTTGATTGAGAAAGGTTGAAATTTAACCTTTTAGTCTTAATATGATATTTTGAGTTGCCATTTATCATAAATGGGAAAGCTCAAGTAGATCAATTAAGACGTGGTAGATAGACATTTATCTTCTACAGACAAATTCAATTTTTAAGGTCTTTTCCCCATATTTATCATTAATATTACCTACTCTGATGTGTTTATTTTTTAGGTTGTTTGTTTTCATATATTGATCTAGACCTTTAACCCCTTAAGTGCCAAGGACGAGGTATCTCGTCCTTGGTATTACCTCCAGGGTGCCAAGGACGAGAGAGTGCGTCCTTTTTGACACTCTGTTTTGAGCGATCCCTGCAAAGCAGGAATCGCTCAAAACAGTAATCCAACCCCCGGGCTATGTGAGGGGGAGGTCCCCCCTCACTGCCCAGGGGCTGGATTACCTTCAATTTCATGTTGGCGTGAAAGTAATTTCACTGCGGCAGCCATTTTGGGCTGCTGCAGTGAAAAGAGAAGGTGAGTGCCCTTATCCCTCTGCTTTGATCTCCGGCTGTATTTCTAGCCAGAGATCGAGGCAGGTGTTATTGGAAATGGGAGAATCTCCCCTTTCCAACAACACCTTGTGTGATAGCATTGCTGGTCATGGATCGGGCGCAGAGCGCTCGATCCGTGGCTAGCAATGCCACTAGACACCAGGGATGTCTTTTCAATGCTGGTGGGAGGTGGGGCTCTCCCCCCTGGCCCTCAAAGCATCCCCAGGGTGCCCAAACCTTACTGCCCCACCCACTGGGGGGCCTGTCCCACACTTTTTGCTGCCCCTCTCCCCCATCCCAAATGGAGGGTGATGTACCCCACACAGCCATTTGTAGGAGGCCCAGGGAGGTGTGCATGAGGTGCCCCTGCCATCCATTTGGGGTGAGGGCTACCACAAAATGTCAGACAGGCACCCCAATGGGTGGGACAGTAGGTTTTGGGCACCCTGGGGGCAGAATGGCACACTATTGGGCCCATCTGCGCCAAGGTCAGTTGGGTAACCAAAGGAAAAAAGTGAAACTGGTAGCATTTTAGGGGGGGCTGTGGGGCACCCCAAACCGACAGGGAATTTTCTAATGGGAAGGGGTGGTGGCCCCTTCCTCCCCCACCCACAATGGAGAGTGGGGGCCATGTCATGCAGCCCTCCCTGGGGGCAGATATCTGCTACTAGGAAGGGACACCTGACCCCAGGGAGGAGTGCAGGACAGCACCCCCCGTTATCTGCCCCCAGGGAGGCTACGGGCTACATGTACATGAGATGCGCCATGCCCCCAATTGGGGTGGGGGTGGAGAGGTGCACCCCCTCTACATTACAAAAATTCCCCGGCGGTGTAGGATGCTCCTCAGCCCCCCCCCCCCGCTAAAGTGCAGCCTGCCATTTTCATTTTTTTTATTTGTTTACCAAACTTGCCTTGGTGCAGATTGGCACCTTGGTGTGCCAATCTGGCCCCAGGGTGCCTGAAACTTACTGGCCCAACCCACAATTTTTGGCGGCCCTCTCCCCACACTCCAAAAGAAGGGGGTGTACCTCACGCAGCCTTTTGTAGGAGGCCCAGGGAAGCTTGCATGAGGTGCCCCCGCCACCCATTTGGGGTTGGGGGGAGAGGGACACCACACAATGTCAGACAGGCCCCCCCAATGGGTGAAACAGTAGGTTTTGGGCACCTTGGGGGCAGAATGGCACACTATTGGGCCCATCTGCGCCTAGGGGAGTTGGATAACCAAAGGAAAAAAAGTGAAAATGGTAGACAACATTTTAGGGGGGGCTGTGGGGCACCCGAAACCGATGGGGAATTTTTTAATGGGAAGGGGTGGAGGCCCCCTCCTCCTGCACCCACAATGGGTGCATGACAGCCCCCCTTATCTGCCCCCAGGGAGGGCTACATGAGATGCCCTGCCCCTCCATTTGGGGGGGGGTTGGGTGGAGAGGTGCCCCCTCCTTCACATTACAAAATTTCCCGTAGGTTTATGGTGCCCCTCAGCCCGCCCTAAAGTGCAGCCTGCCATTTTCAATTTTATTCTTTGTTTACCAAACTTGATTTGGCATAGATGGGCACATTGGTGTGCCAATCTGCCCCCAGTGTTCCCAATCCCTACTGCCCCATCCATTGGGGGGCTTGTCCAATGTTTTGGGGTGGGCTTCTCCTCCCACCCCAAATGGACTGTGGGGGGGCACCTCATGCAGCCCTCCCTGTGGGCAGATATCTGCCCGTAGGAAGGGGCAAATGTGTTTTTACTGGGGGGATGGGGGTGAGGTTCAGTAGACCACCAGGAATGGCTTGAAAGGGGGGGCATGCTTGGAAAGTATGAGTGTAGATTTGTTTTTGCTGGGCTGACCGTAGGTAACACATGTTTTTCGTTTTGTTTACAGCTTTTTCAACACGAGCAGCTGCAATGTTATGTGAGTACTGATTTTTATTATTCTATGGTTAGGGCCCACTGTCAGTGGGGTGGGTGAGACTGGGGATGGATTGTTGGTGGTGTGGGTGGGAATGGCCCATCTGGGCAGATATTTTGGTTGGCTGGGACACAATTGCAGGGGCAGGCCATAAATTGCCCCCCCGCCCTCCATCCCAGCAGAACACTGGTGTTTCCCTGGGAGTGGATGCCTCCCATGTGGGTTGTCCATGTGCAAGCCCAGGCTGCACCTCTGGCTGTGCTACGTTACAGGTTTCACCTCCGAGGAGGAATGGGGATCCTGCCGGGGCTCCCTGGAACTGCTGCTGTGCTTAGGGGACGGTACACCCACATGGTACATGGATGTCCAAGGCCAGGGACATCACCTCCAACTGTCCTGGAGTTGTGGCTGGGCTATATTACAGCTTTTCCCTTTGGGGAGGTATTGGCAGACTGCAGACTGCCGGGACTCCATGGTGGGGAGAAGCTGTAATGCAGGGCAGCCAGAGCTCCAGCAAAGTCGGCGGTAATATCCCTGGCCTTGGGCACCCTTCTCCCATGTGGGTCTTTGCCGGGGGGTTCTGAGTAATAAATTATGGCCCGCTTCACGCAAGTCAGACCTCTGTGGATTCCCACGGGTGTCCTCTTTTCGGAAATGCATGGGATTGCCTATTTTCCTTGGTTGCTTCGACGCCCTAGGCCCAAATCTGTAGGTTGCCCAAATGAACAAAATGTGCTGTGCTGAAAGGCTTGGGGTTACCAGTGGGTTACCCTTTTCCTTTTGCGCCCTGTAGGTGCACCCACACATATGAAGTACCGTTTTCGTCGGGACACCTATGGGAACGCGGGAAGGTATGACATCTGTTGTTGGCAACATGTTTCGGTGAGTGGACATAGGGAAATGTCTCTGAAATTGGCTGGAAATAAAGACAATTCTCAGACATTTTGCTCTGGCCACCCACCGAACCACACCACCAACAACACATGGCCTACCTTTCCGCGTCCCCACGCGTGTCCCGATGAAAACGGTACCTCACATGTGGCGGTGCATCTACCGGGGCGCAAAAGGAAAAGGGTAACCCACTGGTAACCCCAAGCCTTTCGGCACAGCACATTTTGTTCATGTGGGCAACCTACAGATTTGGGCCTAAGGTGTCGAAGCCAGTTAGGAAAACAGGGAACCCCATGCATTTCCGAAAAGAGGACACCCGTGGGAATCCACAGAGGTCTGACTTGTTCAAATTGCCCCAGTTTTTATTAGCCACAATCCCTGACAAATTGTGATATTTGGTGGGTAAAAAACACAATGTTCACTTTGTCTGGGGTTCTGGGTAATAAATTCTGGGGCGCTGCGCGCAGGTCAGACCTCTGTGGATTCCCATGGGTGTCCTCTTTTGGGAAATGCCTGGGGTCCCCTGTTTTCCTTGCTGGTTTCGACAACCTAGGCCCAAATTTGTAGGTTGCCCGCATTAACAAAATGTGCTGTGCCGAAAGGCTTGGGGTTACCAGTGGGTTACCATTTTCCTTTTGCGCCCCGGTAGGTGCACCCACACATGTGAGGTACCATTTTCATTGGGACACATGTGGGGACGCGGGAAGGTAGGCCATGTGTTGTTGGCGGTGTGTTTCGGTGGGTAGCCAGAGGGAAATGTCTGAGAATGATCTTTATTTTGGGAGTTTTTTCAGCGCATCCCGATCAAATGATGGGGACCTTGGATTTTTCAGGAGTCTGATACAGAAGACAATTTTGCAATTTCAAGATATACATAATTTATTACATTTATTGCTGATCTTGTGGCAGATTGGTTTAAGAGGGCGTCAGAATTTATGGTGCTTAATTCGCACTGCTTGTCTACCGGCACCGCTTTGTAAGTCCCCAACTGAGATAAATCTATCGGTGACAGGCAGTTGCTTTAAATCTGGAGGATTTTTGATAATAAGTGTGAATGCTCTTTGTTCTCCTCATTTATGATGCCATATAGTCTAACTTGTGACTGTAAGACTAAGATGAAGGACATAGCGGAGTGGGTTTCGAAAGGAAGCGTCTCCAATGTAGATGCTTGATTTAAATCTTGCCTGTTTGGCAAGGAATTGCGCAGAGTGCAGTTGCTCTCCAAATTGGATTTGGTGGCCATCACCTCATGATGGTCCAACTACCTTTGCTTTGGTGATGAAAAGTGAGGAAGTTTGGGATAAAGAGTCTCTTTTTGCTCAAACTGCCTATGTTTCTAAGCTATGGCAGGGTTGCAAGAATGGAGATTTCTTCAATTGGACGCTCTATTTCAGGGTTTTTTGTCTGTTTTTGGTCCTGCGCACAAGAGACAGTAGTATTCTCAGACATATCTCCTAGGTGTGCTTCTGGGTTATTAACTGCCATTTTAAAATAGTTGGTTATTTTCCCAAGATGAGATCAGATTGAATTGAGATGCTGGTCTAACTGGCTGACTGGCGGTAAAGCCATTTAATGCGCTCCTCCCTGCTGGTGCTCCAGGCAATGTGGTCTTCTCCACAACGACTGCGTGTGCGCAAATTGGACGTTCAGCTGGTCACTTGCATGTTCGGCGTCACAGCGCGATTACATCCCTTCAATACCCATTCCTTGTCTGTGCTACAGTCAATAGAGGTCCTCTCCAAAATTATTTTTGTGTGCGAAACTACATTTTCCGCTGGGCACTTCCTCGCTCTGCGCTTCCGTGAGGACATAGCTCTTTAATACCCTTCTCTTTGTTTGTTCTCCACGAAATAGGGTCCTCTCCACAACAACTACTTTTGTTCAAAAGTGAGCTTTTGGCTGGGCACTTCCATGCTCGGCACTACTGTGCGGCTAAAGCCCTTCAATACCTTGCCTGTGCTACAGGCAATAGGGTCCTCGCCACAACAACTGCTTGTGTTCAAAAGTGCACTTTCAGCTGGGCGCTTCCTTCTCAATGGGGCTGGAAAGAGGCCTTATAGTGAACAAGTACAGTGTATTGTGGGACATTTAGTTTTTCACTGTGTGGTATTCAGCATCAATGTCTCAGGAACATTAGAAAGTGCTGATTCCTATTCCAAGGATTTCATTAGATGAGCACTCTATTGCAGTGAGTATGGTTCTGAAAATTGTAGATTTCAGTTCCAGGTGTTCCATTAGGCCAGCAGAGTAATTTATGGGTGTTGAAAATATGTAGTATAGTTCCAGTTCATGAAGAAGACCATTACAATACAGATGTGTATCTCTGTTATCTTCAGAATGACAAATTGTACATATTATTGATGAAGGGTCATCAATATTAAGGGTCAACATATTATTGATGAAATCTGCCTGGCTTTACAATCCTGAATTCTCAAAATATTCCATCCTCTGCTGGCCATTGACACAAACACATATGCCTACTTATCCCATAATTCACTCTGCCTCTCACAGTAGACATATGCTCCATGACTTTTTCTATAATGTCTCGCAGGGGTGGTGGTTGGCGTACTGCAGACATAACAGGGACTTTTACAGCCCTCCTGTAGTGGCCTGAAGAACGACAGGACACATTTGGTGATTGGCGAGGTATTTATTTAGACACCTCCATTAAACTGTGTAATTGGGGATACTGAACGTCAAGAGTGGGTAGTAACGGTACTCGCAACAGTGGTAGTCCAGTTCATGTAATGGCCTCACTGCATACTGTGGGTGTGTGATGGTGCCCACACCAGTACAGTCAGAGCTCCCAGGAGGCTGCCCCCAGCCTTGGAATTACGCTCTGACTGTAAGGCCTGAATATCAGGCTCCAGATCAGGAGGAGCGCCGGGGCGGTCTGTCTTCTTACACCTCCTGCCGGTTTCTGCCGGCACCTCGCGCCTTCTGTGTTCAGCGTGCCTCGAGCTGCCAAGTCTTGCGAGACCGCGTCCCTGTGGTCTCACGAGACGGGATCCCCACACCTCCTAGCCGTACCCATAAACCCACTTACTCATAATCGCATTGATGGTGGTTGCTCATGTGATCTAAGGGAGGCTGGTACCGCTGCAGAAAAGCTGAATCATACAGAAAAGGCAGGAGGAAGAGGACGGCCATTTAAGAGGCGCTGGATGGCTTTTTTTTGTTCTGCAGCCTCATTTTCCACATAGACAATTTTACGGAAGGGCACACAGCAATCGAATCTGATGCCCCTTCTGCTGGCATAATTTGACTGCTCTTTGTGGTGCAAGAGCCCTTTTATTGATCTTTTTTTCTCTAACGCTACTGACTTCAGCCAGACCTAAGAAGGACGGCAGAGGTTTCCAATCCTCTGTACATGACAGCTCTTCATTGCTGGTTGTGGTCCTAGAATAACAACAGCCCACCTCGCCATTCTCGCATACTTTATGTTGTTGGCAATGCCGGTTTTTCTGTACATGCTGAGAGCCTAGTGATCCAAACGTTGGGACCATGATGTACAAAACAGATAATAAGGTGTGAGCCGTTACATTCTCCAGCGCTGAAAGCACAGCACGTTCCGCTAGTATGCTATTTAAATGGCAATCATTGTTAAAAATTCAAAAGTTTCCTTTATGAGCATGGAAAACAACATTATGAGTATATTTTCAACCGCATCAGCGGCCACTCTAATTCCACCTATGCTCAAAAGGCAGAGGGAGTTGATAGGCAGCACTTCAAGCAGTGACAACAGAGAAACATTATAAATATGTGTGTTGAATGAAAATGTTATGTTCTAATGTTCCGTAGACTTGCACACTACTGTTAGAGTGTCCCACTGATACGGCTTTACTGAGTAAGACAACTGGCATCTCTTGAACAGGGTTGTGAAGTGTTAGGGAAAAGCCACGTTCTCATTTTTTTCCTGATAGGAGCTTACTATTGATGAGGGGAGAGAGAAGTTTTAGTAATTGCAGAGGCTGCTGCTATGACTGAGGCAGTATGGCTGCTCGGTGTTGTCATTGACATTTGAAATATCAGCCGACACATGATGAACCCTTTGCCCTATACAAGACCTTTTGTCTCAGCAAGGGACCTCTGGTTGAGCCATTTCTCTTTTCTCATTGCCAATTGATCTAAAGATAATATAAGTGTTCCTCTTCATTCTCTCAAAGGTATAGCGGTAGAAGGAATCCGAGCTGCCCATGCACAAGGCTTTGTCTGAGCAGAGTGCATGTGTAAATGCTTATTTATGCTTCAGATGTCTTCTAAACTATGATGGTTGTGGAGGGGTTTGGATGCTTGTCTCTGGAAAAGAGAGCAGCAATGGTAGCTGTGTTTGACTCTCACCTCCGGCAATGCCTTTTTCAATTGACTTTTGTTTTTATTTATTTTGTTGCTTTTGTCTGACGGGTACAGTAGTACACAATCTATACACTATAGGAGCAAAGCAAGTTAACATTTGGAGTAGCAATTAGCCTCAAGGCTTGTTGGCTGAAGTTATTTGCCGCTTTTAAGTTCCCGCTTGACAAATAGCCATACTTTTTAATAAGAGAATTAAGGGGTTTAAATTGCATGCTTCTTAATTGGAATGTTCACCAAATTTTGGGTTGGGTTTTGGTCAAGGCAACTCTGTTACCACATGCTTAGCAATTACACTTATTATTCTAATACTATTATATACAATACATTAGGGAGTCAGAGTTTATGTACACTTGTAGCAGCAACGACCCTCGTAGCTTGGTAGCTGAGGGATTCTGTGCACTCACTTGTCAGCTGGCGGTAGTCAGGACAGGTTCAGATAAATTGTACAGGGTCAAAGTGCCCAGGTTTGGAACCCCCTGATAGCGAGCATCGTTTTTTAGTTCATTCTACACCAACAGTGACACTTTGAATTACTAAAGGATTCAAATAAAGCATGCTACTCTATTCGTTTGCCTTTTTAAATTTCTTGACTCTGAAATTTGGTTTGGCTGTGTGGGTCAAAACAGTTACCTTACCACTTGCTTAGTACATTACACTTCTGAATATTCAAATGGTCTTTGTTTATTGAAATGTCCAGACATCTTTTTTAAAACTGTTCTCGTTTGAATTTTGGGTTGGGTTGCTGGTGGGGGGGAACAACATTGATGTGGAGATGTTAACCTCCTGCAGAGTTACCAAAACTACCTCTAGCATCTTGAAAGGTGTTTGCACCTTTTTACTGAGTGCATTTAGGTCTACCCCAGATGGGAAAGTGTCAACCACCTCCGATTAAGTTGCCAAGAGCTGATGGGTGTACTTAAAACAGTATTCTATGAAACAACTAGACTCCAGACTTTTATGCCCCTTGTGTACAACTCCCCACTGATCCTACATCATTTGAAATACCTGTTTTTTAGGTGACTCCATATTTATTTGCTTATTTGTTGTATATTGCATCTCATGAGGCACTCCACCTACTATTGCTGATGTACATGTTTGAAATCATCAGCCAAAAATGAGCGCCACGTTGAGGGGGCTTCTGCCATCTACTACCTTACCAGCTGGAAAGTGCACAAACCTGAGAGGATAATAGAGCATTGTGTTGCTGCTGTGGGGTGTTGAACTGTACGTTTATGGCCCTTGGAACGGGCAGCTATGGCTGGATGGGATTACACCAGAATAATTCTGAGTCCAAATAACCGGCCAGACTCAAGAAGATGGTAAGTTGCTGTTTTATTAACAATTATCTAAAACAGGAAGGTTACAACGAACATCAATGGACGTACGCTCAGTCACTCAGTGATTTTCACAAAAAACATAATTATATACTTCTTTATGCATCAGAGTGACATCATACTTCGCGGCAATAGTGAAAAACCTATCAAGGGTTGGGATTGGTTAAGGGACACATCTAGATATACAATCACATAAGAGCTAGGTTTGTTATTGGCTGTCCAATATCAGGTGGACAACTTCTTACTACCTCTTCATATGTATCATTTTAAGACAAATCAGTTACACAGTGTTTCATTCATTTCTCAAGCTAATAGGTCCTTCGTTATACAGACTTATACAATTGGTTGGCACACTTGTGCCATGTCTGGAACATTCGGTTCAATTAGCAGCACTGAAGCCAAGAATCAGGTGCAAGTAGATACCACCCAATCAGCCCAGCATCTCTCATCAACCTGCCATGAAATTCTCTTTGTAATTTGGAATTGCACAGTATTCTGTCCTAGGAATGCACCGGAATGAGAACACTAGCAATCATATCTGGAACTCAAGTTCAAACCCTGTTTCCATCTTTGACTCACGTGACAAGAGACCACGATTCTGTTCATTCTGCAAGCTTTGAAATGCTTCAAGTGAATTAAAACTTGGCATCCTTTGTGTTCTTTCTTGAACCTTAGCGTGAGAGGATTCATCCTCTGCACACTTCTTCTTCCGAGTAGATAGGTGACCTCGACTTCTCAGTTCTTGACTTTACGCCAGACAGCCTCTCCACGCAGCTCCACTAGCCTGCTGTTCTACTGCGACACATCTTTTCATTCTTTCTCAATGATTCTTTGGCTTACAATTTCATGATACCAATATCCAGTTTCTATACAATGGCGGCTTCACCTGCATTCTATTCACTACATATAGCTAGCCTATTCAATGACTTGATCTATCTTGCGTTGTAGCATCTGTACATTCATTAAACTTCGGATTTCCACAGCACATTTTACTGTGTAGTCTTCTCCTTTTATACTTTAAGGTTCACTCGATTCTTTACTTCACCATTTCTCTTCTAGGATCCATACATCATCTTCATACAGTATCTCAGGACGTTGTGCACACTTTCTTATGAAGTCATCAGTTTATTTTCTTAGCTCTTTCTAATATTCATTCAGAGAGTTCCTCCTGCAGACTGTCATTAACTCGAGAGTACATCCGATATGGTTGTCTCAATGGGTACCGTCTTCCATATGCTTGCTGTATTATTGGTACAGTAGGTGATGTTAGACAGGGCAGGGTCTCATGCCTCCAATACAGGGGCGCTAGGGGGGTAGGATCTACTGTGGATGTATGTCTGCTCCTCTACAACTGCATACTGTAGGAGATGGGAGTGCCCACACATGGCAGCCATCTGAAAAGCTCAGCCAATCATGTTATAGAAAAGGAAAGGCCTGCCCATCGGAATTCCTTTAGTCAAGGCAGGCCCATGGAGGTGAGGATAGTGCTGTATGTAAGCCCTGGGATTTGTCAGAACAGTGTGTGGGATTTGCTGAGTTTCGAAGCATGGTACATGGTACATTCAGTTAGTGTCTTTTGGTCTTTGTCTCATATGTATGCACATCAGTATGAACTAGAAGGTTTCTAATGCTTTGACCTTTTTTATATGCAAACGATAGTGGTCACAATTTGTTGGGTTGTTCAGTGAGTACAAGAAAATGTTTTTGAGTGATGTTTTTGTTTTTTAAAGGCAAATCAGTGAAAGTGCTCAAACATTCCTGTCTATCTTCAGTCTGTTTTGGGCTCACTCCTTTTAAGAGGGCTTCCTTATTGTTGCAGTGTTCCATCTTGTGTATCCTTTTTACCACACTTTTGGGATAAGACAGAGAGCTCTTTAGCCTCTTCATCAAAGTGGTGTTTTTCACTGCTATTTATGTTTAGGTGTATGAACTAGCAAAACAAAAGAAGTGATGGCTGGAAGGTTTAGAATGAGTCTTAACATCTGGTATTGCTCTGGGCAACCTGCCAGACCATCGTTCTTTGCCTGCCAAGCCATAACAAAAACGGAAAAGACCATATGCAAATCAGGTTTGGTCCCAACCCAAAAGGGGCAGTCCAGCCCGAACTGCTTGGTTACATCTATTCTGCATGAGACCACAAGCATCCGCAAACATGTTTCGGCCTTTTTGGGTCTCATCAGTGAGGAATAGCTTGAGATTCTAGGACCAGCAGGCAAGGGACCCACGTATGGGCATACCCGCCCCACTCAGGTGACAAAGCATAACAAAAGAAGTATGAACTGTCAGAAACTGTAAATTGTCTCAATGTTTTAGTGTGAAAACAGTTATGATTTTACTCTTAGCTGGCATGTTATATCGATTAGCCGTGATTATGTTCTCTTATGTATATCTGGTTACATACAGAGCATTCACGCTTTGCTTATGACAAGCGACATGTTAAATTGTGGATCTAGCCTATTAAGCCATTCTGCCAAAAAATGACTGCCTCAGTATTCCCATAAAATAATGAAAGAAAAAATGCCCTGAATCCCATTATACCGAACAAGAGGAGCAGAGGGTCCGGGGGTGACCCCTGCTCCCCTTTTCCGGTATAATGGGGTCTGGGGCAGCGGGGGTGTCTCCTGCATGCATTGAGAATATTGCAGCAGAAAATGAACAATTGGAAACAAAAAAGAAAAAAGGACCCTGCAACGGAAGTCCCTACCAACTTTTGGGATAGGAGAGTTCTGTCGCAGGTAAGTGAGCAGACAAAAGGTAACATTTTCATCTTTGAAATAAAGGGGTACGCAGTGATGACATAGATCTGACTGCCTCCACTGTGGTACCATTGCAGATTATCAAAATGTCATATATGAAGCACTTATTTAGCATTTGTGAAGAGTTTCTACAATACACATACTGGCGTTGGGGCTAACAAATAATACATTGGTTCAGGTGTCCCCGGTCTTTCTGACGCTGGAGGAAAAGAGGTTTAGGACTTTGGGGTTGGTTTCAAAAAGAGGTACTCCAAATGACTTGGGCAAGTCTATCGGCACCACCCGGTTGGACGGTTGCGACAATCAAGCCGTTATGAGAAGTAGCAGATTGGTGCAGCTGCTTCAGGCTTATCCGAACTCAGAAGAAAGGGGATGTACGATTATGGGGCGGACTAAATTGGGAGATGAGACCGGACAGTCTCATGGTGGTCATCATTCTAAACATACTCCTTTTAGGGGATACTCCATTTTTATGGAACAGATTCTGAAGGATGGTGAACAGTTCCTGCTTAGTGGCCTGCATATCTTAGCTGTATTTAGGGAGATCCCTAAGCTTAGGATGATTGACTCCTCAGATATTACATTAGTGGACTTCATACAGGATAATAGAATTGATCTGGGTCTGATTTTTTCTGGTTCTAATATGGTGAAAATTGTAGTTTTGGAGGAGGCCAATCGGCTATAATCTATGGGTTATGAATTAATTGAGTCCATGGGGCATCTCCAGGGCTACAGGAGGTTGTGTCATAGTAGAGCAATTGACCATGGAAAGGTGTGTAGTGAGAAGAATGAGATTGGAGACATTGGGGATAAGTGTAATGTGGGATATAATTAATCAGCAGATAAGTCGGCTCTTAGGATAAATGTGCCCTTGCGGGGACAATTATGTCGTACATTCTCAATTGTGGGGGAAAGGCTGGGTGAGGTGTCCAATTTGAAGTCTCTGCTTAAAATTATATTGTCACAATTTAAGGAACATTGAAGGGAAAACACAAAAGTAGTGCTGGTGAGTTGGAACATTCGTAGCTCTTCACATTTATTATTTGAATCATTTGGAAGGTTTGGTTATGATGAAGCCCAAATTGTTTGCTTCCAAGAAACTTGGTTGGACTTTGTTCCTATAATTGATGGCTTCACTATATATGTATTTTTGGGTACTAAAGGGGGCGCAGGGGTCGTCCCTCTGGTGGTCTGTTGTGTGCGATATGCAAAAATGTAGCTTTCACCACGCAAAAAATGTAATCCAACTCTCCAGATATCTTGGTAGTTAAGATCCAACACTTAAAGGACAGCCATTGTGCCCCTGACATTTGTATTTTGATAAATGTATATTTCAATGCAACTAAATCATCCTTGTCTGTCTTCGTGGAGACAATTGTTGAAATTGTGGCATATTGGTTGGCTGAGTATGGTGCAGATTTTATTATTATGGGTGATTTCAATTGTGAATGTTTGGACTCTGTATGGTACGAGAAACTACTGGGGTCTAACACTAATCTTGCCCAATTAGAGCGTGGGTGGTTTGTCTGCCAGGAACTAGATTTATTGGCCCTTCATATTTCGAATGGAAATATTGAGGGTGATCGACCTCCGAACTTGACTTGCCAGAATGTGCATTTAAAATCTACTATTGATTATATATTTGTGTCAAGGAAAATGTATTTAAATTGTTTGACGTTACGTATGGTTGAACCTGGTTCCAGTGATCATTAATTAATGCTATTGAAATTTGCATATACAATTCGGGCATGCAAGGGCCTTAAAGAACTCCCTCTAGTTGAGGTTAGAAGAGATAATAGCTCATTAATTTGGCATCCCTGCTTTTAATATAAAAATAGACAATTTGTTGGAAAATATTAATGCTGAACTTGTTCACCCTTTACATTATGTAAGCAAAATTCAATGGTTACTTGTTAAAAAAAAAGAAAAATAATATTTTTTTTATTTTTATTATTGTTTTTGATGCAAGCATCTTTACAACATGTACAACAAATACAGATAACAATTAATTTACATTTACATACATACCACTAATAAAATAAAATATAAAGGTTCTTAAAGATAGAAAAGTAAACAAGCAACAAGTTACTTTACAATTATTTATAACAGCTTTTCTATGTGCTTCTATTCTTGAACACACTAAATAAAATGTAGCATATCATTTGGTAAGATTGCATACACTTTCTTCAACCGTCTAATTCTAGGCAATTACCTACATACAACTGGTTCAATTATATACACTGACTTGCAGTTCAGCATTCAACTACATAGCCAGCGTTGATTGTCATTCAGAGGTCGTCACACCTACTATTATGTACTCCTAACAGCAGTTATATACCATTGGTAGCAATTCAATGCTATTTTACAGTGGTAAGCCATCAATTTAGATAGTAACGCAGAGTCCTGCAGTGAGTCCAGTCTGCCCAGAAACTCTGCTTGTTTGGTTTGCAAGAACGTCGCTGAGGAGCTGCAGCTACAGTGAGCCAGTCCTCTTTCTGCCTATATATAATCCAACTACCACGCGGAGCGCGGCGCGGAGTCCGGCAGTGAGTCCAGTCCGCCTCAGACGTCCTCAGGCTGTTCGCTGGTCTACGGCGGTCTATCAGCGGTCTACCAATGGATTTTCTCCAAAGTGACTCCGAGGCGACGCTAATGGGTGTTGGACCACACACCCGCAACCGCCTACTTCAGCTGCAGAGGCAGCACTCCAAATCAGTAAAATCAAAGGTAAGCGAGTCATGTAATGCAGTCGATGCGTCGCCGCTGGAAAACATGTTGCTTGCAATTGCAATTCCTGAGAAAGATACCTTGTTCATGGCGGGTTCTGCCGAGCCGCCATGCCCCATCTCTGTAAACAAGTTTGCTAAGTCAGCCGAGTCAGCTGAAGACTTTTCAGTGACTGCTGCCGCGGCGGCGGCTGCAGATGTCATTCATCAGTCAAACTTGAACACTTTGTTCCCTCCATTGCAGCATACTGTTTTAGAACAACAGTCGAACAATGGAACTCCATTAACGATTGAAACTAAACACCTGATGAGCAAAGAAGCAAATCACTCCCCTTCGAAAGATCTTCCAAATAACAGTATGCAGTTGCCTCTGCCTACCGTATACTTAGATGCATCGGACGCAACATTCTTGTTTGATATAACGGATGCTGACCTGCTGGCGATGCGGTCTCCGTTAGTTGGAACGCTGAAGTCACCTGCACTGCAAACAATTTCTACACCACCTCATGCATTGACACACAAAAAATGCTGTGCAACGAGGACATATCAATGAACAGGAAAGTTCAAAAGTTATTAAGTCAGCCAACTTGATGCCAGGCACTTACGATGCCAAGTCACAGTCGAACATTCAGGAGACAAAGGCAGCGCGTTCCCTAAAAGATGCTGCTGGAAACTTAGGCGCTAGTGGTAAAGAGCTATTGATGCTTGAAGTATCAGGAATAAAGGACAAAGTAGCGTCCTCTCTGATTCCTCTCCTAACACCCAATACAAGCGCCTCAACGATCCATGACGTTGCTGCCCGTGAAGCACGGCTGACGGCTCGTCTAAAAGCGGACTTCAATCTCATGCGTGAGCGTCTAAATGACAGTGTCAATAATAAACATGATAAGGGAGGAATAATACCCCAAAAAGTGAGTACACTGCTGAAAGAAACAAATCACTCTGCTAATAACGCAGCCTCCTCTCATGATTCAGCAATTACAGTGGGCGCGATCAATCTGGATTTGTCAGAAGATTGTCAGCAAATTGGTCCACTCAAACCAAGAACTGATAACGTCCTTCCTGACGAAATCCAAACAGGGCAGGCCGAAGACAATCCGCCAGGAAGTAGACCTTTTCAGATGAGTGCAAGTAACCAAGCGGTGACCCTATAAATACTAAAGGAAACATCTCCATTGCAGCTGGTATCCAGAACCACAACAATGTCCTAGCAGCAACTTCCATCGCCTTAATGCCGTTTATGAAATTGTACGAGGCATTGAACGACGCAGTGCGTGACCAAAACTCAATTTTGGCAACGATGAACAACAAATTGACATCAATGGAAAAATGCAATGAGCACCTAAGCAGTCGCTTAGACCTAGAAGCTGCATCCACACATCAGTGGCATTCTCGCCTTAACGAAATAACTAAATGGGAGGCACACGAAAAAGTAGATCTCGTCGAGGCTCTAGTTGAATGCACAAAGTGGATTAGGCATAATGTTGCCGTGCAGCCCCGAGGGAACGCAATGAGAAAGTTTTGCACCAGTAAGCAACACAACACTAACCAAGACATGAACAAACCGTGCAATGCGCAATCAGACCATCTTGCGATGCCATTTACCGCAACAGAGTTAAAAGCTGCAGAAGATGCTATCAGCGGCATAAAAAACATTGGCATGACCAATAAAAAAAAGGAAAATGTGGTAGCTTCAAATCCTACCACAACGATGGTTAATGGAGCGCGAATGGCAGTGAGCTTGATCACTCACATGGACGTTCACACTAACACAATGGCAAACAATCAGGCATCTTCCGTACAATCCAGTACGTTACTTAATGACAAGAAGTCTCTGTCAAAGAATGCTCCTTTGAATAGTGAAATAGCAGCAGGAAAAAAAGTCTCATTTGGCATCTTCTCTGGCATAGCAAAATCAATAAAATCGACAGAGGCTCCAGCTATGCTGAAGGTCAACCTAAAACAGTGAAAACATCGAGAAAGGGCCCAGCACCAAAACGCCCACGTACAAGTGATGCGAAAAAATGTATAAGAAATTTGACTACGCCTCCACGCCCTGAAACAACAAAACCATACCGGTGCCTAAACAGCCAGAAATGCAAAATGCCAACAGAAATCAATTAATTGAACATGCAGTAAACTCAGGGAAGGCCACAAAACGTGGGCGTGAAAATATCAGTTCTTCAGTTGACCTGTCTGCAAACGACTCAATAAATCTGTGTGATCCATCAACATACACAGTAGATGAAGATGAGGAAACAGAAAGCGAATAATTCGCAAGGGACGGCCCTGCAATGAAGGGTGATAAGAGAACAAAACAAGCCTTCACTGATAAGACAGTTCTGAATGAACGCTATCCGTTGGGGCCAGCCGGATCGCGGTCCCTTGGACGTGAAAAGGAACAGCTTGTCCTCTCTAAAGATAGACTTGAAACACAAAGCAAATCCTTTGGAGCTCCAGTAAATTCAGTTCTGAAGCTTAACCCAAAATACACAAATGCGCAATCGAAAAAACAAAAGCAACAAAGCAGTCAAATCAGATCTGAGCAGCAAGTGTCAGCAAATGGAAGTTGGTGCAAACTGGAACTTGAAAACATCTTGGAGGATAAGAATGAAGTAAATTTAAACAGAGCTAACATAATGAGGTTGCTGCATTATGTACCTGCCCTACGAAACATATGCTCAAATGACATTGGAATAGTGGAATACAAAACGAAGTCAAGATCTGACTAGGTAATCCTACATATGAAGTCAAAGACCATAGCAAGACCATTACTAGACGCAAAAGATGACTTATTATTCTTCGGCTTTGACCTAACAGTATCTGAAGAGCAGCAATCTTTTCTCAAATCCACAAATGAGAAATGCCTTAATCCCACATCCAATAATGCCAAAAGAGAAGTTTTGTGGAAAAAACTCAAACAACAGTCAGTGCATCCAACCGAAACAAACAAACAAAGGAGAAATGTATCGGACGACGCAGGGTCAAGAGGCATGACCCAACTGTTAACATCATGGAATACATGAGGTTTCGCCCACTTGTTTCAAGAAGGAGGCCCACAAGACATAAAAAGCGTTTCCATCTGCCTGCAAGAAACGTGGCTCCGGAAGATACCCTCATGCGATGGTTACACAACGTATTTAAATGAGGCCGGCAAAAATCAATCCGGATGTCCTTTTTCTGGTCTACTGTCAATGATAAAGAACTCCTCAGGTTGGGAAGTGATTGAAATTCAAAACCCCAACCTATTTGTACAGGCGATTACTCTCCAATTATCCAGATGCGACCAGTTAGGAAATCTACAAAAACAACATTTACTGCTAATAAACACCTACTGGAACCCAGTAATGATTTCAGAATCAGAATATTTGGCATCAGTAACATTGCAAATAGACAGCTGCTACGCTTCGTTCGAAGAGCCATTTATCTTAGTATGCAGCGACTTAAACTATACTTGGTTCGACAAAACAAAAGAATGTCATCCCAAGGACACGCAACACATTCTGACAGAATTTTAGATTGCGGCACTAAATGGGCTTATGAATTAACGACACGCAACTGTGTAATGTTAAATGGATGTACCAGAGGCGACATTCCTGCAGCCGCCACGTGACATCGAGGAGATCTAAAGCAAACCCTAGATTACATCTGGGTTTCTGAAAATCTACACGTCCATATCTCAAATCTATTAATAATAAAATCTACATTGAGTGATCATGATACACTTGTTCTATCTTGGCCAAACCCACATAAAAGAAGCCATCCCAGCTATACCACTCAACTAGATATCAACAGTGCTCAAAACCGACTGCGAATAAACAGCAAGCAGATCGATAAACTGACAACGGACTTCAGTTATACCTGCTCCAACAGTTTACATGCAGAATACGTGTCCCTACTAAAACAGTTTACTAGTACAAACAAGTTGACGCCTAGAGGTTATATTCACCCATTTAGCTCTGAACTATGTGAAGCTAAAAAAACACTATCAAAAGATATGAATACGTTAAAGAAAGCTGGAGGAAACAATCTAACTCTGCTAATGGCTAAGAGACGTCAACGCTATCGTAATTGGCTTAAGTCCTTTAACATCATACGTGGGCAAGAACAAGCCAAATTGATGTTGCGTTTACTGATTCAAAAAGATAGCTGCAACATATGGAAAATAATAAACTCTGGCCATTTAAATCAAACAAACTCTTTAGTAAATGGAGTGAATGCCGCTACCTGGGTGAAGCACTATACTGCTGTATTGAACAACGATCACGCTGATACTTTTGCCGATCCCATATTAGAAGTTTGCAACTGGGACGTCATCGAATCTGTTGAAGAAATTAAAAACGCAATTCAGAAATTGATGTCCTCGCGAGCAGCAGGCCCAGACAGGATCTCTAACAATATGCTAAAAGCAAATAAAAACAATTGGGCACAATTCATCAAAGTATTATTCGATCATATCGCCCAAACAGCAAAGATCCCTGCTTCCTGGACTAATGCGATTGTAGTCCCTGTCTTTAAAAGAGGAAACCGAGATGATTCAGCAATTATCGGCCCATAGCGTTGTTAGACACTATGGAAAAAATATTTGGCACATTCCTTCAAAGAAAAATTTCTACATGGGCAGAAGAAAACATGATTTACGACGCGAGCCAAACTGGGTTTACCAAAGGAGTCGGTGTGGAACTCAATCTGATGCTACTAAACTTGGTCAAATTGGATGCAATAAAACACAAACAAAGACTTTTTTTAGCATTCATCGATCTAAAACAGGCTTTTGATAGCGTCAATCGCCAGCTCTTGTGGCAGAAATTGAAGACCTGGGGCTGTCCAAATCAGCTATTATCTCCGCTGATGGCATTACACGCTAACACCAGCATTCGCGTGCGCCTAAATGCAGAAGGCGAACTATCAGATGAAATAAAAACCACAAAAGGTGTAAAACAGGGTTGCCCTCTTGCAGCCCAGTTGTTCAAACCTTTTATAGCTGATCTTCCTGAGGCACTCACACAAACACGGTCCTTTCCTCCTAAAGTAAATGGAAATCACGTAAGGCACATAATCTACGCAGATGATGTAGTGCTGCTTGATAGCACTGAAATAGGCCTACAAAGACTGTTGTCAGCTCTGCAGAACTATCTAACGGCAAATCAGCTGACTATAAATGTGAAAAAATCACAAGTCATTGCCTAGGGTACAAAACCAAAATGAAGAAAGTGATTTTCAAGTGGAAAGTATACAACGAATCACGGACAAGAACAGATACAATTCGATACCTGGGAGTCTCCTTTAATATCTTGATTAGAGAATGGAGTTGGACCAATGACGTCTTATCTCGCATGAGAATGTTTGCTTTGCAAGGTCTAAAATTGCACTCAAAATATGGAAAATTTTCACTACAACCATTAGTAACCTTCTATAGCAAAAAGTGACCCCTGCGGTATGTTTTGGTTGCGAAACAGGGTGGAATATCAACGCAAGTCTTTGGTCACAATTAGAAGGGAGCTTTTGGCGCAAAGCTCTCAAACTCCCACAATGTGTCTCAATGGTGGCATTGAGGCACGAACTGGGTCTTGAATCTCTACATTCTCTTGTGGAAATCAATAACATTTCTTCAGAAAATGAGATTATCTCCTGTAACAAAAGCATATCTCATTTTAAACAACAAGAGTCACAACGTATCTGCTTCCCTACTAAACAGTTGGGAAGAGAAACTAATGGCTATTCTGAAAGATGCTGACATAAAAATGTCTTTAGTCTTAAAGATCCCACAATTGGCTAAAGAAAAATTCAGACAATGGAAGTGGATTGTAAATGCCGGAAAACGAGCCTCATTAGCATCTGCGATAGACTTGGGCCTGACTTCGCAAAAAGTAGTTGCACTGCCAAAGTACTTTGCCAAATTTCCATCAAACTATCATCGGAACCAGTTTCTAAGGCTACGCCTCAACCTCTACAGCACAAAAGAGCGGCTGATGAAAATAAAAGATCAAATGACTAAGAACGACATCTGTCATTTCTGCCAGAGAGAAGCGGAATCAATTAAACATTTGATAATCGAGTGCCCGAAGATCGCCGGTCAACGTTCCGTACACCTAGAACGATATGCCCCAAAAAACGGAAATATGTCTGAATGGTGGAGCTATCTAATAGTGGGGACAAATGAGCAGTTAACCTGTGATGTGATTAATTTCATGGACATGATACGATCACAATTACCGAATTTGCCAGACAGTCCAGTTCTAGGATAAACTGCAGAAAAGAACTTATGCTGAGCACCCTTCTGTGTGCGAAATGCATGAGGATGTTAGATTGGGAATGCCAAAAAGTTTGTTTTCTTTTACAAAACTAAAGTCTATAAATAAATTTAAAAAAAAATAGTAAGGCATTTTCAAAGTCAACACAAACCCCAGGCGAATATGTCCAAATGATGACACCGATTTGCGCGGGACCATTACAATGTTGGTGAAACACCAATGTAGGGGCAACTCAAGGACACTACGCAAGACCAACCATTTCCACATTACGGTGGCTTTCTCATAAACCAAGCTTGTTTTCAATTATTTTAAAAAAATGGAAGAGAGCCAAAATCAGGGATTTTCTGAACCGCCACATACATTGTGACCATAACATTTCGAGCGAGAATACATTATCCATTTTCGCATATGGACCCAGGTCCGAGAATGTTCAAAAAACAGACAATATAAGACCAGGTGTTTCAAGGTTTCAGGTTCGGTGTCAACTTTACAGAATCTACATATGACATCATTCGCTAACTATTTCAGGTTCGGTGTCAACTTTACAGAATCTACATATGACATCATTCGCTATCCCAGTGTTATTTTTCCAATTTTTCGTACGAGCTTTAGTTTTAACTAAGTTGAGTCTGAAAAGCATATACATTGTTTTTACTTAGCCGCATTGTATCTGTGTGATGTATGGCAAGTGCGGCTTTTGATTGTGGCGAAGTTTGCATATTACACACAAGACTTGTCAGTACCGATCAGATCAGATGTAGTCGCCCAGTACCATTGATAAAGTTTTTACAATCTGTGGACACGTTACCAGATCACCAGGGTGCATCACAATTGTTTCCAGACTCGCTTTTAATTGGTTATAGAATAAAATCAGTGATTGCGGATTGCCACTTGCTATCATGGCTGCCAAGTCCTCATATAGAGAGTTCCGAGGAGGTTGTAACATTTTTGCCAAATTAGACAATCTTCTCCATAAAAGCCTGGACGCTAATGAAGAAAGTCCTAGTTCATAAATAATTATGGGGTTTGGAAGTGAGTTGGGTAGATGTAGGACCTTCTTCCAAATCATACCCTGGATAATATTAAGTACCAACCCGATTGATAGTGTACACAGGTCTAGGCCATATAAGATGATTTCTTCCACCTTAAGTTGGTAGAACTCGATGAGGGGTAATAAGGAGAACCTGCACAGCTTGTAATATATGACCTTCATGTGTGCTATGAGAGGAAGAATGTTGATAGTAATAGATGATTGCCATTTCGCTATAGAATTGGTGTTGGTCAAATTATACCCTAGATAAGTCACACCAAGTGAGCACGGAATAGAAATACTGTCCAAGTGCCATTTGTAGGTTATGATCTTTCTCCAGTTAGTAAATACGAGAATATTCGATTTTGCAGTATTTGGCCTGAGATTGTGTTGATCACAAAAGCCTGCAAAATTAAGCCATTTATTTTGTGGACCAAATGGAGTACGGTCAAACAGAATCACATCATCGGCAAATGCTAGCCAATTATTTTGAAATGCTCCTAATTTAACCGGAAAGGAATCAGCATGTGCCCAAAGTGTGTCAATGTTGGCAAAGTACAGGTTAAACAATATGGCGGCTAAATTGCACCCCTGTTTGACAACTATGTACGTGGATATCGGGTCAGTTAGAAGCCCAGAGAGATCGATTCCTCACTTTATAATTTTTGGTGTTATGTAGGAGTGCAATCATAGCGATGATGTGAATTGGAATCTGGAATGCTTGCATTTTTTTCCATAGAATTCCCCTGATCACACTGTCAAATGCTGAGGAGAGATCTAATAGAGCCATGAAAATGGGTACATTTTTTGCTTGATGGGATGAAGACAAGATGTGTGATAGTATTGTAGCGTTTAATTGGGTGCCCATTGCTTTCCTGAACCCTGTTTGAAATCGCGAAAGAATTTACTGAGTAGAAATAAATTGATTCAAGTCGTTCAGAACTAGAGACACAAACACCTTCGTGTCCACATCCAACAAAGCAATGGGTCTAAAATTTCCTGTATTGCCTAAAGGACCTTTTTTGTGCAGTGGGATGAGAATCCAGAATCCTCTTTGTACGAAAGATGTACTCATATCGGCGTTTCAAAAAACCAGCCCATAATTTTGGGTCGTTCTTCAAAAACGCAAGGAGGAATTCCTTGGAGAATTTCAATTCCTTGATAACTTGCCATAATCTCTGCCACGCCCCATGGACAATAAGCAGGCATAAATGATGCTAGAGTTTGAGTCTCACTTGTGGTAAATCTCTGAGGCAATGAATACTTGTTTTTAAAGTAGGCCATCCAAGTCTGCCCACTCACTGCAGAACGCCTTGCAACCAGTACTTTCACTAGATGATCCAGATTTCCTGAGTTCTTTTTGTGGTTAAAAGGCTGATCATTTTCAGTATTTTTTGGGGTAATTGTCAAATTTGATAATTTTGAGCTCATTTTTGTGTCTTACTAAAATTGCATTTTTGGCAATTTTATAGTCCACATAATTAGTGGCTGTTTTTTTCAAAGTACGGATTGCAATTTCTTTTGTCTTTTATTCTTGGCAATTGCTACGCTAAATGATCCAGGGGTTACATTAACTTTTGAAGGGATTTTACAGGCTGCTAGGTGATTCAAGTGATTACGAATCATCAGCTCATTCTGAACATCAAGGAACCTACATTCCACGTCAGACATAGATGTCTCATCGGTGATCAACACATCGCGATGTACTAAGAAAGTCAATTGTTTACACAATGCTGGACCCCACCTAATTGATATCATGTGTCTGTCAATTTCGGGTAGTACCAGAGATGTTAATGGTTTTATAAATCGAGAAAGAGATATCAATGGAACACTCTAGCATACAATGATCACTGAGACTGAGGTCATTGGTTACACACGTGCTTGATTTTGAAGCCAAACTTCATGACAGAGCAATGTAGTCTATACAGGAGAAGTCCCCCCCCCCCCGAGACCAAGTGATGGGGGAGGCATTTGAAGAGAAGGGAATTATTTGTATATCCCACGCTTCATAAAACTTCACCCGGAGTTGGCCTTGCTCGTGCGAGATTATTGCATGTTGATAACTCTGATCGGTAAGTTTATGGTTATTGTGCGCAATCAGTGTTGAATTAAAGTCCCCGCCAATTATGATTTGTGCATTCGGGGTCTTAACAAAAGCATCCATAAGTAGGGAGTTTAAGTTGTCAATTATTTCATCTAAAGGCATTGAGCCAGGATTCCAAAACACACATCAAGCCAACAGAGGACATCTTAGTGTAGAACAAGAGGACACTTCAATTGCCAATATCTCGGGTGAGGAATAAACCAGCTGTGTTTGCAAGCAGTAAACATTTTTGACAAAAATCGCAAGACCGCCACGCGGCCGCCCAGCCAATCTCCTTACAGCATATTTGAAAAATGCAGAGTAACCATGTAGATAAATGTCTCTCATGGCCATGGTTTCTTGTAATAAAATTAATGTGGGGTGCTCGTTACTCGGCACTCTAGAAAACCATGCCGAAAGGTTGTTGAAGCCAGAGCAATTCCATGATTTTACTGGAAAGGTGTTATTTTATAATTTTTCTCTCTGAGCGGTGTCGTTAGCTATAGATCTTATTAATGGTTCCAACCACGCAAGCCCATTTAATATCTGTGCAACAGATTCAGATTGTACCCTTATTGTTTCATTCATTACGGCCGGATGGTGGTCCATTGATGTTGCATTACTCACAGGGGTTACCACTGGCGGCTGGAAATCAATGAAACTTGAGTAGAAGGCAAACAATTTGTATCCTAGTATCTCAAGATCCTTGTGATAATTCCAAATTAGAGAGGCAATTATTGGAGTCTGCAACTTGCAGATCATTCGATGGTTAGGTGAGTGAGGCAATCTAATCCAGTCAACATCATCTGAGATCAGATTGCATAGAGCAGGTATTTTGATGAAAAGTTTTCATCAAGGCTGCTCGGTTTACATTTGGTTTTTCAATCTTCACCCCACACCCCATCACCAATTTCATTTCAGGTGGGATTTCTTGAGTTCTGGGTAGAGCGGCATGAGGCGAGGAATCCAAGGGGATATCATTTGATGTCAATTTAAGTTTCAGTAAATCTGTAAATCTGTACGAGGTAGACTTTTCTCTGGGTTGATCGCAGGCTCAGAGTTGGCAACTACCTCTATGCCCACTTTAGGTTCAGTGGGGGCTGACTTAGGTTTGCCGTTGGTCAAAGGATCGTTGTTATTAACCTCAGGGAGACCTAGTACACCACCTGGGTGACCTAAACTATCAATACTATTTGATAAGTTTATAGTTTGAGAAGACATAGTGATGATTTTTTTGTCTATTTTTTCAAAGAATCTTTGTAGCTGTGTTTGAATTAGGAATGGACTAGAACCCTTTTGTGATGGAGATACTTGTGCAGGCACCCCTTTTTTAGCACCTTGTGTGTCTTCAGGTAACTCTTGAGGTTTGACATTTGCCTGATCATGGGAGATTGGGCTGACTACACCATTGTGTGATCCATTGTTTACGGCTAAGTGTGGTTGACTTTCCACATTTCATTGATTCAAGTCAATGACCAGGTCATCCGAGGAAATTTGAGCTAACTTTTTTATTACAGTATTGTGACCTTTAATTTTTGTGTTTTGTAAATTCTTTGATTTGCATTTCGTCATGGTGACATTTGGGGGATTTGGATTTTGCATACTCGCCTGTGCCCACCCTTTTTGTGCTCTTGCATGGCATTTTTTTGACTTTACGTGACATAAAGGGAGTGGTCTGTTGCCCACCACTCTGTTCTGGCTGCTCCTCAGATGACTGAGGGGGGCATTAGCCAAACCAGCATTAAAATCAATTAAGTCAGTTAAAGCCGACGGACTATCGGGCGTGTCCATGACACATTCACAGGGTAATTCATAGAATTTCGCACAAAAGTGGCGCACGCGGCTGGCGCACAGTGTCCCCGTGCGATACACTGCGCCAGCTGCGTGCGATAATATCCATTTCATCGCACAGCGTATTCATGGATTTTAGCCTCCAAAACCAGCCGTGGCGCAGAGTGGCGCAGCGACCCTGCAGCAGCGCCAGTTACGCCCCCAAGAAAGCCCTCGCGCCAGGAAAAGCCATCAAAATCCCCAATTCATCGCAAATGTCTGTGCTAACCCTGGACCAGTTCACAGGGCTGCCAAACAGCAAATGCCAAGCGGGGAACGTGTATTTCAGGGGTGCGCGTGAAGTTTCACACACGATTCCATCAGGGCACGTGTATTTCAGGGGTACGTGGGAAGTTCCACACGCGATTGTCCTGGGTACATGTATTTCTGGGTGCACGTGAAGTTTCACACGTGAATCCTGCAGGGTACTTGTATTTCGGGGTGCGCGGGAAGTTTCACACGCGAATTCTGCAGGGTACGTGTATTTCAGGGGTGCGCGGGAAGTTCCACACGCGATTGTCCTGGGTACGTGTATTTCAGGGGTGCGCGTGAAGTTTCACACGCGATTCCATCAGGGCACGTGTATTTCAGGGGTGCGCGGGAAGTTCCACAAGCGATTGTCCTGGGTACGTGTATTTCTGGGTGCGCGTGAAGTTTCACACGCGAATCCTGCACGGTACGTGTATTTCGGGGTGCGCGGGAATTTTCACACGCGAATCCTGCAGGGTACGTGTATTTCGGGGTGCGCGGGAATTTTCACACGCGAATTCAGCAGGGTACGTGTATTTCAGGGGTGCGTGGGAAGTTCCACACACGATTGTCCTGGGTACGTGTATTCCAGGGGTGCATGTGAAGTTTCACACGCGATTCCATCAGGGCACGTGTATTTCAGGGGTGCGTTGGAAGTTCCACATGCGATTCTCCTGGGTATGTGTATTTCTGGTTGCGCGTGAAGTTTCACACGCGAATCCTGCCGGGTACGTGTATTTTGGGGTGCGCGGGAAGTTTCACACGTGAATTCAGCAGGGTACGTGTATTTCAGGGGTGCGCGTGAAGTTCCACACGTGATTGTCCTGGGTACGTGTATTCCAGGGGTGCGCGTGAAGTTTCACACGCAATTCCAAAAAGGCACGTGTATTTCAGGGGTGCGCGGGAAGTTCCACATGCGATTCTCCTGGGTACGTGTATTTTGGGGTGCGCGTGAAGTTTCACACGCGAATCCTGCAGGGTACGTGTATTTCGGGCTGCGCAGGAAGTTTCACACGCAAATTCAGCAGGGTACGTGTATTTCAGGGGTGCACGGGAAGTTCCACACGCGATTGTCCTGGGTACGTGTATTCCAGGGGTGCGCGTGAAGTTTCACACGCGATTCCATCAGGGCACGTGTATTTTAGGGGTGCGCGGGAAGTTTCACACGCAAATTCAGCAGGGTACGTGTATTTCAGGGGTGCGCGGGAAGTTCCACACGTGAATGTCCTGGGTACGTGTATTTCGGGGTGTGCGGGAAGTCTCACACGCGATTTCAGCAGGGTACGTGTATTTCAGGGGTTCCGGGGAGTACTACACGTGAATTGGCCGTTTGGGTCCTCCCAGGTGTTCCCTCTACACCCTCCACGGCCCCTGCAGGCAGCCCACACCACAGGGGACTACCCTGCCCCCCTGCTCATGTCCCGCAGGCAGCCCATCCACCATGTGCATGCACCCCAGCCAAGTCACATGTCATCTTGCACTACTGATCAACAACGCATGTCTCCCAGCACCCCCACCCCCCAGCAGTCAGGGGCACCCTCCACCATGCCCCCACTCATGTCCCCCTGCACCCCCACCCCCCAGCAGTGCAGGGCACCCTCCACCAGGCCCCCACTCATGTCCCCCTGCACCCCCACCCCCCAGCATTGCGGGGCACCTGCCAGCAGGCCCCCACTCATGTCCCACTCATGTCCCCCTGCACCCCCACCCCCCAGCATTGCGGGGCACCTGCCAGCAGGCCCCCACTCATGTCCCACTCATGTCCCCTGCATCCCCACCCCCCAGCATTGCGGGGCACCTGCCAGCAGGCCCCCACTCATGCCCCCCAGCCAACACGTCGTCACAATCTAGATCCCTGGCCCTTATGGGCAGCCTCCACATGCCAAACACCCACCCAAGTATTGCATCCACCCACTTAGAAATGCCAATTACATGATACAACCCCAATGGCAAGTATGTAAATGAACACATGTCCCTCACATACACACAATGGGTGTCAGTGAATGTCAAAACCCACATCATGATATGCATGAAACCAATGAGATGATACTACACATTGAAGTTTGATGAAAAAAATGTATTAAAAGCGACATAAATGGAATCAAAAATAAACAAACGACAATGGGAATTAAAAACCAAAAGCAGCATGTCCGTAAAATAATGAAAAACCACAAATCATAATCCAAAGGAAAGGTGTCCAAAGTCACAGTTGAAAAAAGTAAATCCAACGGAAAAACAAAACCGAAAACCATTGCTCCATGGGTAAATTCCAAAAAAAAAAGAAAAATCCAACAGTCAACTATATACAGATAAACAATCCAGGGTCCATGATCCCAACGGAAGAAATGAAACCTATCTAATAATACTACCTAATAAAAAAACTATATACAAAAATGTGGTCCATTGTCCAAAAGGTCCAAAAAAAATTAAAAATCAAAGGAAACCTAACACTAACTACATAACTATTTACAAGGGCAGCGGGCTAGTCCGACGGCTCACTGGTTGTTGTCATGGGCCAGGGCATCATCGAACTCCTGTTCAATGGCTTGGAGGCGGGCATGTTCCCTGGCCACTAGGTCTCGCAGGGATAATGCAGTGTCCAGCTTCAACACCCTGCGAATACCCTCGAGGCACTCAGCCCGCCTCAGCGCCCTCCGCATGGAGTTCTCCGCCCTGACCATTGTGAGCCGTTCCTCCTCTGCCCGCTGCCGCTCCGCACCTATCTGCTGGCCCAACTGCTCCCACACGGAAGACACTCCCATTCCAGGGTTCTCCTGCCCTCCGGCCGATGCCTGCCCCCCTGATGTTGATGGCTCCGAGCCATGATGCCTACCACGTCGAGCCTGCCGCTGCCTCCGACGCAACTGCCTGTGCCAGCACGACGGCATCCAGGCTGATGGAATGCACCGACACCGTCGTGCACGTGCCCTGCCCGATGATGCCGTCACATCCTCCATCTGCTGGGGTCCAGTTGCTGGTGTGTCCACCCCTACTGGACCTCCGACTCCCGACTGTGGCAGGGATGGGATCCCCACCGAGTTGGCTGCGTTGGTCGAGGCAGGTCCACAGGGGGCCCTGGTGGCATCTGGGCTGGAAGAAGGCATGGAGAACGACTGGCGCATAGCCTCCACAGAAGAGGAGAGGGTCGCCACAGTGTCCGACACATGTACCAAACCCCCGACCATGGCCGCTCCCAACTGGGCCACGTTGGCACGGTGCTCTTCATGATGACGTGCGTGCTCCCCCCGGGAAGCAAGCACCTCATCACGAATGACACCCGTGCGCAACGCAACACCACTCAGGACCTTCTCCATACGGCCAGGGGACCCCTCGTCCACAGTTGGAGGGGAGTCAGATGACATGGACATCCCCCTACCTGCGGACGGGCCTGGGATGGGGCATCCCTGCTGGTGCATGGTGGTGCAGTCACAGTGTCAGGGACAGTGGCATGCACAGGCACCTCCACGGCGACCTGTGCTGCCTCCTGCCCCTGCCCCTGGACTGCACCACTTGCACCAGCAGGGATGCCCCCACCAGGCCCCATGTGCGGCTCAGTAGCGGCCTCCTCCTCCTATGTGGAAACCACCAACCTGGATGGCTCCACCCCGTCTTCCGCCGTTGCAAGCCCCTGTGGGGGCTCACCCACCCCTTCCGCTGCAGCCTTGGGGGCATCCCCGCCGCTTTGCTCCACAGCGCCGTCTCCGCCCTCTTCTTCACTTTGCGCTGTGTAGAGGGAGACATAGAACACAAGCATCAGGGTACTGTACAATGGTCCCCTAGACAGGAAGCAATAGCAGATGAGTGGCACTGTCAAAGATCACTTCCATCATGTCCCTCCACAACACATGGGTCAGTGCAGGCAAAACACATACAGTTACAGGCATGGCACATGCTATGGACATTAGCAAACATGTCCAAGGGACTCTTGAAACATACAATGTTGTTTTTGAACTCGCATGCATCCTGGGTCATGCCTATCACATGCACACACTTCACCGTACTTTCATCCATCTGGACTCGTACACCCCAGAGACAGTGGATGCAAGGATAACTAGGCTGCATCAGTGATTCTGAACATTGTCACAGACATTTGTCATGCATCCATGGCATTCACAAGTCACAGACACGCAGGTCAGACACACAGACATGGACACCATACATGTACATGGCATCAGCACCCATCCCTCACCCCCACCCATGTCCAGGAACAGAGACTGGCATGCTCTCATGTGTCCATTCCGCATAGGGCTCCCCATGTTGCATTTAAACACATACACCAACCGTGTGCTTCACACATTACTGGTCTCACATGCATGACCATGATGTCCCTGCACACACACACGCGTACATGGCCTATGTCACACATACAGGCAAGTATCAGACAACCAGCACACTGCAACATGCCCTGTCTCACACAGCAATGCTTGGCCACTTACCGCTCGACTCCAGACGGGTATGCCTCTCAAGGATCTGGGCATGGAGCGCTGGGCGTACGCGTTCCACGAGGCGCCGGGCCTTCATGAGGGTCCTGGACCTCAAGTCCTCCCAGCGCTTCTTGACTTGCTTGATGTTGCGGGTTGCCACCCCCTCCGCGTTGATGGCAACCACTACGTCGTCCCAGATCCTGTCCCGTCCTTCCTTGTTGGTGCGTGATGATCCGGAGAGGGCATCATAATGCCCCAGGACAAGCTCCACCAGGACACCAACTTCCTTCTGACTGAAGCTGGTGTCCCTCTGCCCCTCTGGCTGGGGGTCGCCAGTGGTCTCGGATGGTGTTTGCCCCGACATGATGGTGTTTGCCCCGACATGGTGACCCCCGAGGCAGGCGTGGGTGGGCAACTGGGTCCTGGGGCTGGGCTGTGGAGCGATGGTATCCCAGTCGGGAGTCTTCTGTTCCAGCAGGGGTGGACACAGCAACTGGACCCCTGCAGATGGCTGATGTGCAGGCACCAAATGGCAGGGCACGGTGGCAGCAGGCAGGCAGGCAGGCAGCAGCAGATGGCTCGTGGGAGGCTGCTCGGGGCTCTTGGGGGCAGTAATTCAGCCTTTTGGGCAGGAGTGTGGTCTTCCGTGTGCTTACGCGTGGCCAGCTTGATACGGAGTGATTTGGCACGTGAAAATTCTGCACGTCAGCGTGTAATTCGAGGAAAGGCCCTTAGCGCGTAAGCGCGTCAGCACGCATACGCGATTCCATTGGACCAAAGGCCCTTAGCGTGTAAGCGTGTTTGTGGCGTACTGCGCACGGGCGTTGCCCTGGCAGGGCTTGAAGATCCCACGTGGATTTCCATTGCTCTGTACGTGCTTTTCGTGAGATGCGGTGCGTGTGTTCTGCAGGCGTTGGGGTTCACACGCTATTACTTCACAGCGGGTGGGTGTTGGCTACGTGTTCTTCTACACGCAAGGCAGACGGTGAGTGGTACCCTGCTCCCCCAGGCCCAATCGCGTGTTAAACTTCCCGCGAGCCCCTGAAATACACATACCCCGCTACCCCAGGCCAATCGCGTGTGGAACTTCCCGTGCACCCCGAAATACACGCACACGCTATTTTTCACACAGCGGGTGTCCGTGTTTGTCGGTACCCCTTTGCACCTCATTTGTCCTAGAGGGCCACAGTATGGATCATTCATCATAGCTGTATATAGGTGCTTTTTGTTAGCGCACATTTTGGCGCACATTTATTTCAGGCGCAGGGACGCTACCGCCTGCTTTCTTGTGGCGGACTTGTTTGGCCCTATGCGCGTCTTTGTCCGTGCGCTGGTTTGCCCTATTCGATTCCATGAATACGAGTTGTAGGTGAGTGTGTGGGCGTTCTGCGCACTTGCCTCCTGTACTTCCCCCGTGACGCCCATATATTCACGTGTTGTTCCCCATTCCGAGTGTTACGCCCCGTGTTTCGCCTACTTTTGTTATGTGCGCCGCACTATGTGCGATTTCGCTGTGGCCGTGGCACACGCCGTTGGATGACCTGTGCGCCGGCGTGCGCCGCGCACTTTTTCAGCGCACATCCAATATTTTTCTCGCGCACGGACTTCCATGAATCGATGTGCGCTGGTTTTTACTTGAAGTATGAAGTATGATGTAACCAGCTCTCTCCGTGTTTCAGTGGGTTCAGCCTTCCTCTTGGCGACTAAAGAGTCAGTAAGGGTGCTGCTGAAATAAGTCTGTGCAAGATTCCGCAATGCAGGGGAGACAGCCCAACAGCCGACACACTTCAGACACTTCTGGATGCGCGCGCGATATGCGTGCAGCGGTTACTTGTGGGAAGGCTTGTAGTTGAGCCAATGGGAGGATCAGGGGGCGGGTCATCAAAAAACAGATTGAAGTATGATGTAACCAGTTCTCTCTGTCTTTCAGTGGGTTCAGCCTTTCTCTTGGTGACTAAAGAGTCAGTACGGGCGCTGCTGAAATAGGTCTGTGCAAGATTCCGCGATGCAAGGGAGACCAACAGCCGACACACTTCAGACACTTCTGGATGCTTGGGAAATGTACGGGTAGGTTAGATTCAAAGAAGGGTGTGACTCAAAAGGCACATGTGCATGTTTATGAACACCAGGTTCAAGATAAGAAGAAATAACTTTGTCATTGTCTTAAAGCTCTATACCACGCAAATAAGGATGCTTGTCGGACTGAGGCTTGTAGGTTAAAGCAGATTTTGAAAAATTGGCTACACATTCACAAACCTTATATGATTCAGAAAGATTCAGAAATCATGCTGATTGATTTATTCTGGTCTTTATTTAAGAATGTTGGCTTTCAGCTTGCCTCTCAATCTATTATGATTGATGAAACTGTTTGGATTCAGCACTTGTCTACGTTATATCTAGGACCAGCTTCTGATAACACTATAAAAGAACCATTTGTGGAGTGCTGCCTGAAGTTTGATCTGGATGACATGTTTGATATCAAACTGTAACTCTTCAAAGACTCCTGGCCCGGATGGCCTATCCAACTATGCTTTTAAATCTAATCCTCGTTTATGGGATGTTTGATTATTTAGGCTGTTTAATAACAACATATCTAATTGTTTTTTACCTGCTTGCTGGAAGGATGCCCGCATTGTCCTAGTCTTTAAAAAGGGGGATAGGGATAACCCAAAAAACTACCGGCCCATTTCTTTTTTGGATGCCACTAGTACGTTTTTTTTAAAAAGTTTTATTAAATGACTTGGAACAGCGGGCTTTCCGGGAGGGGTTTTGGACAAATTTCAAGCAGGTTTTAAAAAAGGTGTGGGAACAACGCAAAATTGTTTTATTTTAAAGCTTTTAATTTCCCAGGTTAGAGCACAGAATACATCTCTATTTTTCGTTTTTTTTTAGATCTAGCCCAGGCCTTTGATTATGTCAACAGAAATAAACTCTGGGCCAAGCTGAAATCCAAAAATTGTCCAGCTCATTTGTTGAATATTTTAAATTCCCTTCATAATGGGACAAATATCTGCAATAGACCTAACAATAAAGGGTTATTTAGTGACTGGATCGTGACTAAACCTGTCCTGAGACAGGGATGTGTATTGGCCCGTTTCCTTCTTCATTTTTATCATCATGATAGGCAGGTAGCTTTTCAAAACCTCAATTTGCACCCTCCCTGATTAGGCGTGCTTCTCATACAGTACCTGATCTATGCTGACAACATAGCAATCTTTGATCAAACAGCAATAGGTCTCCAAAGAAGTCTAGTGGCTGTTAATGCATATTTGAGGGGCCTGAATTTAACAACAAATGTAGCAAAAACTAAAGCTCTATTGATTAGTTCAAGGCCAAGGGCGAGGAATTGTGCTAAATTAACATTTTTGTTAAATGGTAAGGAGCCGGCCCAGGTTGATGAGTTTAAATATCTGGGGGTTACATTCTAACTTTTGCTATCTTAAAGAAACAAGTGGGTTTTAGTGTTAGTCAAATGCGTGTGCTGGACAAAAAATGTGGCCAATGTTCTATCAGACCATTGCTGATGTTTTATAATCAGAAAATTGTGCCAAAACATATTTATGGTCCTTAATCGTTTGAATATAATGTCATATGGGACAGGTTAGAGGCAGCTATTTGGAGGAAGACCTTTGGTCTTCCCCAGTACTCCACCATCATCACCATATGACATGAGCTTGGTCTGATTTCTTTGGACACTCGTGTGCATGGCAAAAGCTTCAATTGTACTCAAAAATTCTGCTGCCGTCTCACTGTTCAATGTATTATGATATTCAGTTTTGTGCAGTGAAATTTAATTGTCCAGTATTAATAAGGATTTATTAAATAAAATCCAAGCAAGTCTGGAAGGTTTAGTTATTAATCCAGATAAAGTGAAGCAAAGGCTTTTTGAGTTAAACTGGTGTGAGAATCCTGCAGCCCTGTCAGCCTTGCGGGTATGGGAGCATTTTATCTATGACATTACAGGTTTTAATTATTTGCCTGTACATCTTTTTAGATCCGTCACATGTTTTTACATCATACTTTTTAAGGTTGAAATTTAACTTACTCCTGTTAAGGGAAGTAATCGGGGCTAGAGCTCAAATCCCGAGAGTTGAAAGACCTTGCAGGCTTTGCAATTGAAAATGTAAAACATTAATTTTAGAATGTTCATTTTTAATACCTCTTCGAAGGAATTTATTTTGTATGATTAATTATGATGAAATGAATGTTCATTTGGATTATGTATGGATTTGTATTTTACATTCTCATGAATTGTGTTTTGCCACAATCAGTTTGTTAAAAATGGTTTTAAATTGGGATTGTATGAAATAAGAAAGTAGTTGGATATATGTGATATGTACCTTGATATTGTATTTGTTACTATTTTTTCCTGATACTTTTTTGTTTGTTTGTAATTCTGTGATTCAAAGGTTATTGCATATGTATTTTTGTTTGTGCTAAAGGGTCTTTGAGCTAATAAGGCACTAAATAAATACACATACTGTATGATCTATTTCATTTCAATCTGTACGCGCTGACATAGTCCTGGTTTAAGCTTTGCATTCTGGGACTTGGAGTCCTGGTTTTAAAGTGAAAAATACTATAAATTGGGTCGCGGGGCAGCTTTTTTGTAGTGCAGTGTTCAAATACATTGCATATATGTGCACTAGGCAGTGATGGTGTTTTTCTGTTCTGTTCTACATTGTTATCTGTGATATGATTCATATGATTCATAACATTGACAAGAGGAAGCAGGTGCTACGCAAGAAACAATCTACTGAGTCTGACAAGATCCTTGAATACTTGCTCTTCATTGATGAGAAATCCATTGTGTGTCAGGCTTGTTTGGTGTGTGGAACCCTGGATTGCTGCCCGGGCAGCGATATGCTGATGGGCGACTATTTAAGTGCTGTGGATGTGAGTGCACAAGCCTTGCAATGCGCTTGTTCCTGCAGCCTGGTTCCTTCATGGAGTGCTTGCATCTTCACTCCCTGTCCACCTCACTAGTCTTCTGACCAGAGTAGACCACTCATGGTATACACTTGTAAACACTGACTACCATTACAAGGCTCACCTTTCAGCTGCTTGCATCCTGACAGTGGGGAGCTACTTCTGGCATACATGTTCCACCATTAAAACCCTGATTCTTCCTTGCTTGCCACCTATCACCTCCTACTAATGGTGGGCCACTCCAGCCATATGCAGTCTTCCATTCTGAGTCCTGCCTCTGCAACCTAGTACTGGCAAACAGCTGCTGGAATAATGTGGTCCTCCTCTGGAAACCTCACTCCCTTCAAAATAAGATTTGTGTGTTTAGGTTGGTTTGAAGTGTGTGTGTTATAAGGGACACAGAGGGGTCCAGGTCCAGCTACATTTCACCTTCCCTTTCTGCGCTTTTAGCCAAACCCCATCCATAAGGCCCTCCTACACTTTGTTTCAGGGGCCGTCTCTGGTCTTTGCTCTTGTAATCAACTCTTTTCTCCTTCCCTAGTATTACAAGAGCTGTTCTTCCTCCCCAAGACTCTGTCAGCCAACGGATCTGATCCCTCAGCTCTTCTGCTAATGGTATTGTCTGCTGGACCACTGCGTTAAGTAGGCTCAATGCGGCCCCCTATGGAAAAAGGGGGACGGTGCTTGGAAGGGATTTAGCATAATGGAGGATATTACCAACAGCCTATTTCTTGTTCCCACAACCCCACTAACATCCAGATCATTCATCTGATATTCTGCATTCGATCTGGGTCTTCCAACCAGTTTACCACTTGATTCCTCCTGCTCCTTGGACGTTCCTGTCAACAGTGCTTTGGGGCCTGGATCCCCGTTTCATAAATTACTGTGTGAAACCTGGTGAATGTTTTCCTCAAAGTGTGCCAAGCGCTAAGTATTGGCATTTTGGAAACAAGGTCCCCTGATTAGCACACCACAGCCAAAGGCAGCTGATTAATGTCTATGTCAGGAAAAGGATCTTCAAGATTGGGCAAAGGCCTATAGTCATCTTTGGGGTCATAATGTAGAGTGCCTTCTTCATGGAGCACCTTGTTGGTTGGGCCCTGATCCCACAGGTACAAAGGTTTTAACCCCATGACACCTGAAAACAGGATGATGCAAGACAACTATCCCAAACATTCCTTTGCTGCAGGATTCTTTCAGAGCTAGTGTCTTTTTTGGGTTCCGACTTAAATCTGATATAAATCTTGTGGGCAGACCTCAAGGGATATTTAAAGTGGGTTCAAAAACCCATAAGCAATGCATGGATATTTGATGGTAGCTACAAGTTCTGGTAAAAGTGTTGATTCAATACATTTGCCTCGGGACAATTGCGTGTATTATAAAAGTGCACCCAGTGGCCAATAAAAGGAATGGGGCAGCAACAAACATGTATGTGTGTGTGTTTTTTTGTGCTCCTGTCAGCGGTTTACATGCTCTCCATTAATTGATGATGCTTTTATTGTCAGCAATGTTGATAAAATTAAAACAGAAAAGTGATCCTATAGCCTTCTCACTTTGGGCATTGTTTCTACAGAAACACAGAAAATCCTTTGTCCGCATAGTCCACTAAAAAGTATCATGTTTGGTGTGGGGCAACCTGCAGGTGGGTGACTCTTTTGCAGGCACTTGCGGAAAAAGGCAACGGTAATAATTTTGGTGGGGTTAGGTTTGGTATCACTGTCATCCCACTCTATGGTTTGTGCTATGTAAATGGTTCCTAGGTTGGGGTGACCCAGGAGTTTGGAAGGACCTTGTGCGAGCAACTCACATATATTTCATACATTCACTGACATATGTATTCTGAGGATTGTATGCAATACATATGTAAATGGATGTATGAAATATATATGAGTTGCTCACACGAGGTCCATCCAAACTCCTGGGTCCCAACCTAGGAACCATTTGCATATTACTTCTATACCTAACAGTGCAAGTGAAGGTATTTTGGCAACAGGACCACAAAACCCATTTAAGATTTTGTGATCATTTTCGTTTTTCGAAAGGTATTTAGAAACAAGCTGTGTCCACTCATCCAGGCTACTCTCATTCATTGTTGAGTGCTACAAGTGAACATAGAAATTGATATTTCACTGGAATATGCACATCACAAAATTAAACACAATAAAAATAGACAGTGAGTCCGAGACAGAAGGAGCACAGTAGAAATCATCCTGGAGGGATGTGGGGCAGTGCAAATTCCTTTTCATTGATGCCCTGAACACTACTACATATCTAGCGAGTGGGGCAGGAGTTAGGGTGTGCTCCCAATTCAGCATGCATCGCTCAGTCAGGTCAGGTGTGAATGCATGGGGTAGAGAAGGCAAGCGAAGGGTGGGCAACTTCTGTCAGCTAAACTCCTCCTTTCTCCCGACTTCACCCCTGTTCCCCGTCTTTCTTTAATTCCTTCCTGCTCACCTGGGGGTATCTCTTCCTTTTCGGCTCCAAATCTCCTTCTCCAGACCGCTTGCTCTCTTGTCTGATGATAAGACCTACCCCGAGAGGAAGCCACCCTGCCCCTCTAACTCGGGGCAAAGGGGGCCCCCGAACCGGGGTAGACCGGTGTAGGGGAAAAAGCCGAGCGGGCACAAAAAACCCCTTGTTGCAGGTCTTGTAGCAGGGCTTGGCAGGACCGCTTCCAAAAGTAATGCGGCTAAGCAAAGTGGAGAGCCAGCAGGGAACCGGGCACAGAGAGAGTGCACGGGGAAAAAACACACTCTATTCCAGACGAGGGAGAGAAAGAACTAGAAGGACGTGGGAGGCAAAGAGGAACGGAAGGAGATGGCAGAGAAGGGAAGAGAGGTAAGGGAGAGAACGGTGGCAGCAGCCACGGGACGGAAAACTGCAGCGTACCAACCCGAAGCCTGACGCGAAGGTTGCAACGCGCTGGATTCCGGGTTGGATGACGTTAAATGGGCTCCGCAGAGGAGGGGCGGAATACTAGACCGCTGCAAGCGGACGCCGGCAGCGTGACGGCCGAATCAATGGCCGCCCCATCGCCAGCGTCTCCACAGCCGCCAACGGCGGCCGAGCATGACAACTTCAGTTCAACTGCCATTTCGAAGAGGAATGTGCTATGGAGTAGAGGTCAATGGAGCTTGAGAATGTCTGATTGTTTCTGTGTACAGTATGAGCTGCCTTTGCAACCTTCATGAGCTACTGTATATGTGGTACTTAAAAACTACAAATATGTTTTTTTAATTGTATTAGGATCAAAATTGATCTTTCACAAAAGTACATTACATGAAATCTGCATATTAAAATTACAATACATCATCATAAAAACAAGATTAAAAAAAATAAGTTAAATATAATTCATCAATCAATACATAAAACAATTAATAACATTACATCATCATCACTATAAAAAGTACAGCACTACTCCGAGTGTCTACATTATCTTTGTCCGCAATTCCAATATCTAGCAGCATCCTAACAATCTCTGTAGTTAATAAATGCTTCAGTACCCGCATTGATCCTTTCCCGCATATCATCGTGGTCCATGTAAGCATATTTCATAAAACATCGTCCCAAATATTTAGTTCTAATGTCAACCAGAGCTGTACAATTTACCATAATGTGTTTGAGGGTCTGCGCCCCAGCATGTTCACAGAATTCACACTTCTCCTCAATTAAAACGGTATTAAAAGATGTAATGGATAAAACTTCCCCCATTGGAAGAAGATATAAACAAACTCTTAAAAACCGCTCTCGGTAAAGGGGCGGCGGAAACTGCTCAAGATATTTAGGCAACTTTGCCAGTGGTTTATCAATTCTAGAGAAAGCAGAATGCATACAATAGTTTCTGGACTTGTTGATCGTATTTATCCAGTCTTTTACACGAAGGCTACCCTTCACTTGCTGACGATTACGCTTGAGATCTTCCAGTGTTTTACCACATTCAGAAAGGAGTGACTGCGCGCGTGCCTCTATTGTCAGTAAACATTCACAATTTTTCATTGTTAGCCTAGTTAGCAAATTTTCATATAGGGAAACTTTAGTAGGCAACATGATTTTCCTATACTATGATATTACGCGCCAGTTAAACCAAGAGCTTAAAAATTGCAAGCCAAGTTCAAATCGCAACAATGACATCAGCACTGAAGATGGCAAATTACATACCTTTTTCCAAATTCTGACCTCCATCCTTTCTATAATAACAACAAGTAAGTAAAAACAATTACGGGAGGCATTGTTCAGCGTCTTAGACATGTTTTCCTGCACAAACTATAGTGATCAGATCAAAACACACCCAAAAAAATGACAGGGTCTACATCAAAGCAATGATAAGGAAACAAAAAAAATAACAACCAAATACAATGCTGTCCCATCGAGAGGACAGTTATTTCTTAACATTATACAGTAGTGTGTCTCACAAAAATAAAACAACAATTAAAACAAATAAGTAATAAACAACTGGGGTCTAAAATTTACTTTTCACTGAATGCATTGACAATCATATTGGTGGATAGAAACCAGAAACCCAGTTGATTGAGGTAGCATCCGCTTGATGAGGCATTCAGCAGACTCGAACCCTCGTCCCCAATCTATTACAGGTAGACCAGGCAGGCACTCAATCACTTGTCTCCTGATGTTGCAGGGTACCATAGGTGCCGGAACGTCTATGTGCTTGAAACAAAGTCTTCGTTACACGCTGCATGGAATGCATTGAAGTACCACTGTGCCAAATTCCCCTGATGGCCTATGATGCGCTGACAACTCCCGGTCCAAGCACTTATCACTCAGTGAGGTGTTAATGTACAGAAGTGAGCATATCATCAGCTATACTGTGTTTTTGGAGAAGCTGGTGCTGTTTGGGATGTCTTTACAACCACCTTTTCAATTCAGTTTGCATGTGTTGGATCTAGCAATGCCAATTTTCCCCAGCAATTCTGAGACATGTAGTACTTTAAAGGGAAACGGGAAAATGCAGCTTTGAGAGTCTGTACTGCAGTACTGCCCCAAGACACATGAAGCTGAACCGTTGACCCTCTCATGGTCCAATACCTCTCATTGGCAGCATGGCCTACTCAGCAAGTACCCTCTGGGGAACTTACTGAATTTCCTTTTTTTGTCCCATCAACAGGAATCACTTTACCCTATACCATGTCCGATAAAAACAAGTTATAATATTACATACTGTAAAAATTGCTCTGAATAATAAAACAATAGATACTGAAGGCACTTGATACTGTCTAATGCTTATTTCCTGCAAACAAAAATATATTTGAATAAAACAATGAATGAAACATGAATCACTCCAGTGTTTAATGCACCGTTTACTGGACACATTCAAAATAACACTGGTAGAGCAGATTGAAACCTGGGACCGAGTTGATGAAGGGGTTAACCAGTTGATGAGCATTTTGTAAGTTGTTGAGGTGTTCACCAGACTCAAACCCTTGTCCTAAATCTATGAAGTGTAGATCAGGTAGGTGCTCAGCTCCGTAGTCACTGATGTTACATTGAAACAAAGGCTCCTAAAAACATATTTTTATAAGATCACCTGTATTTTTATTTTTTATTACTTATACCGTGCCTCATGCCCATGGTCCTCAGGGCACACATGAAACATCACAAACACACAAGCAGTCAAAGGAGAGAAAGGGCACCAGCGACACTAATACCTAACCAGGATTAAGCTTAAAAAGATGAGTCTTGATGGCTTTCTTAAAAGTAAGCTCAGGTGGAGATATTTGCACTGGGAGGGGAAGGAATTCCATTCCCTGGCTGCTTGCACATCAAAGGTTGCCCCACCAAATCTGACCACATTAAATCATGGGTGCAGCACGCTATGGATGTTGCTCGAGCAAAGAGATCTGGTGGGCTGGGCCGCTGTTAGGCGATTCATTAAGTGGCCGACTCACATTTGTATGTCAGTGTCAGCAGCTTATGAGTGATCCTGTGCGTGTGAGTGTCACATGATCATGTTTAGATAGGCCCTGAATGGTCCTAACGGCTCCATTTTGGGCAATCTGGAGGGAATGTAGGTTAGATCAAAGTTTTCCTATCAAGAGACTGCTAAAATAGTCTAGTCTTGTATTGACAAGAGCAGAGGCAAGAAATCATCGGTTTTCAATGGACAGGTAGGGTCTTGTTTGATACAGCAATTTGGTCACGTATCACTCCTCTTCGCTGTGTGTTATGGCAAGGGCCAGCCCATGCACACGTGGGTGTTTTGACCATATGTGAATGAGAAGAATCCGCCTATTAGTGAACTGATAAACAGTGTCCGAGAAGACTGCCTAGTGTGTATCGGAGATAAATTGGGATCAATATAGTTGTGAAATATTTCAGTGAGACAGGCAATTTGGCTAATAATTGAGAGCGATATATACAAATGCCGCTCTCAGGTACTTTGTATGGACTTTCTGAAACTTTGGGACCTGGATGGGGAACGCATTTTAGTATCTGAAGGATGTGCCAGAGCAGTAATAAAGGACTTTTTGACTGGTAAGGAGAAAACCATTCTGGTGGACGAAGGGTAATGCAGAAGATCTTGAAAATGAATTGCCCTCCTGCGAATCCTGCAAAGAGTTGTCAGCACAAGCGATGCATAGTCCCAGTACAGTGTCTAAAAAAGGTGGCTGTCTAGCTCTGCAGATGCTGAAACCGTCTTAGAAAGTACCGCTGAAGGTCCTAGCGGAGCATATTGGCATCAGGGCCGGACCCCTTCATGAGAACCTCTGGGACCTTTATGAACGAAGAATTTGAGAACCCCTTTCCTGATAAGTCAAAACACATTTCATTTTAATGTTAAAACATATTCTTCATGGAAAGGCAGATTTTTGTTCTTTTATTTTACATATGAGTTTGTTTTTAGCTTTCACATACATTCAACAAGTAGATCTATTGTGTATTCTACCAGTCAAACCTAATCCTTGCATATTTTCTTTGGCATGGCTTACCTGATATTGTACACCATTTTCTGTAACCTTTTGTAACAATTCCATTGGTTTCACAGTGCTGCATTAGCATTGCGGTCTGCACAGGCTATTCGTCATAATTATAGGGTGCTTGAATATGCTGCAGATGTACAACCATGAAAAAGGGGTAAAGGTTGTGACCTATGAGGCACCTAACTTTGGGGGCTCCTAAAAGGACGCATCTGACAATGGATGTAACCCACTGTGGTTATGCCAAGTACGGGAGGATTCTCCTCATTATCACCCATCTTTATAGCAGGGGTACTCGCCAATATTTTCTAGGGGGCCAAATTGTCAGATTGGCCTCTGTCACCGGGGCTTCATTAATCACTGCCCAAAAACACTAATACCTCCTTTTTAATGACAATGGGGGTTTTAAGGCCTGAAACATTATTCATAAAAGTGCATTAAGCAAGTAATATTGATAAAACTTGAAATTATGTATACATCACATGATATTGGTTATACTCAAGTATTTGTTGGTTGCCATTTGTGCCATATGATGCATTTTAAATCACACGGGCAAACAACATTAGTAGCATATGTAAGGATGAAGGGAGGTGTTTAAGTTCTCCTAAAAGGAATTATTGTGAAAAAGACACAGACGAACGTCAAAACGGGATTTTAAAAAAGGACACATTTTTGACAACTTCACAAAGGCATTTTTAGAAAATGATTGTAAAACCTTTTAAGGCAAATTGGTCCGGTGCCTTGCATGTGAGGAATTTGAGGAATTAACTGCCATTGGGTGGCATTACTGTAGCATGTGTGGCATGAAGGTAAAATATCCTCGTGGGATGCTGCGCACCGCCTCACAAACGGTAACTGTCTGAGCTGCCCTCGTGGTTAGCTCCGAAGCAAAGTGCTTGCCTCTCACATGGGACCAGATTGCCCTTCACATGTTTGGATCCAGCCGTTGCGTCGATTTACCATTTGAGGTTCATAAATTGAGTACCAAAAATGCATGACATAATGGTTGGCTAACAATAACACACACTTACTTGCACACACTCACACTCGCATGGCATGCTCTCTTCCACACATAAACACACAAATATTCTCTCTTGCGCAAACACACACCCATACATATATACACTATGTAAGGGTGCAGAAGTAGGAGATCGACACACAGGAGGCATAATGATTGCAATGGACTTTAATTAGTCAAGAAAATAAAGAGAAACCTACCTTTCCCTCTCTCTAGGAGGGTTTTACCTGCCTGAACTAAAACATTAAGGTTTCTGTCAGAATGTCTATGTAAATCAATAGTCCACTGTCAAGTGTCAAAACCCCTACTTCTGTCCCTTACACTTGAAACTAGATTATAGATAAAGTATGCCTTCTTGGTCCAAAAGAACGACTCCCTTCTTCTGTACTTTGGATAAAAGTTCACTTTCAGGTCTTTGCTTCTTCTTAAGGTAATGACTCCCTTCCCCAGGCCAAAACTGTCCTCCAACACAAAAGACACATTTCCATCACTTCTATCTGTCAAGGCACATGGCTTATCTTTTGACACTTTGTATCAGAACGTCTTTTCAGCTTTGGTTACCAGGAGAATGGCTCCCTTCTCCTGGTATCTTGATTTGACAGTTCAACTCAAACAGGGGGAATGTCTCCCTTCCCTTCGTCTCTTTTTACTTGGTTGCACAATTCAATATCACCAGGGGGAATGACTGCCTTCTCCTTGCCTCTCTTGTCTTGTAGGTTCGGGTGCCAGACCCGTACTTATTTACTGCTTTCACTTGGCAGACTTGGTTCACTCTCCTGCCAGGTACTGCAACGAAGCAGATGACTTGTAGGGATCTTCTTTTGTGGGTGAGGGTGCCAGACCCGTATTTCTCTTTTTCTTTGTATTTGGGTACTTGGAGGCTTTTCCTCCCAAGTACTGCTACAAGGAAGATGACTTGTGTTTTTCTTTTGTTCCTGAGTCTTCGACCCTTCCCTGGTCGTCAGTGCCTTACCCGACCATCAGCCAGAGGAAGGTTCCCTCCATTCTTCACAATTCTCTCTTCAGGGTCCCAGGCCCTGCTTGTCCCCTCTCCGGGTTTGTATGTGTAACTTTCACAACTTATCATTGGGTCCCAGACCCTCTTTGGCCTCTTCCTAGGCCTCACAACCCTTGCAGAGTATGCCCCTGCTATCCTCCCTACAACCCAGCCTGTCTGGCCGTTGCACCCCTTACCTTAAGGGACTCCTGCGCACAGCGCCAGCTCTTCAAGGGACTGGAGGTGGCCATTCATTCCTTCTCCACGGTTGTCAGCTTCTTGCGTTTGCTTCTGTGATGGGTGACTGCCACCAAGGCATGTATGGCTCTTGGACTCTGCGGCCACCTTCTTATGGAGCCTTTACCTTTGCCTGGCCTCATGTTTAAAGGACCAACCAACATCCAGTCCTGGAGAGCCACCTTTTGCAACTCGAGGGTGTCTTCTGCTCTCCGGTCTCCACCATCTCTCTGCTCCCATGTCTCCCAGCTTCCACACCCGCTGCTCCTCAGGTGCTGGCTTGACAGCCGGTTTGACAACAAAGTAAGTCCTTCTTTTTTCTTTATCCTAAACTGACATAAAAGACTAGATTGTTCATTCAAGTTCTCAGCATTGCTCTTCCTTGTTCCGCACCTCCTATTCGTCCCACTGCTTGTTAAGTAGGCCTCCCTTAGAGAGTCCCTGCTCTTCCTCATCTCAGTAGTTATTACATTTTCAGACTTACAGACATACATGGAAATATGAAATAGAGAGTTGGGTAAAATGTCATACAGCATTCTCCTGAGATGTTCTCCTTTTTGAGATCCTCTAGCTGTGCACCACCCCCAGGGAGACTATTAGGTAGCCACCTCACCACCTGGGCCTCATGGTAAGGGGCTCCCCCTCGAGAACAAGTGATGACCTCTAGGGATTTGTCACAACTCATTCTCCCTTCCATGCACACATGCACACTCACAACACACATGCACACACTTTTTTCTTTCTTTTAATCTTGCCCCATCACATGCCAATGGTGTATAAAATGCATGCTGGATTATTTTAACTACCTATCCAGAGCTGCTGCTGGTGGCTGCTTAAATCTCTGATAGGAAATGTTGCGTTAGCTAGCACTTCACAATGCTGGGCAAGTAAGAAGACTTGCAAAAAGCCATCATTATGAACGGAATTGCGGACCCCTCCTTATTGTCTACCGAAAGTTGTAAAGCGTAGCATGTAATTACCAACTGCTAAAACCAATCATATAAACAGGTGAAAGAAAAGCTCTTTGGGGTGAGCACAAGGTCCGGCAAACCTATCCAAGTGCATTTCTCAATATATTTGTATATGCTCAGCAGAGGTTGTTTGCAACATTAGTGCAAGCTGAGTATAAAATAGGCCGCCCCTCAGTACCGGCACATACGAGACAAGAGAGCACTGGAACCTGCCTTTGCAAGCATTGACGCACATCCACACTGAATGACGGGGTAAGGTGGTCAGAGGTGGTTGTATCAAGCAGTAACTTCACCATTCTTATTGCTTGGAGGCAGACACTTGAGAGCAGAAGCCCTGCAGCATCTATAACTGCTCCATAGCTGCACAGAACGCGACACAGAGTGAGGTGGTCAGAAGTGGTCTAAGGGTGTTCCCTGAGGAGCTGCCTTATTCACCATTTATCCAACTGAAAACTGTGCTGCTAGAGAAAGTAGTGAGCACCATTGATCTGCTTTGATTTCCCATATGATGAAAAGTGAAAGCGCTTAGTATGGGGCGAATCAGGAAATACAGAGAAACAAGTAGAGGTGATAACAGCGTGAAAGACTTTTGCAATACAAGCAGGACTTTGCTGATCTCCCTAGTGACAATAGTAGTGGCGGAAGCGACAACAGAAGTGGCCTGCTGTTGTCGTCCATGTGAGCTGTGCTTGGGATTAGATACCCGTTGGTGGTGTGTCTGTTACCTGACACGTTCTGTTGCTCTGGCAATCTTTGCTAAACCTGACATATTCTATTTTACTTAGACTGTCTAATGAACTCGTACTCTTTGCGAAGCAAAACAAAGGTTTCACGACTTGTAAAGAGGTAATTACCTAAAGTATTACGGGCAACACTTAGTGCTATTATCCTGCAGAATGAGAGTCTGCCTTGCCCCGGTGAACAGTTTGCATGAATTTTGAGCCCTCCACTACTCCCTCGAAACTCTTTGATGGACAAAAAGTCGTTAAGGGACAAAACTATTTGAAATGCATTAACAGTTCACAACACCTCTTCACAACAACTCTACAGATCTTATATCCCCATTTATGGACCTCAATAAAGCTTTGAAAATGCGGCACCCGTCGATTGTAGAATATCTTTTCTGTATGAAGCCTGCATTATACTTGACTCTAATCTTTCTCAATCGCCATCCCCGCTTATGGGCGATTCGTCTAAAATAGACTCACTAAATGGTGCTTTTCCTTTGGCTTTGCTCCCTGTTTGTTTGGGGGACTCTTCTTTTTTGGGATCCTCGATTAAAGAGGCACCACCTACTCCTGGGACAGCATTGCATGCTTTAAACTCTACCCTCTCTCAACTCGAAAACACATTTTTGATGAGTTTCATGAGCATCGCACGACAATGGTACGGCTGCCAAATTTGATTTTTTGGAGGGTTTTATTTAGGGCTCAGTTGGAAAGCTTCCTGACAATACATAGGAAACACATTTAGGTGCACAAATATGCCCCATTGGGAGGCAAGTTCCTAATCATGATGTTAGTACTGAAACAAACAGGGCTGACAAGACGCATTCAGATACAACGAATCCATCCACTCCTATTATCTTAATACCAGATTTTCAATCTCAACTGAAATCTCTCCCCCCAACCTTGTGGTTGAATTGCTTCTTGCACAGACAATGATAAAAGCACAAACACAATGGTAGTGTGTTACTTTACAAACAAAAACAAAGAATATTAAGAATCCTCCAAAACGGAGATCAAAGGTTTTGCGCACATTTTTAAGAAATTTAAAGTCCCAGAGTCAGATGATGCTCACTCCTGAAGCTATCGTACCAGAAAATGATGGTGCATCGCCTCTACTCTCTGTCATATACATGGGTAAAGAAACTCTGAGATCGACATCTTTATCACCTCCAAGAAAAGCCATATGTAAATGAAAACATATTACAAAGCGCCCCTCTCCAACAAAACGAGAATCTATTAAAGCCTTCTTGAACCCATTCTCAGAACCCCCGGAAGATCTAAATATAAGTGACCTACACCTTTCTCAGATTCAGATGCTATCGACCAGCTCTTAGATAACATCTCTTCTCATTCATTGCCAGAGAATTTGATTGTCGTTGATGCGATGGATGCTTCTGGCATGTTTATGACCAGTGGGGACCTCATGCCGATGTTTGACATCACGTCATCCATCTCAGGCTTTATTAAATGTTCCCTTAGCTCCAAAGCCTCTTGCTTTGAAACCATTGGCCCCGATTTTTCTTCCACGGGCCAAGATTCAAAAACCACGTCAAGCCTCACTGAGAAAAAAGGTTGTACTAGTGGATGGAGGTGTGGGGCCCAAGTCGACAGAGAAGCTGTTGGTAACGGTCAGCTTTGTGGCACATGATACTAAAAATGCCCTTTTGGAGGCAGTCTCTTCTGTTGGGGTCTGTGCTCCCTCATCCCCCTTCTTAACTCTGGAGGAAAGAAGACAGACAGCATCTCTAATGAAGTCAACTCGCTCCCAGCCTTGCTCACTTCTGCTGTACTCCCCTATAAGAATTTCCTGCCTTCCTGTGCACACTACTGGGGATGCCAGTTCTAAGATTTCTCCAAAGAATTCCTACATGATGAAGACAGAGGCAAATGTTATTAATGATGCGGATTTAAAGTTTTCTGAAGACCATGTTTTGTTGATTGATTATATTCTTGACAAGGGTGGTGTGTTTCCTCTAAATCGCCACCATGTTTTGGAGCTATATTCCACTGGTCCTAATCTGTGTTTTATTACAACTAAGGATGTAGCCCAGATGGAATTTCCATTAGGGGATAAACTAAGTCTAGTGAAACTTTACTTCTACTCTCGTATCGTAAGGAATGTGGTGTAAGCAGAATCTGAGGCATTAATATTATTGGTTTTTGATGTGCTGCTTTCTGTTAATCTGGTAAAACGTTGTGACACTTTTGCTAACTTAGAATCATCTAATGCCCTCCAAAAAATGATTTGGCTCAAAGTTCCTTCTTGAAAATCGGTGTTAATTCTTCCCTCAGAAGAGAGTGGAATGTACTAGATTTAAATTCTGCAAAACTGTGACTTTCGTATGATTGGTGTTTCATTTGAAATATGTTACATGATGGTATTACAAGTGGAAGTGCCTCATGAGATCCTCGGATAACTTTGGTTTCCGGGAATTGTGGGGGTAATGTGCATTTAGTCTCCTTTCTAGACAACCTTAATGACTATACACTGATTTGTCTCTAGGAAACCTGGATAGTACACACCCCCATAATGGACGGTTTCTCAATTTGCTGTGTGAACGTTAAAAAGGGTAGGAGGGGTCGACCTCATGGAGGATTGCTGTTTGCCCTCAAAAATAATGTTGCCATTAAAATGTTACAGGTGGACTTTAATAGGGATGACATTTAGCTGATTATATTATCATGGTCAAACACTCTGTGGTGTGAATTGCTCTTCTTATGTTTTTAACCTGTATTTAAGAGTGTACAATTATCAGTGTTCTTGTAGTGCATATCAACTCTGTTTTTACAATTTAGGGATGAAGACCCATCAAGTGTTACTATGCTCAGAGATCTAAATGCTGAATGCCTTGACCGGCAGTATTATCAGACAAATGAGCCAATTAGAGCATCTGTTTTAGCACAAGAGACAGGTTTGTTATTTCGATGAAACAATGAGGAGCTGGAGGCTATCACTTGTTAATGGGAACACTGGTGGTGACATTCCTCCACATTACAGTTGGCCCAATCTACCCTTGATTATATTTTTTTGTTTTATGACCTGAATTTTTTATGTTTGGTACTTAATGTCATAGATTCACAAATGAGTGATCATAATCTGCTTGCTCCAAACATTGGTACTTGATCCTTTAAACATTTTTGAAAAACCTATGAATCTATGCATTGAAGTTAACCCAAGAAACCATGCTCTGGTGTGGAAACCAGGTATTGCAGTTAGATTTAATAACAATGTTTTGGGTGCTGAAACTTCCTCAAAGGATTCATTGTTAGACCCTTTCGCCTATGAATGTGTGGTGCAGGGCCCACTGAAGGGACTGGTAACAGGTAGTTCTGGGGGTTCCAATATGACCAGGCATAAAACACACAAGCATACTTTTGATGAAAGAGCGAGGAAGTGTCTTCTGCATAAATCGATAAGAGGACTCAATAAACTAGATCAAAACTTCAAGCAAAAGGAAGCAAATTCCTTGAAGCAAGATTATAGGAACTGGCTCAAAAGTTATCAGGCCAAGCGGTATACTGCCGATGCAGAAGCTATGCTACATGCAGTCAGTAAGCGAGATTCAGCCTTGTTTTGGAGGCTCCTTAACGTGTCAAAATCTCAAAGTTCGCTCCAGATTTAACAATTGCGTCCTCAAAACGGGAAGATTATTTTTCCAATTTATACTCGCTGGTTGGAACTAAGACAAGTCTACCCCAATGTGAGGTAAGCTGGAAAGATTATATGCAGGTGGATTTACTTTCAGGGCTAACCTGTATTATTAAAAGTAAAGCATCCAAAGCTCCGGGTCCGGACGGTCTGGCAAATGCTACCTTTAAATGTAATGTGCCCTTGTGGTCTGCAGTTGTATGGGGGTTGTTTACAAATAGTCTCTCGTTAAACTCTTTACCCCCTTCTTGGTGGGGTGCTTTGATTGTTTTAGTCTATAAAAATGGTGATAGAATGCGTCCCAAAAACTGCCAGCCGATATCTCTTTTGGATTTGGCAAGTACAATGTTTGGTAGTTTGATTTTGCAAGAACTCCAGAGTTAGGCAATGGGTGTTTGGATGTTTATCAATCAGGATGATTCAAAGGGGGCACGGGTATTACCTTGAACTGCTTTTGGATCCATCTCCTTCAGACCCAGGCCAAGTGCCAAAAGCAACCTATTTACTGTGCATTTATAGATATCAATCAAGCTTTTGATTGCGTAAATAGAGTAGTCCTTAGACAATATAGGGTGTCCCGCAGGAATCTTAGTATTCTAATAGCCCTGCACTCTGAGACAAAGATAAAAATACACCTGGACCAGGTAGGAAACACCACTAAATGGATATATACTAATCATGGTCTCCGCCAGGGTTGTGTGTTAGTTCCATTCTTGTTTAATGTGTATATCAGCGTCCTTGGCAAATCTTTGAAGAGTAATTCCCATATTCCTCTGAAATTGAGCAGTCTGGTCATAAACTATTTAGCTTACGCGGATGATATTGTCCTCGTTGACTTGACTCCTATTGGATTGCAACAAGTCCACTCTGCAATTAATTCATACTTTTTGAATTTGGACTTGAAACAAAATATTAAAATATATTACACCAAATGCACAAAACAAGCGTTTGTTCGGGTTCTGAATCAGACATGATTGGAGCTAGTATCTAGATACAAATATCTTGGGGTATTTATTCACTCCAAGAGGACCAAACTTTTGAATGGGAATAACTTAAGAAATCAGGTCTCTGTGAGTGCCTCTGATGACAGGAGATGTGGCCGCTTTTCTGTCATACCATTTTAAAACGATTACCATCAGAAAGTAATTCCTTGCTTGCTATATGGCACTGAAACAGACTTGTGCCCTCAAATTCGGACTTGATTGAGGGTTTACTGTGTATAAAAATGTTCTTCTTGCTGCAGGAACTCCTGTCCCGATTATGAGACATGTATTGGGACTACTTTCCTTGCGGGTTCGTTCGAATTGCAAATTACTGCAGTTGTTCAGAAAACTTCTTGTTCCTCCAGAGAACAGCCCATTTGTTACTTTAAAGGTGGAAATGAACAATGATAAGTACAAGGTACTAAGATCCTGGCAACAGCTGGCTGTTTTTCTTTTGAGCTCTCATGAGATCCCTGTAGAGGGAGCTCATAGTTAATCCCCCCAAAAATATTCGAGCTGGCTTGGATTGAAAATTATGTGATGGCTGAGTTATCATTTGTTTTATCATTTGAAATATGAAGTCAACGCTTTTAACATCTTACCATTTTATTTGGAAAAGCAATCTTCCAGATCGCACAGAGGAGACATGTTGCGATTCAATTTAACTTGATGCCTACTATAGAAATCTCACGAACTGAAGCCCAAATTCAGACATTAAATAGGGTATGTAGACATTGTGCTAAACTTGTAGAAACGCTTCATGACTTAGTAATTGATTGCAAGATGCTCCAGAAACTTCAAATTGACGTGTTTGGCAGATTTGTTTCTTATGAATTATTTCTTTAATTCAGACCTGTTTTGATCTAGAATTTTAAATAGACAGGAACCCATTTAGGTATAGTGAAATTGACATTTTTAAACAAGGTTTTATTGTAATTAATTCAAAAGTATTCTGAGATAAATTGTTGAAATTATTCTTTTGTAACTTATGTGTAATTGTAATTCTGAAATATGTTCTTTGTGTAAAAAGTTGTATAACTTATATGCATTCTTAAATATTTCTAAATATATGTTACTGTCAGCGAGTGCTTTTCCATTGCAGACTCTTTATTGATCCAGATACAGGGGAAGCTGCACTCAACATCAGCCAAAGTATGAACCAGCTGAGTGACAGTTAACCACCCCAGCTATCAGGGCCAGTTACACAAAATACCTTTACACGTTGACAGCCTTGTTTGGGTCTGTTGTAGGGAAGTTGATCCCTGACAGTGAGAAGACTTATTTACTGAGCGCCTAAAACAGAGAAATGATTTGCTCAGTCATTGAAGGCATGCGGGGGGCAGAGCAGAGGGAGATTGAATGTACAAGGGTAAACATCTCCCTCATACTCACCCGATCATGGATAAGAGGCCAAGGTAAGTAACTGCATGGCGCTGCACTGTTTTTCTAGTTCTGCACGCTGCACCCGCATTAAAAAAACAAAAATGCGTTCTGGGGTTTAGGACTTGGTTAATGCCAACTGGACGTAAGCAACACTGACTAGGCTAGAACTGAGCACTGTCTGCCTGCAATCCACTTACTTCCACCGGCTCCAATTTGCTCTTTCTCTATTCTATCCCAGTTCGGTTATAGCCGCCCCTGAGACTGGGAGGCAGAACAATCACAAAACAATAGGGGACTTCACCAGCCTGTGCTTGTGTCTGAGTCTCTCTCAGGCAGGGCAGCCACCCACGTCCCACAAAAGCGGGCTGCATCTAGTGCAGGGGGTGCCACGGATGGTCCAGAGCAAGACGAATATTCACACAGGCCTCATGAGGGCACATGCAGTGCTAATGCGCAGGTGCGACCTGATGCCACATGCATGTCACAGTGCCATGCCCACGCTCACACCTAACCCAAACCTCACAGTGCAGCTGCGCTGTCTGCTGCTGCAGACAGTAGTGAGAGTGCCGCCATCAAGTAGTCGAGACGACTCGGGAGAGAGAATAATAGATATATATGCATACAATAAATGTATAAGTGGTTATTGCCTATGGTGGCATTTGCCACTCTAACATTTTTACATTATAGGCAAGCGCCTAATCTTGCTTAGTGATAGCACCGGCCCTGCATGTAAGCAATTTATATCCCATCCTGATTACAAGCCTGATTGCATCTCATTATATATTAGAAAACTACCCTCACACAAGGTTCCCTTAAATAATAAGTTGTGTTATTTAACAGGTTTACCGTATAACATCAGGCACCCCCTTCCTCTGTATGGAGCAGTGTAGTTTGGTGGACATCTTGCTACATTCATATACATTCTGATGCTTCTCATCTGTGATCATGCTCTTCTCACCAAAATATGGGCCAGAAGCTAATCTTTACCTTCAGCTGTCCTCAATTCACTGAACGTTACCTACACCACTCAGCGTACACAGAGTCAACAATATCCACTGAGCAGTTATTGGGTGACATCAATCACAAGCCTTCAAAGCACCTTTAGTTTGCATCAATATACCTTTTGGAGAATTCATCAGGCTCAAATGTAACCGAAGCAAAACACACACCATTGAACTGAAATCAAGGGAAACACTTGAATGCTTCCAAATGTAAGGCTACCCAATCAAAAACTCTGAAAGTCAACTGGTAAAAGCTAGCGCATTCCCTAGAGACATACATGAAAAGTCATGGTGCAAGAAATAAAATACACAATAGAGTCAAGTCAACAAAGCAATCAGGCATTTAAGATCCTTCACCATCATTGGCATTTACTGCAACTAGGTCCAGACCCTCATAGTTTCAAATGATGCAAACTATTAGTCATTTATACAAAGGCAGCCATTTCCAAAATTATATTGTCCTAGAAATACTTGAGGTCAATGCAGTAAAGTCCACCATTGCCACCTGCTTTGCCAAAGGGTTTCTATGTGGAAATGATCAAATATGTCCATATGCAAAGAATAGCACATACCAACTTAAGACTGGTATATTTTTCCACCGTGAAATACAATCATTCTTGAACTTCCATAAAAGTTTCAGGGGCTATATCACCAAACGTAAGTATTAGGTTCTTTATAGGGAGTGCAAGAAGCAACGTCAAGGGCCACATAAATGAACACCTCAGAGCAGTTTCTTATTCAGATACCCAATACGCAGTGGCCATGACAATTTTAAGAACTTAATATTATTGGCATTAAAGGCATAAAACCTCATAACAGAGGTAGGAAAAGGACATTCTGGATAAATGAAAAAGAAAAGAATCTGGACACAGAGACTTAGAGCCACAGTCGTGGGCTTGATTGAAGATTGCAAACACCACATCTTTGTCGGATCCTAAAAAGAAAAAAGATGATTTTCCAGAATCCTAAACATTCTTAAGGTTGATTCAAATCCTTGGCCCTCATTAGGACCCTGGCCTTAAGGGGTTAACGGTGCCGTAAAAAAAGGTGTCGGCGCCGTTAAACCCTTAACGCCTGATTACGAGGTCCCTTTGTGGCACCCGACCTGAATGGCTGGTCTAGACCAGCCGTTAAAGTAGGGGCCCGCAAAGGGACTCTCGAGGTAAGTACAGTACCGCAATTTGCGGTACCGTACTTACCGCCTTACCCATTCCCATTATGCCCTATGGGGCAAAAATGGGAATGGGGAAGGGCCATGGTGGCATGGGGAATTACCACCCCGCCAACCTTGGAATGGGGTGGTAATTCCCCATTCCACCATGGTGGACTCCGGCATCGACCATGGTGCTAATAGCACCATGGTTTTCCGCAGGAGTCCTAATGAGGGCCCTTGTATGAGGCTGTTTTCAGGTATCTGAAGGAAATATTTCTTTTATTTCTATTATGGATGAGCACTTCAGCTCCCTATACACACTAACACATCAAGACGGTCATTAAAATGTGTGTTGTACAGCAAAACAGGCAGTATTTGGCAAATACTTTCCATTCAAGGATCGAAAGTCTATACATCCATGGTATTCCAAGGAAGTACTGCTGGTGGTAAATGCCACCAGATTACAGGCTCGATTGTAACTGTGAAATCCCCACATTTTCACCAATTTTTATACATTTTACCCCAACTCAATCTTTACCCCTACTCAACTCAATATTCATCCCCATTTCTTGCTTAAGGCGATTTAAGCGGTGGCAGTAACAATTGTAAGTACGTAAATAACATTATTTTCAGAAACGAACTCCTGAAAAGCAGGTTATAATGAACACAAACATTCATTTTTCATTCATTAATAAAACCATGTGTGATCAGAATCATGAAAATATATTTTAATTTCTCTTACCACACACTAAACAGTTAATTAATCTTTTATAGCACATGTTATACCGGAGACCAGTCTTTAAGCATGGGAATGGGATTCGAACCTTTGTTGCTTTGCGTTGTCTTGCTTCTAATACACGCGTGTTGCCCCTTACATAGTTATGACAGAATCTTGGCCCACATAAGTAACACAGTAATTATGAAATTTGCTTCAGTCAATCACAATGTTTAGAATGCAGTCAATAACTATTGCTATCGACTGCATTTTGAATATTCTGTCTTCAGAAGCAGACAGGGAAACAACAATGCTATTTCCAGGCACGGCTATTTTCAACAAGACACTATCTCTCTGGGAGGACATTTTCTTGGCTGCAACATGCAATTTTACACATGGTAGAGAAAGCTAAAACATTGGAAAATACTTTCACTTTCTTATCGAGAAACGGTTTTCTTTTGTCATGACACCCAATACAAGCACATGTTCAACCTGTTCCAGTTCAACAAATTGCAATTAAAATGCTTAACTAATGAAGACAAACATGTTTGTTAAATACTACAAAATAAAAACACATTTAATTTACTAATTATCTATTTACTTTACTCACTCTAAATATAACATGTTTTACTTCACCACCAAAACTCTAAAACATGTATTGCTACTATCACCATGTGCTTATAGCCTCATAGACCTCGGGTGGGATCATTATGCATAGGATAATAACCCTTCCACAACTTATGGCCCTCGGCTTTGCCTCAGGCTATAACTTTTTGGCGGGTCATTATCCCCCTAGGTGTGAAGTGAGGGAGTTGAAAGAGAGTCCTGGTAGCGAAGTTAATGATCTTGTCGCGAGGACAGAAAGCATAGTTGGGGAGACCAAAGAGAATGCTGGCACAGTAGTCCATTTTAGAAAAGACAAGAGTGGTTAAGAGATGCTTGGTGGTGTTGAAAGGAATGCATCATGCACAAATGCATACATTTCTGCATCATTCATGTATGTGCTTGCAAGCGTGTGCCATCTTTTCACCCGCTGCATGCAGGTTAACATGTAACTCCCATCGCTTTTATTTATTCTACTGAGGCGCACAATGATGTTGGCATCATTGAACAGAAAAAGATGCAAACTGTGTTCAAACATATACCTAATTCGTGATCTTGTCTGTGATAAACCACAATATATAGCAATGAAATGTACCAAAACAACTAAATCAATGTCAAGCACAAGCTGATATAAAGGTTCCTGGTATGTTCAAAAGGGTGTGCCCAACTTAGATCCCTATGTCCCTCTTACACAGCGCAAACAATTCCATTCCTCTTAATTATTCAGACCATCATTTTATGAGTTTAAATGATACATCCAAAGATGTTCTCTTATGGTTAATTTCATCTCAATAGAACCACCTCTACTATCACTAAATATGTTTTACAACACAGATAATTTCATATAATTTACAGTATGATTGAATCACAAATAATGTTCCACTAAAAGTCTGACAAAAACTTGGAGCCTCAACTCTCAATATTTGCCTTTTTTTTGTATTAATTGTCTGCTCACCCAACATTGTGGGCTAATTGTTGTCAAGAAGGCTAACGTATCTTTACTACATGAATTGCTTGTTGTTTCCAAAGGGTGACTTATGTTTGAAACCCTTACTCTATAAGATTATTTCAGCAATCTATAGCCTCTAGCTGATAAACACACTGTAATACTCTCTAATTGTCTTTTGTAATCTATTACAGAAGAGCAAGCAATCACGTTGGACACTTAGAGATTGCCGTACAGAATATTCTGATTAAGAGACTTGGGATGAACATTTCAAAATTGCAATGTTGTATTTCTGTCTGCAGGTTTCCTGAAAATTGTTATAACCAATTTACTGTCTTATTTAAGATTGACATTTAAACCATTAAGCCAGGTCACACAATTTTGAAATACTTCTGAACTGCCTTTGCATACAATAAGGTTATTTATTTATTTATTGTTGCATTTCTTGCAGCACACTAAACCTTACATTACGAGACAAGAAATACAAAATATGGAAAATACAAGAAACAAACGAAAAAACCATGGGGGTGGTGTGGGTAGGGGTATCACAATTTCTTACAGTCTTGGTTTGGGAAACTTTACATGTGGAGAGTAACGGGAGAAGGAAAAGAGGAGACAGGTATCCGATTGTCTTAGTGTCTTATCTCAGGGAGCTTTAGGCAAAGATCCAGGTTTTTAGGTTTTTTTCTGAAGATCCAGTAGGAAGGTTCCTTTTTCAGGGTGATGGGGAGATTGTTCCAAAGCTTTGCAACCATGACAGGAAGGCTCAGTTCTCCTGCAGTCTTTCGGGTGAAGGTGGGCACACAGAGGAGATGGCTGTTCATGGATCTTATCGGGCGAAGGGGGGTGTATTTCTCCATCTAGCGTGATAGGTAGGCCGGGCAGTGTTTGTGGTGCACCTGTGTGCGATGGAGAGGGTCTTGAATTTAATCAGTTCATGGATCAGGAGCCAATGGGTGTCTTTCCAGGCTTTAGTGACATGGTCATGCTTGGAGTGACATGGTCATGCTTGGACAAGCCTAGGGCTGCTCGGAGGGCATTGTTTTGGATGGTTTGCAGCTTGCACAGGTTCCTGCAAAGAGGGCATTACAATAATCGAGTTTGGCTCCAGTGATGGCTCTGGCTATGGTGAGGAGGTTTGGATCCATTTGCGTCAATGTCGAATGCTTTGTAGACTGGATCCATGCTGCGGAGGGTGGTGTGAGAGCCTACAATGATTATGTCAGTTTTGTCATCCTTGAGGTATAACTGGTGGGTTGCCATCCAGTTCTGGACAATGTCATAAACTGAGTTGGTGGTTGTGGCATCAAGGTGGTAGATGCCTGAGAGAGGGCATAATTTGTGTAGGATATGCTGAGTGCATCCAGGTGATCAAAAGGGGTTTGGTATAAATGTTGTGCAGGGTTAGGGAGATGCAGGACCCTTGTGGACCACCACGGGTTACTGGTATCGGTGGGGCAACATGGTCGTCCATAAAGACAAAGGAGGATCTGTCTGCCAAAAAGGATCTGATCCAGTCTGCTGCTGCTCGGGAGAAGTTTGCTGTTGTGGTGAGGTGGTTGAAGAGTGTCTGGTGCTCGACGAGGTCGAATGCTGCTGATAAGTCCAGCATGAGGAGCCGGGGCGAGTTATTGATATCATCTATTTTTTTAGGTCCAGCAAGGCGGTTTCATTTCTGTGCCTTGGTCGGAAGCATGATTGGTGGATACCTAGGATGTGGTTGTCCTCAAGGTATTGTTGGACCTGGTTATATGCTACACGGTCGAAGATTTTAAGGACAAAAGGTACGGTGGTAATGGGGAATAGTTGTTGGGGATGGTGGGGTCAAGAGAGGGTTTTTTTTAGTAGCGGGAGGATCCAGGCTTCTGTCAGGGCGGTTGGCACAGCTTTTGTTGCGAAAGAAGAGTTGGTAACAGGGTCGGCTCGTCCATAATGGGTGGCTGGGCGGTGACCCTCCTCCCAGCCACCCATTATGGATGAGTCAGCAGGTGACTTAAAACAGAGACAGAACAGTGTGTGGAAGCGCTTTCTCCTCCTGGCGACGAGGAGTGGCGGCAGTGGAGAGAGAGATCATCGCTCCGAGTGAATCGGAGAAATCGCTTCCTCCGTGCCGTCACGGACATACGCACGTGGCCGACGGCCATCTTGTCTGCATCGCGGATCACAGCGGTTGCGGCCCAGGAGGGTGCTCTTGCGCCGGCTGCGATCCTGTCTCTTTTTTCCTGTCTGGGAGTCCCTCTGCCAGACATTAGTCCTGGTTATGAGCGACTTACCCAGAGTCTTTAGCTCACTATCTTTCTAAAGACTCTGGGTAAGTCTCTCGTAACCAGGACTAATGTCTGGCAGAGGGACTCCCAGGACCCCCTTGTTAATTTGCATATTTAAGTAACTTTGGGTCTCACCCTAAGTTACTAGGGGAATCCAGATGGGACCCCTTGCTCACTATTCTTAGAGAGGCACAGATCCACCCTGCTGATGAGGTCCAACCAGACCAAAACATGTGTCTGGAGTTTCTGTTGGTACTCTTTGCAGAGGAGAATTGCCTAGCATTTCGGTGGTGGACTGCCCCAGGGCCGGACAAAGACTGATATGTTTGGGATATTTCTTCTCTATGAAAGATAGTGAGCTAAAGACTCTGGGTAAGTCTCCCATAACCAGGACTAATGTCTGGCAGAGGGACTCCCAGGACCCCCTTGTTAATTTGCGTATTTCAATCCAGACAGGGAATCGGAAATAGTGGTGGACGCCAGCCCGGTGGGCCTGGGGGCGGTGCTCATGCAGGCAGATCCACAGGGGACCATGCGTCCCATCGCCTATGCGAGCAAGGCGCTGACGAAGACGGAGAAGCGCTATTCGCAGATTGAGCGCGAGGCCCTGGCCATCCTGTGGGGCTGAAGCATTTCCGGATCTACATTCTGGCGAAGCCCGTGGTTGTGATAACGGACCACAAGCCTCTGATTCTGATCATGGCTGGTGCTTCATCTGGGGTCAGCCCGGGCACTCACAATCCTGCGGACTATCTGCCCCGTCACCTGGTGGCGGGGCGCCCTCGAGACGACGACGAGGTGGTGGACTGCATCAAAGTGGTTCAGCACGTGGTGGAAGCTGTTTTGCCGGTGGCCCTGGCGCACCAAGAGATCGTGGAAGCGTCGAATGTGGACGAGGTGATCCTGGTCATCAAGGAAGCCATGGACAGTGGTGAGTGGCGTGAAGTGCTCACGAACAATGCCAGAAGGCAGAGTGGGGCACGTAAAGACCTCCACGCACTGTGGAAGGTCTGCAACGAGCTGTCAGTGGCAGAGGACGGCCTTCTGCTGAGGGGGTGCCAAATCGTCATCCCGCGAGCACTGGTGGGGAAAGTACTGCAGCTCGCCCACACAGGTCACCAGGGGACAGCAAAAACGAAAGCATGCCTAAGATTGAAGGGGTGGTTCCCAAACCTGGAGAGCAAGGTGGACGATTTTGTGCACGCATGCATACCGTGCCAGGCGGCGTGTCCCGTTGAGAGAGGGCCTCCCATCCAGGCCATGGAAATGAGCGAGAAAACGCGGGGGACGGTGCACGCAGACTTCGGGTCCACGGGCTGGGGTATGTACTTTCTTGCTGTTATCGACCAGTGGACCCGCTACCCCGAGGTGGAGCTGGTGGAATCCACGGCCAGCGATCACACCATTCTGGCCCTGGAGGAGATGTTCGCCACCCACGGGTTCCCCACTGAGATCTGCTCGGACAACGGCTCGCCGTTCCAGGGGCAGCAGTTCGCCCAGTACTGTGAGGAAAGGGGGATCAAGCACCGAAAGGTCACCCCACTCTGGCCCAGGGCTAATGGGGGGGTGGAGCGGTTTATGAGGACACTCAATAAAGTCTTTCGAATATCGATCAATGGAGGGGAGGAGCTCCGCCGCAACCTTTTTGAGTTCCTGCGTGAGTATCGCACGACCCCCCACCAGTCCACCGGGGTTGCGCCAGCCGAGGCTCTCTTCAAGCGGGCCCCCAGAGGATTGATCCCCGAAATGGAAGGGTGCAGTCTTGGAGTAATTGACAACAACCGAGTATGGGTGGAGAGGGCCATCCACAACGAGCGGGAGAGCGGTCGCCTGAACTTGCCGGAGAAGGTGATTGCAGTAGGGGACACTGTGCTGGTCAGAAATCGGAGGCCGGAAGGGAAGCTATCTCTCCCGTATGAAGCGCAGCCACTGGGCGTGACCCATGTCAAGGGGTTTATGAACACCGCCGCCAATGCCAGGGGCACCATCACGCGAAACGTGTCATACTTCAAGCGGATTGAAACTGTGCCCACTCCCCCATTGACCGTGGCGCCCGGACCCGGGGAAGGATCACCACCAAAGGACGGTTGGGAAGTCCCAAGTTGTATTTGTTGTGTGCCAATGTTACAGTTGTTTCTTGTTTGGCGGAAAAAGCAGGGATGTTGCGTAGTGATTACGCAGTATGCGCGGCCCATAACGAGGCTCGCGCATGTACAATTTAAATAAAGACGGTCCCGGTAGCCAGTTGCCGCCGGGACCTGAACAGGCAACACGCGTCCCGTGTGGGTGCCTAGTGCGAGTGTGTGTATGCACGTGTGACTGCAGGCGGGGGCCCAGGAGGTCCCTCGCCTCACAACAACGAGCACTGCTCCCGCTCACTTCGCCCACTTCAGCAAAGTGGGCAAGGGAGCGTGTCTACGAGAAAGTGGGGAGGAACAGTTGCCATGTATTAGAGAGACCCAGAGAAGTGCATCAGCTCCTGCTGTTTTTCCACTGCTCTCCTGCCCCATGCAGTGAGACATGCTCTTGGGGTACTCAAGAGCAAATAAGTGGAGGCTGGGGTGCATGTTGAGATCCAGCAGTGTGTCAACCCAAGCACTGCGATGTGTGATGATGTGGCTCTGCACCACATAAGGCACTTTGGTCAAAGCAGCTGTGGTATTGGAAAAGCAGTTATACTGGTATGCATTAATTAAATCACATGTGTCCATATATATTTGTCCCAGGTGTGGGCACAATATGCCACTGAACAGAGGACCCTCGGAGTTTTAGACGACTATAGTGGTGATGGCCCAATTTAAAAGCTCATTTACGTGACATAGATGATGAGCACTGTACTCTTGACGATATTAGTGTAGCCTTCAGCCCTTTATTGCTATCAATGCATGACGTGATCCAAATTCTAAAACATGAAATGATTGGTTTGTTAAATAAAATATGATGAGAGCCCACACGTGTCTCACATCCTGCAGCGCTTTAAGGCTTCATTTTGTGCAGAGTGACACACGAATTTGATCAAGCCGTTTAACAACCCGTTGTAAACAAATTCTCAATCTGGTGATTCTTTTTTGCACATATTTCCTTTCTAGGGAAGAGTGACAGGTCTCCATGGTCTCTATTGACGGGTACACATTCATATATGTTGCCAAGTGTACTTCAAGCGTAGGAATGTGTGGTCTGTATTCTGACTCTGTGACTCCAAAGATAAGACTCCTGTAGTCCTAAAGCTGCTGTATGCTAAACTATATATAGTGCCACTGCTGGATAGCTCACAGTTATCTAGCAATGGCTGTTTTATGTGGACATAGTAAGAATGATGTACGTGGTGAGGAGGCTACACATTTGGGCCCTTCTGATTTTGTAACTCTGCGTGCATTCTGTGTCCTTGTAATCCCTTCCTTTGGGCAGCTGCCTAGTTTGTCTATGTGCATTCATTTCAGTCGGTTAAAACTGTTCATGTTCTCCTAGGAACTGGGGCATAATCACGGTGATGTTTGCTTAAGTGGGTGGCGCGGCCCGATCTTCCTTCTTCCTGCTCCTTTGAACACATTCTTTTTTAGTGATTGTGTGCTTGTTCTCTGGTGAGTTTTCTACTCCTGTGGTGCTAGGCCCTGATCATGATGCCTTATCTGCAGTGGCTTTTGGGCGTGCCTGGGTTTGTGGACTTTCTTTTTTTTTAACACGTTCCAATTGTAATGTTCTTGTTTTGTCACACTGTGTGCTTTAGTTTGACTGGTCACATGCTGTGTCATGAAGAGTCAAGAAAGTATTTAATCTTTTTGCATGGTTTCAGCTAGTCCCACATGGCTCAATTCACTCCCAATTCATAGTCTTGAAGCATTTCCTGGTGTTGCAGGCATGTTTTGCTGCTAGTCTAGCAAGTTTGGATAATGTGGCGGGGAAATTGCATGCACACTCAAATTTAGGAGGCCTGATTAAATCTACTGTCCACCCGATGTATTCTAGTTCTCGTCCAGTTGCTCTACATGTGCACATTTGGCTACAATCCATATTAAGTTAAGCTATCTGCAGTGGCAGGAAATAAAGTAACAGGGTTTGCCCATTTGCAGCTTGCCTTAGGGTAAATAAGCAAACAGGGATTGAGGTAAAGTTTCCACCAAGGGCAAGAAAATTTAGCACCCAAGTCGATTTCTATTGTTTTCCTGTTTGCGCTATTAAGTACAAATCAAATAAATATTGCACACCTGTCCTGGCGCCTAAGAGTGAACTGTATTAGAGAGGAACCTTTATTCACCAAACGCCAGTAACATCACATACCTGATCACATCAAGGAAAGGGGACTCGCACTGCTTTTGATCCCAGTGACATTACAGGAAATGTCACATGACCTTTGGCATTGATGACATCACATGGAGTGTTACTGCAAATGAGAAATAAACACCAGAACAAGTGTGCAATCAATAAATAGCTCTAAAACAGATAAAAGCCTCTTTTTGTTGGCAACCATAAACATGGTGTGCCTCAATATGCCCAGGATGCCAACATGATATGATAAGGGCACACCAATCAGAGCTATCATAGACTAAGGGATCTGCCTTCATATGCCGTGCATACGGCCTTGTACCACCAGTTACTGCCATCATATTCTAGTGAAAGCCTCACATGTGTAGTCATCACATGCTTAATATGCCCTCACATGTCCACATGCAGAAATAATGTGCTAAGTACACCATCATGTACCCAAGTAGTACAACCTTAGGCCATGTTAAGCTTCTTTTTACAGGTAAACATAGTATGTGTTATGTAACGCCTCACATGCCCAAATGCTGCCATCAGCTGGCCTATTTATGTCTCGGGAGGATAGCTCAGGGGCAAAGTGCTTGTCTTGAAAACAAGACAACACAGAGCAACACAGGTTCGATCCCCTGGTCAGCAGTTAGAAACCTCTGGGTATTAAGCGTGTTATAAATAACCTATCATATCATATCATGGAACCACAATCACTCACATACTGGCATCTTATGCGAGGAGTAGCTTGATATGCAGGGATAGTCATCACATGTAAGGTACGGCCTCACATAGACAGTTTCTATTGTGATATATGAATTTCAACCTCATTTACCTTATTTCCCAACCTGACCCACGAGCAGTGGTTCATTTAAAAAAAGGGGCGACGTCGTGTCAGTCTAGAAATACGGATACCTCTACTTTGAGACCGCAAACGCATTTTGGTGGCCGTGAGCCAACCGTCTCATGCACGATATGACAAAATATAGGTTTTCGAGTTTGCCAATGAACGGCCATTTTGATGTAACAAGAATCGCCATTTTGTTTTCTAAACCATTGCTCATTGCTTTCTGTTCCTATTGCTTCGCAGTATATTTTCCGCTTACGCTGCTCGACTATGAAATATTGTTGTCTGTATGTGAAAAGGACAAGGCCGCAGGGCCGTGAGGATAACAAGAGTTAGCTGAAACACAAACGTAGGCAGCGCCAGGAAGAATGCCCGGCTCCCTCCCGAATGTAGCCTTGAAGCAGAGTTGCAGGGCATTTAATCATTTCACAGCTGCCAGCCAGTCTTGTTATATGGTAGAATATGTTAGAATAATACTGCTAAAGGCTTGAATTATGCTTTTCTTACAGCCCCCCTTTGCTGAGCCCGCTAGAGCATGTCGGCTCCCAGGACGCGAATAGCACCTGATAGATAGCAAGGTCCGGAATGCAACTCCCCCCCCGTATGTAGTTCGCTTCCAAGAACAGAAGCGCCGTGTTCTATTCAATAACCGAAAGATGCCTTCGCACTCACAAATTGCAAATTGTTACTAGAATAGATGTTTGAAGGTGTCATAGTGGTCGGAGATGTCCATCTTCACACCAAGTTCAAAGAAACCCAATAAAGGGGGGTCTTAAACATGTCATAGCTGATTGTTTGATATGCATTTTGTATATATGTAACTGATGTACGTAATTCGCTCTCTTGCGTCCCTCGAGGTCTAGAGATACACGTCGCGGGGCGTGAGACCGAGTTGGCCAACTGAGACTTTTGCTTTGCAATAAAACCCTAGCTTTGGGAATACAACCTTGTGTCTGGCGTCTCTATCGTGTGTGGTGACTCGCCTTGTTTCCATAGACGTCAGGGTCCCCTAGGGGCCCCTTTCAAGATGGCACCCGAATAGGGACCCTCCCCCACTTGTTCCATCGCGTAACGTTGTAATTGAGAAAGGCAGAGAACGGCGAGGACGGGACGATCGAACCGGGATCAAGAGGTGTTCGGGGCGCCCTGTAAAAGTGATAAGAGTCTCCTTTGCAGATCTGCACACATCTGATCCCTGATCGACGTGCCTGGCTAGAGAACAAGGAGGCGAGGGTCCCGAAACGAGGCGAAAGCCATGAAATGCAGACACAACGTCCTTTGGTGTCAGTATACAGACGACTTGATTTATCAGGTGAGTCATTCCTCGATTCAAAGCATCCTGATATTGGTTGAGAGTTGACTTTGCAAAATCAAACGCCCTAGGTAAGGTTGATTAACCAGGGGGAAGGTTGAAACATGCCTGGGGTATTGTCCACCCTAGCGGGTTTTTCCGCTGTGGTAGACAATCTTTGGAAGTTGGCCAAATTGTACCACCTGGGGGAACGCCGGCGTATGAGATGTATGTGAAGTATGGAGTGGGTGCGATAATATTCTGAGACTTGGCATAGGCAAACCAGAAAGCAACAAGACCATCAGTGGCTGATTAATGGTAGTTTTGAGATAGGTGAGGATAGACAACCTGGAAAGGGTTTTGATAAGAAAGAAAGCGCGTCCTGCAGCATTTGAGACTATTAAAGACTGGAGAAAGGAAGCAATGCTCCGATTTAAAAGCAGAGCAAAGCATGCGTGCAGGCATAAATCAAAAGGTGAGGTAGCGGAAGAAAAAGAAGAGGAGGAGTGGACTGAGAGTCTAAGAAGGGCAGGCAGGCATGACCAGTTGAATATAGAAAAGATATACCCACAACGAGAATTACACATAGCAGATGAATTGATAGAAAATATATTGACCCATACAAAACAAGGCCCAAGATCAGAAGTAAGACCAGACACGTCAGTAGCTATTGCCCAGACCCCGCCCGTAGCTCAAGCTCCCCCTCCGGTAGTTCAAGCCCTCCCACAGCCACAGACCACGCACGTAACACTTCCTATTAGCCAACCAGGCCCACAACAGACACTCCCTGTTCCCATTGTCCCATCCGCACCTCCCGCCTTAGACATAGACTCGGTACCGTCCATTCCTCCCGGGGTTGAAGTTGAAACCGGAGGGGCAAGAGGCGGGACTGACCAACGGGGGTGCACGAGGGTAACCCGCAGCGCAATCAGCAAAGAAAGGAAGGTGGAATTGCAGCAACAGGCAGAGATGTATATAGACGGGAATGATGGGACAGCAACATTGGCTTCGATATATGACTTCCGTAGAAGCAACGAAAGACAGGTAGTGTTGGAATGCATGGGTGAATATTTGGTGGAGAAATGGAAACAGCTAATTGGGAAATTACCACCGCAGCGATTGTTAGATTTGAATGCATTAGCACGCTGTAGGGAGAGGGATGAAGAAGTGAGAGAACATGTGTATAGACTTTTTGAGCTTAAAGATGAATTAGATAATGATTATGCCAAAATGTTTACTGCACCTGAGTACAGGAGTAGAGATATCGGGAGGAATAGGAAGGAAACTGTAGAGCCATATATACAACGACGACATTCGATGTCGTCAGTACAAAGGGGCGACAAGTTAAAAGTATGTATGCAAGAAGCGTTTGGATGGATGTCAGATCCTAGTATTCCCACAATGGAGATACACGAGATATTTGATGAATATTCCATGCCCATGAAAAGAAAAGCACTACAGTCGATGGTTGAACATCTATTAGACAAAGATATAAAAAACGATAAGGCCAGCCCACCCGAAATAATGGCAGTATATAGAAGAGCACTAGAGTGAGGGACAGGAGAAACAGCCCTATCGTTGGATCTGGGAATATTGTTACATCTAAGAGAAGGAGGGGGGACGGTAAGTGGGGCATTTCCTATGAGAGAGGTCCCACACCTACCTTTGTGCCCAAAGTGGAGGTTCCCGCAGTGGGCAATGTAGCGGCGCAGGTAACACCAGCCCATTACAACGCCCAATATGTGCATGTCCCCTTTTCCAGACAGGAGGTGAACAACATAAAGCAGACTTGAAAGAATGTCTAATAAGAACACAGGTACTATTGCAGCAAGTAACAGGACATAATATAAGGCGAGGGAACGCACAAGAAAGGAGTAATTCGAATATGCATGGGGGAACAGTGGGACCGAATCAGTGTGCATATTGTAAAGAGGAAGGACATTGGCGAGCGCAATGCCCGCATCTACAGAATAGAAATGGGTCTGGTCAGAGGAGACAGCATAGAGGACACCCGGAGCGAATGGACCAAATAGGAAGAGTATTCAACAGCATCATACAACAGAGGTAATCAAAACCAAGGCCAAAACCAAAATGCCCCAAACCAGCGTCAGGGACAGCAAAATCAACAATATGGAAATCAGAGTGGGGGAAATAGAGGGAAGAGTGGAAATGTTTTCGATACACAGTCAAACCCGTATTACAGAAATAGTAATGATTACACATCAGACGATGTGTTATTTCCCCAATAGGACAGCCCAGGACAGGGGACAGAACCAGTGTCTATTCCCGTGAATCAGAGAGGACCCTACGTAGAAATGAGAGTCGGGAATGAGGAGCACCGCTTTCTTGTAGATACAGGAGCACAGAAGTGTTCAATAGACCATCACTTGGTTCCGGATATACCACTGTCAGGGCAAAAGAATATTTCCGTAGGGTTCGCAGGTACACCAGTCATAAACCTAGTGTCCAAACCAGTCCCAGTTACCATAGGACCATTTACTGAACATTGTCCTTTCCTTCTAACAGAAAATTGTGGAGAAAATTTGTTGGGATTAAATTTGTTGAAAAAACTAGGTTCTGTTATACATTGCACGGCAGACGGAGTGTTTCTAACGATATGGCCACACAATGCCCCTGTGTCAGAATTCATGTCTGAAGCGTTACCAGGGGAACTAAGTTAAGTACCAACCTGTATATGGGCAATACATGACAACGATGTGGGATGTTTAAAGATAGAGCCAGTAAAGATTATTTTGAAAGAAGGTGTTACCCTACCGCGAATACCCCAATACAAAATTTTGGTTGAAGGTGACAAAGGATTGAAGAGTATTGTTACTGATTTGGTGAAATTAGGGGTAATCAAGGAAATCACAGGCAGTACATGCAACAGCCCGATTCTTCCGGTTTATAAAAAAGGAGGTAATGAGGTACCATACCGTTTCATAATTGATCTACGCGCATTGAATAAGGTAGTAGATCTGCAATTTCGTCTAGTACCAGACGTCACTACAATATTGACAATGATACCTGTTTCAGCAGAATATTTTAGTGTAGTAGATTTGAAAAATGCATCTTTCAGTATTCCAGTGGACAAGGACAGTAGATATTTGTTCACGTTCACATTAGGAGGACGATCATTTACATTTACGGGCGATTCCGCAAGGTTACACGGAAAGTCCAAGTATTTACAGTAGAGCATTAAAAGAACAGCTAGACATGCTGGAATTACCCATGGGTTGTGTACTTTTGCAATACATAGACGATCTATTGCTAGCTGCAGACACAGAGGAGATTTGTAAAGAAAGCACTGTATTACTACTGTCACACCTAGCGGCACATGGCCATAAAGCTAGTTTTAAGAAATTTCAGTATCATCGAAAGGAGGTGGCCTATCTGGGCTACCTACTTTCAAAAGGAGGGAGAAGACTAACGCCAGAACGCATAGAAAGTATTTCTTGTATGCCTATTCCAAAGACACAAAAAAGAGTCAGAGCCATAATTGGCATGGCTTCATATTGCCGACAATGGATTGGTAATTTTGCGTTAATTGTGAAACCATTAGTGAATTTAACTAGAAAGGATGCGGTTATGCCTTTGCACTGGGATGAGGAATGTCAGAGAGCATTTGATGGATTGAAAACTGCATTATGCTCGGCTCCAGTTTTGGGTACGCCAAACTATGAGAACATTTTTAGACTATTTGTGTGTGAAAGTGAAGGATGTGCATTGGCGGTTTTGACACAGGAACAAGGTGGAAGAAATAGGCCGTACGGCTATTTTTCTTCTGCGCTGGACCCTGTAGCGCGCGCACTACCATGATGTTTGCGATCTGTCGCGGCGGCTGCTGCATCAGTGAAACAAACGGAAGGGATGGTATTGGGGCACACTTTAATTCTGATGGTGCCACATACCATAGACATTCTATTAAACAGGACACAGACGCAACACCTCACCTCTGCTAGATTGACAAGATATGTGATTATCTTGTTCGTGCCCCATATCAAAATTACGAGGTGTAGCGCTTTGAATCCTGCAGAATTAATGCCACTACCCATAAAAGAAATTGGGAAGAATGAATCACCCCCCCATGATTGCTTAGTGGTCACTGAGGAAGAAACCAAGGGAAGAGTTGATTTAAGTGATATTCCACGGAAAGAGCCGGATGGAGAGTTATTTTGTGACGGCTCATGTTTTAAATTACCAGATGGCACAACAACTGCCACATACGCTATCACTACCCTAGAGAGTGTTGTAGAAAGTAAAAGAATCCCCTATAATTCAGCACAAGCCGCAGAAATAATAGCATTGACCAGAGCCTGCGAGATTTCTGAAAATTTGAATGTGAATATATATACTGATAGTCAGTATGCTTTTGGAGGGGTTCATAACTTTGGTCGACTCTGGGCTGAGAGAGGGTTTCTGACATCACATGGTGCCAGAATTCAACATGGCCCTTTGATTGTACGATTGCTATCTGCACTTACGTTTCCAAAGCGCCTAGCAATATTGAAATGCGAGGCACATAAAAAAGTAACATGCAAAGTAGGAGAGGGAAACGCGTTTGCAGACAGAATTGCGAAACAAACTGCCACTGATTTGAATACCAAGATGATGACGGTTCAGACAGAGGAAGTACCCTGTATGATAGAAGATGGAGTTGCGACTGTCAAAGAAATGCAGGCAGAGGCTACGGCCGATGAAATACAGGGATGGGCAGAGGGATCTGCTGAGTTGGATCTGGAGGGTTGTTGGGTGGACAAGGGAACTAGAAACTGGATGTTGCCAAATTCGTATGTGACTGCAATGGTCACAATGGCCCACAGCCCTACGCACATCTGTGCCAAAAAAATAATACAGCACCTTTCTACAGTATGGCAGAATGTAAACATAAAAAAGAATGCAGAGAGGTTGGTGCAGATCTGTATCACGTGTTTACAACACAATGTAGGAAAGGGAACAATGACTCCAACAGGCAGTTTTGGCCCGCCCTCCATGCCATTTGAGGTAATCCATTTTGATTTCATAGAGATGGAGAGGTGCCAAAACTTAAAATACGTCTTGGTGGTGATCTGTGCATTCAGTAAGTGGGTGGAGGCATATCCTTTGAAAGATTGCACAGCAATGAGTACGGCAAAAGTAATGTTGAAGGAGTACTTTTCCAGATTTGGCTTGCCCCAGGTCCTATGGTCTGATAATGGACCGCATTTTGTGGGTGCAGTGGTATTACAGATATGTGCTGGTCTCCAGATTGATAAGAGATTCCATAGTTCAAGGCATCCGAGTTCTGCCGGTCTTGTGGAGAGGCACAACGGGATTCTTAAATAAAAGATTAGCAAGATTTGTGCGGGAAGCAAGTTGAGTTGGGTGGATGCATTACCAGTAGCACTATTATGCATGCGTACGTCTGCACAGGCTAAAACCGGGCTCTCCCCGTACGAAATCGTAATGGGGAGGCCGGCAAATGTTTGGTGCGCACCTCAGCCAAAACGACTTAGTGAGATTTTACATCCTGTTCTGAGTACTTATTGTGGCCTTTTAATGCAGAAATTGCGTTTGATTCATCAGCAGGTGCAGGAGGCATTACCAGTGAGATACACCGGTCCAGGGCACGCGCTGGAGCCAGGAGACTGGATGCTGCTAAAAAACTTTGAAAGAAAGTCATCATTAGCACCCAGGTGGCGCGGGCCCCATCAAGTACTTTTGGCGACGCAGACGGCAATACGGGTGGATGGAAGGAAGTCGTGGATCCATGCCACCCATGCCAAGAAGATTCCAACTGCACTGAAAGATTTGCCTGACACTGATGACCGGAAAGAGACAGCGGTCCCAGAAACGAGAGAAACTGTTGCCAGTAAGCAGCCACCTAATCTGCCAAAACGAGAAGTGAAACTCGAAACAAAGCCTGAGACGATTGCCAGAGAGGGGGAAGGGCAAAGAGTGCCACAACGTTGCCCAGCAAAATCGACATCACTGCTGACCGACGCGAAATCTGCCTTGCAGATACCAGCAAAACCAAATCGTGTACCCCTTTGGCGACCACCAGCACTTGCCAGCACGCCAAAGAACGGATCTGCATCATTGGCGCGGCGCACACCAGCACCTGCAGTAGCGCCACACGCTGACTTCAAGCCTGAATCTGAAAGTGCACCGGCACTGTTCACGGATCATACGATACCAGGAGCAAGGCGATACAACCTGCGGCCTCGGGAGACAAAGTGATCCGCAGTCTTTTTGGTGTTTATGTCAACCTCTGGTTCAGCTCATGGACGGAGAAGGAACCTGAGGTGTAGAGGAGAGAAGCGTGAGAATTGTGCAAGTCGGACAATTCAAGACTCGCGGCTCCTCGGTGCGATCATAAAAAGTACATGTGTCCTGAACCAGAACGGACAAACTGGGCGCACATGGTACTATGGCAAGTGAGATAACCGATTAACAGTACATGTGTCCTGAACCAGAGCAGACAAGCTGGGCGCACATGATACTAAGGCGATAAGATAACTGATCAAAGGTCCTCTGAGCAGTATAAGAAAGGACAAGTGATCTCGCCTAAAAAAAAATAATCAAATCCAGGCTAAAAAGGACAGGCAGAACTGAACAATGGAACTGTGACAATTCCATTGAACTTATTAAAATCAGAGCAAGCACGACGAAGAAAGATATCCACAACGAACTGTGAAGGAAGAAGGACGACGAGAAACATGCCGGGACCGGTTCCAGCCTCCTCCTGCACCACCACCGTTGAGAATGAGTCAGTTATAAAGACTATAAGTTTAAGAAAAACGCATGGTAAAACAAATTGTATGCTGGTACTAACGATAATAATGTGCTTTATGAGCGTGGTAGCACCAATATCGACAGCCCTAATATTATGGTGGGTAGAAACAATACACCCACTAGAAAAGTTTTTACCAATAATTAATATATCCACTACTGAAAGGCCGGTTCAGGTGATCACTTATACCCTACCCCCAATGGAAGAAAAACACAGGGAAGGTTTTGGAAATAACACCTTACTGCTGATAATGAACATGACACATGCAATCCTGAAGAAAACAAACTGCTGGGTATGTTCCCATTTACCACAGCATGCCGGGAAAGGAATAGGGTGGTATGTGCAGCCATTACCATTAAGTTCTGCATGTAGTGCATCTTTAGGTGCAATGTTCTATGGGAAATGGAATGAGAGTAATACGGGTCAATTAGACAGAACCAACATGAATGAGTTTGAGGAGATAAGAATGAAGCCTGTGGGTTGTTCCATTTTCCATAAAGCAAAAGTAATTGTCCCAGAGCCCACGAGGAAAAGTACACAGAAGATAACACGACAAAATAGACGAGATAGGTTGTCCCCGCGAGAAAAAACATCTGTAATGACGTTTCGTGTAAGAACAGAAGGGGACAAAGATGCAATTCCCCCATCTTACACAGTGAATTATAGCCCAAGAACTGTCCCTTTTTGTCTAAGAAAGAAAGGCTCTTTTTCAGTCGGAACATTCTGGTTGTATGAATACAGTGGTACTAAGATGGGAAGTAGAACCAGTATACGTAGGTGATCCAGTTTATTTTATATGTGGAGAGAAAGCATACCCTTGGTTGCCCAGAAACTGGGGAGGTACATGTTCCCTAGGGCTACTGTTCCCAGGAGTATTCCTCTTAGAAACAGCAGCCATGGCCAGATTATCCAAAACTAGAGTCAAAAGGACTGACAAAGGTGTTTTAATAGCAACTGATGTAGCGAAATCATTCATTCCATTCTTAGGACAGATAGTGAACTCCTATAATATAAGGCAACTGTCCAGAATCCTAAAGAATACAATAAACACAACAACAGATATATTATTTAACATGATGTTGGAAGAAAGAGGAATCAGGTTAATGACGCTGCAAAATAGAATGGCTCTCGATGTGATCCTGGTTGATCGTGGGGGAATTTGCAAAATAGTGGGATCAGCATGTTGCATTTATGTCGATGACTATTCCCCCACGATCTTTGAAGCAATAAAGAAAATGCACTTTCTAAGCTCTGCACTCCCTACTGGAGAAGGGAGCTGGGGAATAGGATCGTGGTTTTGGGGAATACTACGATCTTGGGGATGGAAGTTGATCTCAATATTAGTAGTGGTGTTCGGAATATTCCTAACGTGCTGTTGTTGTATACATTGTTTACCCATCGTTTGCGCTGAGGTAACTGAGGGATGTACGGAAGGATGCATGCATATGATAACAAAGAAAAAACAACCTCATGATCGAACTAGCCCAGACCCAAATGAGATGAGAGCAGTAAAACAGTTGATGGCAATAGATATTGATGAAGACAATGATGTCCACGATAGCATTCAAGACTCAGACATAAGTACTTCAGATTCATCTTCACTAGAGGAGGTTTCAATAAATAGATGAGACGTTTGGCATACGGCCAAAGGAGGGTTTGTCAGTCTAGAAATACGGATACCTCTACTTTGAGACTGCAAACGCATTTTGGTGGCCCTGGGCCAACCGTCTCATGCACGATATAACAAAATATAGGTTTTAGAGTTTGCCAATGAACGGCCATTTTGATGTAACAAGAATCGCCATTTTGTTTTCTAAACCATTGCTCATTGCTTTCTGTTCCTATTGCTTCGCAGTATATTTTCCGCTTACACTGCTCGACTATGAAATATTGTCTGTATGTGAAAAGGACAAGGCCGCAGGGCCGTGAGGATAACAAGAGTTTGCTGAAACACAAACGTAGGCAGCGCCAGGAAGAATGCCCCGCTTCCTCCCGAATGTAGCCTTGAAGCAGAGCTGCAGGGCAATTAATCATTTCACAGCTGCCAGCCAGTCTCGTTATATGGTAGAATATGTTAAAATAATACCGCTAAAGGCTTGAATTATGCTTTTCTTACGGCCCCCCTTTGCTGAGCACGCTAGAGCATGTCGGCTCCCAGGACGCGAATAGCACCTGATAGATAGCAAGGTCCGGAATGCAACTCCCCCCCGTATGTAGTTTGCTTCCAAGAACAGAAGGGCCGTGTTCTATTCAATAACCGAAAGATGCCTTCGCACTCTGTTGCAAATTGTTAGTAGAATAGATGTTTGAAGGTGTCATAGTGGTCGGAGATGTCCATCATCACACCAAGTTCAAAGAAACCCAATAAAGGGGGGTGTTAAACATGTCATAGCTGATTGTTTGATATGCATTTTGTATATATGTAACTGATGTACGTAATTCGCTCTCTTGCGTCCCTCGAGGTCTACAGATACACGTCGCGGGGCGTGAGAACGAGTTGGCCAACTGAGACTTTTGCTTTGCAATAAAACCCTAGCTTTGGGAATACAACCTCGTGTCTGGCGTCTCTCTATCGTGTGTGGTGACTCGCCTTGTTTCCATAGACGTCAGGGTCCCCTAGGTGCCCCTTTCAGTCGGCATATGATGAAGTATGTATTTTTCTAGTGTCTTGGCTGCTACAGTGGTCCATTTGTTAGGTTGTTGTATAGTTCAAGCCAAACTCAATCACATCTAAGAGATCTAATTTGATATAATGTTATTTTCCTAGGATTACACAGGTTTGGCAAGTGGTGACGCTGGAATTTTAGCCCTGGTACCCCGGTTTCATAAACTCCAGTTGAAACAGTGGACCATATTTCCTCCTAGACCATCTTTAGTTTTACACCAACAGCCCATGATCTCTACATAGCAGAATCTGTTGTCTTTATTTAATAACGCTGATTTGCAGTGCATCAGCCCAAATTATAAACAAAGCTAGCAATATAAATATATCTTTAAAGAAAAATGTTAGGTAAAAGGTCAATGATTTAGTCTGTTGTTTCCTCCATAGTGCTTGCTAACAGTTTTCCTTTTCTTAACACCGTAAATAACAAATTGTACTGTGGATGAAAGCCTGTGGTGGACCTGCTGGAAATCCTGTGATAGACTATGGGACGTGATGGGATCTGATGTACTGCAGTTGGTGAGCAGGTGCAAGTGGATCTTGGTCACATGACTTAAGCCCCACCCACCTGTCAATGACTGCTAATCCTTTGGTGCCTTCTTGTTTTGCTCCCCTTTTTCCCTACATAGGCAGCCCTTCAGCTTCTTCTGATTTGTAGTTAGTGAGCAGGTGCACATGGATCATGGTCACATGACCTAAATCCGACCCACCTCTTTGGCCCTGCCCCTGACCTTCCATAACTCTTAGATCAAGGATGTCTCTCTTCCGGGTGTCCAAAGTGAAGGGTAGATGAAAAAAGGGCAAATCCTGTTTGGACATGATTGGACTGAAAGGACCCAGGAGCAGAACTCCTGGTCATCTAACATTAAGTAAGTTCCCGTGAATATGTGTTTCACCCCTGTCTCCAAACAGCTCACTTCTACCATCACCACTCATCACCAACCACACAGTTCACCAACAACATCATGGACACTGCATCGCAGAAACCTCATTGTTGTCATCATACACCCATCAGTACTCCATCATCCACCACTACATGAAAACAGAGGCTCGCCAATGTCCTCTCAGCAATCAACCAGGCAGTGGACATCACCACACATGACTTGGAAGCCATCTTCATTACTGAGACCTGGATGACACCCACATCTATCCACATCCTAGATGCTCTCATCCTCAAAGGCTGCAGAATTCAACAACAGGACAATCCAAACAAGATCTTTGGAGGCCTCGCCATCATTCACAAGGCATCATGGCCATACACCCAACTGGATGTTTTTTTCTCTCATCTGTGTCTGAAGTTGATCAAGCTGAATCAAATGGACACTATCAGCGTGACGTTGGAGTGCCACAATGATATCAATGAATGAACCTCCTCATCTCCATTCCTAAGCACGGAATGCCTGAACTAGCTACACAAAGGCTAAAGCCGTCAGTAGTGCATTTCTGGTTAATGTACCAGCCATTTAATTACATGTGTGTCAATTGCAGCAACGGCAAAAAGCCTGTTTGTGGTGCAGTGGTTTTTGATTCAGAAATCGATGCACACATGGAAAAAAGACATGTGTGTAAATACATATGACACAAAGGGTCAGCTGGGGTGTGAAGTCCTCGAGATTCATAGCACTGAGCCAGGTTTTGGTGTGTGGGAGCATGATGTTCTTGGTCAGCAGTAGGAATTCAGTCTTGGAGGGGTTGAGCTTCAGGTAAGCACTAGACATCAATGACTGTTTCAATGTTTTTGTCTTGTATTTTCCCTTTCCTAAGGAAAACGGGGTTCACCTGATTGACTCTCATTACCACAAAGAAATCCCATGTCCTGATGAAGGCCCTCTATAAAACCCAGCTAGAATGTCCTAAGATAGACGTATCTTGCCATTAGGCCGAAACACAGCATGTTGACCTAAAACCTGACTAATGTCGCTTGTTAACTACTCTTTTCCTAGAAGTACAAAACATTTTACTTTACCATAACGTATCACACCTTTATACTGTGAAAATATTGAGTACCTCTGTTTTGTGTATATGGTTTGGCATGTGTGGTATATATCATTGTAAATTATGTATCATTTTATGATTTGGAGGTGTCTAAAGAGTATACATATACACAGTTGTATTAACCCCTGGGTGCGACCACTGGTTTCTCGCCATGTATGTTTATGACCATTATTTTGAAGATGCTAATCAACCATTAGGTGGTTTATTGTTTTTTTTTTGTTTTTTGCCTTGTGTTTTTCTATATAAATCATGTTATATATATATATATATATATCTATCTTATTTTCAGCTGTCGTTTCCGCAGTTGGTGGAGGAGCACTCCAAAGTCCCAAACAGAGATCAGGAAACCAAATCCACAATACTTCTGCTTTATTTAAGTTTAAAAAGTTCCATAGAATCTGTTGCACATCCTCATGGCATATAGAAAAAGTTTTCACAAACCACTCACATTGTGGTCCTCCCAAAATAACTGGCGCATGATCGATGGAGTCTACGTGGTTCGCGGTCCACTGACTGCTTGTTCACAACTAGTGATCCCACCCCTATTGTGGGTTTAAAATATCCCATGTGACATGTGATAGACATAGAGAGAGGACTTCCTTATTTGTCTGTTGGAAAACCGTGTCGGCCATTTTGGAACAGGTCTGTTGTGTAGGGTGGGTTTATTAGACCCATGCTGCTACCTGGTATTCTGTATAGAAACCCTTCTGTTTTTTGGATCTCATAAATTGGACTTCCATTTAATAATGGTATTAGTGATATGCAGACGATCTATGTGCAAATAATGTTAGTAAAATGTTATTTTGCAATATTCAATTGCATATTGCATATTGCTTACAGCATTATTATAAAGTGCATAATATTCGCGGCATAATTGTAAAGTGCATAGTGCACATAATACTTGATCCAAATTGATCATAATACAGTATTAGTTTACTCGTAGCATCAATGTATAGTTCATAATGTTAGCAGCATCATTGTAAAGTGCATAGCGCGTATAATGCTTAATCGTAAAATATCCTTCACAAGACCTGCCATAATACATATAAAAAATGTAGCAATTGTTTACCTTAACAGACATCGATTGGCATTCGGTTTCCATATATATATAGTACTAGTTCTTTGGTTTAAAGTGCAATGTGCTAGCAGCAATATCTAAAGTGCTAATTCACTCTCCTTCCAAAAGTGCAAGTGCCTATAGTTTCACCAAAGACCAGTACCAAGGTCTATGTACAGATTAAAATTCGAGAAAGGTTTAAAATCTCAATATGGACATACACATGTCACATGTCTCATCCATAAAAAAAACAAATGTTACAAATACCAGGTGTGTGCTGGATCAAACAAGCCCATCCATTCCCAAAGGTTAATTAAAAATATATAGTTTCTACTGTTATCCTGATGCTGGAAAAGAGAAAAAGTGAAAAATTCAAAAGATATGATATAAATCCAAAATCTGCGGGACTTAATACAACTCAAAACCTCCTAATCTTCCACACATGTACTGGGGAGGGTAAATTAGCTTCTTGTGGTATTTGTATAGAGATCCAACATGAGTTTTACGGCTACTAATGTCAGTATTGTATCATAGTAGTTCAAGTGTTAACCCAGGAACGTATATAGTTCTTCGTCTGTGTTATGCCCACTAGGTGTTTTGCTCTCAAAATCTAGGATACAAGTTTATTTTTGCCGAAGTTTCTTCTCTCTATTTCCTCCTCTGGGATCAATCTCTATCTTATGTATGCCAAAGAAGTAAAAACTGTCCATTTTGCCTTCGTGATATTCACTGAAAAGCTTGGCCATAGGATAGTTGGGGTCTTGATGTTGAATGGCCCTCACATGCTGTTGGATCCGATTCTTTAGTTTACACTTAGTGCTCTCGATATACCATTTCTTGCATGCACATGCCAATACATAGACCACAAAATCTGTTTCGCATGTGATCTTCTCCTGGATAGTGATGGAATTGCCCAGTATTGGTTGCTCATAGGACACACAGTTTCTTGCAAATTTACAAATGTTGCATCGAGTGCATTTTTGAAAGCATGGCGTCTGTGTTTTTAGCCATATTTCTTTTGTGGATGGACCGTCCCACATCATGAAACTCTGTACCAAACTATCTTTCAAAGATCGATTCCGTCTGTAGCTTATTTCAGGATTCATTTTTAGATTTGCCGCCAAATCTTTGTCTGCCAATAGGATCCTCCAGTGTCTACGGAATATTCGTTTTACTTCTGTTATCTCATTGTCAAAAGTTAGAATCATTCTCGTAGTCTCATTCTCCTTTGTTGGTATATATATATATATATATATATATATATATATATATATATATATATATATATATATATATATATATATATATTCTTTTATATAAAAAATAAATAAATTATGATACTTTTGTAAAATTCTCTGGCATATGTACTGATGATTTGTTAGACTTCAGCTACCGATAGGTGTAACACGTGGTAATTAGTGTGTAAAAGCGAGGACTAACCTGTTTACCTGTGTATATATTATTTCCCAACTGGACAATGCCGCTATTGTCTCTTTCGAAAAAAACCTTTCCTGACACTTCCCACTCTCCCCAATGGGCACACTAACTTTCTACCTCATCCACAGACCACCCAAGACCAACACCTCCTTCATCGAAGACTTCACCTACTTGGTCACCACCATGCCTCTCATGCACATCTTCCTCAGAGACTTCAACATCCCTGGCAATCCAGCCACCAAGTCAATGAAGGATGATCTTCACTGCCTAATTCAAACTCTGAACCTCACACAGCACATGAATGACCCAGCTCACAGGACATGTAATATCCTCAACCACTTCATCACCACCCTGCTCACCCTCTGCCACAGCTCTCCAATCCTGCTCAACTGGTCAGACCATCTGGCAATACCACTTTGAATGTCGCACCACACCAGCCAAGCAAATCGATCAGAAACCTAGAAAGCACGCATTCAGATCATTGAAGAACTTCGCAATGGAGGCTCCCATGAAAGAGCTTGCCAAACTCCACCTCAAATGTGCTGATCTACCTTGGTGAACCAGGACTTCAACCCACTTCTACAAGAACTCAACACCACCCTCACAACCAATATCAACTGCCATACCCAAGTGAAACAAATCACCATCAAGCCTAAACCTTATGCACTCTGGTACATCCAAGAACTGAACTTCTACAAACAAACCATCAGGAAAGAAATGCTTGGGGAAAATCTTGGAATGCATTGGACTTCACTCTGCTCAAGGTACTCTGTGCTATACACAAACGACTGATCACCACTTCCAAGGACAACTAATAGCAGAACACCATAGCCAGGGCCAACATTGAAAGCAGATCCTTATTCAAAGCCATTAAGCACTGCATCAGTGCTTCCATTGAAAAATACACCGCCAGCAACTCTTTCTTCATCAACATGATCAGCGTGTTACACCAACACATAGACACCAACACCACAACTGACAGCACACCACGCATCCAAAACCAAAACTGCTTAGACAACTTTTAAGACAATCACTGTGGGCGACCTCATGCCACCCTACCGTTCTTCAAGCCCACATTGTATGCAGACAGCATTCTCCCAGCCTCCCTATGCAAGACCCTTCTGACTGAAGCACTCCTCCCTTACCTGTCAATCATCCACAGCTCCCTAACTCAGGGCACCTTCTTCTTGACCCTCAGGTCCGGACAATTCCACCTGCTTCTCTAGAAACCAACAATGAACTCTGATGACTTCAGCAACCACCGCTCCATTACCCAGCTTTCCGTCCTAGGCAAGATCCTTGAGAAAGCAGGAGCCACACTGCTCCTTCAATGCATTAAAGGCAACAACCTCCTTCAGTCTTACCAATCTGGCTTCAGACCCAGATGCAGCTCAGAAACAGCTACCATCAAGGTGATTGGCGATGCACTTGAAACCCTTGATGATGGCCATCCTTGTCGCTGTGTTCTGCTTGACCTCTCAGCTGCCTTCAACACAGTTGACAACCAGATGCTCACCATCAATCTACATCTCTGCATGGGGATCAGCAGGATTGTCCTCAGTTGGTTCAAATCCTACTTCACTGATCGCCACCAGTTTGTAAAAATGTATTCCTCCCGATCACCAACTCAACCCATCACCTGTGGGGTCATGCAAGGATACATCCTCTCCCCCATTATATTCAATCTTTACATGGAACTGTTCTTTACCCTCCTCGCTGCACACAACATTCTCCGATATAAAGATGACACACAGCTCTACCTCAAGATATCCTCCATCGAAGACATCCACAAGCTTAAGGCCTGCCTCACATCGATCCAGTCATTAATGTCCAGTGCCTACCTGAAGCTCATCCCCTCCAAAACTGAATTCCTACTGCTGACCAAGAACATCAAGCTCCCAGACATCAAGACCTGGCTCACTGCTATGAATCTCGAGGGTTTCACACTCCAGGTGGCCACCTGTCCCAAGCCCCTTGGGTTTGACATGGACAGACACCTCTCCTTCATACAGCAAACAGCAAGAAAGACACAAGCTGCTTGGTACCAACATTGTCGCCTGCAGAAATTCAAGCCCTTCATCCCCGAAAACAACTTCAGATCTGCATCCAAGCCTTATTTCTCTCCCACCTGGATGGTGGCAATGCCCTTTTGGATGTCCATCTAGTGACTCCCCTGCCACCTCTCATATGTGTCCCCGCTTGCTGTAGAAAGACTCATCAAAGGACTCTGCAATTTGACTAAATCACCCTGACCCTCATCAAACTGCACTGGCTCCCGCTGTAAGCAACACATCATCTTCAAATCCTGCTGCATAATCTACAAAGTTGTCACCCTAAAGTCCCCAAGCTACCTCATTGAGAAACTCAGCATCTCCAGAGGCCTACAATCCTCAAGAGGTAAGGACATGTGCAGGCCTGATCTCCACCAGTGCAGAAAGTAAAGAACCAGAAGACAGGCCTTCTCTCTCTACGCCCCAAGATTCTGGAACCTCCTCCCAGTCAACATCAGACTCTTCTCCTCGCTTCTATAGTTCTGGAAGTAGTTTAAGAACCTCCTCTCCAAGAAATGGCTCCTCCCTAACACCTAGGTCCACTCACCCTTCACTTCCTACTCTACCTGAGTCTTTGTGATCTGCTGTCCACTGTTCCTCCCCTGGTAACAAATTGTCTACCCTCCCCTGTTGTTACTGCCCCGCTCCCTTGTTACTCATTGTGTTCTCCCCCCTGCGATTGTAAAACACTCTGTTGCTTCGTGACGCTAGGCCTGCACTCAACAAATACTATAATAATAATAAATAATAGGATGAAAAGTAAGCAGTTAAATCACTGAGCCATCTCCAACTGTATGAAAAGAGGGCATCTTGTGACATTTACAAAAGTACTTAGAGTTAACTGTTTTGCTGAGTTTGCAATTAAGTGCCAGACATAAAACAGGAAAAGTCAAACTTGCGCAAACTGCAAACAAGGAAATGATCCACAAACATATGTACAATGAATGTATGCAGATGTACAAAACTCCCTCCACATTAATGATTTCGAAGAAGCCAGCCCAGGACTATTGTGGAAATGCTTCATATTCCTTATGCCATAACCGAGGCTTGTTTTCCTTCCTTATAGCATTGGCGCAAGAACTTGGAATTTTGAAATAAAAGGAATTCACTTAATTAAAGCGTCACAACCATAGTGACTAATTTGACAAAAGGTGTTTTTTCAAAAAGAAACACATTGGGTAGAAAAAAATTCCGTTTTTGATATTTTAAGTGGATTGTCAGTGGCCATTCACAGTGCTTGTGTGACCAAGGGGCCCACAGGCAGAGCCGTGGGTACCAAGGAACTTAGCAGCGACAGTATCAGCTACGTCTGCTGACTGTTAATAGAGGTCCATAATGTTAAAGGCGAAATATCTTTGATCCATAAGCAGCAAATTGGACAGTTTATTTCATATCTTCCCTGGTGCAAACATCTGTGTCATATGAATTGGAGCAAAAACCCTTATGTACAACCAGTGAAAAATATATATTCCATGTCTGCCCAGTGGAAAATATGATCCACCCACATCCTCTCCCTGGCTTTGTATGGGTGGAGGAAGGATAGCACAGGGGCAATGTGTTTGTCTTTGAAGTCAATGCAGTGCAAGACAGGTTTCAATCTCCATCCCGCGCTTTGACACCACTCCTGGTATTAAGTGCCTTATAAATGAACAATTATAAATTATTATTGTTAGCAGAATAACCAGCCCCTATTAGCATGGTGTTTTCAGTTCCTCTTATTGACCTTAACATCAGGAGGAGCACAAAGCACACACACACCCAGAGTTGGGACCCAATTACAATCTGTGTGTTTTTGTGATGTTAAGCCCCCGTTCCAAGGGCTGGAACAGGGGATAACGGCCTGGCAGCGCAATTTAACGGCCCACGCGAAGCCCCCGTTCCAGCACTTGGAACGGGGGCTCAAGGCAATTAGTACCCCAGGTTACGAAAGTGGAAACCTGGGGTACTTAAAAAAATAGTATTTTCAGTCATTGAACGGGACGCTTCACGCGTCACATCCAATAACTGAAAATACTGTCTTAAGATGGCCGCCATGGAAAGGAAAGGTGGGGCTTCATACAGATCCCCTCTTCCCTTTCTATAGCAGCCAAAGAAGCTGGGAAGCGGCAGCGGCCTGCACTGCCGTGACACGCAGGTAAGTGGGGTGGGAAATGCGAAGTTGGTGGCCAGGGGAACCAGCCATCAGGCGGCTTAGAACGCGGGCTGAAATTGTGGATTTCAGCCCGCGTTCCTAGCCACCTGATTGGCTGGCTCCCCCCACACCAGGGTGCTGAATGTATTTGGCTAACACCCAGGCATCATAGGAAAGCGTTAGAATCCTTTTTAAAGAGTTTCGTAAAGACCAAACATTGGCATACAATACAATAGCGTTTTTGAAAGGGACAGTCCCATTTAAAAACGCTTTGTAAATCAGGCCCGTTGTCTTATGCCCTTCTACATTTGCTGTGTCATTGCTGTTCAATCCAGAATGCCAATTTGCCAAAGGTCGTATTGTCTAAATTACTCAGTCTATGGAGTTACCAAACACGTGAGTTTGTCTTCAGATGTGAGAGTAGTTCAGTGCCCTTTTCATGCCTACCGGCTTCCTTGACGTTATCAGCAAGGATGCCAATTAGCATTGAGTGCATAGGCTGAGCGACGTGAATACCTGGTCACTGCAGCTTTCGCTGAAACCACCATCTGATTTCACGTAGACCACCATAGCGGCTGGGATTTTGTTGACAAATGACCTCGGATGTACGTGAACTGGTGACCCTGAAGTGAAACATCCCCGTTCACAGTCAAAACACAGAGCCATCCAATCCTTCCCGCTGCATCTTCTCTCTAACTAGGGCTCTTTACGCCTTCCTCTGTTGTACTTTGAAACAGACAATCTCTGAGCTTCTCACATTACGTGAACCTTGTGGATGTTAACATTTTCGGTGTATAGCTGTTCTAAAATATGGTAAACAAAAATGGTAGCTTGACAGAATATACACCAGGCATACATTTTTTGCAAGCTTGGTTTGTGTACAACCCAAAAGGGTAAACTTCAAACAAAACATATTTGATGTGCATAATACCCATGCATAGAAAAACTCAAGAACATGCATCTGTCAATATGAACCAAAAATAAATAAATACATTTCACAAAGCAAGTATGCACAGACCGGTGAAACGTAAAACTGACCATTTATAAAGTACACAGTTTCTTGGAGGCCAAAAACAGGGAAGGGCTGTGTGTGGAAAAGGTGGCCAAAGTGTAAAGTCCAAACCAGATTACAAACATGTGTAATTGTTCCTGCTAGAAATATCCAGCATGTGCACCAGCTACTGTACAAATTGCAGGAGTTTATTTTTCCCAGATTGTTGGCAAAATAAATGCCAGCGCTTGCATAAAAACATGTCTAAAGTCAAGCAGCTATAAAAACAACGTTGTTACAAGGATACAAAACAGAAAGGAACAGGGACTATATGCATTAACCGGCCATGCAAAGTACGACGCCTTTCAAAATGTTTTACCCATGAAATCCATCCAGAATATATAGATCTGTGGTTGTGGTATTTCATTATTATTAGGGTATTTATTGAGCACAGACCTAGCTTTAGGAAGCAACTTGTTGTGACATGCAACGTGGCCAGCCCATCCTAAGGGGAGATCCACCTTAAAGAGGAGAGGAAGGAAACCAAAGGACACAGGGGGAGGAAGGGAGGAAGAGGAGGGGCTAGCAGAGCCCGGACAGACAAGCTGTAGAGGGAATAAAGAGAGGCTGTCGATTCCCTTGTCTCTGCGTGTTATGTGCATAGTGTGCGAGGCCTAGAAGATTGGGACTCCACAGGGAGAGGTAAACCCAGTCACAACACAACTGAGCGCTTTACAATCATAGGGGAAGAGCACAGTGAGGGAAGCAGAGAAAAAAGGAGCAGGGAGCTAATAGAGGAGGCTGGGAAATTGGCAACATGGGGAAGACAGTTGGGAGCAGATCACTGAGTCTCAGGTAGGATGGGGACCTAGGTGTTAAGGAGGAGCCATTCCTTGAAGAGGAAGGCCTTGTGCTCTTTCCTGAACTGTGAAAGTGATGGGGCAAGTCTGATGTTGACGGGGAGGAGGTTCCAGAGTCTTGGAGCATAGACAGAGAAGGCCTGTCTCCTGGTTCCTTCCTTCCTGCAATGGTGTAATTCAAGTCTGTACATTTCCTTACTTCGGTTTGGGTTGCAGGCCTCCGCAGATGCTGAGTTTCTCAGTGAGGTAGCTTGTGTGCTTCAGGCTGACAGTCTTGTAGATGATACAACAGTATTTGAAGATGATACGGCTTCCAGTGGGAACCAGTGCAGTTTGATGAGGGTTGGGGTGAAGTGGTCAAATTTGAAGAGTCCTTTAATGAATCTTGTTGCAACATTTCAGGGGTGCTAGGGTAGACACAGAAGGCCTTCCAAAAAGGCATTGTTCCTATCCAGGTGGGAGAGGACCACGTTTTGGACAAAAGATCTGAAGTTGTTTTCTGGGATTAGCAGCTTGATTTTCCCCAGGAGAAAAAGTTGGTACAAAGCTGTTTGTGTCTTCCTTGCTACGTGGTGTTTGATGGATAGGGTCTGTCGATGTTGAACTTAAGGGTCTTGGCACAGGTGCTCATCTGGGATGTGAAGCCCTCGAGGATCATAGCAGAGAGCCAAGTCTGGATGGCAGTGTGTTCAGTGTTGTTGGTCAGCCATAGGAATAAGTCTTGGAGGGGTTGGAGTTCAGGTAAGCACTGGACATACAAAATTGGATCCTTGTTAGTCAGGCCTTGAGCCTGTGGATGTCTTCATTGGAGGATATCTTGAAGCAGAGTTGTGTGTCATTTGCATATTGGTGGATGTGGATGTTGTGTAGAGTGAGGAGGGTTCCGAGGGGTTCCATGTAAAGATTGAAGATCATGGGGGAGAAGATGGATCCTGTGGGACACCACAGTCTATGGATAGAGTTGGTGATCTGATCTGGAGAAATCCATTTGTACAACTCCTAATAAAACTATCTCCAACTACATTCAAGAAGAAGTGTCTAGTCCAACGTTCGATCAGCACAGGACGTTTCTGCTTGTGGAACTTCCTCCCACCTGTTATTCAGCATGAAGAAAGCATTTTAAGAATGAGGAAAACACTAAAACTCCACTCATTTGAACAAGTCTTCCTGCCAGATGTATTTTCCAGCAGAACAGAGAAGTTACCCCTTCTGCTACTGTACACAAAGCAAGACTTTGATAGATCCAATTCAATTATGGGTTCCTGCCTTACATTCTTCTTTTCTAGTCAAAGGATTTGTTGGCTTTGCCAAGCTGTATTATTTCTCCTTCGCAATGCACATATCCACTGTTCTTTAATCACTTGCCCACCTAACTCACTCCCTCTTCCTTGTTTACACTCATCCCATGTTCCCTGCTGTTTTGGCACTGATCTAAATGTTCCAAGACCTGTGAATGATCTCACTGTGCACTTTCCTACCCCAATCTCCTCCTCCTCTTCAGGCACCATGAAGTAACTCTGTTTTGCAGTGAGGGCTGAACAAATCAACAATAAATAAATAAATATCGACAATGCCCATAAAATCCTTGATGATGGTCATGCTTGCCTCCTTGTTCTTCTAGACCTCTCAGCAGCATTTGACACAATAGACCATCAGACAAACAATGACAATCTACATCGCTGCTGGACCACTAAGTCTATAAATTCTGTGCAATCCTGAGGTGGGTTCACAACTTGAGCCAAGACGTCTTTGAGTTCTCCCTGAAGTCCATGATGAAACAATGTAATTTGTTTTTCCTCCGGCCACCCGGTTTCCACCACCAACCTATTGAAGGTTGCAGTATAGGTTAGCAGATCCTGGTTACCCTGTCGTAAGGATAAAAGTTTGTTGTCCATGGCTTGACCCTGTGAGTGTCTGGCAAATAGTTTTTCCATGCTCCTTTGAAAACCCTGAAAATCCCGGAGAAGAGGATCATCCTGGTTGACTAACGGAATGGACCAATCCGCTGCGCTGCCACTAAGATATGACAATACAAAGGCTACTTTGGCTTGGTCATTTGGAAATGCTCCTGGTCTGCATAAAAAGTGCAAGCGGCATTGGTTCATAAACACGGCGAATCTTTTGGGGTCCCCAGCAAAGCGTTCGGGTGGAGCTAACAGAATATTTCCTGGTAAAACCACTTGCACAGGATTGCTTGATGAAACGGGGGTTGGGTTTCCCCCATATCCAGGTAGGGGCGTTTGCCCAGCTTGGTTTTGCAGTAGTTGCCTAGCCAGATCAACAGTGCGCTCCTTTGAGACAATCAGTTCTCTCCTGAGGGTATTAGTTTCTTGGCGGGCGGCACGTACTTCCGCCCTAAATTCCCCCAATAATTGGGCCAGTTGGTCAGTTTCCGAGGTTTCCATAACACCCGGGTGGGTATTTTTAGAAAGGCTTTGTGTTCTGTTACGCTCTCCTGGACCCCACAGGGGTGTCGATCGGACCCAGACAGCTGCGGTCTCCGTCAACGTGATGCGTAGTGCAGAGATGACTGTCTGGACTGGCCCGCCTAGTCTTGTCTGCTGGACCCGAAGAGGTATTTTCCTGCAAGTGAAGACAGGGATTAGCCACCTGTGGGTTTTAGTGATGGCCTCCTAACTGTTCTCGCTCTCCCCCACTAATCACCTCCGATATCCCCTTAGTAACCTCACCTTATGTTTGTAAAAGATGAGATCTCCATCCTGCGTGTCTTGCAGGGGCGCGTAGATACCAGTTACTTCACTGGTTTGAAGGCGTTGGGAGAGTTCCGGTAAACATTGACTCTGAAGTCCCAGGCGGGATTGGTAAGTATCAAGTTCAAAGAGTTCAATGTGCCCAATGTTCACTCTTGTCCCCTTCCTTCCTTAAGTTGCAACTGAGTTTGTGAGTCGAAGGTCTTGTAGCTGCTGCTGGCGTTCAGATAAGAGTCTGTGTTACCCAAAACTGTCCGCTAACTATTGCATGCGTTAACGTGTTGTTTTTCTCCCTCTTTACAGATGCGACATATGAAGATATGGAGAATAATACCGCCGGTGGTAAATCAGGTAAGTCTATGGTGGTAAGAGGTATTTGTTGATTCCCTTGGCTCACCTTGTTATTCTTGTGCCCCTAGGTGCCGGAGTACGGCAAATAAATGATGGAGACAGTGCCGGATCGAACGATGCTGTGAGAACTGGTGAGTATGGCGCCGTGCTGGAGCTGGCGAAGCGACGCGTGCAGGACTGATGTACTTTCCAGGTCGGGAGATGAAATGGATCCGGAATCAGGTGAGGAATTTGAAATAAGTTCGTTTTCTAACCTTGTCCTTTTCTTCCTCTTTATTCTAGGAGCTCCCGATTCGAGGCGGGCGTGGCAGAAGACTGGATGCTGGCTGTAGGCACGCGGGCGTGGCAGAAGACTGGATGCTGGCTGCAGGCACGGTGAGAGTCACGCTGCTGGATGCAGAATAACACGAAGCATGTGCTGCTGTTCGGGCGTGGTTTAAATAGCCTCCAAAGTAGTCCCAGGAAAGAAGTTCCCCAGGACCACACCCGAGTAAAAAATAGTCCCTGTAGTAAAATAGTCCCATCCAGGCCTCACATTGGCTTGGATTTATTTGCAGCATGGTCTGCATGAGGTAAGTAATGTCTATGAGCCTGGCGCCTATGGCGCCAGGACTGATTTTTATTATGAGCCTGGTGCCTACGGCGCCAGGACCGAACCCAGACAGCCCCTAGCTGGGGCCTGCTCCCGGGGCTGATGGGCTTGATCCGGATGCCCGGGGGTAGGCATCATGACACTCTCCTTCTGCACTACTCTAAAGTGCTTGAAAGGGTTGTGTGCAACCGCCTTACCAATTTCTTAGATATCCACAACCTTTGAGACCCCTTATAAGCAGGTTTCCGCTCCTGTCACTCCACGGAAACTGCTATCATCGCCTCTGTTAAGCACTCCAACCTATCCTCTATCTTAATTCTCCTTGATCTATCTGCTGCCTTTGACACTGTCAAACACTCTGATCTCCCTAATACTGTCTTTCATCTTGGAATTTGTGACAGAGCCCTTGAATGGATTGAATTCTACCTTGCTCCTTATCAATTCTCTCCCTCCTCGAGCAACGGCACCTCACAATTTACTCGTCTAATTTTTGGTGTTCCTCAAGGTTCTGTCTTGCGTCCGCTTCTCTTTACACTCTACACCTCTGCTCTTGGGGCACTAATCTCCTCCTTTGGGTTCTCGTACTAACTCTTCGTAGACGACATGCAAATCTTCTTCTGTTTCCTGAACTCTCCTCTGATCTCTCTATCAAAATGTCCAAATATCTCTGTGCCATTAAATATTGGATGGCTTTGCACTCCCTGATGTTAAACTCTATCAAAACAGAGGTGCTCTTTTACCCTGCCAAAAGCTCTCTCTCATCTCTTCCTCTGCCTATCCAGTTCCCACCTGCCACTCTCTCCTACTCTTCTTCAGCTAGAAACCTGACCATTCTCTATGACCCTTCTCACACCTTCTCTACTTTCTTCTCCAAAACTGAAACAGCAGCTCACCTCAACCTCCTAAATATTAGGTAAATATTGCACCTCCTTCTACTCAACACTGCCAAGCATCTCTTAACCACTGTTGTCTTCTCCAAACTGGACCACTGTGCCAGGATTCTCTTTGGTCTTCCCAAATATGCTTTCTGTCCTCTCAACAAGATCATTAACTTCGCTACCAGGACTCTCTTTGAACTCCCTCGTTTCCCACCTACTTCCTTGTACTGTCACCAGGCTGGATAGCTGATAATGCAAAACAGGGCCAGATTTAAATTTATTTTCCTAGTTTATAAATCTATCTATGGTAAGGCACCACTGTATCTATCCTCCTCTATCCAACTCTACAAGCCTTCTCGTAATATCTGCTCTGCCTCCGCGACTACCCTTGAGGCACCTCGCCCTCCCTGTGCTTCCTCTCGATTCTGCTTTTTCTCTCTTCTTGCTCCACTTGCATGGAATTCTTTTCCCCCTGACATCTGAGAAACAGTCCACATGGATTTGTTCAAAACCAAACTAAAAACCTACCTCCTCGTCTCTGAGTTACCCTCTTAACCTACCTCTGATCTGCCTACTAGCTAACATTTCTCCCTCACGTCTTACCTCCCTCTGTCCCTCACTTCCTCTGCCTCCACTCTAGCACTTCACCCATCATGGTCACATATCGAGCGCAGCTGGCCATACCGCCTACCTGCATTTAAAAATATCAAATGTTGGTTGTCCTTAATCTATGTATGTCCACGTATGTGTTGTCTCTGGTGACTGTTCCATTTACTCCCCTCCACAACCTGGTCAGAATGTCCCTCACCCCATTGTAAGAAGCTCACTGCTTTCTGCAAATCTGATTCCTTATCTAGTGTACGTTCTTTTGTGATTAAAAGAACATTGTTCCTCCTGTATATAAATACAATAAATGAATAATGCATGTGCAGCTTTATTTTAGATCATCGATAAAGTGTTTTAGTGAGAGCAGAGGTATAAGCAGTTACAGTAGTCTAGTCCAGCTAACAACATAGCACTTGTAACCTTAGTTTTGTGGTACATAGTGTCAGTAACCTAGGGGTATTCTCCCATGTAGACGCACCGAGAATTCTCTATTCAGGTGGCCAGGGGAGGGCATTTGCTTTTGGATCCCAACTCTGGGGGTGGACAGGTGAGGGAGGATCACCTGGGTAGGGGAGGCCGGGGTTGCCCTCAGGAGAATACCCTAGGAGAGATGCTGCATTCCAGTGGGACAATAGGTGAATAGGTCCCAGAAGCCTTTATGGGTTATGCAGGTCCCATGACCTCTAACCCAAGAGAGAGATATAGCTATAATCTCAATCCCAATGCTTCTTTGTTTTTCCCCAGTTCAGATCATGGGATGGGTTATACAGACCCAGGGTCACATGTCCGGGTGGGTAAAAAAGGAAGTAAGTTAACACAAAGAGAATTATTTTTTGTCTATCAAACCAAGGTCAGGGGGTCTGCCCCTATCCTTTACCAGTCTCCTTGTAATTTACAGCTTGTAAATGTCAGTTCCATCTCCCCATGACCCCCCACCCATTTCCAACAAATACTGAGACGAGGAGGAGGTAACTAAGATCAGTAAAGATTACCCATATGAATAACATGCGGAAAGTAAGGGAAACTTACTTTAGAGAAAACCACTGTCCCACTAATAGAGTCAGGCAGAGTCAGGGAAACTTACTTTAGAGAAAACCACTGTCCCACTAATAGAGTCAGGCAGAGTCAGGCACCTGACTCTACTTGACTGTGTGTTCAACTATAAAAGGCGTGACTTCTCACAGGTGAATGAGCGAGCTGTCGAGGCATTTTAGACAAGAGAAGCCACGAAGCTGGGAGCTGCAGGAAGGAAGATCCGGAGGACAGCAGTGTGCTGTCACACTGTCCGGTGTGTGCGAAGGTCTGCAGGGTGACTAGGGAGATGTGTCTCCTGAGAGCCGGAGCGAGACAGCTGAGACTCTGCTGGCAGAGTCTGTGCAATTTCTTGTTCCCTTGGGCCATGTGCTGGGCCCAAGGATATCTGAGGGGCAGATGTTCGAGACTTTTAACTCAACCCAAAAGCATCCCAGAAAGAGACTGCTCGCCAGCACTACGGTACCCGGTGAGTATCGCACAAAAGAGAGAAACTCGGGAGCGTGCGAGTGGCTGGAGTGTGAAAGGTAGGAAAAAGCAAAATGTGTAAAATGGTACGAAGCGGAAAGCAAGAACGACAGTTTAAGAAGCAGAAAGAAGAAAGAGAGAAAGCGAGTGAAAGAAAGTAACAGAAGAGAAACGGTGCGCGCGAGTAGCGCAGAAATGAAAGACAGAAAGCAAAGCAAATAGATTTTAAAGTAAGGGCAAGCGGCCCGTATGCAAAGTTAAAGCGGACAGAAGTAAAGCAAGAGGAAAGTCAATATTGACAATAAAGTGAATAGGGGGCAAGCACACAAAAGTTAAGCAAGGAAAAGAGGCGAGTAGGCAAGGAAACGAAAAGTGACAGTTTAAAGGTGCAAGGACACACGACAAAGGAAAGAAAGTGCAAGTGTGCACGGCCAAAGACAAAAGTGAGTGAAACAGAAGGGTGGAAGAAGCACAATAAAGCAGGAAGGTGCAAGTAGCACAGAAGAAGTATAGAGTGTAGAAGAACAGCGCAAGTGTGCACAACAAGCACCTAAAGATGAAAAGTACAAAGGAAAGCTCAAGTAAGTAATAAAGAGAGGGGCAAAGGATCACAGTGGTCACGCTTAGGAAAAGCAAAGAGCCTGGAGTTTTTGAAAGCCTCTGATTCTACCCCATGAGAAGATTGTATGTAAGAAAAGTTGTAAATAAGGAAAAGACATATCCTGACCAGCTGAATTTGTGCCTTGAACTAGAGGGGCCTGAGCTTGGGGAAGGGCACCCTGAGAAATCTAAAAGAAACTGTGATATATATATGTTTTTTATGTTGAAAGCTGGAAGAGGCCTGAGTTTGGGGAAGGGAACCCTGAGAGTCCTACTTCAGAAATCAAAGTACATCCCAAACCCAAAGTCAGTAAAACTGACTTTGGGTTTGAAAGCTGAAAGGGGCCTCAATTTGACGAAGGGAACCTTAAGAGGCCCAACCAAGTTGGAGACTTATTGGTTTTCTTTATAGTGTTGAATGAACAGAAGTATGGGTAAGGGAACCCCGAGAAGCTTCAACAAGGAACTGTGTTAAATTTCTTTTGTGGTGTTTGAAACTTGAATAAGTTGAAGCTTGGGGAAGAGAACCCCCAAGGAACACAAAGCCAATGAAGGTATTTGAATTCATTGCAAGGACCCGTGGCGAACGTCTTGCAAGCAGCCCTGTTTGATTGAACTAATTTTTGTGAGATTAAAACCACGGCTGGCAAGAAGACCCCTGGAAACCAACCCTGTTTTCCTATTTTTGTTTTGAACCACTATTTTGTATTTTTGACAAAATCCTCCCTAACACATTTTTGTATAGAGTGAGGGCAAGCATAGCTTTAGACACAGATTGACCTATTATTTTGGACTTTCAGGCATCAAAGGCCCTTAGAAACATAATTTGAGGGAACCATCCCTTTAGAGGTACGGCCAGTTAGGTATTACACCAACCCTGAATCATTAAAAAATAAAGGTTTTGAAAACGTATCTATGAGCCTGTGTCTCTCTTGATACCATGCGTCTCACAATAGTTAAGAATGGCATGATACTCTTAAGCATGCACAGGAGGATTTGACAGTCTTGAGATAGTTCTATGATCTGTTTGCTTAAAGGTTGTTTGCAGCCAACATGGGTTTTGCCTTCAGCAACTGGTGTTGACGTCAGGGCCACTTAGGGAGGCAATGGAAAGGGGAGCTGGCAGGGGATGCACATGCCTATGGACATGATCTCTTATTTTGGCTGATGTTAGTCACAGATGGTTATCGATTGTCCAGTCAAGGATAGAGACCAAGCACTTAATGATGCAATTAATTGATCAAGCTGAATTTTGCCGCTTAACAGCAATCTGTGTGGCAGCCGTGTATGGGTGGACAGGAGGATTGGCAGTCTCAGCTTGTCTCTGAGTGACTTCATGTTGCAGTTAAAGATCAGTCGTGCAACTCCAGTGATCGCTGTAAAAGATTGGGAACATAAGGAGTCTAATTTCATGGATGAAGGTCTGTCTTGCAGGAAGGGAGACATCCATTTTAAAGTCCACCCCTGGATGCCTAAAGAAAGCAACGGTCTTTGGAATATTTGACAGTGGTTGACAGTGTCTGTTATAGTAAGGAGTGCCTCTTTCACGCACAGCAGAGCACATTCATTTATGTTGGCTGGTCAAAATCATGATTTTAAATTGGGCAAGAGATTTTATTTTCACAGTATACCATGAACAGTTTCGTTGCCATCTGTTCCATAATCCTTTACATGGAGGGGTTGGTTGTGATTGGACAGAAATTGGCCAGTACAGTGGGGTCCACTGAGGATTTGTTTAGAAGAGGCAGTGTCTTCCTTGATGTCTTTTGGTACTTCCCCACGAATAAAAGAGCAAGTGATGAGGGTGCTCCCTCAGGGTTGCAGGGGTTTATGTTCTTTTGGATGGTAATAGTTGGGCAAAGGTGGCTTAGCAACAATTTTAATCAAGTCTTCCAGAGTGATGGGGTGGAAAGACCTGAGATTCTGGCGGAGTGAGGGGAGAGGTAGGGAGGAAATATAGGGGTATGTTACTTTCAATGGATTGCATTCTCCCACAGATTCCTCATCTTGATAGATATGCCATCCAGCATCAGCTGATCAGAACATTTCGACATGGGTCTAGTGCAACTCAATATCATCTCTCGACCATCTCTTGCCTCAAACAAACCACTCCTCAGGTCTGATGTGTCGTCGTAGTTAAGGACTACACTACGCCCCCACAGCTCAGTCCTGTTTTTCCACACGCTCAGCACGCTGTTATGGAACACAGTTCAGAACATTTTTTATTTGAATTTTACCTGTGTCAGATTGTTCGGACCCAAACCCTTAGGTTTTAAGTTCTGTAAAGACAGTAACTTGAAGACATCCCTCACAGGCATGTACACTATCTGTGTGTGGTGTCTGGGAGCAGAACAATGCACTGAGAAATGCTGCCCTTGTCATCCCATGAACCAGAAAGTGGTGAGGGAGGGTTCGGCAAAACAGGTGCTTGGAAGGCCCCCTTCAAAATCACCAGTTAAATCAGCTGCAAAGACTTTGGGGCCAGAGAACAAAGGGTCCTACCAACCCCTGAGAAGAAAAGAGAGGGTAGACATAAAAAAAAATCAACAAAACTATTGCACTCTCGTAGCAAGTTGTACCACTCTTCTTCCTCTTCCTCGCACAAGACAAGGAAGCGCAGGCACAGGCATGATTCTGACCTTTTAGAGGAAAGGGGTAAATCCTACCCTTCTGAAGGAGCTTCAAGGGGGGGAATGGGATGAATTCAAGAAACAAATTGTGCAGGTCTTTGAGGAGGCCAGGGTGGGTACAGCTTCAACCTCAAGGCTGTCAGCGAGTTCGACACCAACCACACCTGGTTGATCTAGCACAAAGGTGGCTGAAATGTGGTCCAACATCCTAGAACTAGGTCCAAAGGAAGCCTGCATCAATGCTGACACCACCATCGGCGTCATCAACGGGTCACATAGAATTTCCCTCTTCGGTGGATCAGCTGCGAAGTACAGAGCAAATTTCTTAAATTCTATGTGGTCGATCTTCAATGAAGAAGGTGACCCTATACCCTTCGGGATAGAACCCTTTGTAGAGGCTAATATAGACCCAATGCCCGATTTCATGGCTGACCATGCATGCCTAGTCGAGTCGGCGGAGGGTCTGTATGATGCAAGCAGGGAAGATACATCCCCCGGTGTCGAGTTCCATCAGGCATCCTTGTACGCACACCCAAAACAGCCAATACCGCGCAGTGGTCAAGAGGATGATTGCCTGTCTTGGTGTTCCTTCCAAGCTGCGAGTTGACTGAAGTACTCAACAGAGGGCATAGACAGAAAGTGCTTTATAGGTGAATGAGGCCATTCCAGACCCGATTATGAGCATATGACATCATCCATGTTCGATGCCAGCAGTCGACACAGAGCTTACTAGAAAGCACAAACCGTCAGGGGGTCCCCTCCTGTTTTTGACAGCGCATCCGAGCCTCGAAGGGCTACTGCTACAGGCTGCAACAGTGATTTTGATGCCTTCAACCTCGACGTTCAATCTCCCAACCGACAGAGTCGAAAAAGATTGATGACTTGGCCAAGAAGGTGTTTGCCTCGGTGAGCATGGCATTGAGGGCTTTAAATGCTGTGTGTGCATTTGTCAAATAGTCACACATTCTGTGGAGGACTATCACAGAAGCTGCCAACCACTTCCAGGAGGGAGAGATCATGGGCAGTATTCTGGATATAGTGAAAGATGGGAAGTTAGTGAGAGATGGAATGTTAATCACTTTAGGCCTGTCATGACTGTGTGGGATGATCAATGGGCACATTTACAGTGCTGTGCAGATACGCATATTTCTGGAGTTTGGGGTTCTCACTGAATGGCCAGGCAACACTCCTCGACTTGGCATTTGATGGAGAACATGTGTTTGGCTCTACAGCGGATGAATCCTTGGAGAAATTCAAGTATTCAAAGTTAGCAGCTAGGTCACTGGGAATGGCAGTGCAAAAATCGACTAAGCAGGTGTCCTCGTTTGGCTCCAGAGGAAGAGGATTTAGGCAGTATAACGCCTTACCAAGGAAGGCACAGCTGCCACAGGCCAAAAAGGGGATGGTGAGATTTGCCTGCCTGGTAAGGGCAGAGGCACATCCATGGGCAGTTCGGCCTTGGCATCGACCCCTGCAGCACATGCAATGTAGAAGCCTCTTTGAGTTCTCTGCTCATGTTACCCCGGGGTGAGGGAGAGTCTCTGGGTTTGTAGAAAGGGGGAAAGAGATCACCTCTGATGCCTGGGTCCTCATGTTGTTGGGACGGGGGTATTGCTTGCCATTTCTCAGGCGCCGGACAGACCACCACCGCCTTCTCAACAATCAGAATCATGGCCATGTATGATATTCAGGATTTTCCTCACCTTATTTTGAAAGAATGTGGTTAGGTCATTAGCTTGTCCCTGAGAGGTGGTAATGGTAGTACCACATTCAACAGGGTTTATATACTTTCTCTTCTTTTTCCTGATATCAGATACTGGTAGATTTTTTATTTATTTATTGGACATTTATGAGGCGCTTATATAACAAGACAGTGTTTCAGAGCGCCACAAGGCACAAGGGACGGGAATAAAGGAGACAAATAAACAATTATAAATAAATAGAAAGAAACAGCGGTCCTACTAGGCCTTGTGACTTTTGGAGTGTGCAGGTGCAGTGAAAAGTAAAAGGGAAAAAAGGTGGGGCGAGGGTGAATGCTATTAGGGTCCCCTAGGGGAGGAAGGGCCAGAGGTGCCCATTGGAAGTGCCTGAGGTGCCCATTGGGGATAGCAGGTAAATGCCTGGGTGGAGACATCGCAGGGGAAGAGTGAGGTCTACTGCCAACAGGTAAGTGCAGGGAGGCAATACCACCTGACAGGAGGGTGTGGGCTCAGTGGGCACTGCAGGGGCTGCTGGGGTGATTGGGTAGAAGGCCAGGACCCTATTTGACTCTTGAGGGACCAGGCCACCAATCTCAGCGACACAGGGGATGGTTAGCAGGGGAGGTGAAGGATGGGGAGAAGAGAAAGGTCTTGAGTTGATTGCAGAACTCAAAGTGGTCCGGTTCAAGACAGAGAGAAAGTGGGAAACTCTTCCATCGGAGGGAGCCAGCTGAGGAGAGAGATCTGCCCCCAGCGAGAAGCAGTTAATCAGCAGAGAGTTGGAGCCAGAAGATCTAAGGGATCTGGAAGGAGAGTATTTAGTAAGAGAAAGTTGCAGGTAGCGTGGACCCAGGCCCCAGACAGCCTTGTGAATGATGCAGAGGATCTTGAATTTGATCCTTGCAACAATCGGGAGCCAGTGGAGAAAATTTAGAGCTGGAGAGATATGGTCCCAGGGCTTGAGGCCAAGGACAAGTCTTGCAGCCCTATTCTGGATTAGTTGAAGAGGACAGAGCGAAGAAAGAGGCAGGTTGAGGAAGAGGTTGTTACAGTAGTCTAGCCTGGAGAGGACCAGCGCTCTACAGACATTGAGCTTCTGGTGGAAGGTGCGGTCAGGAAGGAGGTGAAGTTGAAGTGGGCCTTCTTGGTAAGGTCCAAGATGTGAGGAGTAAAGGAGAGCGAGGAGTCGAAGACGACCCAAAGGTTTCTGGCCCTAGTGGATCGAGAGGGAGGTGAGCCCATAGGATAGGTAGGATCACGGTCTTACTGGCATTAAGACAAAGATCATTGGAGGTGCACTAAGACTGAATAGCAGACAGGCAGTCAGGGATAATAGAGGAGAAAGAGGAGGAGGAGGAAGAGGGGAGCTGGAAGAAGAGTTGTGTGTCTTCTGCCTAACACTGGAAAAGAGGAGAAAAGGCAGAAATCAGATGAGCAAGAGTTGCCAGGTAGATGTTGAAAAGCCAAGGCGAGAGGATACAGCCCTGTGGAACACCACAGGTAGAGAGAGTGGTGGAAGAGAAGAAGGAGCCCAGGATCACCTGGGAAGGGCGGTCAACCAATCCAGTGCCCGATCTGAGATACCAAGTGTATTTTGGTGCTGCTTTATGACGATAGAATGGTTTTCTGTGTCAAAGGCGGTAGTAAGGTCAAGGAGTATGAGAACAGCAGGACAGTTAGAGTCAAGATTTGCAAACAATTCCTCACGGATGTTCAGGAGAGCAGTTTCCGTGCTTCTGGATGCTCGGAATCCAGATTAATGGTCATGTAAACAACCAACAAGCTCAGTGTGTTGGGTCCGTTGGGGGATGACCAACTTCTCCAGGAGTTTCCCAAGGAAGGGTGTAGTAGAGATAGGGCGGCAGTTGGCCAGACATGAGGGGTAGGTAGAAGGTTTTTTTTAGGAGGGGGTACACAAGGGAGTGCTTGAGAGAGGAAGGGAAAGAGCCAGATGCTAGGGAGTGGTTGCAGAAGTCAGCAAGAGCCGGACGAGGGAGGAGATGTTGTCCTTAATGGTTCTAGAAGGACAAGGGGACACCTGTTTGGATGAGACCTTCATAGAGCGGACTTCTTTTTGCCTTGTGCATATTTCCCTGTTCTGTTTGTCTTTGGTATTGCACCATTTGCATTCAAGCCTCCTGCTTCCTCTTTTTAGGAGTATCAGTTTCCATTGTATAACTTGTTATTGTTTTAGCAGGTGGTTTTGATTTGTTGTAGCGCAGCGAAGGAGCAAGGGTGCACTGAGTGCTGGTGACGTCCTATTTGAGATTCTGAGAAAATAGTGTGATGAAGAGTTGTCCAGCAGGGAGGCAATAGTGACCTGTTTCCTAGGATGGACTAAGATACATTTATTGAACTTTGTAGTGGATGAAAAGTTTTTGGATCAATTCCTGTAGAATCGTGAGAGTTCTCAGTTCTCAGCGAGGTGGTGGTCTGACTAGGGAGTGGCGGGGTGTGATGCTCGGATTCGAGAAGGACAAGTTGGGTGAGATGACTGCATCCAGTGTGTGACCCGCACAGCTTAGTTCAAGAATGTGGTTAAGATGGTTAAGTCACCCATCTGTAAGATCTTTCTTGATATTGTTGGGTTCAGATTCAGCACCAAGACAAAGGTGAACTGCCCTGACCACGCTGGGCTTAAAAGTGCAGAGCATTGAACACATTGTGGACTGGCAGAGAAGAGGCCAGCAATCTCTTATCAAACTACAAAACAGGAAAACAATGTTTCCGCGGATAAAACACAGAGGCCATGGAAATGTGGGTCTTATGCAAATTGATAACCAGGAACATGGAATTTGAGACTACATTGCAGAAAGATATTCAAAGGCACACTGTTGGCTGACAGACAAAAGGACAGCATTTCACTTACAATTGCCAAATATCAGAATGCTGTTTTCAGAGCAAGAGAAATACAAACGCTAAATGGGCCTTGAATTTGATGACTACGCCAAAGGCCTGAAATTACGTTCCATTACATGTGACTGATGTCTAATGTGTAGCTTTGCTGACAGATAGAGCAAAACATAAAGGGTAACTTTTCAAAAACAGAAACATTTACCATGGAAATTTGTGCATTTGCAGCTTAGAACAAGGAACACATGGGAACATGAATCTCCATTGCCAGAGTCATGTGAATATATATCAAGATGTAAAGATGAAAAAAAAAGACATGATGTGAGATATTGGGCCTCATTACGACCCAGGCGGTAAGTTACCGCCTGGGCCGTGACTTTACCACCATGGCGTAAACTGCGTTTACGCCATGGTGGTAGGCGGACTTACCGCCCCATTCCGAGGTCGGCGGGGCGGTAAGTCCCCAATCCCCATTTACCATTCCCATTTTTGCCCCATAGGGCATAATGGGAGTGGGGAAGGCGTTAATTACGTCACCGTAAATTACGGTGGCGTAATTAACTCCATGGTCCCTTAGCGCCATGGATTTTAACACCTGCTAAAAGCAGGTGTTAAATCCGCCATGGCGCTAAGGGACCTCGTACTCAGGCGGTAAGGGTCGGCGCTGTTTACGCTGCCGTAAACCCCTTACCGCCTGGGTCGTAATGAGGCCCATTGAAAGGCCTCATGTTTAAACTAAATTGTAACATTCAAAGGTGTGAGTTTTCTGTGTATGAAGAAAGGCTGTGTTCAGCCCAAAATGTCATTGTCTCAGGCGAGTCACAGGACTAGGACGCACACTCCACCCTTATCTTCTATATATCTAAAACATCTTTTTGAAGCCACAGCAGTGACCAGGAAGGAATTTATGGTGGTTTGGGGCCAGCAACTGCGTAAATAAAGGCAAGTAATTTGCAGAAAATTAACATTCGAACCTGCATCCTTGTGCAGTCAAAGAACTCATTTAATTAAGCCCAGCACGATGAGACAAATTCAAACATATGTATTATCATGTTTATTTAGAAATTAGAGGAAGTTGTCATGTTGTAGTTTTTAAAGGCATAACAGTAGGGAAAACATGCAATTTCCCAAGGATGGAGTTACGAGTCCACAGGGATGAAATCCATTAACTTCAGGAACCAATCAGAGAAAAGGGGAGGACAATAGAGGTCCACTTCAAATCAAGAGCCAATCGGATGGCATATCCTATCCTAATTTTAATAATTGTGGGTAGAATTATGGGTTTATAAGGGGTTGCACAATGGGAATCAGGGAGAACTGCCTTATATTAACTGAGTGGGACTACTGCAAAATTGCTGTTAAAATAACATTGCTTGAGAGACAGGAACTGGAGTTAACCAGGAACCGAGAGATCAGGAATGTGACCCCTAGTAGAAGAGAGATTCTTCATTGCATTCTGGTGAACGAAGAAGGGCCCTATGTATATAAAAAAGTGTTTTGTTTTTAAAAGTCTGTTATGCTCCAACACTGCTAGCATTCCCAATTGCGCAGGGAGATTAAAAGTACAGAGCGCTGCATGTGTGAAACTGTTTTTGCCAATAGGAAAGTATTGCATGTTATTTAAATTAAAGTTCATGTAAAGTGTATTGCTAAGTGTATGATCCGGTCATTTTCCAAGGTGTTACATGTTATTAAAAGTGAACCCCATGAAAGTGTTTTGACTGTACATTTAGTGTTTTTCAGTTTGTGGGGAAAAAAAGAATTGTTAGGAAAGAAAAGCATTTGGGCCAGGGAGTGAGGTGGCATGATTTGTGATTTTGTACAAATATCAATTTTCCTATCCATTATTATTATTTTTTTTATAATTCTTTTTATTAGAATTTAACATATATAATCAATCAACTTCAAAAATCACATCAACTCCCATGTCCCCCACTCCTCTCCCTCCCCCCAGTCGTAGCACCCCAAAAGTCCACAGTTCTCAGTATCTCCTCGCTCGCCTTTTAACCCAAAAGGTCCAACAGCTTTAGTCTCTGTGGGCACCATTGTTCCCGAAATTCCCCCCTCAGATAGCTCAATGTCTCACCCCACTCAGCAGCAAAGCTCTCCAGCTTCCCCTCCACTGCGTACATTGCTACTAAGATGCACACTGATTTTGCTTTGCTCCTCCCTATCATGCCCCCTTCCTCTCCCGCCCCCCCCATTCCCAACAGAATTTCCCTAGGGTCCTGACTGCCGTCCCGCCCTATGATCTGGGAGAGAGCCCCCGCAACCTCGCGCCAAAAGGGTCTGACACGCGGGCATTCCCACCATATATGAGGGGCCGAGCCTCGTTCTCCACAGCCCCTCCAACAGTCTCCTGAGGTAGCTGGGTACATCGCCTGTAGCTTGGCCGGGGTGTAATGCCAACCAAAGATATACTTATACCAAGCTTCTTGTAGCTGGGTTGCCTTGGCCACTTTGGGGATTGCCTTCCACAATCTTTCCCAATCCTCTCTTTCCCTCTCCACCCACAACCTTTGCTCCCACGTTCTCATATATGACCATACAATTATCGAGCTTGCGCTCTCAAGGAGTTTATATAGGTCCGATATTAGGCCCTTAGCGCCATCATGGGACAGGAGGAATCATTCAAACTGTGTCAGGTCCCGTGTGGCGGTCCTCCTCACCTCCACCTACAGCACCCAGTGCCGAATTTGAAAATATCTATGCCTCTCCACCTTCCTCACCCCGAATTCCTGCTTACATTCTTCGAAGGTTTTGATCTTTCCATTGCTGAACATGTCCCTCAGCGTTCTACATCCACCGTTCTCCCACGCTCGAAATGCCCCATTCTCCAGCCCCGGCGTAAAGTCCCCATTGTTGAAGATGGGCGTGAAAGGGGAAGGGAACAATGATATCTTTCGTTTCTCCACTACCCTGTCCCAGGTCGACACCATCCCCTTTGTGATGTCGCTCAGGTAGACATGGGCCAGTCGTAGCCTTCGCGGGAGCCACAATATTTCACCCAGATGGTGTCGGGCGACTGCCCTGTCCATTCACACCCAGTGTTTTACATAGTCGTCTGCTAGCCACTCCCTAAGCACCCGGAGAAGCGCCGCTTCGTGGTATCGTCTAAAGTCTGGCAACCCAAGGCCTCCCCGTCCCCTAGAAGCCGTCAAAAGTCGCCAGGATAAACGTGGCCGTTTGCCTCCCCAAATAAATCCTTTAACCACCAAGTCAAGTTTTTAAAAAAGCTTGCCGGGACAGACAGCGGGATTGCCTGGAAAAGGTAGAGTATACGAGGTAAGATCACCATTTTAATCGTCTCCCTCCTTCCAAGCCAGGAGATCCCGAGGGCCCCCCACCGTCTCAGATCCCTCCTTACCTCCTTCAGCAGAGGGGAGTAGTTTGCCCCGATCCCCCCAGCCAGGGAAGGGGTAATCCGAATTCTCAGGTATCGTATCCCACCTGGACTCAATTTAAACGGAGAGAGCACCTTCAGCTCCCTAGCTTCCCTCTCCTCCAGAGATAAATTCATCAACTCCGACTTTTGCCAGTTTATCTTCAAACCCGATACTTCCCCGAATTTGGTCAGCACCGCCATGCACTCCTTAATGGATTCTTTCAGCTGCGTTAGCATGAGCAGCATATCATCAGCGAATGCTGCCACTTTATGTTGGTTCCCCCCAAATGGGACACCCCTGACCCCATCCGACTCCCTTATAGCCACTAGGAGAGGCTCCAAATAAATCGCGTAGAGCAGGGGGGACAGGGGACAACCCTGTTTCGTACCTCGCCGCAGTCTGATCGGGTTCGAAGTTTCCCCATTAACCAAGATTCTCGACCGAGGGTTCTTATAATTTGCCTCAACCATGCTGATAAATTCCGTCCCCAGATCCATCCTATCCATAACCTGAAATAAAAACGACTACTCCACCCGATCAAACGCTTTTTCTGCATCAAGTGCTAAGAGTATCGCGGGAGTGGTAGTTTTCCGTGTCTTCTCTACAATATGGGCCACCCGCCTGATGTTTTCGGCCGTCTGTCTCCCAACCACAAACCCAGACTGATCTTGATGGATCAATGCGGTTAAGAACTTCTCTAACCTCTTTGCCAGTATTTTAGTGTACATTTTTGCTTCCGTATTAATAAGAGCGATGGGACGATAAGACGTACACTCCTCGGGGTCTTTGTCTGCCTTGTGTATAAGTGTTATCTTAGCCTCCTCCATTGAGGGGGTGATACTGCCTCGGGTCCTGAAGGAGTTAAATAATTGTGTTAGGTGAGGAACCAATAGGGGAGAGAAGAGTTTATAAAATGACGCTGGGTAGCCGTCCAGACCCGGGGCCTTGCCACGGGGGAGAGTCGCTATGGTCTCCCTCACTTCATCCTCCGAGATTGCTTGCCCAAGTTCCAACTCCCCGTCTCTGGACAGTCGCGGAAGGGGAAGGGCTCCCAGGAAATCCCTTTGAGGACCTGGCAAAGGGCATCGTGTGGAATATAGTTCTTCATAAAACTCTGCCAGTCTCCCCTTTATCTCTTCTGTCCTAGTGAGTATAACGCCATCCTTGCTCCTCATAGCTACTATAACCTTACGCTCCCGATCCCCTCTCAATAGGTGCGCCAGGAGCGAGTCTGCCTTATTTGCTTTTGCGTAGAACTTTTGTCTGACCCTAAGCATAGCGGCCTCCGCCTTTTTAGTTCTTAAGATCCTCAAATGGCCCTCAGCTGTCCTGTATTCCTTATATACTTTTCTAGAGGGGTTGTTACCCAACCGTACTCTGGCGGCCTCTACCTCTCTTTCCAACTGCGCCTCAAGTTCCCTTAGCTGCCTATTTCTTTCCGCCTGCAAGGCGAAGAGCTTGTCCCTTAGAGTAACTTTAAAAGCATCCCATCTGGTCTCGAGACTCATGTCTACACTATTGTTCTGCTCAAAATAGCCCAGAATCTTATTTTCGATCTCCTCACGCATCACTCGGTCCCTCAACAGAGCCTCCGGAGATTTCCAGTTCCATACCCCGGTTCTGCATCCTCCCAACTGAAGCTGCATCTGGACCACCTTATGGTCTGCTATCCCCACCGGGCCGACATCTATTGAATCCACCCCCCCAACCAGACTTGCAGACACCCAAATATAATCAATTCTAGATTGAGTTCTATGAACATCGGAGATGAAAGTGAACCCCTCCTCCTCTCCCCTCAGTGCTCGCCATACGTCTCGCAGACCCGCTTCCCCCCATTTCTCCTTCAACCCAGACGAGGCCACTGCCCCCCCACCTCCCCCCTCCTGAGCGTACAATCTCTAAATCTGTCCCATGCCAGGTTCAGGTTCCCCCATCAAAATCACCTGCCCTCTTGCAAAATCTTGTACGATTCCCAGCACCTCCCGTAGAAACTGGTCCTGGCCCACATTAGGCCCATACACCGAGGCTATTGTATAGGGCACTCCCCTGTGCTCCCCCCTCACCACAATATATCTCCCATTCCTGTCCCGAAGGATGTCAGCGATACGGAAATCGATCCTCCTCCCGAATGCCAACGCCACTCCCCCCTTCTTTGTAGGGCCAGAGGCGAATAAAATCTGCGAGAAACACTTCAATCTCAACCACCCTTGGTCCTTTCGTAATAGGTGGGTTTCCTGAAGCGCCAGCACATCCGGCCTATGAGAACTAATAAATTGCTCCAGTTTAGACCGCTTGAGAGGGGAGTTCAACCCCCTAACATTCTGTGTCAGCCACTTAAAAGGAGAACCGGTAGGCAATACACTCCTCGATGTCGGCCCCCCTCACACCACCAGGCCTCATCTCGAATTTTTTTTTTTCCCCACCTAACCCCATAGAGAATTCAGTTTCCCATAGTGTTTAATAGTTTTTTTGAACAACACTTGTCTAGGACTTGGTTCCCTACCCAAAATATCCAGTACACCTTGGAAACAACTATCAGGATGTTTTTGTGAAGACTAAACTCCGGTTCACTATGTACAGTTTCACGTTCTATGTGTTTTTTTTACCATAATTGCTGTAACATTACTCTGCTTTTATGTACATGCATTAGCAAATCTATAACCATGTTTTAAGAACTTGAATTGTGGCTTCAGTTTGCTCTCTATTTGTTCTATTTTCAATATGTCTGCCAATTTTTAGGCAAGTGTTCAAAAAAACTATTAAACACTATGGGAAACTGAACCCATATCCTTTGTGACATCAGCTGAATAAATAAGCTAATAGTCACCTGTGATATTCTTTTTGTATTCTTACCCCTACTTACCATGAGTATACAGTTCCTTTGATACTTAGCATGCGAAATGTTATAACCTTTGCAGCAAATAAAAATGTAAAGGGTAATTGATGTAAATGTATGTGGCAGGACACCACCCCTTTGTTTCAAACAATTTACAGCTCTGAAGTCCTACCACTTTCTTTGAGCAGTCCTTCCAGTTACGTATAGATACACATGGGGACAGGAAAGATTTCGATTTTCAAAATGCACGACGGCAGTTCCTATTAAGATACACATGAGGGCAGGGCAGATTTTGATTTTCAAATGCAAGGAAACGGAAGTAGTAACAACATGAACACAGGCATGCAAGGAGTAATGCATGAGGTGGCACAGGCACAGAAGGCTTATAAATAGGTAGATAGGACACCGGCAAGGGGGGGGGGAACTCTCACCTGGTTCACTGAGCAAAGATCTAGACAATGGGAAACAGAGGAATGCAGTCCAGATTCTACACTAGTCCAATGAGCCCTTAGCTGAAATACTCAGAGTAGAGACATCAAGGGGAGGTCTATGAGGAGGCGATCATGTGCCACATCTGCCTAACCTGAGCTGCAGATGGTGAGGGCTGGGTCATGTGGGCATGGTGGAGGGCTGATCTGGGCCTGCAAAGACTTCAGCTGGAGCACATAGGGAAGTGGGTGCAGGTCATTATGATGCAGGTGGGGGTTGCTTCCCATTTGGCAGCTGTCCCAATTAATATGTTATGTTATAATAAGCCTTTTGTACTGAGCCAAGCCACCACTGTAGTAGTGTCAAAGTGTCTAGGCTTGTCTGGAAATTGGCATATTGACCCCCCACCAGGGACATCCAGACCTTAGTCTGAGCAGGAAGAGGAACAGGGTTAAGATAGGAAGGTGGAAAAGCGACAATAACAGCAACAGACAAAAGGGAGGCAATGATGCAGTGTGGGAAGAATGTTTTGCAAAAGCTTGGGCTCATGTCAGCACTTTTAGGTGGCCATAGCTTTATGATGAAGGACGGAATGGTATGTTATAAAGTTTTGGGGGTGGTTAATTGGACCTTTCTTCGTGGCAATTTTAGTGACTAGTACATTTGCACTCAATATGATTTTTGGATGTAGGAGGGACTTGATATGTGCTCGTGTAAGCCTTTGAGGTTTGGTCAGTTGTTTGCCTGGGCATAAATATTTCTGCAGGCCTGCTGAGTGTGGCCTAGTCAGTTAAGAACAGACTGTTTAAAAAAGTAAATGTTGGGGGAAAACCAAGGGTAATGTGCAGTTTGACAAGCCTGGAACAATGAAAGTAAGATGATATTGTTAGGCATTTATTGCATGTCGATGTCTTGCTAGAATTTCTTTTAATTGCCTGAAACATTTCCACTAGGAAAATCTAGAACAGGACCCCAGGAACCACCAAGCTTAGAGGTCGGGCATGGCCCATAGAAGTGCATACTATAAGAAAGAGAACTGAGTTCCTGATGCTGCCGCAGGATTGATGCCTCTTGCAAGACAAAAGAATATTTCGTGTGCCATATGGTGATCCTTCAGTTGACTCTCTCAATCCATGAAAGAGCATATCAGGGCTAACGGTTTGATCAATGGAATCGGCAAAAGGTTCAGCAATATCTTCCTCTTCACTTAAGTACCAGAGTTCCCCCGATCTCCCCTCCTCCTCTTCCTCCTCACCTGATGAGGTTGAATAGTCCAACTTCTTCCTTCGGTTGTGTCGAGCGTTGGGCTTCTTTTTCTTGAGTAGATAGGGTCTGCCTCGAAAGGAAGCCACCGTGACTCTAGATCTAGAGATCCACAGTGTCTCCCCTCCGTGACAGCCAGATGTTGCAAGTGGAAAAAGCCTTTGCTCAAAAAAACCCTTGGTGCGGAGATGAGTAGATGCCGGAGAAGCTGTCAGAAGACTTGGCTGAGGTCTCAAGAGTGTCCGCAGATTGAAGAAGCGAGTGGAGGAACGTCCTCTGGAAGAAGAGGCACAGGATCGCGCTCCTGGAGGATGACTGGTGGAAGATCCACGGAGTGAAACACAGCGAGAACAGGAGAGATCCTAATTTGAAAGGCAAACGGGGGAGGAAGCAAATAGATATGCTCGGGCAAAACAAAGGGGGGCAGGATACAAAGGAGGGAAAGAGAGAGCCAGGGAGTAGATAGAGGGTGAGCAAAATAGCTGGAGTACCGGGCACAGTTAAACTAGAACACCGCCGGGAAGGTAGCAAACGAGTGCACGCAACGGAGGATTAAGCACAGTTGCAACGCGCCGAGCCGCCGACAGACGAATGGTAAATAATATCTGCAGCGGCAATGTTGGAAAAAAAACTAGTCCGTCAACACGTAGAAAATGAAACGTGGCGGCACAGTCTAATGGAGTCCTTGTTTCCACCTCCTCCACACACGCCAGTCGCCAGCGGCCAGCGGCTGTGACAGAGCAGGGCACAACCTAACACCCTTATGACTCCTTGCCTGTACAAACACAGTCACCCGTGCAAGCATAATGTACCATGGGGGAAGGGTTCGAATTGGCCTGTGAAAAATGGCTGACTTAGCCACTGGGAGCATCAAGTGACCATTCATGAGAACATATATTTTCCCACTGCATTTATTGTCAGGCTATTTAGAACCTGTGATGGACTAGATCATAAAATGTGAACGGAGGTCATTGCATTCTTCTGACTGTAGTAAACAGACTTCTCTCTACCTCATTTACTGTCTGATGCTCCATCACTGGATACATTTTGGAGAGGGAGCTACAGATGTGTCTTTCAGCTGCCAAAATGGATACAATGAAATTAGAAATAATCGATAATAATTTGATGCTCTCTTTACCTAATGAGAAAAGGTGTTCTTGCAATATGAAATGTTATATTCAAGTCTGATCTAGTTTCTCTGGACCATTTAATTTCCTCTACTCTGGCACCACACTAGCTCATTGCAAAGCATTCTGATGTCATGAAGCATGGAGATTTTTCGCAAAAAATACTTAAAAGTTGAGTAAAATGCACAAGGCCATAAACCATAAAAGAACTGGCCTGTGTGCTCAATGTATTACTAACTCCACAGACGACTCTACTTCTTTAGGAATTTATTGTAGCCAGTTTTTTATTATTATTATTATTATTATTATTATTATTATTATTATTATTATTATTATTATAATTTGTTATAACTCTGTTTATTGATTTTATTTGTGAGTACAAAACAATATAAACAACCAACAGGGTCACATGATATGCACTACGCAGTATTAACCTTAAACAATCTCTTGGCAGCACAAGGGTATTTCAGGCAGTCTGGGGTCAGTCCCAGGGTAGGGTCATCTGGCCCATTGAATTTGCGGGGTGCCCGGGTCTCCTCCATGGGGGGGGTTTCCAGAGTCTTCCCATTTCCCCCATATTTTCTGGAATTTCGCGGGGCACCCGCTGGCTTTATAAATCTGCCTTTTTCAGGGATGCCCATCTGTCCACCTCGTTGGACGATCGGTCTATACACAGTCTATCAGCCGAGTCCCATGTTGCGGCCGTTAGCCACTTCCCCGTGCCCAGTGCCACCGCCAGGAAGATTTTTTCATATTTAGTGTAGTCCACCTCCCCCCAGATGCCCAGTTGTATCAGTTTCGGGTTTCATGGAACCGGAGATCTCAAAACCTTGGAGATCCTATTGATACATTTCGGCCAAAAGCTCTGCAGTACGATGCAGTCCCAGGCCATGTGGAAGAAGGTGCCCTCTACCCTTTTACATGAGAGTCATTCCCCCTTGTCCACCATCCCCATTGAGCCATCATTGTTCGAGAATAGTACGACTGGTGCAGTATTTTGAGCTGGATCAAGCGTAGCCTAGCATCAATACATATCCCTCGGGGGAACCTCATTGCCTCCGCCCATTCTTCTGTTTCAAGTAGGCCCGTGTCCCTTTCCCATTTCTCATTCAGCCTAGCCAGTTCTTGTGTTCCAAAAGAATTGAGGACCTGGTAGAGCGTGGAGATAACCTTAGTCAGGATCTGGTACGGAAGAATATTGGTCTCCAAGGGGGAACAGTTGGGCACTTTTACCACCCAGTTTTGTTATTAATGATCACAATATAATGTGAATTTAAGATGTGGGCTAAAAGGCAGAAAGGGACGGGCACTGGGGACACTGAGAATGATAAGCAGGTCCAGAACTCGAGGCATCCTAAGCCAAAGATTGCAGAGATAACTTTGGGCCAAACACAAAGGAAATTATAGCATGCAACTGGAATTTGAGGGCAAGTGAAGGTTTACAAGAAACATTGATTGATTGATTGATATTTTATTTGTATCGCGCTCATACACAAGTGTTTCAGAGCGCAACCAGGCAGGGAAAGGGAACAGGGGAGAACAAAAACAACGATCTTACTAGGCCCAGTTACATTGAGAACGTGCAAGTGCAGGGTAGAGGGAGAAGGGGGAGAAGTGCATGGAAGGGGGAACAAAAGGAGAATGCGGAGCGAGAAGGAAAAAAAAACAAAAATAATAATAAATAAAATAATAAATAAAAAGGCAACAAACAATGGGAGTGCAGCCAGCAAGTGGCAAGTGCTGGGTTTATGGCAGCAGGCCGTGTAGGTCTGAAAGTGCAGGAAGAAAAGGGGAGGACTATATGGGTACATATACAGACCCCAGTGCAGGGGGTGGCCCGGAGGCAGTGCGTGAGGGTGGCAAGATGAGCAGGTACCTGGGCCCAGAGGACAGAGGGTGGCCAGGTGCATGGTGCCCTGGGAGAGCAGAATCAACAGGGGAGAGGGGAGGAGAAGGCAGAAGCAAAGAGGAAAGTTTTGAGGTGCTTCCAGAACCGGAGATGGTTCTCCTCAAGTTTTAGAGTGGCCGGGAGGCTGTTCCAGAGGGAGGCCCCAGCCGAAGACAGAGATCTACACCCAGCTCGTTTCTTTGAGAAACGACTGACCCTGAGGGAGTTAGAGGTAGAGGAGCGGAGTGCTCGAGATGGGAGGTATTTGTGGAGGGATAGCTGAAGGTATGTTGGACCCAGGCCCCAGAAAGCCTTGTGGACAATGCAGAGGGTTTTGAATTTAATCCTTGCATCCACAGGGAGCCAATGGAGAGATTTCAGAGCTGAAGAGATACGATCCCAGGGCTTAAGGCCAAGGACAAGTCTCGCAGTCCTGTTCTGGATAAGTTGTAAAGGGCGGAGAGTAGAGGCAGGTAGATTAAGAAAGAGGCTGTTGCAATAGTCCAGCTTAGAGAGAACCAGAGCTTGGGAGATAGTGAGCTTCTGGGGGAATGAGAGGAAAGGAAGAATACCTCTGAGGAGGTGCAGTAGGAGTTTGACTTTTTTGATACATCAGCGATGTGGGCAGAGAAGGAGAGTGTGGAATCAAAGGTGATTGGATGGTGCAATGCGCCATGGAGTCAGGGGGGAAATAAAGTAGAAGAGGGAGGAGCACTTAAGAAAATCAAAGGGTTGTTAATGGTAATGAACATGTAATGGGAATACAATAACAGGTAGATTAGAGAGACTGTGAGGTGCGAGAAAAGGTTTGTGCTCACTCGGAGTTACAGGAAACAGGTGCCATATGTTAGGGGGAGAGCACACACAGGATTAAAAGGGCAGGGCAAGAAGGGACCAGAGGCTGCCATAAGCTAACACTGAAAGACAGAAAAGTCAGGAAGTGAGGGAAGATGGAGCTGAGAATAGCTGAAAATGCGAATGACCAGATCCTACCAAAATGGATGTGATTTTGAAAACAGAAAGTGAAAATAGGGCAGGGTTAGAAAGAATGTAAGATGTAGTTAGGTAAGATGTGGGGATAAAATATAGTGTAAATTGAGCGGGCTCTGTGTAGACCAGAAGTAACAAGGGAGGTGAAATTTGAATAACGAGTATATAGTAACTGGAGAATTGAGACACATAGTCTGTGGGAAATAACGGGTTCTGGGGAAAAAGAGAATATGAAAAAGCAACTAAAATTAGAGAGGAGATGATTACATGGGGGAAAGTGGAGTGAAGTTAAGTAAATAGCAGCCAATGAGGCTCACATCTTAGTGGGATTTGTGTATTCCAGAAGTAACAGGGGAGCATATGGTGATAGGAGAGGGGAGACGTGTAGGCTGTGGGAGATAAAAGATGTGCTGGGAAATAAGAGAATAGGAAGATGAAATTAAGATGAGCAATGAGAAGGTTAGATGGGGTAAAGCCTAGTAAAGGTAAGGACATGGCAGATAATGAGTGAGGCTCCTTAGGGACCAGGATGACACACCAAGATTGAAATGTTGACTGCAGGTATTAAACATTGTGTATACAGCTGTCAGATAGAGGGAGCATGAACCAGAAGCTACAAGAATTTTAAGGACAAATGAGTTAGAGGGGGCAAAGCAATCTGGCTAGTGGTCCACTGGCAGACAATCCACATTATGCATAGCAGACCTAAACATCACCTTTCTTAAAATGTTCACAATTTACCATTTATTTTGTGTATAATATAAAATCCACAAATACAATCCTAAAAGGAGGATACATGTCAGTGCTATCACTATTTCAAATATGTCATATTGCCATTCTCCTCAGTAGGATCAAAACCTGACTCAGATAATGGCATTAAGGCAAAACATTCTGGGCCCCCTGTGGGCCCACGGGCCAAAGCCATTCTGGGTTCCTTTAGGATCAGAGACGTGTTCTAGGACTCTCCCCAGATGTCAACATTGTAGCCCCACAGAAGCCACCTGACCATGTAGATCCCCATCCCAGAACTCGCTTCACCCCCCCACCTGCCCCAACCTCCAGGACAAAAAATGTGTCACATTGGATGACCAAATATATTTAGCTCATTATGAATTTGAATCTTCATTCAGTGTTGCCATACCTTTTCCTGCCTCTGAATGCTTGCGTAAACCACCATTAACAGTACAGTTCCTTAGCATTTCTCGTTTGTTTGCGTGGGCACATGGACAGCAAATTCTTTCACTGATATCAATACAACAATGGAGTGCAATAAGGCAAGGTAAGCTCAAAATTAATGCTTAACCAATTGTTCTGCATCACACAGCCTTCCTCCATGTACCACTGCCAGAGATGGAGCATCCCGCATCACTCTCCAGTGGCTCCCCTGGACATTCTGATGTCTCTGTCGCCATTTTCCTTCTAGTGCGCCATAGTTTCATGCTCAAACTGCTCCTACTTTCCTATGTGATCCAAGAGAACCTTTCTCCCATGTAAGAGAGCATTCCTGTCAGACAGCAGGTCCAAAACCGAGTAGGATGGGACTCTCGAGTCCATTCGTATACCCTACGGGTGGCATAGTCACCAATACCCAGAGAATCATCCTTAGTTTCTGGTCTCCTGTTTGGGAAGGACATCATTACTCAAGCACCTTGGTGGGCACATACAAGATGGCATGCATGGTGGCCATCTTGGATAGTGAAGGGTTTTTTGGATCTTCTTCCATCTTCTTGCCTCTCGCTGCATCCGGGGCACCTGACATAGGGCTCCGTATTTGTTGCAGCATTCTGAGTGAGGCGTTATTCAGCAACTGTAATGATGCCTAGCGTTCATGTTCTGCTTACTTCCATTCAGTATTTTTAGACCTTGGATTGCTTCTGAACTGGCTTGGATTTCCATTTGGATCTGTCTCTGTGTCATTCTTACCATCTGTAAGGCAGGGTTGTCTCCGAATGCTTTGAACATGGACTTCCTCCTGGTTTATCTTTGGATTTCCCTTGGATCTGTTGGATCTGTTGCCTTCCTTGAATCACGGTATCTTCTCCTTCTTCATCTGGAATCCTCTTGTCAACAGGTTTACAGCAGGTTTACAGACTTGCTGGGCTATTTTTCACCTTATTTCTCATGCCATATTCACCTTGGTCTCGTGCCAGTGTGTTCGAGAACATATTGGACTGCACTCTGTCATACATTCTCATGGAATTAGGTTACCAAATTTTCAAAGGTCTTATGCCCTACCCAGAATCCTCTTGTTTTTGGGTTTCTGAAACTGTCCCCAGACTTACATCTTCAAGGACCCTATTCTCCCCTTGAGTCCTAGTCCTGAATCGCCCTGATGTATGCTCTCCACTCTTGACTTACTCAGTAGTACCTAGGTGTGCTAGACATTCATTGATCCATGCCTTTTCTTCCTTTCCATAGATGCCAAACCCCTGGGGGTTCCCTCTTCTTCTTGAAAGTTGCGGGTTGGATTTCCAGGAGATCAGGATGGCCTCATCCGGTAGATGAGGGTGGGGAATTCTGGCATAAACTAGCATTTCATATATCTGTCTTTTCCACAAACCTCTGATGTGACCCTTCCGTGGTACACACTCTCCATATCTGGGAGATCAGCGGTTGGTGTGAGGGGACTGTCTTCTTGGACTCCGCTCACCTGGCTCTTCCTTCCCCGATTTTCCCAGAATCCCTCTCCAGTCAATCCCCCACCAGGCAGCTGGGCAGGAACTGGACCAGAGACCACCATCCCCAAAGGTTGTGAATGAACTGCCAATGATTCTGGCTCAGGCCCTTTCACCCTGATCCCTGAGCACCTTTCCTGGGCTGAGCTCAAAGGCAGCTGCAGTATCAAAACAGGAATGGTGAGCAAGTTGCATTCCAGAAGCCCAGCTCTAGCAGCTCCAGAGCCCGGCTTCCCAGCCACCCCAAATACAGGTGGACGAATAACACCTGTCCTCTCACAGCTGCCCAGATCCAAAGAGTTGCACGGAATCGTACAAAAAAGTCGACCTGGGAATTGTGACGGCCGAAAAAAAGTCAGCATTTTCGGCCGTCGCAATAATCACATAGTTCCGGGTTGCACTTATCTTTAACAATGAGGCTTGGGCTTGATTTTACACAGCAGTCTGTATATATTGGGATATACTTTTATTGCTATTTTGCCCAGTTCTCTTTTCCTACAAGTATTTCCCTGTAGAGGTCCAACATTTTCTGTGTGCCTAAAATTCAAGATGCAGCAAACTCCCTCTGCTAGCCGCATGTTAGTACCACTGCCTTTTGTGGGTGTGGTGCCAGGAGAGCAAGGCTATTTTGGAACACCACACAATTTAATAGAAACTACTGCCTTGCGATCACACAAGCTTTCCTCTGAGATATCCTCTGGCTTCCCTAGCTTTTCAGGACACCACCCAGATTTCCTCCCTGTGCTCCAGATCTAAAGTTTATTACCTTGATGCTGGGTGTTCTGTTCAAGTCTGCTCGTGGCCATGATTGTTCTTTTCCACAGTGTTCTTGATCTGTTCTTTGCCTCCTCACCCATTTGCATGTGCTGTATCTCCCATTCTCCACAGGCTCTCTGCAATGAGGCTCTTTTACCTTGCTGAGATCTTGTGCAATAATGGGGTCTGTGCTGTTTTATTGGGCCCCATCCCTAAGGCTACTCTTCTACTCCCTGAGACTCAACCACTGGTACTTGCCCCCTGCTCGATCATTCCATCTGAGAACAAAGGTTGCAATCTGCTTGCTTTGCAGAAAGGTGAAACACTACAGTGAAAACATCTTATGAGCTATGAGAGCAATTCTATAAGTCATAATGGTAAATGGGATGAATGATGAATGACTGCAGTGCAATGCTTGGTGTCATGATGGGCCAACCTTGAACAGTCACGTAAATATACATTACAAATGTGTGGGGTTAAAAAATATCCCACAGACCCATGAAAGCAGCTGCGAGGAATGCAAGTGAAAGCCTTGCACAAAAATACAAGAATATAGCTGAGAGAGCAGAGATAAAGTTAAGATATCAACTGATATATCCCCATCGCTTTAGACGTCTATGATTGAAGCTATCTAACTGGCTTCCATCTTTTGTCAGTGCTCATGCAATAAGAATTGGGAAAATTAAACATTGAGAGCATGATTCACATAACGTTTATAAAACGCTTCTGTGAATCAGGCCCTCAGTTTTCTGTCACTCACATTCACAATATGAACCAATATCTTGCTAATCCCACCAGACCCAACCTGGCCAGTTGTCCTTGGCAAACGTTTCCACACAAAATCTGAAGCACCTGAATATTACCAGATTTGACCATGTTAGTGTTCCTCAACTTGATTCCAGGTTCTGGCAAAAACAAGCAAGATCAACCTTCAATTGATAAAAGGTACATACTTCCTAGGTTTGCAATACGTTTCCAGAGGGTGGTCAGACAGTTAGAATTATGGTTCTGAGGCTGTTGTTGTGATTGGGAATCTATTAGAGTTACACGAGTATTCGAATTGGATCATTATCAATTTTTATTGTTTTTTTTTTAAAACACTTTATTTTTGGAACAAAGGCATACATTTCTCCAGCATTGGATCTTTCATGGATTCACATGCTTAGAATATTCCCCGTCGTCAGGCTGGGAATCCCCGGTACATTATATAGACCCTTTCCCGTAGGAAAACTTTTTCGACGCTTATGCGTCCTATCCACCTCGTTTTGTATCATGCGTGCCCGCACCGTCAGGACGTCATGATATAAATACAGGACCCGCCCCCGCGCTCCCTCAGATTTCAACCGTCTTTCAAAGTAGTGGGATCCTCGTGATTACTGCTAGTGGAAACTAGGTTGTTTTTTCTGTTTCGCTTCGGCGACGTTCAAGTTCTGGAGAATTATGTCTGGAAAAGCGTTATTTCGCCCTTGTGCGACATGTGGCCTCAAAAAAGTTTATGAAGGAGATGCCCACATGGATTGTATCTACTGTCTCCACCCGCACCACACGGCGGATACATGTGAGATATGCCAGGGTTTCTCCCAAAAAACCCTTAAGGACCGTAAAAGAAGGCTGGTTGACTGGCTTAATGACGGAGCGGGTGCCTACCCGGCTTCGGAAGTTGGCTCCACGGCCTCCAGGAGCAAGTCGGAACCTCCATCGAAAAAGGTACGGCCAGCAGAAAACCACGCTGAGGACAAGCATAAGGGGAAGCATGCTGGGTCTTCCTCATCACATAAAAAGCCCTCCTCCTCCTCATCATCTAAGACGGAGAGGCAAGCGCTGTCAAAATCCTCCTCAGGGGACCGTCCCAGGTCTTCCGTGAGTCGAGACGCTTCAGCCGGGAAGTCGGCATCGAAATCGGCGACCAAGTCTAAGGGCTCGACGACGACTACTTGCTCGTCGACCTCGGTGTCATTGACGATGCCTATTACCGTTCAGGCAGCAGCGGTTGGGATTCCTTCGTCGACGGAGACTCAGTCTATGGCTTGGCTGCCAGAGGTCTATGACCCGATCCCCCCTGAAGTCTTACTGCAGCCAGACACGGCCTGCTCGGCGGAAGGAGAAGGTGGCACGGTTCTGCAGCCATCGGATTTAGGCTTACGGCCTTCCACGTCGGCGACGACGACGAGTGCGAGTGGGGGTATGGTACCTATATCATCAACGTTACTGACCCCCCAGACAGTTTTGTCTCTGGATGTGCTTAATACTCTTCAGAAGCTCCTGCAGCGGCTGGATACGCAGATCGTCACCTTTTTCTGTTCCTTTCCTTCGACGAGCAAACTTGTGCGGCTCGCTCGACGACTAAAAACCCATCGGCTCCCCAGGCGGTAAAAGATCGTCCTCGAGCGCAGGAGGAGGGTGAGTTGTCGGAGTCCGATTCTATACTGGGTGACTCAGGGTCAGACATCTCCCTGTCACCGTCGAGGGACCCAACATGGAATTCGGATGTAGAGGTAGAGTCTACGAGGAGCCAGACACAGCCATCTCCTCCGGATGATGTGGGAGCCTTCCATGCAATGATGGGAAAAGCTTGTTCCGAGTTCGGCTTGATTCCTGAGGAGCAGAAGAAAGACTGTTTCCTTTTTGACCATATGGGTCAAAGGAGGAAATCGGTATTTGCCATCCCAATTCTGGACCACGTGTGGCAAGAAGGTCTCAAGACGATGCGCCATCCATTCTCGGAGCCAGCTATAAAGGGGCGGATTGAGAAAAAGTTTAAAGCTCCTGAGTCCACTCCAAAATGTTTAACATCACAACCTCTGTCTGACTCGGTGGTGTCGGCGGCAGCGGCTAGGAAGGCCAGGGTACAGCAAAAATGTTCAACTCCACCAGAAAGCGAGGCTAGGAGGCAAGACGCCTTTGGAAAAAAGGTGCTCTCGGTCGGTGCGACGACGGTAAGAGCAGCCAATTCCTTAGCGATCGTGTCACGATACGATAGAGAAATGTGGCACAAACTAGCCCCTATCCTAGAACACCTGCCAGACGAACACCGGAAAGCAGCCATGTTACTGGTGCGGGATGGCGAAGAGGCCTCTACCACGCAATTAATATTGCAGTTGACCTAGCAAGAGTCTGGCTTCAAACAAATCAACCATGGTGTAGTACTTCGTCGACAAGCGTGGCTCAAATGTACTACTTTCCGTCCTGAAGTCCAGTACAAAGTCCTTGACATGCCATGTGAAGGGGAACACCTGTTTGGCGAAAAGGTTGATGAAGCGTTGAAGGGGATGAAGGAAGACACGGATACTGCTAGGTCCCTCGGCGCCCTCCAAACGGGTAGAAACTTTCGCTCTTTTCGCCCCTTTAGGGGTGCTTCTGGAAACTCCCGCTTTGGAGCCTCGAGGGACTGTGGATTTAACAGGCCCTCGTACTCTTCACAAGGGTTCAGACGAGCGTCCCAGTCGGCACGTAGTAGCAGAGACTATCAAGCTTCCAGGCGGCGAGGCTCGGGTCCCTCGTCGACGAAGAACAAGCAAACCAGCAACCAATGACGACCTTCGGAACGTCCTGGGGGGACGAGTCTCTCATCACTTCGACCAATGGAAATGCATCACCACAGATCGATGGGTTCTGGACACGATTCGCATGGGTCATGCGCTACAATTCAAAGACAAGCCTCCACTTCTTCCGCCTGTATTTTCGACCCAGCCCCACCTCCGAATCCTACGACAAGAGGCGGCGCTTATGTTGCGAAAAGGAGCGGTAGAGAGAGTTCCTGTGGCACAGGAAGGACACGGAGTTTCTTCCCGGTTCTTCGTTGTCAAGAAGCCAAATGGAAAATGGAGGCCCATTCTCGACCTGAGGGTACTCAACAAATGGCTAAAGAGCCTAAAATTCAAAATGCTAAGGCTCCAGGAGGTTATCAGGTCGGTGCAACCCATGGATTATCTGTCGTCACTAGACCTTCAAGACGCCTATTTTCACATCCCAATACGCCCACGACACAGGAGATATTTAAGGTTCGTCGTCGGGAGAAAGCATTTTCAGTTCAAGGTCCTCCCGTTCGGGCTCAAGTCCTCCCCCAGGACGTTCACCAAGTGCTTGGCCCCTATAGCGGCCCATTTAAGGAAGGATGGTCACCATGTCTATCCATATCTGGACGACTGGCTGGTCAGAGGTTCGTCCAGGGAACAAACACGAAACAGTCTAAGGGCCACAATGTCCCTCTTACAGGAACTGGGCTTCGCAATAAACTTCAACAAGTCCTCCGTAGAGCCTTTGGGGACCTTGGTCTTTCTAGGAGGGGAGTTTCATACACACACAAGCCTGGTGAGACCATCCAGCGAAAGAATTCAGAAACTGAAAAGCAAGGCGTCGGAATGGAGATGCGGTACCAAGGTGTCGGTGCGCACATACATGTCCCTGCTAGGGACCATGTCGTCCTGCATTCCGTTGATAAGCAACTGCCGTCTGTTTATGAGGCCTTGCCAGGAATTTCTAGCGGACCGTTGGGCGCAGAGCCGAGGTCGCTGGTCCGACAGACTGGTCGTCGACGAACAACTAGTACAAGCACTCTGCTGGTGGAGAGTGTCTACTCATCTAACGAAAGGAATGCCTCTACTGGAACCGGAGTTCCAAAAGACGGTGGTGACGGATGCATCGCTGAGCGGATGGGGAGCTCATCTGGATACGTTACAGGTACAAGGCCAGTGGTCGTTGCAGGAGTCCTCCCTGCATATCAACCTGCTAGAACTGAGAGCAGTGCGATGGGCTCTGAAATCTTTTCTTCCTCAACTGAGGGACTCGGTGGTGCGTGTCATGACGGACAACACCACTACGATGTTCTACTTGAGGAAACAAGGAGGGACACGTTCCAGGTCCCTATCGACGGAGGCACAGAAAATCTGGCATTGGGCCCTACAACACAACATGCAAATCTTGGCGTTCCACCTGCCAGGCGTGAGAAATGTGGAAGCCGATGCCCTCAGCAGAGAAATGAACGAAGTTCACGAATGGGTGCTGAACGACCAACAACTACAGCAAGTTTCAAGAAATGGGGACATCCTTCCATAGATTTGTTCGCGACGATGAACAACAGGAAATGCCATCAGTACGCAAGCAGATGGCCTCAGCAGGGCTCACTGGGGGATGCGTTCTCCTTCCCATGGTCGAACAAATTCCTGTACGCATTCCCTCCATTTCCCCTTGTCCGGAGGACGTTGCAATGGATCCTCAGTTACCCATGTCGGGTAATTCTGGTGGCCCCGTACTGGGCCAGACAGGTGTGGTTTTCAGACCTGCTACACTTAGCGGTGGCGGAACCGATGAGATTCCAGAAGACCCCCGACCTTCTGTCTCGACAGGAGGGTGTCGTTTGGCATCACGACCCGGACAGCCTCAAGTTGACGGCCTGGCTCCTGACTTCGCCGAATTCGGTCGGCTAACGATTCCGGAGGACTGTCGGCGTATCCTGCAAGCGGCAAGAGCGCCTTCCACAAACGCCTCATACACGTACAAATGGAGAAGTTTCTGTCAGTGGTGTGAGGATCAACCAGGTTTGGCCCCGCAATCGATTAAGCCGGAACAGCTCCTTCCATACTTGCTGTTCTTAGCTCAAAAGGGCCTATCGGTATCGTCAATAAAAGTACACCTGGCCGCCATTTTCAGGTTTACTCGTCAACGGCATTCGGTACCATTGTTCAGCGACCGCCTGATTAAGCACTTCCTTAAAGGCCTCTTTCGGAGTTTCCCTCCAGAGAAGAAATTTCCGCCGGAGTGGAGCCTCAATCTGGTCTTAACGTCTCTTATGAAGCCTCCTTTTGAGCCAATGTCATCATCGTCTCTAAAGTTTTTGTCGTGGAAATTGGCCTTCCTGGTGGCCATCACTTCAGCCCGACGTATTTCAGAAGTTCAGGCTCTAATGGTAGACCCACCATACTTACGATTTTTCAAGAACAAGGTAGCCCTTGCCACTAACCCACAGTTCATACCGAAAGCTCCTTCGGTGTTCCATAAACACTCCTCTATTGTGTTGCCTACGTTTTTTCCGGAGCCATGCTCGGGAGCGGAGCGCACGTTACACACATTGGATGTAAAAAGGGCTCTCAAGTTTTATCTTCATCGTACGCAACCATTCAGAGAAACGAGACAACTATTCGTGGCCTATGGTTTGGGTGCTAGAGGAAAAGCCATTTCAAAGCAAGGACTGTCAAGATGGGTGTCATCTACCATTTCGTACTGCCATTCCAGGGCAGGGAAGCCTCTTCTACGACGGCCAAGAGCTCATTCAACTAGAGCAGCGGCATCGTCGACGGCACTGTGGGCCGGAGTCCCTCTGGGGGACACCTGCATGGCGGCTACCTGGGCGGCTACACACACCTTTACCCGCCATTACTGCCTGTCGCAGCAACATGCCGAAGATACCCGGATGGGACAGGCGGTGCTCCGACACCTATTCCAATAAGGTAAGCCCCGACTGAGGGGTTGCATCCTGTGGAATTTATGACTGTATGTGGTTCGTTTTCCTATGTTAACGATTACTAATGTATACATAATCATAGGGAACGGGCTTTGCGAAGAAAGTATATGGGTTTGCATGCACGCCTCCTCTCTTGGGGGTGTACTGCTATGTAATCTATTCTAAGCATGTGAATCCATGAAAGATCCAATGCTGGAGAAGGGAATAGTTTCTTACCTGTAACTCCATTTCTCCAGCATTGGTATCTTTCATGGATTCACATGCGCCCACCTGCCTCCCCTGAACATGCAAACCGGTTCCCCCACTACTTTGGGGGCCGAAATCTGAGGGAGCGCGGGGGCGGGTCCTGTATTTATATCATGACGTCCTGACGGTGCGGGCACGCATGATACAAAACGAGGTGGATAGGACGCATAAGCGTCGAAAAGGTTTTCCTACGGGAAAGGGTCTATATAATGTACCGGGGATTCCCAGCCTGACGACGGGGAATATTCTAAGCATGTGAATCCATGAAAGATACCAATGCTGGAGAAATGGAGTTACAGGTAAGAAACTATTCCCATATCTTAAACATTCAGAAATCGTAAATTAACGTTCTTATTCAGCCTCCGTCTCATTCTGATGTTGTCCAACAATAACCAAGGTCTCTTGGCCTTTGAGTGTTCTCATTTTTCATTTACAATTCCCAACCCTCTTTTCCCCGCTAGCCTCCCCACCCTCTTCCCCACCCCCTCCCTGCTTTAACTAACACCTCAGAATATTATTAAACTTAACAGAGATCAATATATGTGAAAGCTCCGGGTAACGGTAGTCCTGTGTTTTTCCCTCCATACTGTTGATGGCACTTATATGACATGGATGCTCCTGAGAAGCCAGGGTTTGAAAAAGTGGGCTTCTCTGTTACTCACATACTCATGGAATGGAGTCCAGATCATCAGGAATTTTTGGTATTTTCCAGCGGTAAGTGCACATATTTTCTCCATGGCCATTACTCCCCAGATCTTGACCCACCACCATGCCACTATTGGGCCTTCCTAATTTTTCCAGTTTTGCGCTAAGGTCATCCTAGCCCCCGTTAGCAAGTGAGTGATTAGAGTAGCTGTCGCCCCTGACTTTGCGTATTTGCCATCTATCGGCACACCTAATAGGATAGTTTTCGGGGACAACGGGAATGCGACACCGGTGATGTCCTTAATGTGGCTCGGAATCTCCTTCCAAACCACATATGAATTAAGTCTCCTCTCTCTCCACAATTTCTCCAACAGTATGGCAAATAGGTCTTGGTGATTTTATGCAAACGGTGTGGAGGCATATACCACCTAAAACACATTTTGTAGGCGGATTCTTTTATCGTTGTGCATCTGGAGACACCATGCGCCCGTGACCATATTTTGCACCATTCTTCTTCCGTCAGGGATTCTCGCAGGTCGCTTTCCCAGTTCATTTGATATGGGAGGCGGACTGTCGTTTGGGACTTTGAGAGGAGTTTGTAGAGTCTCGTGATTCCTTTTGGGGTCTCACCCTCCTGCAAAGTTAGTTCTAAGCCAGACGGAGTTCGTGTTCCCACCCTTTTCACCAACGGATGGTTTATCCAATGTCTTATTTGCATATACCTGAACCGCTCCCTTTCCCCAATGCCAAACTTCTGCTGGCATTCTGTGAAAAGCATTGGGGTGCTCTCTTTGTACAACTCTGCCAAGGTCAGGGTCTCCGCACCTTTCCATCCTTCCCAGTCTTTGCACTGCAGGCCCGGGGTGAAGTCCGGGTTATGTAGTATAGGTGAATATGGGCTCAGACCTAGTGGGATGCGTTTCTGTTTCCTAGCTATATCCCAGCTCCGCAGTGACTCCTTTGTGGATTCCAGGAGGGCACCCCCACTTCCTCTATGTTCACATTTTTTATTGTTTTAAAATCATTCGTTTTTTATCAGAGCAATCAATTCTTTTCAATACCTATTTCAGATGTTGCCAGGCTTTTAGGAGTTATCTGGATTTAAAATTAATCTGGATATGTGTGAGGCGTTAAACGTGAATATGCATTGGGAACAAGTCACACAGTTATGCAGATCCACTCCATTCAGATTGGCCACTGAATCTATTTCTTACTTGGGGCATGTCTCTCCCTTCTCACAATTCCACCCTTTTTAATGCACACGACCCAGGGTTATTTAGAGCTATTAAAAAAGGTTCAAAAAAGTAAATTTCTAGATGACACCAGAGAAGATCAAACACATGAGCAGTTACTTTTGAGATGGGCCGTTGTTAGTGCGGGTACAGCGATGCTGGGTCATATCTCCACATTTGGTGGAACTGCCAGAAGCGATCTAGTCATGTCGTATACATGCTAGTATAGGACTATAGAAACTTTCATATTTCGATGTAAATTTATAGGAAACAATACAGGGTAAAAACAGCAATACATATACGTTTAGCAATGTTACTTGTAGAAAAAATGCAGATTGCATCCTTCTGGAAACCAAATCACATCCATGTTTTTGATGATTAGTTAGTCAAACTGTGGGACCTCCCGAGGTGTGGGAAAATGACCTGTATAATAAATGCAAATCTTAGTGACTTTTTTAAGCAAATTGAATTGTTTTTTTTAAATAATGTCAAACAATACAACAGCGATTATACTTGCTCTACCTGCCTTTGAGCCTGTGCTTTGATGGACTGTTCTTGATCTACTAGTGTTCTATGTATAGTGGGTTGTATTTCTTATAGTTGATAGCTTGTTCCATACCACTTCATTGACATTTCTCCAGACTATTGGAAATTGCATTAGGAAATTGCATTAGGATATGTTTTATCCTCGGATATTTTAATTTCTTTTGGGCATCGTGTGACTATTTCCCTGGGGGGTGCATGACGGTTTATGTTTGGGATCATACTTTAGTTGTTCTACATTTATTACTGATTACTTTTTAGCTGAAATGAAGCATATTACACAATGAGCTTTGTATTTGTATTCTTTTGTTCATAGAAAATATGTGATTTTAAAAAAAAGAATTGTATTAGAATTAGGGAAGATTTAGGATTACAATTAGGATAGGGCTTTTTAAAATTAGTTGAAGCTGTCTGCAGCTAGGGTGATACAAAACAATCAGATGGTTGGCAAACGGCGTTAACCCCACAACCCCAGTGGCTCTAGGTCAAGGTAGTACAACCACATGTTGCCATAATAAGCTTTATAAAATATCTGTTCACTAAAACCTCTGAATAAAATCTAGAGAAAAACTTAACTTGACCTTAACTTGCTCTCAAAGATGTGCCTTACTTTATGAAAATGGGGGTGGGGTGCTGAATATTGAAAAGGGGATTGAGTTTGAAAAGGGGACAATGAGGTTGGAAGTTCCCTTTGTCTCTCAAGTCTGTATTCTCCATGTATTGTTCATGCCAGTCATTGTAGTGGCAAGTTTATACCTCAACTCCAATCTGGAAGTGTACTAAACAACTAATAGATGTGGAGAAAAGGGCTTCTATAATTTATTAACATAGTTGCCCTTGTGTCCTGTCAATTTAAAGTATAGCATGGCCTAATGTTGTGACAAAATGGTACCCGAAGACTTCAGGCACTCTCTTTGTTTTCATCTACCGGTTTCAGTCATATCCCACTTTGCAGCTTTCTTCAGGGTGACCACAGAATCCTCACTTTGCATCAATATTATTCTGATTCCCCTAGTGAAGGATACTGTGGCATGCAATTAAGATCCTACCATAGGAGAATAAGAATAAATAAAAATTCCTGTCATTCAATACAGGTCACTCCTGTGTTCAACAGGCACATTTGCAGGTGTTGCCGCCTGGTCATATGACAGTGGAAGAGCTTCAGTCAGCATTTTCTGTGGTGGAAGAGGAAGTGTGTGCATTTGACAACAAGTCAAGGGAAGGAGGAATCACCAGACTGCATAGAGGAACAGGATATTGTAAATTCCATACTACCACTTCAACTTCAGTCAGACGGTGGCAATCAAGATAGACATTATGATACCACTTCTATGGCAAGGCTGAAACACAACTTTGTCGAAAACACTGAGACCAAGAAGGACAATATCATGAGACCACATGCAACCCCAAATATGTATTCTTCATCCAGCTACCAGCCCCTACTGTTACACTATAAAACATGAAAAAGAGTCACTGGAGAGTCAGACCACCAGTACCCAAATGGCACATACAAAATGCAGACTTATCATCAGTGTCCCCATTTGCCATTGTGCCAGGTCAATGTCACTGAATCATTTGAGGGTGGCCAGATGTATTTCAGGTCATATGATGTCTGGAAACACTTTTCTGCAGATATTTTAAATATGTTCCACTTCTGGAACCAACCTGCAACACTTGCAGACCTCTCCAAGTGGCGCTAACATGGGCCATTTATGGACTCACTAAACGAGAACACATTTCCTCATTCCAGAAGGCTTTACATTGGCTCCCTGTGAAACAGACAATCAGGCACAAGATCTTATCTTTGACCTACAAATGCATACACAGAGCAGCTCCCCAATACCTCTTGGACAGGATATCTGCTAAACAACCCACTAGGTCTCTACGATCCAGTGATACTCTCTCATTGATCCAACTGCGCTACCGCTTGGAGAAATTTGGTGGTCGAAACTTTGAAGTACAGGCATCCAGGGAATGGAAATCACTCCCGTTGAACATAAATGCATCCTCTTCTCTGATGATTTTTAAGCAATCAGAAAAAACTCTTCTTTTTAATTTGGTCTAACCTCTTCTTCTGATTCTGCCCCCTCCATTCTCCCCTTTGCACTCTGAGGCGTGTAGGCATGTAGCGCATAACAAAAATTTTAATAAATAAATACATGTTATCCTATATTTCAGATTAGTAAAGCACAGTCCTTCACCTGTAGACATCATGGCGCTGGAGACAAAAGTACAAAAGTGACTGATAATTTACAAATGATGTCAGGATCACATTTATAAAGGGAATACAGATTAAAAAAGCTTACTTTTTTAAAAATCTATTTGCAAAACAGGGGATGTCATTACAGATCCTAATAGCTGAAAAAGGGAGCTCACATTTGTATTGTAAGTTGGGAAAGTCTACAACCTCCCGCTTAGAGATGGAAATTCAGGGAACGCTTAGAAGATGAAGGGAGGAAGATCTGAGAGTACGGGAAGGAGAGTATTAGTTACATTTACCCCATAGAAATCATGGACCAGTTCCACGAACGGAATGATGAGAGCTGTATATTGCAGTCCATGGGAAGCTGGTGGAGTTGATAAACATGAATGGAAATGTCATCAAATATGTGCAGAGAGAAAGTCAGACATGCTGCAGTGTTCTGAATGCACGGTAAGCATGTAATCTGGAAATTCGGCTCGCCGCACTAAAGAGTTATAGTAATTCAGGCACGCAGATGCAAAATGCATCAACAGAAACAATACATTGTACCCCTGGATAGAATTTCAGAAGCTTATGAAGGGTCAAATTCTTACCACAATACTTTGCTGGATCTCAACAGGAAAGATCAAAGTCGATGGCCACCCCAAGTTTGCAGAAGACAACCTTCTGGGGTAGCTTTAACATAATAGAATACGACCAAAACTTGATATTAATACATTTTTCAAAATAAGTTATGGACTAAGCAGGGCCTCATTACAAGTTTGGCGATGCAGGAGAAAAGTGGCAGTAATTCTTTTACCATGACTTTTCTCACACCGCGAAATTACAAATTTTGGTGGATTTACCGCTGGAAGAATTACTGTGTGTGGTAAATCCACCAATTTTCAGAGGAAAAGTGGCAGATTCAACTCCAGCATGTTGCTGAAGGTAAATTTTGCACTTTACCTCCACAAATCACAGATATTCCACACAGTAATTCCTCCACAAATCCCTATGGAGTTCAATGGACTCCAAAAATAGGGAATTAGCACCATTTGTATTCCTCTGGTAACTCATCGGGACCGAGTGGAAGTACCGGTAATTCCATTCGGCTGTATTTCGGTGGATTTATCACCGAAATACCACCAAACTTGTCATGAAGCCCATGTTATTTTTTCAAATAAGTTGCCTCGAATTTAAATGAATGAGTTTGTGCTCTCTTTCTTTCTGCTGTTGTAAAATGGAATGAGCAGCTTCGAGCCACCACTTCGTCCGATGGATAAGTGAAATGAGAGATTAGTTGACCAATACTTCCGGTCCAGTGATGAGAACCTCACTCGTTCAGACATAGTCCACTGTCGAAATGATGGTTATTGTTGTAACTTGGGTACTAAAGATGCTGCAAAAACAGGTATAGTGAGTGCAGGTTTGACAGTTTACATCCCTTCGCCTCTGAGTTTATTTTTTTTTTAAAGAACACTTCATTCGAAATACTGCATTTGAGGTTTTATACTTCTTCCCTAAAGACACAAGGATGATGTTTTGATTAATGCTTATTGTTAACCTGGTTAGATCAAGGTCAATATGGCAGTTTTATTCCCTTTAAGCTCATTCTTGAACTCTGTATGGGAAGAAAATCCCCTATATTTACTCTGTAATGATTTTGATATTAAATTAGTTGCCACAGACATTGAAGATGAAAACATTTCTCAAAAATCTATTTGTGGGTCAGGGGTTTATGGTGGTAACTTTGAATAAGTTCAAATGTTGCCAGGCAATATCTTTGTGAATGCCAATGCTTATCATCCTGGGCCTATATATAGCAAATGGGAGTGGGTCTGGTCATTGTACATTTAAACATACCTTTCTGAAGGGAAGGCTTAGAAGTTGTTTGGACATCACAGCATTAAATCTACAACATTTTATGAATGTGCAAAGTTCGGGATTTTAGATTGCCCAGATACAAGCCTGCTTGAAAATTCTCCATATTGGCCCCTCTGTATAAGAAAGGATTGTGTGATTACCCTTAATATTAGAGATGAATTGGACTAGACCTGGCAATTTACCTGGGAACCTTTCAACTCTATTCATTTTTTGGCCCACTCTCACTTTCATTATTAATGAGGCCAACAATAGGCAAATCACACTTTCTCTTACCAACAAAGGAAGCCATCGAGCCCAAACTGTCAGGCCAAAGCCCTCTGCATGAGAACACGAACGACACCAGATAATCGTTAGACCTCACTGGACACCACAGGGACAGCTTGGGGCCCTAGGCACAGCACAGCCAATAAGGTACCCATGTCTCTGCACACCCGTGCTTCTCCGGGCAACCTTTCAACATTGAGAAATGATGGTATGAATTCCTGGATTTAAGTATAACAAATAGCAATTGCCCTGGACAGCTTTCTATACCATCATTTTGCAGACCACAGGCACAATGAAGTATTCCATGATTAACATTTGCTCATGGATCCTCCCCTTACATTTCCGAATGCAATTTCTTATGTATTTCTTGCCACAAGTACATAATACAACACAGATCATGTACATTGTTTCACAGTTGATGAAACTGATATTCCAAAGGGGCTTTCCTTTAGACAGTACTATCACTGTGTTTTGTTCAGCGTATATGCATAAGGTTTGCAGCATCCTCATTTAAAAAAATCCCGGGGTTTTATTAGATAGCCAGTGTCCTGCATCCTCTTTAACTACCTGCAAATAACTTGGACTAATAAACTCTTGCATTGTCTTGGATGTATTTCGTAATATCTTTGTCAAGTAATAAGATTTTATATAGGTCATTATTGTTTCTTGCAAACTTATTGATGAGCCTGATGTGCCTGCTTTTTATTTTATTTTTAGACTTTGAAGTTAACTGTTTGGCCCCAGTGTTCTTTTCTTCAATTTTATCAGCTGTCAGGAATAGCTCTTGATTATAACGTCATGGAACGGACCATTCAGTAGTTATAATTTCATTTTCATGTATTTCTGGCACACTACAAATCCTTTTTGTCTGCGAAACATCTCCGATAGGGATATAATTAATTTTCACATGTAATACTGTATTTGCCTTGCTTTTGTTTCTGGAAATTCTGCAGTGCAACGTTGTACCCTCTACAATCAAGTGTAGGTCATTTAAGTCAGTTTCGCCTGGCTACGATTCATAGTTAAAGACCCTTGCTGGTCATTACTATTTAAATCTACATAGAAAATCATCAATTCATCTATAAATACATTTCAAACGACAATGATGACATCCAGCAATCTTTCTCAGAGAATATGTCTTTTCTCAAGCAAAGGCATGAACAAATTAGCTAACAAAGGGACACATCTCACACAAATTGCAGCCCCTTATATTTGTTTAAATAAGTTGCCATTAAATAAAAAAAAGCCACCCTTCAATGTATTCTACATGTCAAGAGTCAACTGATTGTGGGAGTAACCACTAGGCGACTTTAAATGCAGAAAGTGCTTTACAGTTTTCAGACACAACAGGCCGGATTTACAAAGCGTTCAATTGCACTTTCCCATTGAAAAAAGCTTTTGTATATCAGGCCTAATATCTGTTTAGTTGATGTATGTAATGTCATTACATTAAAGGTGACCAATATATAATTGGGCTTATTATGATATCCGATTGCTATAATTATGATTTACTTTGTATGTGTGCAGGTTTATGAATGAAAGTTCATTCGAAAAAAAACTTGATGACCAATGCAAGACCTCAACCAACCTGCTCTATAATATAAAACTGTTTAACTTTCTCACCTCTACTCAATACCACTTGTAAATATTTGCCTGTTTTTTATGTGCCTTATCTATGTCCCTGTCCTTATCTATTGCCTGTATATTTATGCCTGAGTAATATGTAACATGTAAGTATGGCGCCTAGTTGCCACATATGTAAATATCTGCCTGTTATCTATTGCCTTATCTATGTCTATATGTTGTCGTTATATTCATGCTGTGTAACATGTAAGAATAGCGCCTGGTTGCCCAAGGGCTCGGCTGCGCTTTACAAATAAATAAATACAAATACAAATGTATATTTTTGTTTCCATACAACTTTTCATATTTTTCATATTTGTTATTAGGGAAATCCATGCTGTTTCTTAATTAAGATGGCTTTTCCATCACAATAAGATCCAATTTGAGATCTATTTGTATAACTACTCTGTGAGAGTACCTATGGCATTCATTATTGGCCTCAGAGGTGGTAATAAAGATTTTCCAGATGTCTGACAAACTATTATACAGTGTATTGTTGTTTCTTGTGAACTTATTGATGCGCCTGATTTCCTAGCAATTTATTGCTCTTTTTAGTCATCAGACCAGAGATAATATTTCTTGTCCTGAACTTTTGGCAAAACATATAACCAGGATAGCATGGGATTTTTTTTTGTATAGGTCCCAATTGTTCTTGTTTAATGATCTATCCCGAAGATCTAATTTATTGCTAGTTCCTATTTGTACAGATTGTATGGGATCTTCTTTTAACTTTATTTGACAATTTCCTACATTCCAATGCTCCATTGCTTGTGCTACAAAACAGCTCCTATTAAGAATAGTTACATGTCCTCCCTTGCCCTCCTTTCTAATGACAAAATGTTTGTCCATTGACCATCTTTATATCCTTGGAAAGTTTTCTGTGTGTGATGCTTTTGAATGCTCCCATTTCATGAGATCTTTCACTACTAACTAGCAAAAAATGTGTCCAGCAAGTTTCCATTTTCAGTTGGCGTGTGATCCCAGACCTTTCCTCTAATCTCAATCTTTTGAAAATAGTCTCTTTCTAATTTCCTCAAAATATCTTCTGGAGCTATGTATATTTATGAATGTATTTTTCAATATTGGTGATGTATGTGATTTTAACCATGGAAACAGCCAATGGGCATGCAACACGAATTAGCTGATGAACTGAGAATGGATCACAGCAATTTCAAAAGCTTGGACCTCACTAATTACTAACAATTGTAATGGGACTATTCCTGTGTGTGTGTGTGTGTGTTTGTGTCAATGAGTGTATACGCCAAAGGATCTAAAGAGTGTCTTTCATTGAATTTTAATTTTAATAGATCTAAATTACAGGTTGGTGCCCCACACATACTTTAAATGTTTTCTATATTTTAATTGTGGAACCCCATTTTTTGGGATATACCATATATGTTGTTTTGCAACTAAAACACTACTTTTAAACCCATTAGTGCAGGAAGTCGGTAGCAACCAAAGACGTTAGTAATCAGTTGGCTGGGAACATGGGCAGAATCTGCCAGCGACTACCCACATTCTCTGAGCCACCCAAGTGCCTTCCCCACGTGTCACCGTATTTTCTTTTCTTCCATTCTCCCTCGCCCCTTCCACCTCTTCCCTTACTGTCCACATCATTATAGGAACAGAAAAGGGACTGAGCCCCTTTTCTGTTTCCCATGGCGGTGGGCATCTTTTTTTTTTTTACAGGAGATTGGGCATGTGCCCTTCACTCTGAGCCCATCTCCTGTCAAAAAATACTTTAAAACTACAAGCCCTCACCCCACCCTGGAGCATGCCTCGATGTGTGAACAGTTATCACCCTCTTCTTTTGGGGCATTTAGGGCTCGGGCTAGCAGGCAATTAACTGCTTTCTATGCCCCCCAAACACAGGGTTTTGCTTAAATAGATCATCTCTAGTCACATCTCCAACCCTGGATGGATCCCTATCCACGGTCCACTGATGGCAACCTCTGGCCTGGAATCTAGTACATGTATGTCTTGATTCCAATTGAAAATTGTGGTTTAAACTACCATTTCTTCTGGCACATAGCAATTCACCATATGGACATCTCCATTTAAAGGTAAGATAGTGTAGACTAGTGACATGCAGGGTTGAGTTGCATGAAGTGTCTTTTTTTAAATAAAGGTTTTTGACTCGATTATTAGCAATCTTGATTTTAAGTGCCAAATAATGAATGTCCACATATATAAACATTTATATGTAAAATGTAGATTTACATTCTTTGAATTCAAATACTCAACATATTATTTGCAGGTTTCCCACATTCCCTTTCCACATCATCTATATAATGTAGCCACATCGTTGTGATTTCCATCCTTTGCTCCCTATTCTCTGCAAAATGCCATGCTTGTTCCCAGCATTTAATGATCCAAGGGAGCAACATGTGAGTTAATCGCAGTGTACACTATAAAACGATGCCCATATGTTCTAAACATCCAATGGACCTGTCTTACAAAATTATTATTATTTTTAAAATGTATTTTGTTTTATTTAAATGTGTACACAGTTCAAACAAACTTTAACAAAACTCAATCACTATTAACATACATGTCATAACATACACACATCATAATACATTATACAGTATCAATCCTAAAAGACCCACTGCTTTCCAATAAATACCTTATGAAGCATAAACGATGTTGTACAAAAATTCCTATTAAAGAACTGAAAATAAAAATAGCTAAAAATGTATAAAGTCCACACCTTCGACTTTCATGTTTACAGTCTTTCCCAGAGACTTGTTTTCACTTTTAACACACCCAACTTCATTCCCTTGTTCCTTTACTGTGTTTGAAGGATTTTTGCACCCAATGCCACACCCAATAAAGTGCAATGTGGAGAGTCTCTGATTCGGAATTCAGACAATAAGTCCAAAAAGCACCTGACTTAATTGAATCATAATTGTGAATTCATTTCTCAAGCGTGCTCATGTATACCGTTCCTAGCATTATGCATTCAGTAAGCACATGCTTTGCTGTCTCCAACTAGTTCAGGAGTAGACACAGTCAACAGAATCTCTTCTCCCGTGGTATACCAAGTTGCGTTCTTTGGCGAGAAAGTAATGGGAGTTGGTTCGTGCGTAACTTCAGCATAAAAGCAGTTACTGCAGGGCTTGGGCTTTGCAGCAGATACTGCTGTGTTTTCAGGTATCAATGGGTTACCCAAGCCACAGCACTATAATTGAGCAGCTTGGATAAATGCAGAAAATGTTTGTTCGAATCCACAGGTTATTATGCATAGAGGCCTTTAATACTCCAAGATTTCTCCAAGATTCAGGCTGAGACACCCAACTTATAATTTTGAAGAAGTCGAAATGTAACTCCTCAAAATTGTTCCCGCACCCAGCCCCCTCAAATTTATGACAGCTTCCCAATTCACTCAACACAGGGCACTCTGGTGTCATTCTGAATTTAATATATACGTTCCCCCTCCTTTTGAGCAGCTGTGTACTTAAAGAAACAATCCCTAACTCAAAATGCAGGTATTCCATGGGGGCTCTAGAGGGCAGGTTGAGGGCCTTCCGCATGAAGAAACCCTCCAGTCAATTTAGCCACCCCACTTCTCCCATTAACAAAGCCTCTAACCCATATAATACCATTGGGCAGAAGCATTGTTTATAGAGTATTAGTATCCTCTTAATAGTGTAATCAGCTGTCTTTCTGGAAAATTTGCACAAGAGCAGCGTCAATTGCCTTGCCTTTCTTATTTTAGTGCTCTTTATAAGCTGGTAACTATTATCATAATACATCTCCGAACCCAGATACATATAACTGTTTACGTACTCAATTCTGCCGAACAGGGTAATCATCTCAAGTTTATGTAACTTTTTCCTGTAATCAACACACTTTTTGTTTTGGAAACATTTATTGACCGCTTATTCTCTAATGCATAAGTATAATTCCATGACCATATGTTTATTCCCTCTGTAAGTGTGGTCTAATACCACAAGGTCGTCAGCATAAAGCATGCTCACCTCATGCTCAGCACTTGGTTTAGGGGCGAAATTAGAACTAGCTAACAGCTGTAGCAGAAGGTCCCTCAGGTAGATATTGAACAGCACAGGAGCCAGCACACAACCTTGCTTTACTCCCCTGCTTATACCAATCTCTTCCTGACATGCCACAGCAATTGTCCGGTCTCACACGGGCTGTGGTATTCATGTACAAAAGCTGGAGTGCATATACTAGTCAATCTGGGCATCCCATTCTCGTCATTGTCTGCCACAATAGTTCTCGGTCAACATGATCAAATGCTGCTTTTAAATCCACGAACGTTGCATATAGTGAAGGTCTGTTCTTTCCTACAGCTCCCGTCATGAATCTGTCCAGCAGCCTAATATTATGCGTTGTGGAGGACCCAGGGCAGAAGCTCGTCTGGTATTTACAAAGGACCCCCTTGATCTTTGCCCATCCCTGCAGTTCCTTTAGCAGAAAAGACCCCAAAGTTTTTCCTGTGACAACATGGACAGCAGCCTATAGTTGTCCAGAATATTCCTATCACCCTTCTTGAAAACCGGAACAAGTATTAACTGCCGCCATGAAGTCAGCACCTTATGGTCAAAACAAACCCTGCTCATACATCACCAACAGGATCCTCACCCATGCCTTGGGTGCCTTTTTCAATACCATGTCAGCCAACCCATTAGGTCCCTGTGTAAAAGCAAAAGGAAATATTGATGCTGCGTACCCCAAAAGGAAATACACCAAACACGGGCTTATAAAGATTCACAGATCTTTATTCAAATAACTGTACAGTTTACAAAGAAACAAAGTATCAGATAGCTATCTGGCCCCCAGTACATCACAGCGAATACCAGCCCTTTTGGTGTGAGAAGTGAGAGGTACTGGACGTTTAAACATTTACACTTTTTGTACAGTTTTGATCATAATGTCCAGCACCCCTACAGGTTAATAATTCTCGGTCTTGGGTTCATGCTGAGTTCACTTCTAGTTTGTCCAACTATATTCATATGGATTATTTCCAGTTTGTACATCAACAAGTCACAATGGCAACAGTGTATCTTTGGATTTAACATTAAGTCTTAACAAACGTCCTATACAATGTAGTTCAACAAATGTCCACGTTCAGTATTTAGACAGCATTGTATTTGATGTATTTCCGCGGATCGGACTTGTTGGCGCAGGTAATCCTCTGTCTATAAGTCAGACATGGGACAAGGTCTCTTTACTCAACTCAAACATTCGGCCAACAGACAGTTTAGACATTAACTTGTATTCAAAGGTCGGGACGGCTAAGTTACAAGCGGCAAACACTGTCCACCATTTTAGAACACAGAACTACTTTGGAATGGAAATCAAAATGGCGGACGGACCTAAAATGGCAGCTAAATCGATCTAAGATCGGAACTTTGCAACGCGGATTTCTTCGCAGAGCGACTGGCCTTAGGCCAATATATACAATAAAGGAGGCACGATATCATATACCGTTTAACAAACCCTCCTTTTGGCCTAAGCCAATCGCTAAATTACTTCTACCCACTTTGCAAACAACTCCACGTCTCAATGTCCATACATCCTGAATCACTATCAGAGATATCAATTGCCATGAGGTCAGAAACTGAGATTTCCTTTAGCACGAATTTGTTAGATATTTTTTCTGGGGCGTATACCTTGTGCCCTAATGTACCCATCGCTTCTGCACAACATCCTCCTTCCATCGAACACATACCAGGAAGACATTGTATACAACAGCAGAAAAACACCTGGATACCTAAAATAATCAGCAAGACCGAAAATAGCTTCCATCCCCAAGATCGTAGGAGGTCCCAGAACCAAGCACTAAGATCCCAGTTTCCCTCGGGAACATGTACTTCTGAACTGAGAACATGCAGATTTTGAATCGCCCTAAAGATAGTTGGGAGGAATCTGGCATGAAAACACAGCAAGCGGACCACACTAATTTACATACCCCACCACGCTCAGCCAGGATGACATCTAATGCCATCCGCTTCTGAAGTGCCACTAACCTTATTGCTTTCTGTTCTAACGTCATATTATAGAGTATGTCAGTGGTCCGGTTGATGGTCCTCTCCAGTACTCTAGCTAGTCTCCTGATATCTTCAGAGTTCAGCATTTGTCCCCAAAATGGCACAACGGATTTAGCTACAGTATCCCCATTCTCATCCCTCCGTGGACAAGCCTTTGACACTTCTATAGTGCTAGCAATGGATACCCCGGGTAACAGAATCCCTAAATAACAGGTTCCCTGCCAATCCCTGGGTAACCATGGAAATGCTACATTACCGCAAACAAAGAAGACAGGTTTGCCTACATACAAAGGTCTGTCCTCACTAGTCAAATTTGCAAAGTTGGCGCAACCCTTGAAATCACCCATTGACTGAGTACAATTCCTCTCTATGCAGAAAGAAACTGAATCGGGACTGTGGTTGACCGTATAAGAAGGTGGTGTGGCATCCCTATTGCCTATAGGAGCCATCTTGAAAGAGATCAAAGATTGAAAAGGACAGGACAGTCTGTCAGAAGGCGTAATAGAAGCAACATTAGGCTTGCTCCTATTTGCAAAGAGTGAGCATCCCAGGAGCATTAGAACACGTTTGATTTACTCAAAAAATCATTCAGGTTACTTCCATCAAAGTTCCCTGAGACGCTATCATTCCATCGGTCAAAGAACAATGCTCTAAGAGAAGCATAGCAAGCAGTTGTCAAAGGTAAGGGATGAATATACCAACCCAGCCCCTTATCCCCGTGTTTCGGTAAATGCGAACAGACCCAACAATTGGACTTTTTAAAAATGGCATGTGTAGAATTCATAATGAGTAGCAGAGTGTTGTTGTGGTAACTCTGTCTGTGCTGAGAGTCTCTAGGAGATAGAGTGTGCAGATGCACGAAAGGAGTAGAAACAGTAGGTACATTTTCAGTGGGTAACACATTTTTGAACTGATGTACTTCTTCTAGATACCAGAATCCTAAAACAATGACTATTGTAAAACCAGTTAACATTATCACAAGAAAACAATACGTTTTCGGGGCCCACATATTCGATCGTTCTTTTTCGTGGCTGGTCACACAGTCTCTTATCTGTTCCGTACGAGCGGGAGCGGTTGCAGGCATTGTATTCTTCAAACGATTCGCACCAGAGTTATTTGCTGGCGATCTCCAGACCGAGCGTCTTCTTTGTCCTTTCACAAACCCTAGCCAACAGAATCCCCTTATATACAAATGATCGGGCCAAAAAGGCAAGCCCTTTGATGATTTTCCTTGATGGCACAGCCAAACCGTGCAGTAAGTCTACATCCTCGGACGCAGATCGACCTTGTGATCCCTAGTACTGAATGATCTGTGAACAACGTTTCGTGACTCCCTGATGGAAGCGGCGAATGCAAAGCAAGATCGGATACAAGATTCAGAGCAATTTTTGAAAACGGAACTGTTGGAGAGTGTGGAGATGAAGTGGTTGTTTCCCCAGGCCCCACGGGCTCAATGAGAGTCTCCGACGCACTCTCGATGCTGGTTGCTGCTTCGTGATCGTTGGTTACAGCATTGGTGAGGGGTTCTGTATCTTCTGTAGAGTATGCAGAGGGTACGGAATTCTTTTGATGTGGGATGCGTGGATCCAGTGCTTCTTGCCTGCTACCCGCACCACAGTCTGTGTGACCAGGAGGACCTGTTGGGGGCCCCTCCAACGAGGTACGAGGCAAGAAGATTGCTCAAATGCTTTTGTGAGGACCCAGTCTCCCGGCTGTATGCTGTGACCGGAGCCCTCGTATCTGACAGATAAAGCCTCTTGCACCTGGTGATCAATCAAATACAGATTTTTTGTTAACTGGCCACATTAATCAGAAAGAAGTACATTTTCGACATCTTGTAAAGATCGAGGTTTGGGTACATTCCAAATGTTAGCTGGCCTACCCATGACCACCTCAAAGGGAGAGAGCCCAGTCTTAGTTTGAGGAGTCGTGCTCATGGACAATAACACGATCGGTAAGGCGTCCGGCCATTTTAGTTTGGTGCCGGCACACGTCTTTGCAAGCTTGTTCTTGATGATGCCGTTGTGTCTCTCTACTAGTCCAGCACTCTGTGCGTGTCTAGCCGAATGGAACCGTTTATCGATCTGTAATCTCGTACATATCTGCAGAATTACAGTAGCGATAAAATGTGGACCATTATCCGACCAGATGACTCTTGGCAAACCAAATCTTGGAAAATATTCCTTCAGCATGGTCTTTGCGGTGGTCATAGCGGTGGCATCTTTGACGGGAAAATCTTCGACCCATTTGCTAAAGGCACAGATAACAACTAGTACATATTTAAAGTTGTTACAACGGTCCATTGCTAGTCAAAATGGATTACTTGAAAGGGGACAGAAGGTGGGCCAAAACTACCCCTAGGAGTCGATGTGCCCTTTCCCACATTATGCTGCAGACAAATCATACACCCTTGAACGAAGCGCTCAGCTACCTTAGGGATTTAATCATTTACCCACACATTTTGCAACATTTTAGTGACCTTACAAGCACAAATATGGGTGGGACCATGAGCCATAACAACCATCATCATAATATATACGTCAGGCAGTAACCATTTCCCTGCAACCTTGTCCACCCAACACCCGTCATCGTCCAATTTCGCCAAACCTTCAGCCCACTTCTTAGATTCCTCTAACGTGGCATTGGCTTGAATGTTCTTTATGGATTCTATACCCTCATCCAAAGTACAGGCATTTGTGGCTTCCCTTGAAGTATACATTTCTGAAGAGAGATCAGTGGCAGTCTGTTTGGCTATCTGGTCAGCGAAAGCGTTCCCCTTTCCTAGATTATCTACAATCTTCTGTTGTACTGCACATTTTATAATCGCTAGCTGAGTAGGGAGTGCAAGCGCTGAGAGTAACCGTACTATCTAGGAGCCATGCTGGATTTTAGTGCCATGTGAGGTCAAGAACCCTCATTCTGCCCAAAGTCTACCGAAGTTGTGAACCACCCCAAAGGCATACCGACTGTCAGTATATATATTTACGATAATCCCTTCGGAAAGTTCACAAGATCGGGTCAATGCTATAATCTCTGCGGCCTGCGCAGAGTTATGCGTGATTCTGTTGGTCTCCACGACCGTGCTCAATGTGGTGATTGCATAAGCAGCTGTGGATGTACCATCCGGAAGTTTGAAACAGGAGCCATCACAAAACAGCTCCCCTTGTGGATTGTTCAAAGGAATGTCTCTTAGATCGATTCTACCTCTGGTCTCCTGTTCTGTAGTGTAAAGGCAGTCATGTAACTCTTCGTCACTGCAAGCAGTTCCTTGCGGGAAAGGTAAAAGTTCAGCCGAATTAAGGACACAACACCTCTTTATTTGGATGTGCGGTGCACACAAGATCATTTCATATCTCGTTAATCATGCGGAGGTGAGGTGTTGTGTTTGTGTTCTGTTTAATAGAACATCTACAGAGTGAGGTACAATCAAGGTTAAAGCATGGCCTAGGACCATTCCCTCGCTCTGTTTTACGGATGCAGCTGCAGCAGCGACAGCTCTCAAACATCTTGGCAAAGCGCATGCTACAGGATCAAGGGCGGAAGAAAAGTAGCCGCACGGCTTATTCTTCCCTCCGTGTTCCTGCGTTAATACAGCCAAAGCACATCCATCACATCCATGCACATACAACAAAAAGGCCTTTTCATAGTTTGGTGTGCCCAAAACTGGTACCGAGCACAATGCAGTCTTGAGCAGATCAAATGATTGCTGGTGTTCCAAGTTCTACGGGAATGGCGAAGAAATGCCCTTCTTCGTCAGAGCCAACATTGGTTTAATCACTAAGGAGAAGTTCGGGATCCACTGTCTACAGTAAGAAGCCATTCCTATCAAGGTTCTGACTTCCTTCTGTGTATTTCGGACAGACATGCTAGAAATGATTTTTATCCGTTCAGGCGTCAACCTTCTTCCCTCCTTTGACAAGCGATAGCCTAAATAGGCGACCTCCTGTTGACAATATTGAAATTTGTTAAGCGAAGCTTTGTGTCCATGTTGTGCTAGGTGGATAAGCAACAACACAGTGCCCTCCTTACAGGCACTTTCTGAGTCAGCAGCTAAGAGAAGATCATCTACATACTGAAGCAGTGTAAAAGTAGTGGGCAACTCAAGTGTGTCGAGCTGCTCTTTCAAAGCCCTACTGTAGATGCTAGGACTTTCCGTGTAACCTTGCGGTGCACGGGTAAAGGTAAACGAGCGTCCCCCTAAGGTGAACGCAAACAAGTACCTACTGTCCTTTCATATAGTGATACTAAAGAAGGCGGTCTTTAGATCCACCACACTAAAGTGAGCAGCTGAAGCCGGAATCATGGTTAATATTGTCGTTACATCAGGCACAATTGGAAATTGTGGAGCAACAATCTTATTGATAGCACGTAAATCAATAATGAAACGAAAGGGAATCGCATTATCATCTTTTTGCACACAGGCAAATCGGACTATTGCACAAACTACCTGCAATTTCCTCTATCACCTCTCGATGCACAAAATCGGAGACTGTGCATTTCAAAGCTTGCTCACCATCGACTGAAATCTTATACTGGGGAATATGTGGCAACTTCACTCCATGTTTCAAAATAATCTTAACAGGCTCAATTTGCAAAACACCGACATCATTGTCGTCAATTGCCCACAAACACTCCAGAACATCACTAAATTCCGGCGGCAAAGGTCTGGTTAAGAATTGAGAGACGGAAAGTTGTTGTGGTGAAATCGTCAAATGCACTCCATCAGAAGAACAATGAATTACCGCATTTAATTCCTTCAACAGATTCAACCCCAACAAATTCTCTCCACAATTCGTGATCAAGAGGAATGGACAGTGGTCCGTAAATGGACCCAAAGAAATAGGTACCGGCGAAGAAACCGACAGACAACTGGTGTGCCAGAAAACCCTACAGAAACATTGGTTTGCCCTGACAGTGGAATGTTTGGAACCCGTGAATGGTCAATGGAACACTTCTGTGCCCCTGTATCTATCAAGAATAGATGTTTCCTATTTCCCACTATCATCTCAACGTAGGGACCTTTCTGATTAACGAGAATAGGCGTAGGTTCCAAACCCTGCTTCGGGCAATCCTAGTGAAATGTTTCTGTTATCCACACTTGGTGTCTGATTGTCCTGTGAAAAAGGTTGCTGTGAATCCTGTGAAAACTGACTTCTATCAGGACACCCTGCAGCTGGGTGGCCTCTGGATCGTCTACCCATATTCCCAAATGTGTTATTCGATCTCTGCTGTAGGATCGGGCATTGTGCACGCCAATTAGCCTCTTGTCTGCAATAAGCACACTGGTTTATGTTTACAGGACCCAACGGCACATTTCCCTGTGCAACATACTGACCCCTAAATTGCGAATTACCCCCTCTAGGGCCTCTAACAATTTGCTGCAATAATACTTTTGTCTTTAAGTCACCTTTTCTCTTTTCAACTCTTTCCTTTTCGTGATTGACACGATTCTCATAGTACTGAGCCATATGCAGTACTTCTGACTGAGACTTTGCTTGCCAAGCGCTCTCTGAGGACATAATTTGCGACTGGATGTCAGGCAGCAATCCACACACAAATTTGTCCACAAATAGTCGTTTCCCAGACTCTGTGCTTAAATCTTGCCCAGTGTAATCTGAAAATACCTGTTCGAACCGATTAAAGAACTCGGTAGCACCCTCAGACTTTCCTTGGACACAGGAAGTAAGCTTGTCCCAAATAATCCTTCTTTCAGGAATTATAGTTTTCAATTTCATAACTATTCTATCAGGCAAAGTTACTATTGCCTGTGGTGGTCTCTCACCAGCTGGCCTTTCTCTATCAAGTCTAGCCATATTATCCCATGAGTCTCCTAACCCTGGTACATCATCTTCAGTCCTAATCTGCTTCCATAAATCAACAGGCAGGAGTACGGGAAATAACAAATCAATATCACTTAAGTTGAATACTGATGACTGCAAGATAGACTCTATTTCTTTGAAGAACCCTGTCGGATTCTTCCTAATATCGGGAATAGATTGTTTAATGGTGTTCACTTCCTATCTCGAGAACTGGACATGAACAAACTGTGACACATAATGTGCAGGAATATCTTGAGCAACTGCACCTGTTGCAGGATCAGCGGGAATCTCAACTTTTTGGACAAATGTCGGAGGAACCTCTCTCATAGGCAACTGAGATGTAGGCAACTCCGAACGCTTACTAAGCAACAGAGCTAGATCGAGTGCTAAAGCAGTCGAAGAAGTGTCAAATGAAAAAGCCCTCTTATAAATACTCAATAACTCTGTGGGACAACAAATCTTTCTTTTTACGCATTCATCCTGTAGGTACTCTACCATTATCTGTATCACTTTCCTCTGCATTTCGGTGTATACTGACTATACGTGTCATGTACTTCAACAGGAGTTATTGACGTGTCTGAGATCCACCTAATCGCATCTTTTGTACAAAGTCGTGTCTCCTCATTTATCAATTTACGACAAGGAAAGTACTGTTTCTGTACAAATATAGCGTCCAAACTATCACCATCTATATCTTCATTCCTTAACCTTTCCAGCTCCCTTCTATACACAAAAACACTCTCGACATGCTCTCGTGCTTGCTCCGCAGTATCTCTAGAGAATGCTAAAGTATTCAGATCCCTTAACCCTTGTGGGAGATCTATATCATTTAGCCTGTTCCACATTACATATAAATTAATTCCTAACCCTTCAATAAAAACGTTTTTCTCAGGAAAATTGTCCAAATTACAGAGTGTGGCAAGAACACCCCTCTCCATGCGATGCTTAGCCCATGCAGTCAATTCATGCTTTCTCTCTGAAGTCACAGTATTACGAGTTACAACCCTCGATCCCGCTCCCCGATCTACTACAAGCGGTATAGAACCACTTGGAAGAGGGAGAGTCGGCAAATTTTGTACATTCGGAAACAGAGGTACTATCACTGGCACAGCAGGCACAGGTGGAGGAGCTGGTGGAGGAGCAACGACAAGAGGAGGAACAACAGCCGGAGGAAGAGGAACATTAAGAGGAGCAATAGGAGGAGCAGGAGGAGCTACGGGAGGATAAATAACAGCAGGAAGAGGCAAAACAGCAGGAAGAGGAACATACGGAGGTGGCGCAGTGGCACCAGGCCTTTGTTCATTTAAAAGTTTGTCAATACACTCAACGGATACATGAAAGTCTTTAGAAGTGTACATTTTCTGGATACCAAGTGAAAAAGCCCTATCCATATTCCTAACTTACTCAGACTGTTTATTCTGGTCATATAACAATGCTTTTTCGGCGTTCGTCATATGATGGCGCACATGCTTTTCTCTACTCTTAAGCTGTTGCATAGCTTCTTTCTTCCAATTCTGTAATACATCGAAAGCTGCAGGTCTAGCCTTTTTCTTCAATAATATGGATTCTAAGTATTCAATATGAGGAATTTCAAAACTACCATTGATTGGCCACTGAAGTTCGGAAGCATGTCTAGTTTGTGCCAAATATCATTAAATAATATACTACCAATGCCGTGCTTACAGTACATAGTACACGCCGGCGACCCCTCCATTGGTGCCGGTCGGCCAAATTCCAAAGATTGTCTATCACTGCGGAATAATGCCCTGAAGCAGGCAGACAATTTCCCAGGCATATCAGAATACTGGTGTTACCTGGTTAGTAATTGCACTTGCAAGTGTAATACCCCAAAACAAATGATCAGGGTACTAAAGAATCGGGTCATGACTCACCTGATCAAATCCTAAGGAGGTCCGATCGGATTACAAAGATTCTAACTAAGGTCCCACGTGGTTGGTGATTTCGGCAAATTTGCCCGCCTCGATATATGGACCCTCGTCAAGATGCCGCCTCGGACCGCGTGCTCACTGTCCAGGGATCGGGTCGTGCAGCACTGCTAAGGTGTCGCTTCTCATCCAAGATAGGAGCCCCCTTTTACACCGTCCGATCCCGGTCCGATAGCCGTGTCAACCTTCATCGAGCTGGCATCAATCTTGAGGGTCCCTATTCGGGCGCCATCTGTAAAAGCAAAAAGAAATATCGAGGTTGAGTACCCCAAAAGGAAATACACCAAACACAGGCTTATAAATATTCACAGATCTTTATTCGAATAACTGTACAGTTTACAAAGAAACAAAGTATCAGATAGCTATCTGGCCCTCAGTACATCACAGCGAATACCAGCCCTTTCGGAGCGAGAAGTGAGAGGTACTGGACGTTTAAACATTTACACTTTTTATTCAGTTTTGATCATAATGTCCAGCCCCCCTACTGTGTTCACTTCTAGTTTGTCAAACTATATGCATATGGATTATTTCCAGTTTGTACATCAACAAGTCACAATGGCAACAGTGTATCTTCGGATTTAACATTAAGTCTTAACAAACGTCCTATGCAATGTAGTTCAACAAATGTCCACGTTCAGTATTTAGACAGTATTGTATTTGATGTATGTCCACGGATCAGACTTGTTGGCGCAGGTAATCCTCTGTAAATAAGTCAGACATGGGACAAGGTCTCTTTACTCAACCCAAACATTCAGCCAACGGACAGTTTAGACATTAACTTGTATTCAAAGGTCGGGACGGCTAAGTTACAAGCGGGAAACACTGTCCACCATTTTAGAACACAGAACTACTTTGGAATGGAAATCAAAAATGGCGGACGGACCTAAAATGGCAGCTAAGTCGATCTAAGATCAGAACTTTGCAATGCGTATTTCTTCGCAGAGCGACTGGGCTTAGGCCAATATATACAATAAAGGAGGCACGATATCATATCCTGTTTAACACCCGGGCACTGGAGATTTTCAATTTCTCAATTTCCACCAGTGACTTGTTCATAATACCAGTCGGTCACCTCATATCACTATTGGGATCAACCAGCTGTTTCTGTTCCTTTTCCTCTATAAAATTATTTAAGAGATACATCACCTCCAGCGTGTTTTATGAATGTATACAGAGACTGTATCCTTGGTCACAAGCCACTTATCAGGTTCCCAAAGGATTCCTTACATATGAAAAAATACATCTTTATTGTCTTTCACAAATTTAGGCAGTGAAGTCACATAAGGAAAAATAAATGTATCGACAGATATCAACATTTTCTCACATAATGAACCTTAAGCTTAAATAATCGGTCTGCCTGGATGACTTTCAAGGTCAATAGATATTTTTGTCATGCGATAAAGACTTGGGGAGGAGGTTATGTTTGTTCTGAAGCTGGCGGGTGAAAGTGGTCGGAATAATGTGTACTGTCTCTTTTACCAATCCACCTCATGTTCCAGCATTTGTCAGGTGGAGTTCGGGAGTGGCATAGACAAACTGTGTCGGCCTCCATTTCATGTTTCAGCAAACAACTTTGGCTGCCTTACCACCATTTTCATGCTGGTGATACCACTATGAATTCACATGTAATCCGCCTGAAATGTGCACCATGTTAAAGCAGGCAGATTCTGTACAAATCCAATGTAAATGCCTCCTAAGATTGTTAATTGCAGTAAGCATTTAGAGTCTGATTCATGGAAGTGTTTTATAATGGCGCAATCCCGTAGGAAAACGTTCAATGAATCAGGCCCTTAGACTTTTCCACCAACGTAGTGAAGTATGTCCTGAAGTCAGCTACGAAAGTAGCTGTTTGCTGGCGGAGGACGCTGCGAGGATGCTACGAGGATGCTCTGAAATTAATTTGGAACGTTGGATCTATATTTCCCTATCACAGCGGTACGAACCTCTGACAACCAAGGACTCATTTGCATTTGCCCATTTGCATTTGCTCCGCCCCCCCATAGTCGAAGACTACATCACCCAGGGAACGCGTGCTCCTGAAGTAGCTACGAAAGTAGCTGTTTGCTGTTCGCTGGCTCGGGGCTCTGAGCCACGGCAAAACTATTTTTTCTTTTATATGCAATCTTGACCGCACATATATCCCTTAACACAGAGATTGTTGATGGAACGCATTCTTTTTCTTTTTAATAACACATTTTATTGTATTTTGTTACTTCAAAACAACTGCATACAATATTCAAACTTACATACGTACAACAAAGATACTACAATCATTCCCCTTTCTTAGCTAAAACACAACAGCGCAATAGCACAATAGCACGTAGCATAACAGGTCCACAGCTGGATCACCTCCATATTGTGTAATTATTGCGTATCAGAGTCCCACAGTTCTTTGCTTGTTCATTACATTGTTTGTTCCCCTTTCTGCCATTTTTTGCTGGCTTTCCCAGGGCAGCCCCTAGCTTTGTAGATTCGACGCTCGGTTACTATACATGCGTCCACATCTGTTACCCATTGGTCATATTGAAGGGTGATCTCCGGGCCCTATAATTGTGCAATATTCCTTTTGGACAGCCCTGTGGTCGTTGAGAGCAAGAGTTTTTCAAATCGGGTAATTTCTCCCTCTTCTTCAATCCCCAGTAGTAGGAGTTTTGGTTTGTTTGGGATTGGCCGGCCCATAACCCTTGACAGCCTGTCAAAGCATTTTTGCCAGAAGTACTGTATGCGTGCACATTGCCACAAGATGTGGTAAAAGGTACCCTCTTCCTGTTTACAGCGTAGGCATTTGGCATCTGTGATTTTGCCCCAGCGGTATAGTGTTATTCGGGGATAGTATATTCTGTGTAACACTTTCAATTGTATAAGCCGAATTCTGGCCGATAGTGCCGTCTCTCTGGGGTACATTAGGGTTGATGTCCATTCCTCAGGTAACAACGGGCCCACATCCCTCTCCCATTTTGCCTTTAGGCTACACAACTCTTTCGTAGCAAAGGAAGAGATTGCATTATACATGACAGATGTCGTTTTAATATTCACGCTATCTAAGACGATGTTCCTCTCTATCGGTGTGCATTCTGGCAGGTCAGCGTGGTTTTTCATATGTTTGGTGAGTGCATGGGACAGCTGTGTGCGGTGGTAGTATTCAGTAGGTGGGAGACCATGAGTGGCCGATAATTCCGCAAAGGGTATGATTTTGCCCTCTTTAATCACTTGCCCCCTTTTACACCGTCCGATCCCGGTCCGATAGCCGTGTCAACCTTCATCGAGCTGGCATCAATCTTGAGGGTCCCTATTCGGGCGCCATCTGTAAAAGCAAAAAGAAATATCGAGGTTGAGTACCCCAAAAGGAAATACACCAAACACAGGCTTATAAATATTCACAGATCTTTATTCGAATAACTGTACAGTTTACAAAGAAACAAAGTATCAGATAGCTATCTGGCCCTCAGTACATCACAGCGAATACCAGCCCTTTCGGAGCGAGAAGTGAGAGGTACTGGACGTTTAAACATTTACACTTTTTATTCAGTTTTGATCATAATGTCCAGCCCCCCTACTGTGTTCTCTTCTAGTTTGTCCAACTATATGCATATGGATTATTTCCAGTTTGTACATCAACAAGTCACAATGGCAACAGTGTATCTTCGGATTTAACATTAAGTCTTAACAAACGTCCTATGCAATGTAGTTCAACAAATGTCCACGTTCAGTATTTAGACAGTATTGTATTTGATGTATGTCCACGGATCAGACTTGTTGGCGCAGGTAATCCTCTGTAAATAAGTCAGACATGGGACAAGGTCTCTTTACTCAACCCAAACATTCGGCCAACGGACAGTTTAGACATTAACTTGTATTCAAAGGTCGGGACGGCTAAGTTACAAGCGGGAAACACTGTCCACCATTTTAGAACACAGAACTACTTTGGAATGGAAATCAAAAATGGCGGACGGACCTAAAATGGCAGCTAAGTCGATCTAAGATCAGAACTTTGCAATGCGTATTTCTTCGCAGAGCGACTGGGCTTAGGCCAATATATACAATAAAGGAGGCACGATATCATATCCTGTTTAACACCCGGGCACTGGAGATTTTCAATTTCTCAATTTCCACCAGTGACTTGTTCATAATACCAGTCGGTCACCTCATATCACTATTGGGATCAACCAGCTGTTTCTGTTCCTTTTCCTCTATAAAATTATTTAAGAGATACATCACCTCCAGCGTGTTTTATGAATGTATACAGAGACTGTATCCTTGGTCACAAGCCACTTATCAGGTTCCCAAAGGATTCCTTACATATGAAAAAATACATCTTTATTGTCTTTCACAAATTTAGGCAGTGAAGTCACATAAGGAAAAATAAATGTATCGACAGATATCAACATTTTCTCACATAATGAACCTTAAGCTTAAATAATCGGTCTGCCTGGATGACTTTCAAGGTCAATAGATATTTTTGTCATGCGATAAAGACTTGGGGAGGAGGTTATGTTTGTTCTGAAGCTGGCGGGTGAAAGTGGTCGGAATAATGTGTACTGTCTCTTTTACCAATCCACCTCATGTTCCAGCATTTGTCAGGTGGAGTTCGGGAGTGGCATAGACAAACTGTGTCGGCCTCCATTTCATGTTTCAGCAAACAACTTTGGCTGCCTTACCACCATTTTCATGCTGGTGATACCACTATGAATTCACATGTAATCCGCCTGAAATGTGCACCATGTTAAAGCAGGCAGATTCTGTACAAATCCAATGTAAATGCCTCCTAAGATTGTTAATTGCAGTAAGCATTTAGAGTCTGATTCATGGAAGTTTTTATAATGGCGCAATCCCGTAGGAAAACGTTCAATGAATCAGGCCCTTAGACTTTTCCACCAACGTAGTGAAGTATGTCCTGAAGTCAGCTACGAAAGTAGCTGTTTGCTGGTGGAGGACGCTGCGAGGATGCTACGAGGATGCTCTGAAATTAATTTGGAACGTTGGATCTATATTTCCCTATCACAGCGGTACGAACCTCTGACAACCAAGGACTCATTTGCATTTGCCCATTTGCATTTGCTCCGCCCCCCCATAGTCGAAGACTACATCACCCAGGGAACGCGTGCTCCTGAAGTAGCTACGAAAGTAGCTGTTTGCTGTTCGCTGGCTCGGGGCTCTGAGCCACGGCAAAACTATTTTTTCTTTTATATGCAATCTTGACCGCACATATATCCCTTAACACAGAGATTGTTGATGGAACGCATTCTTTTTCTTTTTAATAACACATTTTATTGTATTTTGTTACTTCAAAACAACTGCATACAATATTCAAACTTACATACGTACAACAAAGATACTACAATCATTCCCCTTTCTTAGCTAAAACACAACAGCGCAATAGCACAATAGCACGTAGCATAACAGGTCCACAGCTGGATCACCTCCATATTGTGTAATTATTGCGTATCAGAGTCCCACAGTTCTTTGCTTGTTCATTACATTGTTTGTTCCCCTTTCTGCCATTTTTTGCTGGCTTTCCCAGGGCAGCCCCTAGCTTTGTAGATTCGACGCTCGGTTACTATACATGCGTCCACATCTGTTACCCATTGGTCATATTGAAGGGTGATCTCCGGGCCCTATAATTGTGCAATATTCCTTTTGGACAGCCCTGTGGTCGTTGAGAGCAAGAGTTTTTCAAATCGGGTAATTTCTCCCTCTTCTTCAATCCCCAGTAGTAGGAGTTTTGGTTTGTTTGGGATTGGCCGGCCCATAACCCTTGACAGCCTGTCAAAGCATTTTTGCCAGAAGTACTGTATGCGTGCACATTGCCACAAGATGTGGTAAAAGGTACCCTCTTCCTGTTTACAGCGTAGGCATTTGGCATCTGTGATTTTGCCCCAGCGGTATAGTGTTATTCGGGGATAGTATATTCTGTGTAACACTTTCAATTGTATAAGCCGAATTCTGGCCGATAGTGCCGTCTCTCTGGGGTACATTAGGGTTGATGTCCATTCCTCAGGTAACAACGGGCCCACATCCCTCTCCCATTTTGCCTTTAGGCTACACAACTCTTTCGTAGCAAAGGAAGAGATTGCATTATACATGACAGATGTCGTTTTAATATTCACGCTATCTAAGACGATGTTCCTCTCTATCGGTGTGCATTCTGGCAGGTCAGCGTGGTTTTTCATATGTTTGGTGAGTGCATGGGACAGCTGTGTGCGGTGGTAGTATTCAGTAGGTGGGAGACCATGAGTGGCCGATAATTCCGCAAAGGGTATGATTTTGCCCTCTTTAATCACTTGCTGGATTGTTAGTATTCCCGCTGTTTCCCAATTTGGCCATTTAGGTAGTTTGTATAGCTCCGGGAGGAAGGTATTGTTCCAGAGGGGTTCTACGGGGGTGATTTTGTTTCCCCAACCTATGTGTCTGTGCATTTCCATCCAGATTTGGGACGTGTGGGCTGTTATCGTGCGGGGGAGGGGTGGCCCACCATATTATACAAGCTTTCGATTGTGGGTATGCCATGCCTTGCTGCTTTTTCTGCTTGTATGTGTGGTAGTTCTGGTTTACCATGTAGTATGTCATTTACAGCCGCCATCTGACTCGCCCAGTAGTATGTTTGAGTGTGTGGGAGCATGATCCCTCCCTCCCACACTGAGCGTTGAAGGGTACTCAATGCTATCCTTGGGTGTTCCCCCCACAATAGTTTCCTTAGTGTGTTGTCTACTTTGCGAAATTCAGCTGTGGGAATGTGTAGAGGGGCATTTTGTAGTAAATATAAAAAGCGAGGCAGAGCCAGCATTTAGAAGAGTGCCGCTCTTCCTAATAGGGTCAGTGGAAATGTCACCCAGTGGCCTACGTCTTGTGTAAAGTGTTTCACAATTGGGTGTAAATTATGGGTCACATAGTTTTACAGTCTGTTCGAGATCAGGATGCCCAAGTATCGGAATTGTTCCATCTCGACTTTGTATGGGGAACCCTCGGGGGGTATACAGTCTATTCCTTTAACCGGGAAGAGTATCAATTTACTCCAGTTCACTCTCAAGCCACTGAAGGTACCATATTTTATCAGTATTTATGTGACTATTGGACAGGAGACTGCCGGGTTACCCAGGTAAATCAGTAGGTCATCAGCATAGAGAGAGACCCTGTCTTCCCATGTTGGGTTCCATCAGAAACCTGACCACGTCGGTGTATTCCTTAGGATTATAGCCAGGGGCTCAACGATCAGCGCAAATAGCATGGCTGATAGTGGGCATCCTTGTCTGGTACCTTTCCCCAGTTGGATGTTGCGGGAGGGCCAGCCGTTTACTTTCACTTCTGCTATGGGGGCAATGTACAGGAGCTGGACCCATTTTATGAATTGTTCCCCAAAGCCCATTTTCCTCATGATTACCCATAGTTCCTCCCAGTGGACAGAGTCGAAGGCTTTCTCAAAATCAATAGCCAATAGCGCCAGTGATTGCTGTAGGGTTGGTGCTCTTTCAAGCGCTAAATGCAGACTACGGATATTCATTCTCGTGGATATCTGTGACATAAAGCCACATTGATCTGGGTGGATCAGGGACGTGATTACCTTTTGGAGTCTATTGGCAAGTACCTTTGCCAGTATTTTGGTTTCACTTTTTATCAGGGATATGGGCCTATAGAAGCTGCATTCATCTGGGGGCTTACCCTCCTTTGGCAGTACTATTTTGGTGGTTTTACGTAAGTCCACCGGGAGTATCCCTTCCCTTCTTGAGTCTTTGAACATATTGAGCAAGTGTGGTGGAGTGGCGTCATGGCTTAGTTTCTTCCAAATGTCAACCAGGAAGCCGTTCAGGCCTGGGGTTTTGCCTGATTGGAGTTGGGAGATGGCTTCCGATATTTCCTCCTCCGTAATGTTACTTTCCAGTATGTCTGTTTGCTCAGCGTTCAATGAGGGGAGGTCAACCTCGTCTAGTGCGGTGTTTTCTATTGGGGTATTCGGGGAGCTATAAAGCTCTTTATAGTATGTTATGTTAGTATGACTAGCTCTGCGTTTACATCTTTAATGCTTCTGATTTGCTGATGCCCCTCATCACGCCTTTCCAACCAGGCTAATAATTTCCCTGCTTTCTCCCCCGTTTCATACAGTCGTGCCCTCATGGCTCTGTGTGCCCTATTGGCACAATCTAGTGATAGATTGTGCAGTTTCTTCTGTGCCAGTATCAAAGCTCTATTTGTCTCAGGTTTGTTATTTTCTATGTGCTGTGTTTCCCTGTGTGCCACCTCCTTTTCTGCGTCTACAACCTCCTTCCGGTGTACCTTTTTCTGTGCTGCTGTCCATGCAAGGATTTCTCCTCCCCAGTACCGGCTTATAAGCTTCCCATAATGTTCAAGGATTGTCCACGGAACCTGTATTCAGCTCAAAATAGGTAGAGGTAGTGTTGCTTATTTTCTCCAGCAGGTCTGGGAAATGCAGGTAATAATTGTTGAGTCGCCAGGTGGCCAGGGGACGTGGACTTTCCGTTTCGAGTTCTATCAACAATGGGGAGTGATCGGAAATGCCAAGCGGGAGCAGGGACGCGCTATGTGCCTTATGGATATTCTGAGCTGGTAGAAAGAAGTAGTCTATTCTAGATAGTGAGGCATGCACGCCTGAGTGGAAGGAGTATTTGTGTGTATCCCTATGCAAGTCGCACCATACATCTCACAAGCCTAGTGCGGAGGCAAAGGTACCTAGTTTGGTTTTAGTTGTTGGATTCCTCCCCCTTATGTGTGTGCGATCTAGTGTGTTATCCGTGACCTCATTGAAGTCCCCACCTAATACCCAGATATCAACTGTATTAGTGGCGAGGATGGGTGCAATCTTTGCCAGTAGCGTAGATAGGAGTGCCGGCAGGGCATATGCTGCCATGATCGCAAGTGTTTGGTTCCATAGTGTAGCTTTATGTGTACATATCTTCCCCCAGTGTCATGAGTCACCTTTGATATCATTAGTGGTAGCCTCTTAAGAATTAGGATCAGCACCCCTCTAGCTCCCATGGAGAAGCCTGCATGTATCGCAGTGCAATAATTGGATCTTTTAAAAGAGATTGCATACCGTCCCGGCCAGGTGTGTTTCTGTTAGGAGTACTATATCCAGTGAATGCCTATTTATGTATTGTGTCACCAAGGGTCTCTTAATGCCAGACCCTAGCCCGTTAACATTCCATGTCATATTGTCAAGCGCTTGTTAGTTATCACAGTTGGCAGTGCCATTGGGTATCTGGACTTTGTGGTTCATTCGTGTGCCCTACGGTAAATGTCTGTTCTGCGGGTGGTAACACGTACGCAGTCGCTGTCTTATTGTTGCTGTGCTTCTTAGAAGATGTATGCTCTGTGTGTGTTAGCACATGGGCTGTCGCTATCTTGCATGTGTCTAGTGTGGCTGCAATATCCTTTTGTGTGAAACAATGAACAAGAAACATATACCCAACTCCCCCCTCCCTATACTCCGTCCCAAACTGAAGCGTCTGTCGCCCCATTTTAAAACTAGAATCTTATAACAAACAAACAATCACACTTTACCGAGAGGTGGTTGGGGCGACGTAGCGCGGGCCTCCAGCCATCTGAACTGTTAGGTGGTTCAATCGTACATTGGCGTCGCCGTGGGTCAGATAAGCGGTTACTCACTTGAGATGAGCGCATTTGTTTCTCTGTCCATTGTTCGTGCTCATACATTGTCCATTTGTGGTATTTCCTCCATTGGTTGCTGCAGTTGCATATTCAGTGGTCCGTCTGGGCGTGGTCTAATCCGTCTGTTATCTTGCCTCCTCCATGGTCCCCAATCCCCGTCCAGATGGCGTTCCGCCCAGTTCCCAGCTTCTTTTGGGTCTGTGAAATGTATGGTCGTGCCATTGTGGTATATTTTCAGTTGTGCCGGAAACAATAAGCCATATTTCACTTTGAGCATCTGCAAAAGTTTCTAAAGAGTATCAAATGATTGTATTGCTTTTTGCACTTCCTTGGTAAAGTCAGGGAAGAAGGCTATCTTGGAACCGTTATATGTTATGGAGCCTTTTGTTCTGGCCATTTGGAGCACTGTATCGCGATCTCTGTAATTCAAGATCTTGGCAATCACTGTACGTGGCTGTGCTCCAGGGATCGGTCTGCCTGTCGGTATTCGATGCGCTCTTTCGATGGAAAAGAATTTTGACAGACAAATCAGGGGCAAACAAATCAGAGAGCCATTGCTCCAGAAAGAGTTCCGTGCTTTGTCCTTCATTTTTTCAGGCAGGCCCAGGATTCAAATGTTATTTCTTCTTGATCGCCCCTCTCCCTCTTCCACACGCCCCTCCAGTGATTTAATGCGTTCCATTACACTGTTCATTTGCTGACCCATATCCCATACCCCATCCTCTGCCACGGAAATACGTGTCTCAGCTTTTACTGTGTGGGATGAGAGTTTCTGCAGGTCGTGGCGCAGCAGTGACACCTCTGTGCTAATGCTGTCCATTTTCACTTCCATGGAAGTCCGTGAGCTGGAAATGGCATTCATTACGTCTCTGAGGGATATGTTGTCTTCAGAGTCTTGTGGGTCTCTGGACTAGTTTGGTTCCACTGAGGGGGGCAGGGCAGGTGTCATATATTGTTCCATTGTGCACTGTGTACCAGCTCTCTTGGCCTTATCCTTGCTCATTTCAGGATCTTTGCTCTGATACTTAGTACAATCCGCTGTTATTTGGCAGTTGGCAGGACAGCATGCAGCTCACATCCAGATCCAGTGGTATTACAGGGAGCCCGTGATCTGAGAGTACCACTGCAACAAGGTATATATCAATGCATCATCGTTGCCACACGTCACGTGCGGGTCTGGTCCGCCTTCATTGTTCCTGCAGGGAGGTGGCTGCGGAGTGGGCTGCTTCAGGGATATGTGTGGTGGGCGTTGACTGCCGTGCACGCGCCCCGGGCGTGGGCACTCAGCTGAGTTGTATTTTGTTATCTATGCATTGCCACTTGGGAACAGCGCACCAATATTTACGGTTATATGATCACCTTCCCTTCTCTGCAGGCGGCGTTACTTCTCGTGTAGGGCGGAGACATTCAACAGTGGACGTTATCACACGCACACAGCAGTGTCGATGTGGTGTTGACACAATCACTGCCTTGTGGATCCAAAAGAAAATATGTTTGTTTCCCAGTGTTTGCCAAGTGCCAGACATACTGTTTAGAACGTGCAGGTGCCCATCTGGAAGGGTACGACTCCTGCCCTCTAAATATTGTAGCTTATGTGTACCAGTCTCCAAAATGGCTGCTCAGTGTGTTGTTTATTCAGTGGTGGGCTGTTCAACCGCAGTGGACGCAAGCCAAGTTACCTTCAGTAGATTTACTGCTTCAGCGTGTCTGCAGATTAGTTTCAGTGTCTCGATGCCTTGTGCTCCATATGGTGTTTTCCTGTTCTGTGGGCACAATCCAGGGGGCGCGCGTATCTTGGATGTGTTTTGCCAATCCACGTGCCCTGCGCCCAGCTCAGGTCATGTCGGGGGTGCGAATGGGATCTGTCCCCTGGGTCACGGAGCATGCAGCAACCGATGTCTTCTCTGCGGTGTCCTGTCGGTGCCGCAGAGGGGTTATTTTCTCCTCTGTGTCCAGGCTGCGCGACGAAGGGAGTCCGGTTGGGCGCCGCCAGGAATCAGGGCAGATCTCGCTGGGGTCCGCACCCACAGCAGCGCCGCTTCCACGCAGAGCCCACCGTAGACCGCAGTACTGGCGTCCAGTGGGACCCGCCGCACCCGTGGGCGACAACGATATCAGCGCTCAGCGGGTTAGGCTCTGTAGGGCTTCTCAGGGCAGCACCATCTGGGAGAGGGAGAAGCCCACGTTTTCACTGCTTCGTCTCGGTCCCCATGCACCGTCCTTTACTGCTTCCTGACGCGTTCTGCCATTTTTGGTGCAGGCTGTCAACGGCTGTCTCCACACTGCCGTGGCAGAGATCTCATGAACCGTGCAGCGTTTATGGAGCAAACTTCAGCAAATTATCTCTGCTGGTATCCGCTGTCTGAAGTCATATTTTTCAAGTAGTTGTTTTTACGATTTCCAGGATATTTATCAGGATATGGCTGGCGGCCCCCGAGAGCACTGAAAATCACGTCTGCATCGTGCGCTCATTGGCCACGCTCCCCCGATGGAACGCATTCTTGAACAACCTCTCAGCCCTAAATCTAGATTGGGAAGGGCTTTTTATGCTTTTTAAACAGCACACTGGGTATTAACAAACGTCGTATTTTATCCTTAATCTCTGTTCGTGTTTAAATGTTCATTGATTGTAGTAAAGTGATAATTTTCTGATTCTGCACTACCGTTTGACAACATATTGATACATTGTTAGTAGCCGTACTATTGGGGAATATAAGCATTGAAGGAACGAGAAAGTGATACAGTAGCCACCTTATTGGTTTCCCCCCTCAAGCTACCCCAATTGAACTGGTTTTCTAGGTGTGTAGTGATGGGACCCAAGTTGCGTTCCCATAATTTGAGAATGAAAGAATTTAAGGGGAATATATCATTGAATCAAAGGACATTGGATAGAAGGGTGGCTAGAAAAGGGAAATGGAAAAATGGTTCAGACACAAACAGCAAAAAGCATTCAGTAAAGGTAAAACCCTCTACGGAACAACCGAAAATTTTAAGTTTCCTAATGAAAAAGGTCACAAATATAGAGCATCCGAATGAGGAATTCCCTTCGACACCCGAGAATAGCTCAATGTTTGATAACAACTCGTTGTTAAATTTAGTACACGATTTTAGACGGCAGTCATTGGGTCTTTGGCCCGGACTTGGTATTGCCCATGTAGAAATAAGTATTGAAATCTGGGAAATATGGATAATGTGATTGGCATGAATCTTTTGGCTATGCCAGACTTGGAGAAATTTGCCCAAGTAGAGATTGAAAGTAATGGAGGTTATGATTCTTGGGATGATCAGGGAAGTATAATTGGTAATTCATTAAATCTGGGTGAGAAATTCAATGCTTTTTCCACTACGACAGACATAATATTAGATATATGTACTAAACTATTGAAAGACCAAGAAGAGATTAAGAGCTTGGTGGTACTGGCTGCAGAGAACACAAAACCCTAAATGCGTGGGTTGTATTAAGTAATGGAGTACTAAAGAAAGATAATAATGATAAAGTGGGGGCTTTAAAGGAGAGTATTGGAGATTTGTGTGAGCTGTGTTTAATAGTTGATGAACAAAGTGACAAATTGAAAGTCCAGGAGGCTAACAATGTAGAGGCTGATGGCAATATGTCTGAGAAAATAGGAAAAGAAGATAATGACCTTAGCCTTGAAGGGGATTTTATACCTTCTCTTGGGTCTAAGAAATGAACACAACGAAAGTGAAATAACAAAAAGGATACTAGAAGTAAGGGCAGTACAGCCAAAGTTAGAAATAATAAGTGTGTAAAAAGGAATAGCAGAGCCCTAACTGAGACTGCTCCAGATGACATAGAATGTGTGGAAGTAGGAAATAGATTTGACATAACGGAGAACCACAAGGCAATAGAGGAAAAAATACTATCCCCACTAAAAAAGATATGGATTTAGAAAAGTGGTTGAGAGGAGAACCCCAGGGGCCAGAACTGGTGGAAAGTGAATCTATAAGTGAAGAAGATGATGATGGGGAAAATGGTGTGAGATGCTTAAATATCCCCATCAATAAGGTGGCCCAAACTCTTAGAACTAGAGAAAAAGAGATATACATAGCGGAAATGGAAAGACTGGCAATGAGTAGTAAGAATATAGATGGAAGTAATAACATGCCTTATGGACTAAGGGGCTTGAACCATGCAGTTTGGGTAAGAGTATTAAAATAATTGTGGACGACACACTGGAGGAGAGCCCCTACATGAATCGGACCTGGCTGTTAGATCAATTGCACAGGATACCACAACTACAAAATAACAAATAACAGATATTGAGAGAGTGATACTGCCAGAACTAGGTAGCTGGGAAAATTGGGCAATAGTACAATTTGCGACAGCAGTGATTGTGGACCTGATCAGAGAGCACTCCAAGTTAGTATGGGGAAAAGGATTTGAAATCGTAATATGTAATCATACTGTGAATATTGAACCTAAAGAAAATAATCCTCAGATTCAGAAGAGCCAATAAATAGGGGTCCTAAGTGGAGGAAATAAAATGGAGATGTGGTTCCCGGATAGGGCCTACTTTAGGGATTGCTGAGATGAGGTATCAAGCAGTGAGCCAACTTTCCTATCTTGGAATAGCAGGGGATTTCACTCTCTGCTCCATATTGATGGAATAAGATTGTTGAAGGAGCGTGACCTGTTCGCCCTCCAAGAAACGTGGGTGGGTGAAGAAATGTTATTGGAAGGGTATAACATATTAAATAACCCAGCTATTGGTGGTGATAAGGAGCGCCCGGCAGTTGGCCTATGTATAGGGGCTAGAAACCACATCCCTCTAAGAGAGTACAATCGGTTTGGGAGCTCCCCTTTTGCCCTGTGTGCTGTCATAGGTAATATGGGTAACCTTGGTGAAATACTAATCATTAATGTTTGCTCCCGTCCTGGGGGAGTTAATATGTTAGACATAGGAGGGATTGTAAATGACACAATAGAAGGCTGGCTCTTGGAATCTCCTGTGTCTGAAGTTCTTAAAATGGGAGATTCGAATGCCTACTGTGATGTAGCGAAGATGGAAATGGACAAGTGGAGTGAGGTCTGTGATGAGTCCCTAAATATGTTACCCCCCGAGGTGGGTAAATGTGGATTAAATGAAAAACACCAAATGAAGATAGTGAATGGTATCATCTGGCTTAAACTGTTCCAAAATTGGGGGCTGGAGTATATGGAGCCGGGGATGGTGGGGGGGATAAGGGAGAATACCTGGTCAAATGGAAAACTAAGTTATCGCCTGGACTAAATGTTTTCTAATAAAGGGATAATGAACCAGATGGCTTTGTTTGAACATTTTTCCACCCCCCCCCCCTTAGCGACCATAAAGCACTCAAATGCAAACTTAATAAAGTAACCCAACAATCAAGTGTTTAATATACTTCCCTTAGAGGGTCAGAAGATAGCTCTAAATGGGCTTAAGGTGGTATGTAACTTAATGGGCATGATTCAAAGGAATAATTGTAGACTGAGTTTATACAAAAATATGGGACATGCCATGTGAATAAATATGATAGCCAGATCAATGAAAAGAAAAAAGGTGTTAAGGTAGAAATAAAGAGCCTCAAAAGGGGTTATGAGCTAGAAGAAAGGGAAAAGCTGCAGAGATTAAAGGTCACTAAGACCACGTATAAGAACTGGCTGAAAGCCCATAAGCATAGTGTGAATAATGCGTATTGGAGAATAATATACGTGCTATGTAAAACACACGACTCCAAGAAATGTCGGTTTTTATATCGATAGAACATGTTGGACGATAGAAATAGAGATGGCAATGTAGTTGGACAGGACAAATGGGTTGAATATATCTCTAGGCTTTTTTATCTAGAGAATGGGAAAAATCTCATACACAGAAATAGCTGGGAGAGTAGGAGTCATATCTTTCCATATGAGATCTCTGACATATTAAAAATAATAAACAAAATGAAAGCATCCAGAGCCCTGGGGTCTGATGGGTTAGCAAAAATTGTATTAAAACGTAACCCAAAAAAATGTGCCGTTCTTTTGCTACATTTATTTACTGCTATATGGGATAAGGGTATTATACCGGATAACTGGCAAAAAGCCATAGTGGTGCCTATTTTTAAAAAAGGGGATAGAAAGATCCCTGACAACTATCGCTTATTAGCCATGGCAGATAGCAGCTGTTACTCTTAGTGGGAAGTATAAATAAATGGAGTAAAGAGAATGGCCTACTCCCGATTCAACAAACTGGTTTTTAGAAAGGAATGCAGCACACTCGACAATTTGGTAATGCTTAATCATTTAATATCTGATACTATGGATAGAATAGGTACTAGATTATATGTGTGCTACACTGATTCCTCTAAGGCCTTCGATAGTGTTGATAGAGACAGACTCTGGAATAAATTGGCGGATTGGAAGATATGCCCTACTATCCAGCACTTTCTGAGAGAAATGTATAGGGACACCACAGTCACTATATGCCTGGGCAAAGGTGATAAGATCTCCCCTGCAATCAAAACAATTATAGGCCTAAATCAGGGCTGCGTTACCTCCCCTGTGCTATATAATCTTCATGTGCCAGAACTGTGGGAAAGGTTCCTAAGTATAAATAACTTTCCACCTAAAGTGGGAAGGGTAGGTATCAGCGGATTGATGTACGCAGATGATACATACTTTTGGATAAAACCCCTATAGGTCTGTAGAGGATGCTTGATGTGCTTCATCTGTATTCCAGTGAAAATAACTTAAGCATCAGTATAAATACAACTAAGATTAATGCGTTTGGGGTATCTAAAAGGAAGAAGGACAAGGTCTCATTTAAATGGAAGATCAATGCAGAAATATTAGAGGTGGTGGAAATCTACCCTTACTTGGGGATTCCAATTATGAATACCCATCTCCCCCGCCCCCACAACTTCTACCATGAAATTGTGCTGTGGGATGGGGATGAAGAGAGTTTAATGAGCCTAATTGGTAAAAGTAAGTACAAGAGAGATAAATTGAACCTCTATATGAATAATCTGAAAGATATAGTACTACCCGTTCTTAAAGAAATCAATATGAAGTTGCCTACAGATGTAGGGGGAATTAATTCTATGTATAAAAGCCTCACAAGGAAATCCCTAGAGTGGGATGTTAGTGAATATTTGACCTGCCTTTATAAAAAAGAAGCGCAATGTGCTCTATGCATCACAAGGGCTAAAACCTTCTAGCGCACTGAGCTATCTGCTAAAGACCGGAAATCGAGACTTAGTAAGATTAATTATCTTCCTCTGGTTTAATATTTTACCATGTAAAGAATATACAGGGGCCTGGACTGGGATATCTAGAGAGGAAAAATTGTGCAGGCATTGCTGCAGTGAGGTTGAGACAACCAGACATACACTCATTGGGTGCCAGAATCTACAAAAATGGTATGATAAGGGCTATGGCAACTTGGTGAGCGATTTAAGAATGGTAATGTCTGATCCGTTTTGGGCGATCATACGTGAGGCTGAAACTATGGTTTATATGGGTTCAGCTTTCTATATATGGAAGAGACAACCTTAAACTCACCCTATTGGATATGGTCCCTTAAAAAAATGCTTGAAAGGGAGGATATGGCTTTGATTTAGAATCTATGTATTTCCCTCTATTAATGTGCGTGCCTGGAGGGGAGGTAGTCATCGGCTATATGAACTAGTACCTCTAATGTAATGAAATGCTAATAGGAGGGGTTTATGAGGTAGTGTCTCTGGGTATGTTGTTGCTTGCAGTTGGTTTTAAAGTTTGACACTATGATGTGAACTCTTTTCTTGATGAATTGATACGTGATAAGGCAATATGTAAAATGTTTTATTTGGTTTTATTGAGTTTTATGATGTGAGTATGGAAATGTTTATTGTTTGACGTAGGAAATGTTATTAATTTTGTATTGGTACTTTCATAAAGTGTATAAGGTTTTAATTAACCAAATTACACTTTAAATTTAATACAAAATAAAAAAAAGGAAACGTGAGGATTACAGACAGTTTTGCCAATGTTTTACAGTTCACTTTTTATCTTTTACTGTTCACTTTTTAACTACACAGCAGAAATCTTGAAAATTGCATGCAGGGGACCTTTTGGCCTCAAGTGCCAATGGATATGGACCCCACTGGACAATAAGGGATTTGAATGAAAATGACCCCTGTGGTGTTACAGGATGAGAAACTCTCAAGAAATCCCTATAATCTTTACTCAATAAGTTTCTTTCTGGCCAATCATCGATTCCCTGCAAAATACTGCTAGATGCCAACATTCTCCTCTAACATGAAGAATGTTGCTCCTGTTTTGATATGTAATGTTATCACATATTGGAAGGACAGTAGCTTGGGGTCGCCAAAGGAAGGTGTGGGGAGCATTGGTGGATCCTCCTTATAACATACCAGTGGTCACATCACAGGCTCACCCTGTCCTGCAGAGTTCCCTAGCCCTCTCTTATAGGTGACAAACAAGTGACCGCATCACATCTATCTTGGGGAATGTGGTTGCAATTACCTCCACCTAAGGATAGCACTGCTTCTTCATCTGGCAAAGATAGGCCCACTCAACCTTTACTCAACTGAGAAATTTGACATTTACCAATGCACATTTTCAGTAATGGTAAAATTACATTGCCCTTAATTGGGTTTGACATCGCTCGCATTTGAAAGAATTGCAGAAAAAAAGCCACCCAAATATGTAAAACACTTTTTCTGATGTATTGCATCAGCATGCATCAAACCTGGTATGTAATTGAATTTAACACTACCGTTCAGCTTTTAGTTGAAATGTTACTTCGGAACACTCACCAACTTCTCCACTGCTCCTAAAAACAGTTCAACCCTTATTTAAATTAAAAAACAAAATAGAATTGATCATATTACAGGACATAGACAGTACTATGACCCCCCCCAAGACATGTCCCGGGAAATACATCCTCAATTTTCACTCTTACGGCTACCGGGGTCCGGTTGCTTGAAATTACAGCGTTTACTCCTAGGGCCTCTTCCCTGGTCCTTAAGGGGGACCGGTTACCCGAGGTTCAGGCATTGAGCTTACGCAGGAGGCAAAGGCTGTGCACAGAGAGGGTGGATTTGTCCCTTGAGCTGGACAATGCCGCTGTTTTGAATAATGGAAGTAATGAGCTGGCTTGTAACATGGTTAATCTGATAACAGATGAGGTCGCCAACTTTGTAAATTCACCCACAAAAACAGGGGATATTTATATGCCTCCCCTGTACATAACATCCATCTCTACTATAGAAGGGTTTGAGATTAATCCCGAGACCCAAGCCCTCCCTGCAGCTCTAATATCGGCCGACCTGGATGATAACTCTCAGAAGCAGACCACCCCTGAACAATGGGTGTTGGTAAAGGCCAATATAATTAAAGAACGGAACTTGTGCAATAGTTTTGCAGATTTCTGCACTTGGATGGACTCTTTGGATAATTGTGTAGGGAATTATCATTTGATTAAGGTGGGTAGACTATGCCAAATTTATCCTTTAATCCCTCCAATGACGCAACAACATCCAGGTCAAATGAATATCCGTGACCAGCTAGCTTTTCCACAGAGGAAAAGGGACTGGACCCCACAAACCATACAGTGAGCACCTAATGATTTGGGCCCGGTTACTGGCTCTCATTTAATGGCTGGGCTTTTTGTTCCTGGATAATAGGAATTTTATTGTTACCAACATTGAGAAGCCTTGTGGGAAAGAACGAAGAGATGCACTAAGGAACAAAGTTTTGGCATGGCTCCATCAAAGAACTGGGCCTGGGCTGGTTAGATGCTCAGATTTGAATGTTTTACATAGGCTGGAGATTGATGAGTGGTGCAGGGACTGAGTTTTGGCTGGATGTGGGGCCAGTAACCTACCAATCTTCCTTAGTAACTGTAAGTACTTGCCTAAGGGGTCATTGAATTTGAAACTCATAGTGGACAAGCCTCTAGGCAATAGACTTCTTGTTAAGAATGGTTGTACTAATGGTTATATTAAGATGAATTGCTACTGTGTTGTATCCACTGTGTTTTCTCTTGATGGCGTATTGTTTTATGTTACTCTATGTTGTAAGTCGTGTTTTGCCATAGCGCTCTGATACCTGCGGGCTTTCAGTGCTTTATAAATAAATATATATGTTTAAAAACCAAGCTCTGGAACACCATACCCAAGATTCTCTGCTTGGAGGAGAACCACCTGTTCTTCTTCAAACAGCTAAAGAGTTGTCTCTTTACCTCTCTGTAGCAGAGAAACCACGACAAACCAAGAGCTAAACAATGAACTACCCTGCACCTACCAACCCATGCACACAGTGTCTAGTCTAAGAAATCAAACAGCACCAGAGACCAACTGGTTATACTTCTGGCTTAGAGAGCCTCCTCTCACACCTCAACCTGAATAGGCACAATATCTCAATAAAATGGACTCTTACCCACAATCAAAATCCTACTTGGAATCGGATTCCTGTGAATCTCCTCACAAATACTACTGCAGACAACCATTCAACAGATATCTGTCTGGGTGGCAATATCCCCTGCTCCGAGACACTAGACCAGATTTCTATCTTTCGAATAAAAGGAGGGACCCTACAATCAAGACTCAGGAAGTGACTGTGCCCTACCGCACCATTTCTCTCACACCTCATCCCTCTCTAACGTTTCACTATTACAATCTTGCAATCAAATCCTTCCTCCAAACCTCCTCAGATGACCCACAATGTCTAGTGTACTAAACAAACTCCTACCTTGTCAATCTTCTATCAACAATCCCACTGCTCTCATTGCTGCTCTGCTACCAGAGGTCCATGCTTATGGCTAACCCACATGTGACTACACCTGCCCCAAGCTGAACACATATTTTCTATACCTGCACACAGGTAACGGGTACTTTCGACCTGTACTCAGCAACATGGCAGGATTTTCCAGATCTGTCTTCCCTTTTACTCTCACTAACACTGTGCCAACTATATTTTCTTACAGATCCACATGCCTGTGGTGAGAGGTCAACGTTATTGGCAGAAGGGCGCTGTATAAGACCATTTACCTATAGACCTATGTGTCTATTCATTTTCTGTTCATTTTCCTACTTATTTGTCTAGGGTTTTTACTCTCCCTTCTCGGCCTGAAGATTGTGCGCCCCATGTGAGAGCTGCATACAATGTGCAGGGGAGCTCGGTTAGACACACCTTCAAATGCTGTCTGCACTTGGACCTCAAAAGCAAGAGCTATCTATTGGTAGGATGCTGTTAGGTGCCACCCACATTGTTCTGCAACCACCGCTGACTTTGAGGCAATGACGCACAAACATTTGCAACACCATTCTTACAGAAAGTCAAAAAACCCAAAGCGGTCTACACTGACCGACCACCACTACTGGGAAAGTTAATAGCGCTCATTGAATTTGAGGGCCCTAATCAGTGTTTTGGTCTGCTGCAGTTTAATTTGCATAAAAAGTACTACAGATCCTCGTATTAAACAAAATACAATTACAAAAGAAACGATTTTAGAAGTTGGACTGGAATAACACATCTATTATTGTATCCTGATTTTAGGAAACTTGGCCCTGTGCTGCTTTCTGCTGGCACTGATGGATCCATGTGAAGGGCTCTGATAACTGAGCTTACTTGAAATGCCAGGAGCAAGAATTTCCCTGGCTCTCGCAGAGCTTTAAAAATGGCGGATCATGAAGCAGAAAACAAATGTGAATTGCCGGCCATTTCCCCGCAGGTCTATTGAAACACATTATTCATAATGAATGCAATTTATATATCACACTTTACCGTCTATTTAGATTAACTAAGTATAAGCCATTGCACACCAAATAATAATATTCACTGTACAATTAGATGAAACAGAAATGTCATTTGATGTAGCTCCTTGGGTTCACTGTTCAAGGACACACGATTAAAACTGTGCATTTTGTGAAAAGTCAATCATGTGAGATAAGTATAACTAAACAGGTGCCTTTTTCATTTTATGAAAGAAATGCCTGTTCATTTAAGCTTGATACGAGAAGATGCATAGGGATACTTTTATGAAAACATCTTATCGCCAATGCTGAAAAAATCCAGGGCTTGACCACAAGACAATTCTTAATGTTGAAGTGCGATCAGTGGCATTGAAACGTAAGTGTCCTGCACTAGAGCAACAAATAAGGTTCCAACTCAGATGATCGCGAAAATAAGAATTTATTTATGCAGAATTTGCAGATCCGATGGCAGGTGCACCTCCATTAAGCTGCAGATTTGATCCGCGTGGCCCACGTGGGCCGGAGAAAGTGCCTTATGGTTCTGGGAATGAGTGTGCAGTGTAGTAATGTGGTTATGGTAATGATCAACAAGTCATAGTCTGTTGCTTTTGCCACTGTAATTAACTTCTTGGAAGGGTACAGTTGCTCTCTCTCTGGCCCTCAGATGGGCCCTACTTCTGTGTCCCCGGTCTGTCATTTGTCCGGCGCGGACTGTAGGCCTCCAACTGCATGACTAAATGAATTCATCGCTGGTACAAAGATTCGCCGGTGGAATAGAGATTGATATCTTTTGTTGTCAGACATTCAATACGCTATACCAATCCAATTACTTAAGCTGTTTCTGCCAGTCCTATTATCGCTCCCCATTGAGGCATGCCCTAATGCTGGATCATTCTGTCTCGCAAGAATGTAGTGGAACAGATGAGGGCTTTAATGAGATGGCTTTCGGTAGGCTCGGGCTCTCCCATTGTACACATCAAGCTATAGGGATCGTACCTACGTAAAGTCTTTGACTCATTCTTGCATACAGTGATCAAAGGGCAGCCTGAAATCTGCACAATTGACTAAAGAAACTTTATTGCATAGAAAGAATTGGCAGCGATTCAATCTCTTATTACTTATCAGATCCGCATCTGGGCTAGACTGGCAAAGGGAAATTGCTATTGGCATTCAGAGGGAGGAACTGATACCCAAGTATGTCTTTGAACTTTTATGGTACTCTGATGCAGGTCAATTTATGTCCTTAGCCGTAACCTTTCAGGAATGCAGGATGCACAGAATTCTGATTCCTAAATTAGTTAGTAATGCTTAAAATGAGTGTATACATTTTTCAGAATGTCTGTAACATTTGCCTAATTCGGATATAAAGTGCGGATAGTACTTGCTTTCCTTCCTTTTCATGATTTAAACAATGTACATTTCACCCCAGATTACTGTGCTCAGATTTACAGCGCTTTTTTCCTTCACATGGAATTGCCACTTATTATGAGTTTAGCCGATCACTGTCTTTTTGTGTGCAAGTGCACCACCCAAGTGCTGTATTGCGTGCATCGAAGGCTTCTGTGTGTGTGTATTCATCTAGAGAAAACTATTCAGGTGTGTAGACAGGTGCTGCTGCTTTTTACTTGGGTAAATTTGGCAATCAAGTGAAATTATAGGGCTGCCTAGCCACATACTTTTCCTGTCTACTGGGGCGGGCGGGGATGTAAACAAAGGAGCACGTGATCTAAAACACTCCTTATAGACGTGCGAAAAGTGCCACCCAATGCAGAGTACATTGTAAGCAAGGAGTGCAGTCGTATTTACTCTTCCATTGTATGCCTAATGTGCTCCCAATTGGAAAGCTATGTATATACATAACCAGCTATGACAAGTAAAAGATGGGGGAAGTCCCGCTTTTGCGTGCCGTAATAAACACAATTAAGAAATCAACAACCATTCACATGGTCATCTACAAAGACAACAAATCAGTCATCAGCGCGAATGTGCAGACCCCGCTCTTTTGATTGGGCAGTGATTATCTGCTGGGAATTCTTGATAAAGCCACCCACCGACAGATGTTGTATAGAATCTCGGAGAATCAAGGGCATTATTTTTATCTCACTGGACATTACAGTGAAGTTTAGTCGCCGTGCTTTACTTATCAAACATTGAAACGATGAAGTATTAACAAACAATGAATGCTGCATGTGTGTGTGACGCATAGAAAGGAACTCACAGCTAGGCTCTAAGAAAATATCCCATGACAACCGTCACATGCAATATGTCATATATAGCATGAGCAAAACATGAAGGTAATTATTAAATAGCAGTGGGACTTGGGGATACATTTCCATGATTTCAAAAATATTCCCTACCTGAAAAATGCACTTTTGTGTTCTAGCCGATCTTGCTCATTAAAGTCCATCAATAGCCTTAAATGCCCATTTGGAGTGGCTGCAATGACAAGAAATCCAATGGTGTCAATTATAGGGAACGACATACAAGTTGTTAAAGGGAATCGATTTATGGAATTCATTTGTCATTGAAATTATTGAAATGTAAGTTTTTTTAAATGTAATTTTGACAGTAAATGCATGTTTTCCTACATGCTATATTTGACAAATTGTACATAAACTGTTGTCTTGGTATATTCTCTTAAACCCTACTAGCAAATATATTTCTAGATGGTATGCACAAAAACTGCATTCATTGGTTGTTCAGATTGCGTTAAGACCTGCTATAACCATAGTTTTGCACCAATGTGAACCGTTACATAGTGTGATAATGGGCACCGCTCACCAGATTAACCAGAGCTCTTTAATAATAATAATAATAATAATTTGGCACTTATATAGCGCTACGAACCCTCAGGTATCTGAGCGCTGCTTATTATTACCCACGGTGTGTGGTGCTCATTTATCGACCTCGGAAGGATGAAAGGCTGAGTTTGGCCCTGCCGGGATTCGAACCTGCGTTTGCGAGCGCTCTACTCGCCACTTGACCGACTCGCTGTGCCAGTTTACCCTGACAAGCCCAGAATACGAAAAACATACATTTGTCAATGTTGGACATCTTTCAAAAATGTTTAGATTGGCTGAAAGTGTCATGTTTAAATGGGCGGCTTCAATAGATCATACTTTGTGTGCATGTGTGGGATTCATGATGTCAGAACCTAGCTGGGAAACAACAGAACACTATCCATAGTGGATGTCCGCAGTGGATTTCAGGTATGTTGGTGGAGTAGCCAAGGCGTCCGGGAGGGGTAGGGGAAGGAGGGCTCCAGGAGAGAAAGTAGGCATGAGTGGAGCAACCAGTGATTGTTGAGCTGCTTTCTGAAGAAGATGGTCTTCATTCCTGATGGACATAAGTAACTTCATCCAGAGACAGGATGCATAGCAAAAGAAAGCCTGCTTCCTAGTTATTTTTTGGTCTAACAGTTTCTTTTCAGTCTGGTGATCTTGTGGCTCCTGGTGGTGTATTGGGCACTGGAGGCATTGAGCTACCTGGAAAGGTAGTGACTGCTTTGTAGGTCATGCAGGCTGTCTTGAACATCATATGAGCTTGAAGGGGTAGCCAGTGCTGATTCTTTCGGATGGGTGGTCATGCGGTTGAATCTTCTTAGTCCTGTGAGGGGGAATGCTGCAGAAGGCTGGACCTCTTTCAGAGGAGCATTCAGGTCCTCATTTTCTGTACTTTTATTTGAAATCAATGAAGTGTTCCCAGGGAAAATGTGCACGTCTCCACCATTTCCATGTACCATGATTCTGGGGTAAAGAAATGTATCGTAAATCATTGCAACACAAGATAGGAGTGTGGTGAGCTGATGACCCTGGGGAAGGTTTGTTATGTAATATGCAAAGATAAAGCATTACTTTTTCACATATGGTTTCCAAGGTTTATTACAAATTGCTACCTGACCATTATTCAGCACTTTCCTCTAATAATATGGGACTGAAAATATATTAGTAAATTAGTACAGTCCTAGAATTTGTGGGACGTGCAAAGGAATATGTATCACTTCAAAAACAGTGGTCATTTTAAGGAAATTATCACAGGGAACCGAAGAAAGGTGATGGGCTTGCGTCCCATTATCAGTGAATAGACAACTCTGAAAATGCAACATATTCTGCTCATTAGGGTTTTTAGGGCCCATCTAATAAAGTGTTAGAGCCCAGACGACTAGGCTGCAGGGGCCATACCAAGGCAAAACTGGTAGCAGAGTCTGAACTACAACAGGATTGTCATGTGGACCTTCAAACTCCCTCTCTCTGATGCCGGTCATTCTGCTGGCTACTTCTCAAGTTTTCTATTTTGGAAATATCTTCCCTTGCTAGACTTCCTGTTATCTTGATGGACCTTTCCACTGTCTATGCTTTGGAACACTGAGGCTGCTGGGTTCAGCACTGTTGTCTCCCAGCTGCACAGTGCACATGTAGTGTAAGAATGTTTGCTCCTGCACAGCCTTGTCATGGTTTATTACACGGCACATGCAAGTCAGGGATCTCCTTCACCTACAATGAATGTGGCGCAACATAAAAATACTTTGCTTTCTGTACTTCAGGTCCTTTTTTGATAAAGCCTCCAACCCGTATCATACACAACCCCAACAAATAGTCACAATGGACTAAGAACCAGGATGATGTGTATTAATAAGATATCTATTCATATATGTATTCAAATCAAATTAGAACAAACAGATTACAACAGCCACCAATGTTGGGGCAACACAAAAACACAATGGGCCTCATTACGAATCAGGCGTTAAGGGGTTAACGGCGCCGTAATGCCTGATTCCTGGGTTCCTTTGCGCCATGGTGAGTTTAACGCCTGCTTTTTGCAGGCGTTAAAATCCATGGCGCTAAGGGACCATGGTGCTAATTACGCCACCGTAATTTACGGTGGAGTAATTAGCGCCTTCCCCACTCCCATTATGCCCTATGGGGCAAAAATGGGAATGGGGAAGGGTAAAATGGGAAATGGGGATTTACCGCCCCACTCACCTTGGAATGGGGCGGTAAATCCGCCATCCACCATGGTGTAAACATAGTTTACACCATGGTGGTAAGGGTACGACCCAGGCGGTAACTTACCGCCTGGGTCGTAATGAGACCCAATGACTTCTGTAAAGCAACCAGGTTGAGATATACTGTCACAAATACTTCCTTTTAAATTACAAGACAGAAAAAGAACAATTCAACACTCAACGATAGCATAATGATTAAGCGCTCACCCAGTGACCCTCACCTCCCAAACATCCATCGATTGGGCTTGATTCCTTTGAATGGAAGGAAGTGGCAGGGAGTAGGAATGCAAGGAGAAATCGTTTTTTGTGTGGTGCTCACAGAAACAATATAGGAGACAGAAAGGAAAGGGGACCATTTGTTTGGCATCGCACAATGGGACAATGGGTTTTTTAATTATTTAGCACAACTGCTATGGGAAAGAATAGAAAGGAAGGGACTTTGTTTTGCTTATACTTAGATAGACAGTTAGGGCTTTAAAGAATACTGGTCAGCACACAAGGTGGGTAAATCGGATTTTGGAAGACTTAATCACAACAACATTAAAGAGGAGACAAGAATGCAAGGGGATTTTTTTTTTGCCAAACCTGACAATAACACACAGGGCTTTGGGTCTATGATCAGAACAGAATGAGAAAACCGATTTTATGATGTTTAGCACAATTTCAATGGGGAAAAATGCACATGGGAAATAGGAACAAAATGGGAAAATGGGAACAATTTCATTTTTCACCTTACAATGGGAGACACATGGAAACAGGGCTTTTTGAAGTTAATTCTTTTGGCAAATCTTTAGCACTATACCGGCTCACAAAACACTGGTAAAAGATTGTTGGCTTTGAATTCCACCAATACAGATCCCATGGATTTAATAAGTGAATTAATTGATTTACTTTGATAAATAGACTAAGGATCTACACATGCTAATTGGGGATTCTTCAATGGGGCATGACTGTAATATACAGACAAATGGGGATTTTTGTCATGATCTCTGCTTCCAAAAGGTCAGGGTTTTCCCAACTCCCTTGGAAGCAGATCCATAACCCAGGTTCCGAGTGCCAACCAGTCCCAATTGGGACCTTTTGGACCCAGTCCTGGCGCCAGTGGCACCAGGCCCATAAATATGCCCAGTCCCAGCGCTGGAAGCGCCGGGCTCATAATGCTTGGGTGGACTTACCTGCAGCAGACCATGCTGCTTACTTGCCTGCCAGTTGAGCCTCTGATCCTCTTCTGTTTGGAACTACTTTTCCTGTTGGGTGGGGCAGGAGCCACTCCCTAGGTTCAGAACACTGGAACTCTTCTGGAAAGCAGGAACTCTTTTCTTACCTAGGCGTGGCTGTGGAAGGAGATACCTAAGCACTACAGGAGGCTATTTAAACCACACCCGATGGATGAATCTTGCTTTGCGTTATTCTGCATCCTCTGCAGCAGAACGCTCATCGTGTCTTCTGCATCTGATCCTGGGCCTAAGGAAAAAGGCTTACCATCCTGAATCCAGTCTTCAGCAACACCTATAAAGACAAGAAAGAACAGGTTAGCATTACGGTCTTCAGTGACAGCGCTTCACTTCCCTGGTCCATCGGCTGTCACCAACGCCTCGCGCTGCATTCCGGCATCTGAAAGACAAAGGCTTACCTACTCTTCGTGCGCTCCGGAGGTCTTCGCACTGCATTCCGGCATCTGAAAGACAAAAGCTTACCAACTCTTCGCACGCTCCGGAGGCCTTCGGCGCTGCATCCCGCATCTGAAAGACAAAACAAGGTGCGTTTAAAGACATTGGGGAACTTTAATACTCACGTGCCATTACTCCTTTCCACATCTAACCCAGTGGGTATTCCGGCACCCTGCAGCCGCTCCGAACTTGTACCTGCAAAATAAAAAGACAGTTAGAGCGCATCGTGAAGCAGGCAACAAGCGCTTACTTACGTGCTTCCAGGCGCTTCTATTCATCACACGGGCTCCATCTTCAACTCACTTCAGCCCGTCATCCGCCATCGCCGGAACCCTGCAAAACAAGAGACATCATTACTAAAGACTTTTAAAGACATTAGAATTACTTGAAACTTACCGTTCGTGCAGTAAACGACGGACAGCAGTCCTCTGAAGTCAAGAGGCCTGCTCCCCTTATCCAGTGAAGAAACTGGTTACAGCACCCTGCCCCGAGGCAGATGGAGAGCACGGCGTTCACTTACCTAAGGTGAGAGTGTTAACCTTTGGGGTTCTACAGGAGAAGAGAAAGGGAAGAAGAGAGAGACATTCAATAGCCCAGTTCATTAATCCCATATTTTCTATCTGCAGACATCTTACCCTTCGAGTCAGACATACAGTGCACAGAGGTCCAGCCCAAAGAGCCAGCCGTGTGTTACACATCACCTTTGAAGATACGGTATACGCCCAGTCAAGACCGGCGCCTCTACGGGAATCAGGTGAGCGTTACAGAACGCAAAGCCTACCGCAAAACTCCCGTCCAGGCGCTATGGAAACCTCGGATACCGACCAGCTAGCCCAGTTACTTGGGGAACTAAGGGCAGAAGTGCATGCAGCCCGTCAGGAAACGAACGCTCTAAGAAGGGAACTGATTATTTCCAAGGAGCGAACAGATGATCTCGCTAGACAATTGCTACAGTCACAAGCCGGACAGACCCCGTTACCCGCATCTGGGGGAAATCTTCCTTCTACATCCTCTATGAATCCAGTGCAGATCAACCTACCTGGGAATGTACCTCTGGCTCCGCCCCAACGATTTTCTGGTGACACAAAGAGGTTTGCAGTATTTATCAATCAGTGCCGGTTGCATTTCTTATGCCGGCCAGCAGCCTTTCCAACTGATCAAGCTAAAGTAGCTTTCGTGCTTTCGTACCTTAGTGGCAATGCGGCAGACTGGTCGATCCCTCTAGTAAATCAAGATGATCCGGTCCTCCATGATTTTCAAGCTTTTCAGCTCAGTATGGAAAAACTGTTCGCAAGACATTCACAGGGGCAGGCCTTGGACAATGAGCTTCTTTCGTTGCGACAAGGTAATCAAGACCTTTTGGCTTATATTGCGTCTTTCAACAGACTGATAGTGGAAACTCAATGGCCTGAGGACAAAAGGATTACGCTGTTTTATAGAGGTCTACGTGGAGAGCTCAAAGATGTGTTAGCCCAAGTAGTGAATCCCCCACAAGATTGTTCGGACTATATAGACTTAGTCGTTCAAATAGATCACAGACTGCAGAACAGGAAGGCCGATTGTTCCAAGTTTGATGCTCGAGTATTTTCCAAACCGCCAACTCCTTCCAAAGGAGTAGACTCCGGGGAACCATGCAAATAGGGGGCCTGAAAGGTCCTCTAACACAAAAGGAGCGGGAAAGGAGAAAACAGTTGCAATTATGCCTCTATTGCGGAAACTCAGGGCACTTTCTTAGAGACTGTCCGGTGAAACCTGCCAAGAAGGCAGTAGGAGCTGCAGTTACCAAAGTTACAAACTCTGAGCAGGGAAACGACCTCGCCCGACAAGAATAGAGGTCCTCTTGCCGAGCGTGAAAACCAGTTCCGTGACCTCGCATTTCGTGATACCTATGGTCCTCATTAGCCCTGATAATCCGGATCGATTACATGCAATTGAAGCTTACGTCGACAGCGGTGCCATCGGCAATTATGTGGATCATGAAATGGTTTTGAGGATGAATCTAACTCTTTGTCCCAAGGCTGTAAAGGACGTCATTACTACGGTGGATGGAACGGAGATAGCCTCCGGACCAGTAACGCATACCACTCAAGAAGTGACGCTAGTAAGTCAAGATGGACACCATGAGAAGATCGTGTTCGATGTGATCAAGGCTCCTCAGTTTCAGATTATTCTAGGAATACCTTGGTTAGAGAAACACAATCCTCTGATCGATTGGCGAGCAAGAACGGTCCAGTTTCCAGAATGTGTCTCTACTTGTCACCCTCCACCTGGTGTTGCACTGGCAGCAATTTCTTCAGAGACTCCCCAGTTACCTCCCGAATACCTAGAATACCAAGATGTTTTCCGGAAGGATCAGGCTAACTCTCTACCTCCTCATAGGTCTTATGACTGCCAGATAGACCTGATACCTGGATCTACTCCTCCTTGTAGTAGAATTTATGCCCTCACCGAGCCTGAGAACCTTCACCTTCGACAATACCTGGATCAATACCTGGCAAATGGGTTTATTCGTCCTTCCAAGTCCCCTGCTTCTTCAGCTTTGTTCTTCGTTCCAAAAAAGGAAGGAGACCTTAGAACTTGTATAGATTATCGCTCCCTGAACCAGATCACCGTCAAGAATAGATATCCATTACCCTTGATCCCTGAACTCCTGGACCAAGTCAGAAAAGCATGCATATATACAAAGCTGGATCTTAGAGGAGCCTACCACTTGGTACGAGTAAAAGAGGGCGATGAATGGAAGACGGCCTTCCGCACCAAATATGGGCTATTTGAATATCAGGTCATGCCCTTCGGACTTTGCAATGCCCCGGCCGCCTTTCAATATTTTATGAACGATGTCCTCAGAGAGCTCATAGATGTGTGTGTTGTTGTTTACATTGACGACATCCTCGTTTATTCTTCATCGGAATCTGAACATCCGAAACACGTGAAAATGGTCCTCGAAAGATTGCGTCAACACAAACTTTTCGCTAAGTTGGAAAAATGTGTTTTCAACGTGACTGAAGTTGAATTCTTGGGATTCATATTATCACCTAGCAGAGTGCGTATGGATTCAAAGAAGGTCGATGCAGTTCTCAAATGGCCATCACCATCCTCCGTAAAAGGTGTGCAAAGCATGTTAGGCTTCGCTAACTTTTACCGCAAGTTTATCCCCGAATTTTCTCGAATAGTCCAGCCCATCACTGCCTTGTTAAAGAAAAACAAACGTTTTGAATGGTCTACCGAGGCGGAACAAGCATTTCAGGATTTGAAGACTAAATTTATCTCTGCACCAATCTTAAAACACCCTCGCCCCGAACTCCCCTACATCGTGGAAACTGATGCTTCAAGCCTTGCCATGGGGGCAGTTCTATCACAAAAGGACCCGGTAACCAATCAGTTGCATCCCGTGGCATTTTGGTCCCGCAAATTCTCGCCTCCTGAAATCAATTACACGATTACTGACAAGGAACTTCTGGCTATCAAGTCTGCCTTTAAGGCTTGGCGGCATTATCTGCTGGGGGCCCGACACACCGTTACTGTGATTACGGATCACCGAAACCTGCAATATTTGAAAACCGCAAAAGCCCAATCCTCTAGACAACTCCGTTGGGCATTATTCTTTGCCGAGTTTGACTTCATAATTACCTATCGACCTGGTACAAAAAACGGTAAAGCTGATGCCCTTTCTCGGATGGGAGTGGAAGAACACTTGATCAACCCTAAACCTGTACCAATCATTCCCGAACAAAGAATTCTGGGTGTAATCGCCACACAATCCATAGAGGAAGTTAAGGATAAAGCCAGGCAACTTGTAACTCCAGCAGACATACAGAATTGGCATCTGCAGGGAAAGGACTTCGCAGTAAAGGACAACTTATTGTATTTCCAAGAACGATTATACCTGCCCAGCACAGATTTACAGAAAAAAGTAATCTCTTGTTATCACGATTCTTTAATGGAAGGACATCCCGGTATGGCCAAGACCTCAGAAAAGATCAAGCGCTACTTCTGGTGGCCGTCTTGGAAAAAAGATATCAGAGACTTTATAATGTCCTGTGGAGTATGCACCCAAAACAAGAGTCAAAAGGAAAGACCAGCAGGTCTCTTACGCCGTATTGACATCCCACCTCGCCCTTGGCATACGCTTTCTATGGACTTTATCACCGATCTACCTCCATGCTCCGGATACAATACGATTCTAGTAATCGTGGACTTATTCTTCAAGATGGCGCATTTCATTCCGCTCAAAGGCTTGCCAACAGCAGCAACTCTGGCCCGAGAATTTCTCGAAAACATCGTCCGACTGCACGGTTTTCCTTCGGTTCTAATTTCGGATCGAGGTAGTCAATTTATTTCTCATTTTTGGCGAAGTTGCTGTCGGTCGGCTCAAATTGATGTGAGACTATCGACCAGTCACCACCTTCAGACCGACGGACAAACCGAGAGGACCAATCAAACTCTGGAACAGTATTTACGCTGCATGCTACAACAAACTGAAAAAACTTGGAAAGACATCCTTTGGATAGCCGAATATGCCTACAATAACTCTGTCCATTCGGGAACTGGGAAAACCCCGTTTTTTCTTTTATACGGCAGTCACCCTCGAACCTCGGAGTTGGATCCCCTCCAAGATCTTGAAACACCAGCAGTAGACTACCTGCATTCTACAATCACCCAAGCCTTTAAGGAAGCTGTTTCTCACCTTCAAAGGGCTAAAGAACAATACAAGAAAGGAGCAGATCAACATCGGAAGGAAGCCCCTCAATATCAAGTAGGGGATCAAGTCTGGTTATCCACCAAATATCTACCTCTAAAAGGGCCACGCACATTCAACCCAAGATACCCTGGTCCCTATTCCATCACTACCATAGTAAACCCAGTAGCGGTCAAGTTGGACTTGCCCCCGCACATGAAGATACATCCGGTCTTCCACGTCTCTCTATTAAAACCCGTGCAACCTCAAACCCGACTAACTAAATCTCCAAAACCCATCCTAGTTGATGGAGAACTCGAGTTTGAAGTCAAAAGCATTCTGGACTCCAAGATCTCCAAATCTAAACTATTTTACCTAATTGACTGGAAAGGCTACGGCCCCCAAGAGAGATCCTGGGAACCTGCTGAATATGTCCACGCTCCTCGCCTAATCAAAAGATTTCACCGAATATTTCCTGACAAGCCAAAACCCCCGGAGAAGCCTGGTTTGGGAGGGGCCTTGAGGGGGGGTACTGTCATGATCTCTGCTTCCAAAAGGTCAGGGTTTTCCCAACTCCCTTGGAAGCAGATCCATAACCCAGGTTCCGAGTGCAAACCAGTCCCAATTGGGACCTTTTGGACCCAGTCCTGGCGCCAGTGGCACCAGGTTCATAAATATGCCCAGTCCCAGCGCTGGAAGCGCTGGGCTCATAATGCTTGGGTGGACTTACCTGCAGCAGACCATGCTGCTTACTTGCCTGCCAGTTGAGCCTCTGATCCTCTTCTGTTTGGAACTACTTTTCCTGTTGGGTGGGGCAGGAGCCACTCCCTAGGTTCAGAACACTGGAACTCTTCTGGAAAGCAGGAACTCTTTTCTTACCTAGGCGTGGCTGTGGAAGGAGACACCTAAGCACTACAGGAGGCTATTTAAACCACACCCGATGGATGAATCTTGCTTTGCGTTATTCTGCATCCTCTGCAGCAGAACGCTCATCGTGTCTTCTGCATCTGATCCTGGGCCTAAGGAAAAAGGCTTACCATCCTGAATCCAGTCTTCAGCAACACCTATAAAGACAAGAAAGAACAGGTTAGCATTACGGTCTTCAGTGACAGCGCTTCACTTCCCTGGTCCATCGGCTGTCACCAACGCCTCGCGCTGCATTCCGGCATCTGAAAGACAAAGGCTTACCTACTCTTCGTGCGCTCCGGAGGTCTTCGCACTGCATTCCGGCATCTGAAAGACAAAAGCTTACCAACTCTTCGCACGCTCCGGAGGCCTTCGGCGCTGCATCCCGCATCTGAAAGACAAAACAAGGTGCGTTTAAAGACATTGGGGAACTTTAATACTCACGTGCCATTACTCCTTTCCACATCTAACCCAGTGGGTATTCCGGCACCCTGCAGCCGCTCCGAACTTGTACCTGCAAAATAAAAAGACAGTTAGAGCGCATCGTGAAGCAGGCAACAAGCGCTTACTTACGTGCTTCCAGGCGCTTCTATTCATCACACGGGCTCCATCTTCAACTCACTTCAGCCCGTCATCCGCCATCGCCGGAACCCTGCAAAACAAGAGACATCATTACTAAAGACTTTTAAAGACATTAGAATTACTTGAAACTTACCGTTCGTGCAGTAAACGACGGACAGCAGTCCTCTGAAGTCAAGAGGCCTGCTCCCCTTATCCAGTGAAGAAACTGGTTACAGCACCCTGCCCCGAGGCAGATGGAGAGCACGGCGTTCACTTACCTAAGGTGAGAGCGTTAACCTTTGGGGTTCCACAGGAGAAGAGAAAGGGAAGAAGAGAGAGACATTCAATAGCCCAGTTCATTAATCCCATATTTTCTATCTGCAGACATCTTACCCTTCGAGTCAGACATACAGTGCACAGAGGTCCAGCCCAAAGAGCCAGCCGTGTGTTACACATCACCTTTGAAGATACGGTATACGCCCAGTCAAGACCGGCGCCTCTACGGGAATCAGGTGAGCGTTACAATTTTGCAATGGTGAATTATCTCAGGCAATGCTACAGGAATACAGGGCCTACACACTCTATGGCTTTTAGGGTTTAGTTCTACTTACAGGAGAGGACTGGACTGAACATCAGGGAGCGTCAGGGCACTGCTGGGACAGCAAAAGGGGCCAGTCAAGGTCTCTACTGAGTCCTTCAAGGGGTCCCAAGTCATCTTCTAATTTCCTGGCTCCTCTGCAAGATATAGGCCTCTCACTGCTGGGATGTTTCTCCAGATTTCGACAGCCGATCACCTCATGGGATTAGTGGGAAAAGTCCTGCTCTGAGGCGGGCAGACTTAGTTATAGTGCAAACGACATCACTGACTTGTCATAGTTCCCGCAGAAGAGATTGGTTAATGCTCCAGTACCCCACTCCCACCTGTGTGCTGGTAGGTCCTGAAAATGTGGAAGTGCTTTGGGACACCAGGGGAGGAGAGCACTTCATCATCTCACTCAACAGGTGGGCTTGGTCATGTTTTTACACGTAAAATCTCACTACCTTTATAAATATCCTTAACCTCCACATTTTGACAGATATGAATGCATTTTTGAAAACTACAATTTGCTGCAAGTCCAATGACACTACTCACGAGTCTGTATGTCATTCCTGTGCAAAGCTACAGTTTATCTTCATTTACTCTGGAGTCATATCATTGAAAAACATGGCCCTTTATGGGCGCCATACTGATCATATTTTACATGCTTTATCAATTTTTTGCATCACTGGTAAACACAATAAGGACCCAATCACATTTTCCAGAATAACTTTAGTTGTGGTTACCTCACAAACATCCTTTTGAGATGATCGGAAGGGGTTAACTGTCATCTTTCCAGAAATCCCACAATGACTATTGTGCGATAAATATTGTACATTTTACACAATAAATGAATGTCTCCCCTTTTAAACAATAGGCAGCCAAACCACTCCTTGGCTCTTGCCCCCACCTTTGATCTCCCAGTTTCAATTTCCCTGTTCATGCCTGTGACGTCAAGAGAGGGTTCTGTGTTTATATTAGCTCAGCCCTTCAAGACCTGATGAGTATTAATGAACTTATTAATGCGGCTTGTGTTCCCCGCAGGTCATAAAGGCTGGAGGCAGACTTGTCTTTATCTTGTCCACCCCGTGGATTTGATCTCCCAAGTATCTTAAAGTTGTATTTTTAAGGGAAGGCACTCAGGTTTGAAGTTGCAGTCCCAGATCTCCAGGACAACAGGGACCCTGGAATGCAGTTTCACATCCTGAGCAAAGAGAGAAATAAAAAAATGGCGCGCAGCACAGGGCCTTTCAAACTCAGCCGTACATTTTACATTTCACTTTATAATTAACTCTTGGAAGGCACACAGTTTCAACGTGTATAAGTGTCACTACAAGGTTGTCCCATGCATATGCTAGTTAAATCAGGGCATCATAATCACACTTTTAGTGGCTTTGGAGAACATTTTGCTTTGCAGATTGTCACTTTGGAGAAAACCACAAAAGTAAATTTTCTTTACTTCACACATGAGAGAAACTTCATTTTACTTCAGCTGCTTGAAACATAATCTTGGCATTTTCCTTTGAGATCCTGTGCACTGTGGTTCTGTGCACTGTTGTTTCATGGAATATCAGTCCAGCTCTTCATGGATTAGTCAAACTATCCTTGCCATGTGTATTTTGCTTCCTTCATGCAAGGCAGCTCACCTCTTTTAGTATCTTCTGATTTTTAGGCTCACTTTCCCTCCTTTTTGGCTTTGATTCCATAGGCCTTATGTTCCACATTATTTCAGGGCAGGCCTTTTACTTAGGGGAATGTCCCCCAATGACTCTGGCCTCTTTATTTCTTGCATCCAAGGGCTATTTCACCCCACAGCCTGCCCCCTGCACTTGTAGATGATGTACCTTCCACCATAAGCTCTTTGCTTAAAGTAATAATGCAAGCTCAAAGTCGCCGTCTCTGGGCTGGATGGGCAGATCCCCAGCACTGTGAATCAATGAGCCCCCAAAGGGCAAAGATCACAGCTGCACTTCAAGAAGCATGTAAACACCTACAATTATAAGATTAAAGGGTTTTAGGACAGTGCAAGTAGATATAGATCAAACGCATAAAAAGTCAGATGATAAAATCATAAAGCGATATAATCCTTATAGCCTTAGGAAACATCCTGTGAACCCTTCAATATAATGTGACTACTCATTATGGTGTCATGGCGCACACATGGCACATTTGCAATTAAATGTCAGATCTCTGCAAGAGTTGGATTACAGAAAGTGAAAACCATTGTCAATTTATACATTAAAATAATTGTGTGAATTATTGCTGGAATTCAAGAGAATTGGTGTGGAAATTAATCAATCAATAAACTTTATTTTGAAATTTTCATTTCCAAAAATTACAGAATAAACACACAAAAGTGCAAAAATATAAAACATCTGATAAAATAAGTTGTTTTAAAGAAACATTTGTTTTTCTCAAGTATAAAGCATTTTCAATAAAACCATAAATAGATTTGGCCACGTTCTTACGCGGAAGGGAAATCACCAACATCTTGGCCTCAGCTAAGGTGCGAGCCTTAAACAGTTTAAAAATAGGTAGAGGAACTTTCTTCTAGTTTTTGAAATAGGACAAACTATTTTAAAATGTATTAGATCTTCCACCGCAGTGCCATTACAGCCTCAGAAAGGGGCTATGGTCTGTATCTTACTAATAGACCAATGTCCCACTACAAAGGCTATTGGTGGGCAGTTTACTGTAAAATTAATTGCCCCTCTTACACTGGTTAGAAAACCAGCTGGTATAGTTATTCAGACGCAGTTCTGGACTATACTTTGGGAAAGATCACACCGCAGGCTTTTCAAGCTCAATGCTTCTCTGAGTTATGTATTTTTCCTGAATAAAAGCAGCTTTTAAATTTGGGATAGCAACTACCCTTTCCTCAAAGGACCTAATAAATGTATAACTAAGTCCCATTGAGGATAAAACCAGCCCACCTCTGAAGTCAGTAGATCCTTCATGATCCAATGTGAGTGATGATAATCACATTCCCTATTATGCTACAGTCTTGCCCAGAGTGTCAGTGGTTTCAAGTTTAAGGTATCAGAGGTATAGCCTCTTCCAAGTACAGTAAATATGTATCCAGCTTCCAAGTGCAGTAAATATGTAGGAGTACTGGTTGATAGTCCAAATACACAACACAGGAAATTATTCTCTTTTTTGTTGGATTGCAGTAAGAAGAGAATGGTCCAACACTTCGACCCGATTCCTAGCAGTTGGCATGGCTTTAGCATTATAATTGGGGTGAAAAGTCTCCAAAGAACAACTACCCAAGTTCTTACTAAATTGCAGGACTGCCCCATTCACTTGAGCACATTTTGTGGTGTAATTAGAGACTTGAGAGCCCAAATCCATGTTGTTCTTCTTAATAATGATCCCCAGATAAGATAATTCTCTCACCCATTCCAAACTCCCACTAGCTGTGAAAATTGTTGGTAATTTGCCCTTATGAAGACCAACACACATCACCTTTGCTTTTGCAGTGTGAAAATCATAGACTGCTATTTCTAAAAGTAATGATTAGCTCTTTATTCTGCACATTATTGGAGTTGTGAAGGCGTGCGTCCATTTCCCTCCTGAAAAATCTTGAGAAGCATCAAACAATCAAGAGAGTTTGCAAGACTGCTCTTGGACTAAAAATATCTCTAGTGAGCACTTCAAAATCTGTACATTTTTGGAAAAATGGTCTGTAATGTGCAGTGCGAGAAAACGTTTGTCCACCCCGTGATTTGACATCCCTTCGGCACTTCAGAAAGCAGGCTCCATGATCTGACAGCCTGTTTAACTTGGAACATCAGAGGGGCCACAATATTTGTGTAGTGATGTCTTAGACTAGCGGCGATCAATTTGAATTGAGTCACTCGCTGAGCTCAGGAAAGCAGAGTCAAGCAGCTGGTGAGTGTGCAAGGGCAAAAAGGAGGCGATCATTTCCAAGCTGTGAGTCACAGTCCAGCCTAGCTCAGTCACAGGTTTGGAAGGTGCTGTGGATGTGTGGAGAGCACTGTCGGGGAGTTAATAGTGGTGGTACTGGTGCATTATAACGGTGCTGGAAAACCGTAAAGATGTCTATGCCAGTCAGTAGGTGAAGAGATAAGAGTCTGTCATTTGTTTCGCATGACAGCATCAGAATGAAATCTTAATAATGGTTGACAAATAAAAGGTAGCCGTACATGTAACTCCAGGCTGCATGTTTGCAGACGTGTGAAGTGGGCCATCCTCACGTTCTGCATGAGCAATGTTGACTCGTCAAATCAAAAACATGTATATTTCCGAAAATTGCAACCAGAAAATGATAATATGTATAGTATGATTACCTAGTCCACGTTATGGAATTGGTCATAGACTAGAACTACGAGAATTGAAAATGTTAACATCATGAAGCACCTTAACCTTTTTCTGATGTCATATTCTGATCTATATGTTATAGGTTGATTTAATTGTTAATTGATGATATATGCTAATCTCTATGTCAAATGCTGGTCTAGACATTATGCAGTGATTTATATATTATATGCTAATCTAAATGGCACATTCTGATCTATATTTTGTATGCTGATCTATATAAATATATATATGTCACACGCTTATATATAACCTACATGTTACTGCATACTCTATAGAGTGGTGTATATAGCCTCTGCTAATCTAAGAGCAATACGCTGAGGAGTCCAAACCTGGCATCAGTGCGGTATGATCTTGAGACTTGCAAGGCTCTCTGCGCCACACCAAACTCTTGTTGTCCCCACTCTGGACACCCCGACCCCAAGAACACCGGCCCAGCCAGGTGCCTTTACCATACTTGGACGTTGACACTCCTGTGTCTGGCATATGTTCACAATGGCAATCCTATGGTATTCCTATTCCATTTGCCATTTCAGTTTCTTTGCTTTGATTTGTAAACAAGAGGAGCTGTGCTACGAGACTAACAGAGTTAGTAGATATTGCCATATAAATAATAAATCATCAAATCTGTATGGCGAGTGGGGCAGCTTTCTGTACCACAACATACCTGCGCTCGAGCAACACAATGTGCTACAGCGACTGCTTGGCTTGGAACATGGCATGACTGCTATGTAGCCAAGAAAACTGTCCCAGGTAGCAGTGCCCATTCCTGATGCTTTAGTCCGCGAAGCCAGTTTGTGAGGGAGGGCACTTCTTTCAGTCCTCTGCCACACATAATGGATTTATTTTTTGCTTTACTTACTTAACTCAGGGAACCCCCATTCAAGGCTACGCGGGCTGTCAACTGGAGAAAATATAACTCTTCTGTTCCCAACAAGTCACAGCTGAAACGTTGAACCAAGCACAGCATTTCCAGTGCTGAGCATTGAGTCAGCACATTATAAGGAGCCCATTAAACCTGGGACGAAGTGTACATCTGGGTGCAATATAATTTAAGATAGATATGTCAAAAAATGAAATGAAGATATTTCGCAGCTGCAGACTTCAAGGCATGCATAACCTAGATGTGCAATTATGTACCAGCCTGCTTTCAAGGATTGAGTTTTCAGGCTGTTTTGTACTTAGAACCAGATACAATCCCTTCCTGTTTTAGCCCCTAAGTAATAATACACAATTATTGGAAATGGCAAACCTTGGTTCTGAGGATTTCTCTCGGGTGTTTTGCCAACATCTATCTGTTGACTTCTACTTTCTTCACAGAAGCTGGCCAATTACAAAGTTTACAATCCTGCAGCCAGTCTTTCAATCTAAGGCTTCCGATGTATTCCCCATGAATAAAAATATAGTCTAGCAAGATGTTAACGCACAACAAATACTGCACAATACAATCTTGACCTTAGCATCCCCTCCCTTCTGTTTCCCAACGTTCAGAGTCTTTTATATAAATCACTTTTCTAATCCAAGTTTGAACAGGGGCATCTACATTTACTGCATTAAGAACAATCACCTAAAGTAAGGTGCATGCTTTTCATCAAATTCAACAACCTAATAAGCCACATCATAGACCACTCCATTATACTGACCAACCACTTCATATTGGAGTCCAAAGCCTAACCCTGAAGTCTATCTCTTCTCTTCAGGCAGATCACAAATACTCTACCTCTTTCATGCCCCTACCCCTGATCCCTCTCTTTTGGGATTCCTTAAGGGCCCACTCTATCCCTTCTGCTCTTGAATGTGCACTTTACCTGATAGCCTCCCTGTACTGCTACAACTGCTCTTGTGAGATGTCAAGATATCCCAAACATGACCAGGCCCACCTCAACTGATCCTGTTAACTAAGCAAGATGCCTTGTGTGCACTATTCGAAGGATATCTAAAGTTAAACCAGATATGTGGCAACAGCTCTCTCTCAATGGATCATCTCCGCTCATCAGCTGAGTTAGCACCCCTGCTGTCCCATGCAAATTGATAGAAAACCTGGGTGTTATTTTGAATATGGTGCCCAACCAGTGACCCCAAACGAATACAGTAGGGAAAGCATTCTCCTTTAACCTCAATCTACTAAGGGACATCTTTGCTTCCTTCTCATTTCAACATTGTATCCAAGGCATCATGCCATTAGAACTCCCTACGTCTCGAATTAGCAAATTAACGTTCCATAGCAGCTCCCACGTGCTTGCTTAATAAACACCCTCCAGCATGTCAAAAACACAGTGGGCAGACTCCTATTGCAAGATCTTATTGTGCAATATTTGTTGTGCGTTAACGTCTTGCTTCTTGCTAGACTATATTTTAATTGATGGTGAATACATAGGAAGCCTTACATTGAAAGACTGGGCTGCAGGATTGTAAACTTTGTAATTGGCCAGTGTTTGTCAACAGATAGATTTTGGCAAAACACCCGAGAGATCACATTTCTCATGGATTGTACATTCTACATTGAATCATGGTCTCTCATCGTCTCACTTTAACGGTACTTTGCTGCACCTTTTGGGTCAGAATTCCTAAAGGGGATAGAGGGATTACAGTCATCTAAATATCAACTGGTAGGCAAGACAAGGTATTCTATGTGCTCGATTACTCGGACAAGCATTAACCTTTTCCTCATGAACATGCACGAGTTGCAGCAACATAACATTATGGTCCATCACGCTCAACACTTTGATACTCTGTATTGTAGGATGCAATCCACTCCAGAACCCTTACAACCACACAGACAGACTACATTGTCATGCATGAGTTATATTGCCACACCAAACATTACATGCACTCATTAGTCACAATGACATGGAATGCAGCCGCATAGTGCATATCACATTGTGGTTTATCGTGCACAACACCTTGATTTTCTCTGGCATAGGACACACAATCGTGCGTATAAAGATATATCCAAACTAGACTCTATTGAAAAGGTAAGTGCCAGTACCATAATATAAACACAATATTTGCTTCGATTATTTTTCTTGAACTTCTGAAATATCCTGAATTGTGATATGTCATTTATAATGCGCCTGTACACAATTGTTTCTAGGCACTACAGGACAAGGGTGGGAAGACAGAGGGAGGACAAGACAAACGATCTTACTATGCCTTGTGTCATTCATATTGTGCAAGTGCGACAACGCAAACTGCAGGGAGAAAAGAGAAGAGGGAAGTGCCAGGGAGCGGGACAGGGGAAGTGGAATCAGGGCAGCATTGCTCTAAGTAGGTCCAGCCAGGGCAGCACGGCTCTGGGTAAGTGCAAGGAAGCAGTGGATTGTAGGGTTACCGTTACACCCACTAGGGGCTCAGTGGCCCGGAGGCAGTGCAGGGGAGACTGATCATGGAGGAGCCAGGCACCCAGTGAGAGTTCGAGGGTCAAACACGCAACCAGTCAGCACAGCAGACAGGAAGGTCAGCAGGGGAGAGAGAGAAGGTCTTGAGCTGCTTCCGGAACTTCAGGTGGTCCGGATCAAATTTGAGAGGGGCAGGGAGCCCAATCCAGAGGGAGGCACCTGCTGAGGAGAGAGATCTACCTAACCACTCTCTACCTGGCGAAGCATCTGGCCCTCAAAGAGTTTGAGGTAGCTGAGCAAAGGGCTCGAGAAGGAAGGTATTTTGGAAGAGAGAGTTTGATGTAGTGCGGGTCTTGGCCCCAGAAAGTCTTGTGGATGATGCAGGAGGTCTTGAACTTGATCCTTGCAGCCACTGCGAGCCAGTGGAGAGAGTTCAGAGCAGGAGAGATATGGTGCCTTGTCTCGATGCCAAGGACAAGTATTGTAGTCCTGTTCTGGATTAGTTATAGAGGGCGAAGAGTAGAGGAAGGCTGATTGGGAAAGAGGCTGTTGCAGTAGTCCAGGCTAGAGAAGACCAGGGCTCTGGAGACGGTGAGCTGCAGGGGAAACGTGAGGAAAGGAAGAATACCTCTGAGGAGGAGCAGGTGGTAGTCGCCCTTCTTGGCAACGTCTGTGATGTGAGGAGAGAAGGAGAGAGTGGAGTCGAAGATGACAGCAAGGCTTTTTGCACACAGGAAGTCAAAGGAAGAGGGCGAAAGGAGGGCGGCCAGAGCGAGAGAGGGAAAGCGGGAGCAGGAGTCCCAATGGGAAGGATCTCCGTCTAACTGGCATTAAGGCAGATATCGTTGGAGAGACACTAATACTGAATCACGGATAGACAGTCAGGAATGAGTGGGAGAGGAGGAGAGGCTAAGGGGAGACTGAATGTTAGAGGAGAAGTTAGAGACCAGGTGGGCCAAAGGCGCTAAGTAGGCATTGAAGAGCCAGGGTGAGAGGTTTGAACCCTGGGGAACCCCACATGTGGAGAGAGAGGTGGCTGAGAGAAAGGACCCAAGGTGGACCTGGGAGGGTTGGTCCAGGAGGAAGGAGGTCAACCACTCCAGAGCTTGACCTGTGATGCCCAGGTTTTGACAGAGTCAACTGATCAGGATGGCGTGATTAACCATGTCAAAAGCAGAGGAAACATCAAGGAGGATGAGGACAGAAGAAAGGCTGGAGTTGAGATTAGAGAACATATCTTCACAGGTGTTCAGGAGAGCAGTTTCTGTGCCTCTGTCTGCTCTGAAGCCCGACTGATGGTCGTGGAGACAACCAACAGCTTCAGTGTGGAGAGTAAGGTGGCAGATGGCCAGCTTTTCCAAGAGTTTGCCCAGGAAAGGAGTGATTGAGATCAGGTGATAGTTTGCCAAACAGCTAGGGTCAGTGGAAGGCTTTTAAATGAGGGGTGCACATGGGAGGGATTGAGGAGAGAGGGGAAAGATCCGGTGGTGAAGGAGTGATCGCAGAAATTGGCCAAGGCTGTAGTGAGGTTGTCAATGTGGTCCTTGATGGTTCTGGAGGAGCAGGGGAGAAGCTGTTTGGATGATACTTTCATAGATCAGACGTGTCTAGAAACATTGTCAGGTGTTGTTAGAGAGAAAGATGAGAAAGCAGGAGGAGAGGTAGAGGTGGACAGAAGGGGGCAGAGGAGAGAGAGGACAGGATGTCCTGAGTTTGAGTGGTGAACTGAGAAGCCAGAGCCATATAGAGGGTCTGGGAGGGAACAGGAAAGGTGTAGCCTGCAGAAGGATTAGCCAGCTCCTTGCAGATTTTAAAGAGTCTGGCCGAGTTGTTAGAGGCCGCAGAGACACGGGCTTGGATGTGTGCTCTCTTCTTGGACAGGACAGAGAGTCTGTATTGCCTTTGCAACAGGCGACAGGCCAGTTTGTCAGATGATGCACCTAAAGCCCTCCACTCCCTCTCGACCACCCTGCACTTGCGTTTCAGAGCGGCGAGGTCAGAGTCATACCAAGAGTTTTGTTTGTTTGTTTTATTTATTTGTATAGCACTCCAAACCCAGAGGTAGAAGGGTGCTTAAAGAGGATGGTTACAGAGTGTGACAAAAGCAAATTCAATATACAGCAGTTTACAGAGTATACCAACATAGTAAGCAGTGGGGGTACTACACTCTCAAAGTACAACAGTTTATTGAGTTCACAGACATAGTTGCATAGAGGGAGGTGTGCCCTCCTATCTGTAGTGCTATTCTTTGTTTAGGAGCCAACAGCTTGGAGGAAGGCTTCAGGTGGATTCTCATGACAGGGGCAAGGACGGTCAGAGTGCTAGAGATAGAAAGATGCAGGTTAGAGAGGGATGTGTCAGAGTGTGAGTCAGCCGCAGGCATTGGAGGAGCAGTGAAAGTAGCGGCGAAGGCATCCATTGACACATGCTTCATGGGCCGAATGACAGAGAAGGTGGGTGGCAGTGCTGGGGTGGGTTTAGCCAGAGAGATAGAGAGTTTCAGGTAAGAGGAGAGCAGAATGTGGTCAGTCCAAGAGAGATGAGAGGGTTAGAGAGGGGGATATCTGAGGAGATGATAACATCCAAGGTGTGTCCGGCAGAATGTGTCGAACCAGTGGGTAGAATGGAAAGAGAGAGAGAGTGTCTCAGAGGTTGCAGAAGATCCCAGGGGAGGAATTAGAAGCATCCAGGTGGATGTTGAGATCTCAGAGTAGGAGAAGTTGAGAGGGAGGGGCAAGGAGAGAAGAGGCGAGGTCAGGTGATAAATTAATGTTACTAATGCTGATTGAGCAGAAGCTCTGATCACTTCTCATGGTAGACATCTGTTCTATACCTTTTTATTTCTATGCCTGCTGATCACATGTTAGACCTTTTAAACCATAATAATGTCACATAAACCCTAGGATATATGCTCATTCATACTCGACCCCTATTCGTCGATCGGTGATGTCTGTAGCAAACAACATCAAATTATTCGACTTTATTTCTTTGAGGAGCATCAAGAACATTGACATTTCTGTTCACAGTAGTTATGTGAGACAATTAAACTAAACACTTATAAAAAACAATTCAGATCCTACTCCTCATTCATTCCACTAGGCACGAGGATGTCTAAGCGGTCAATCTAGTCAGCTTCTCTTTGTTGTCTCCTCTTCTTTGTGTCTAGTCTCTGATCACAGTTTTCAATGACTTCTAGGACTTGAAAAGGTATAGAACAGATGTCTACCATGAAGGATGATCACAGCTTCTACTCAATCAGCATTAGTAACATTAATTTATCACTACTTCCGCTCTATCAGCATTAGCAACATCAAAGGCATAATGAGTACTCCGTACATTGTCAGGCTTTCACCTCCTGAATTTAACTTCTGTTATGTTAGGAGGGTAACACAGAGATATGTTGGATGTGTGTTTCCATCGAACACTGACTTAAATTCAGTTAAAGTGCAGAATATATTTATAAATGAACTGGACTCCTCAAGTTCTTTAATACAATCACAATATATACAACATAGTAATTGTTTGCGTAGTTGATACAATATGATTCTACACGATAGACACACGTTACTGCTAATATCACAACTAACGTAACATTACAATGTTGCTTCATTTACATCTACTTTTAGTGAATGGATATGATTGAAACCACTATCACAGATGCACACAGTAGTGAATATACTTTACGTTAGTGACTGGACAAAGATGGCCACCCCTGTCCCAGTGTGACGGCCATTTTGTCAGGCAACATTTCCATGACAACAGGTAGCAACTTACAATTATACGCGAGCACGACATTCGTGCTTGGTTGCAACATGAGTGCGGTTAGGATATTCATACTGTATATATCAGGTGAGTGGAATAAATCGAAGATGTTTTTAAACGCATATATGACGGCAGTTTTAATCAGTTTTGAATTGGTGGTGATTAAACATTTAAATGATTATCCACAGAGTGCATTGTGTTTCACAGAAGAGGCGAACAGCATTCGCTAGTCAGGTCAGATTGTTATCTGACCTGACTATTAGTGAAACACGTGCATGTTTCACTACTTAGAAATTTGAATTTAGTAATCTAAGTCACGCTAGAGTATATGGCCAGTATTCTATAAACTGAAGGATGGCTTGGGTTACTCTCAAATAAAGCATGTTGATAACCTCGAGCACTAAAATTACGGCACTGATTCTAATAGACTGACAGCCTGAAACTGTTATGCCCATATTAATGTCGGAATGAATGCACAGGGTGCATAGCAAAGGTGAAGGATTTATGAACCCTTATTATATTGGATACTCTGATTTGACACATGCACAGACGCGTAGACACAGATTTTGGTGGCTTTGCTGATAAAACCATGAGTAGGAAGCACATATGAATACCTCTCTGAATATCTATTTGAACTTCTATTTGAGTAACGAATTAGGTAACATATCTTTCTTTAAATGTTGTTTCTTTATGTGTTATCTGTTTTGTTATGTGGGTACCCTGTTTGATTGAAACATATAACATATGTGATTGCTATAAACAATATGGCGATGTAATATATATGTATTCTTGTTTTTGATCATCAATGGATATGATGTCAGACTAATGATGGTATCAGACTAGGCCATGATGAAGGACACGCAGTCCGAAATGCATTGGCCAAATAGTCACTTTGTGCTGGACGAATTTTAGATTTTTTGAATTTCTGCAATATTAAAATACTATATTTTCGAACTAATGAAGAAATCAATGTCATCATTTTCCTATATTCACCACAAGGATTGAAAGAGTACAATTAACCCCAAGTGGGTGAAAGGGGATGTAGCCCACATCGAAGACTAACTAGCCTTGGTCTTTTTTTCTCACAGTTAAATATCGTGCCCAACACGGTGGCACATATTAGTGGGCTGCACCCCATGAATAATCAAATAATTATTCTATTTATACTAAAAGGATTTAGAAGATAACAAAAATAATGCGGTGCCCGCTCAACCTCTATTTGTGTACTCCTAAGAAGGAAACCATCCTTTTTCCAGACAGATCAAGAAAGGGTGCCAAGTATTTTATGGACCAACAGTCCATATGACATGGGTCGTATACGAGCTGCAACCAAATATTTTACAGTAGTAGATTTAACGAAGGCCTTCTTTTCAATTCCCTTTCATGGTGACTCCCAAGATTTAGCCTCATTTACATATAGAGGCAGTGAAATCATACAAAATTACCACAGGGGTAATGTGAGTCCCCATACATTTTTAACATGGTCCTTCAGATGACGTAGGTAACGTACAACTTGAGAGCACAATAATTGAGTATGTAGATGATATGTGCAGTGAGACAGAAGAAAAATGCAGAGAGGATTCAGTCCAGTTAATGACAGTATTAGCAGAAAAAGGATACAAAGTGGACAGGGAGAAACTACGGTATTGTCAGGAATAGGTCCTGCATATAGAGCAGCTAATCTCTAAAGAAGGGAGAAAAGAGACACCTGAGAGAGCAGAAGCAGTCATGTAAATTTGTAAGACCCGAGACAGTGAGGGAAAAGCAGCAATTTTTAGGCCTATGCAATTATTGTAGGGCCTGAGTTTTTGATTAGAGTACACATCTTAGACCACGTTTAAAAGGACTCAAAGAAGCACAGACAAGTAAAAGTGGGATAGTGTGGGCTGACGAGTTGAAAGAAGGATTTGAAGAGTTAAAAAGGGTGATATGTACAGCACCTGTGTTAGGGATTCCAGACTAAAATGAGGAGTTATATTTATTCTCGCATTCAAATGGAGTGGTGATAACAGCAGTCCTTACGTAGAAGACAATATTAGGACATGGACATAAACCATTAACTTATTACAGTGGGATTGTAGACCCAGTAATGAGAGGGCATTACCCCTGCAAACAAGCATTAGCTGCTGCTGATTTTGCAATTGAAAAAGCTGCAAGTACTACAATGAGGTGCTCAATGACGTTATTTGTCAAGCATTCCTTATTCGCCATTTTGGAGAAACCTAAAAGCATGTTGACTATACAAAGACCGTCAGGATATGAGGTGATTAATTCAAATCCAGCAATCAAAATTGCTAGATTTAGAGTAGTGAATCCAGCAACATTTATAGCAGAACCAGTAGAAATACATGTACATGATTACAGAAAGTACCCTGAGTTTTATGACGATATTCCCCACGTTAATGCTCTAGGAGGGGGGAAATTGTATTTATTGATGGTTCTTTGAAAATTGATCAAACGACAGGAGAAAGACATACGGGATCAGCAGTAGTGAAGACAGAATGGTGAATTTGAAATAGTGACTAGTGCAAGATTGCCTTTGCATTGTTCAGCAAAGGCTTCAGAATTAGTGGCGCTTATCGCTGCATTTCAGAGATATGAGGATGTAAAGTTACAGTGTACTCTGACTCTGCCCATGTGACGTCAACCGAACACACAGGATTATCACGCTGGAAAAGAAGGGGCTTCCTCCGCACAGACGGCACATCAGTGCAACATGCAGTGCTATTGGACAAACTTATTAAGGTTCTAAAGCTCCCATTTGATATCACATGGTGGAGTGCGTTGCCCACATTAAGAGGGCAGACATGATTTGTTGCGGTAATGAAGACATTGAAGCAAAAAGAGTAGCACATTTCCCAATAGTTCTAATTTTGACCGATGCATGATGATGAAAGAAGGTTTTAATATGTTATCCGTTGCACAGTTAATTGAGCTGCAGGGTCAAGCTTCACTAGAGGAACAAGATTTTTGGGAAAGAATAGGGGTGTTCTTCATCCCCCACAGAGTCTATATGAATACAATATAGTACTGGAAAGCCAGTTGTGCCCCTAGCATTATTGAACGTTGCGCTGGATCCGCTTCGCTATCCTGTTCATTTAACCAGAGAGGGTCTTGCGGCCATGATCGCAAAAGACTGGTTTTTGCCAAAGTTGTTAGAACACGTTGCACAATATATTGTGAACTATATTGTCTGTCAGAAATGCATAGCAGGGCACACCCTGTGAACAGTGAGAGGAGCAATACCCCATCCTAATGGTCCTGCGGCCTGATAATGGGATGCATTTTGTAAATTAGATGCTTGAGCAAATAGCTCTTCTATTAGGCATACAGCATACATTTCCATCTGCTTATCACCCACAGGCCACACCCACATCATCCATCAATAACCATGGGCTCTGTACATTTATTTGTAGCAGTACAACATGGATCTGTGTAAATCTTCAGAATTCTTAATAAAACTACTCTTGGACAACATGTATGGTAATTTCCAGAAACATACAGTCCTGTCATGCAGGTTAAACATATGGGGATGTTGTTGAACTTACACAGAGCCACATTGCTATCTTCATCTGCAGCTTTATAAATAGGCCTTGTTTTCCGGTCCTGAATCACGTGTGAGGAGTCCATGATTTTGTCCAATTCGCCCTTCAATTTAATGTTATTTGATTCAATTATATTGGGTGCTATTACTCTCCATGGACTCTGGAGTCTTGGTTGCTCCATTCTGCATGTGCTTTCTGCATCTTTTATTGGACAATACTTGGCCCTCGCAACTGTTTATCCTTTACTTAATCTAAGAGAAATATGTCCTGCGTACATAGCTTATACTCTTTGACCCCTTTCGAGCCATGTAGTTGCTCCTGCTGCTGCATCCTTGATTCTGAGCCAAGCAAATTCCATTTGTTCTTGCACAAATTTGTATTCCAGTGCCTGTTAGCATTGCAGTCTTGGATTCCATTCTCAAGGCTTCTTGCTTACTATTAGACAATATCAACATCCATTTTCCTAGTATGGCTGCTTTGCCCGCATTCTATTTCCTATTTTAGCAAGCGTCTATGTGTAAGATCTATCTTGTTTTTCTGCATATATACATTTATTACATCTCTTGTCACTTCTTAGTGTATATGTTTTTTCTTCATATTTGCATATATGTTTACGTCATTCTTCATTCTTTAGATATTCATACATCAAGCTCATTGCGTCCACGTATCTTTTCTCTTTGGTGGCAACACTTTTCATCTGTCAGACTTCACTTATAGTTCTTCTATGTCCAGTGGTGTCTGCAGGCTCTTGTCTACTGCATCGGTTCGAGGGTACATTCGATATGGTTGTCTGAGAGCATAACTTATTTATATTGATATTTTATTTGTATCGGGCTCGTACAGAAGTGTTTCAGAACGCGGCGAGGCAAGAGAGGGGAACAAGGGGGAACAAAACAATGATTTTACTAGGCCCAGCAACATTGAGAATGCCCAATGCATGGGAGAGGGAAAAGGGAAAAGTACATGGGATGGGGGTAGAGAAGTGGAAAGTGCTAAGCAAAGGAAAAAAATATTAAATAAATAAATAATAAAAAGCAACAAACAGTTGAAGTGCAGCCAACAAGTAGCAAGTGTTAGGTTTAACGCAACAGACACGGTGTGTTTGATAAGTGCAGGAAAAAGAAGGGGGGAGACTTTAGGATTACAGATACAGACCCCAGTGCAAGGGATTGCCAAAAGGCAGTGCTTGCGGGTGGCAGGGTGAGCAGGTACCTGTGCCCAAAAGTCAGATGGTTACCAGGTGCACGATGCCGAGACAGAGCAGATCACCAGGGGAGAGGAGGAGGGAAGGCAGAAGCAAAGAGGAAGGTCTTGAGGTGCTTCCGGAACCGGAGATGATTCTCCTCAAATTTCAGAGTGGCAGGGAGGCTATTCCAGAGGGAGGCCCCGGCCGAAGACAGAGATCTACTCCCAGCTTGTTTCTTTGAAAAACGATGGACCCTGAGGGAGTTAGAGGTGGAGGAGCAAAGAGCTCGGGAGGGAAGGTATTTACGGAGAGACAGCCAAAGGTATTTTGGACCCAGAGCCCAGAAAGCCTTCTGGACAGTACAAAGGGTCTTGAAATGAATCCTTGCAGCCACAGGGAGCCAGTGGAGAGATGGCAGGGCTTGAGAGATATGATCCCAGGGCCTGAGGCCTAAGGAAAGTCTTGCAGTCTTGTTCTGGATGAGTTGCAGAGGGCGGAGAGTAGAAGCAGGTTGATTTAGAAAGAGGCTGTTGCAGTAATCCAACCTAGAAATAGCCAGTGCTCGAGAGACAGTGAGCTTCTGGGGGAAGGAGTGGAAAGGATAACGTCTCTTATACCTTTGATGCGGTATTGGGATGATACCAGGTGTCAAACACAGTGCTTTCTTGTTGTTCTTCCAGTATGACAGAGGTGAGGGAGTGGGCTCTGTAAATGATGTGTACATCTGCCTCTATACATTCCGTCCTCTGGTTGAGTCCTCAGTCAATTCCTCAATTTTCTTCACCTTGTCTTCACACTGTGGCTTCTTTGGGATCCATATCCTTGTCACCCCTGCTTAAGTCACCTGCATTCTTTATGTGTTAATCCACACTCCAGGTCATATGGCAAAACTCCCCAGTCGGTGAACAGAACACCCAGTGCCCCACATAGTTATGATGATCATTGGGATAATACAACTTTGTTCCTGGGGGTGCTATAGGGCTTCCTTTCAGGTGCTCACGGGTGGGTTTCTCAGTGTGTGTGTGCTTGTCAGCCACAGCATTCACATCAATCATTATCTTCATCCCAACAGTTTTCTTCGCTGTCTTCTTACATTGCCCTATGATTGTTCTCAGGAGACAGAATCCCATCAATACTAGCACTAGTATTGCTATCAGTATCTTGAAAGCATTCACCAGCCAGGTTGGAACCCACGAGAAGAAGTATGTAAAACAATCTTTATAGTCTTCGGTTTCATCTACTTCTCCACCATTTTCATGTGTAGGGTCGATAACAGTTATAGCTTCTGTCAATGTTCCATTTTTTTTATCAAGTGTAGGAGTTTATGTACAGCAAGAAGGCCCGAACTTTGTGCAAACGCCTCCTTCCATTGGTGTAATCAAGTCCAGGACATACCTGTTTTGGAAGGTCATGAGTCTGGTGGCCCTCATTTCTTCCTTAATCATATTAAATCCTTTTATTGTTGTATTATATGTTTGTAGCGGTTCCCACCTTGTGATTTGTAACCACTTGGCGTTTATTGCATCTTGAATTCCTGGCATGACTATGGCTGTAAATATGGCTACCGTCCTACTGAACAATTTATGCTCATCTGGATTATCGCAATAAGCTATTGATTTTGATGAAAAATAATGTTCTCCCTTCTGTCGGGTGAAGTTAAGCGACCTCTTCTTTCTTTAATGTGCATCCATTTTCGGAAAGTTGTCTATGTGGAGGTCACTTTGAGGGACCACCAACACAGGAACATGTATTACCACCAATGAACATGTCCCTCCCCAGTTTAGAGGCAGTTTCATGTAAGCTCTTGGTCCACAAGCCCAATAGTGATCCATCAGCACGGCAGTTCCTCCTTTCATTCCTGGCACATCGATTACGGGACTACATTCTTTATTTTCTCCAATTTTGGTTTGACCATTGTTTCTGAAGCACACTGTTGCATTCTTCATTTGCAATATGGATACGGGTCTTGCTTCATCTTCGACCCGTGTTAATAACTTTGAATACTTGGCCCATTCCTTAAGACATTCGCCATTCACTACTTGCACTATCTTCACTGGTGCTGTCATCAATAAGTGTGCACTGCATCCCATCATTTCTTCTTCCCACCCTGTACTGGTGGCTACTTGTCCATATTCCAATAGCTGAGATCTCTCCAAGCATCCTGGCAATCCTGGTGTTTCCCATGTATCTGCACAGTTCAGTCTCTTTTTTTCAAGTCTTCACCTCTCCTCTATTTGAACCATTCAATGTGTACTGGATCATTTTGCTCTTGGTGTTCGGGTCTTTAATCATCTTCTGTGTTTTTAAGTAAGAATTTTCATATCGGAACATTCTCTTTGACATCCATCGTAGGGTTGCCCACTTCCCTTGAAATTGTCCTCTTGTCATGTGTGCTGCTAAATGGCTAAGGCCCTTTGCATCATGTGCAGGTATTTCTATTGCTATACATGTTCTGGCTGTGCTCATGGCATAAGGGATGAGAGAACATACATAGCAGCTCTCATCTGACGTTCCTCTCCCATCCTTACTCACGTGCTGGTACCATAAATTATTATTTAAATGGGCTGATTTATCAAGGTATGCATTTATATCCTGATAATCTTTGCCAGTATTGCTCTTATGCCGGTTAATTTGTTTGGAAATATCAGGAACATTTTCACTCATGCTGTTATTAGGAATAGAAACAGATGTCTCATTATTGGACACTCCATCTATATTATAAAACATCATTTGAAGAAATGCTATAAGAAGAAGGAAATAAAGACAACACATTGTACAAAACACAGTTACAAGAAATATTACAAAAGAATTCACACGGCGTACTTCATTTTTCGCATTAAGCAGTCTTTTTGGTAACAAGGTGTATTTTACAAAATGGAAGATGACCATTCTCCTTTATCAACATATAGTTCCTGCTACTCTTAATAATAACCACACTTTTGTAATAACAGAAATTGTGATAATATTGCAATGATGATCCTGAGGATAATGGGGGCTGCCTTGGGATTTGCAAAAAAGGTGGCACTATTAGTGTTTTGTTGCACCAGATCTGTATAGGATTGAAGTATACCTATAAAAACAGCATGCAGTATGTGTTCAGTGTTATAGGCAATATAGGATGTGGTGTGCTCTTCTTTTCTTCAAAACACTGTCTCTTTTACCTAACAGGGATAATTCTGTGAACACTGCAAAGTTCTTTGTTTCTCTTTAACCTTGGGAATAATCAAATGTTCGGATTGTTTTTATTTTTATGACTCCTGCTGGCTCTTGGTAGCCAATCTGGTCTGCATATGCAGAACTTCTTCTCTTGCTTCACAGTCAACTGATGCTGGAGGGGTGGGGGCCTCCCCTTGGTAGAGCTTTAAGTCATTCAGATGCAACCAAGTGCATCTTCCTTCACCCCTTACGGCAGTGGTGGTGACCTGTAAGGATATTTGGCATGTTACAGCACAGAGTACAGCACTACTGCACAAGTAGCATTACAGCACTACTGCACAAGTAGCATTACAGCACTACTGCACAAGTAGCATTTTTTTTTTGCAGCACCACCACAAGGGTGCGGTGCATTGCTATATGGGTTAGCAGATTAACAAGGAAAGACAGGCTATTCAGTCAAAAAACGATTTTAACATATAAGATGCAAAGCTATTTTTACAGTTAAAAGCACACGTGTTCATTTAAAAATGCACACTATTTTTCACCTGAAATGCCTATATTGCTAGAGACACATTTGAAAATTAACAGCTAACATATTAACCATTAACCTGACTAATAAAACCTTATTTTAATATAACTCACTAATAAAATGTGTTCTCTACTGCAGAATTAGGCATACTTTGAAAACCAGTTAAATGAGTGTGCAGATTTTTCCTCTCTTCTCTGCCTGATTATCCGTGTTGTTGTGCACAGTAACTGCAGGAGGAAGGAAGTCAGATTTGCAACAATTGCAAATGTATAAGCGAAGCTATTGTTTAAAAGTAGGAGGATGAGAGATGATGGATTTCATTGGAACACGTCATAAAGAGGGCTGAGAGGAAAGTTTTAGTGGGCAGTAGCAGGGAAAAAGACAGGCAGACATCTTTCTGCACTACTGGGGAGAAGACCTGGCTGTGGGGGTGTCCTGCTGCAGTCGAGACTGGGGAAAGCTGAAAGAATTACCTTTCCACTGGCAGAGGCAGTCCTATCTGAAAAAGCTGAGAATTCCAGGCAATGACTCCGGCTTGAGAAGGCAAGCGTTCCTTTTTGTTGGAGTTAAGCCAAGAGAGCCACATTCACAGAGAGAAGACTCTGAACAGATAAGGTAATTACCTAACTGGGGGAGCTGTGTGTGTGCACGAAAGTATGCAGTCAGTGTAGAAAAATGAAAGTCCCGTGCGTGTCTTAATCAAGTGCTAATGTTGCAATTTAAGTTCTGTTCTCCGCCACTATAATTGCAGTGTGTCATTGAAAATGCTTTGATTGTTCCCTTTTATTGCTGTAAAGAATGAGATCATGTCTAAATGCAAATTTTATAATACAGAAAATATTTGAAAACAGACGGGTGGTTTATTTTCTATTTACCATTACAATGCCAATGATGTGGGGAGATTTTTAAACAGTGCAATGGTCATTTTAAGACAGATGTGTGTATGTCAGAATCAGTATGAATAATTGTGAGTGACTGTAGTATAACTTGTTGGAGGTACATGAGCCAACGGGAAGAGAGACTCTCTGAACATAGCTCCCTACCGTATATAAGGTAGTGGAAATTACCACAAGACTACCACATATAGCTCTCTGTCGTAAATAAGTCAGTGAGTTTGCCCATGGTGGCGCACCAACACTATCCCTGGAAATTGTGGTTTCCCTAGAATGCAGGTCTGAGGTCTCTCTAGTGATCACACGAAAAATCTAAGCGAAGATAAGGGATTATGGACATTGGGGCCACAAATAAAACAAGGGAATTATGCTCACCAAAATACCACCAACCACGTATACCAAATATGCAGGTCTGGGTGCTGAAATAATGCATGTCCATTGTATTATTGTTGCACATGGCCAAATCTGAATACAAAGAGTGATTATTGCTAAGTTATTTCTCGGCGGTAATAAAATACCGTCAGGCCCCAAATCTCCACAAAATACCCTACATATTTATGGTGCGTTGCAGGCCGGGAAAGTGATCATAGAGTACCTACTGGGCGTGGCAAGCGTGTCTCACACTGCCATTTGCACATTAAAGGGAACCCATTTTATAATAGCAGTGTGCCACTAAAAACGAATTTCAGAATGTCACAAAGGGAAACCACATTCTCAGATCTAGTGCAATATTTAGAGGCAAAGTTATTTGCACATGGGAATTGGTCTTCGAACAGTACCTTAGAATGGAGTAACCGCATTCAGGGTGAGGTGCAGAAAGAAAAACTAGACAATATTTTTGCAGAAGGCAGCATAATTCAGGTCTGCCTTACAAGATTATTGAATGCAGCCGATAAAAGTGCAGAGAAAGACTGTTTAATACGGCTATGCGGCAAAATATGGTTTATTTTAAACAAGTCACTGCGAATGCAAGAGAATGATACTCAGCTAATTAACAGGTTAAAGACTGAATTAGATGGGGCAAGTAAAAATCAGGAAATGTTGAGAGCAGAATTGGATGTATGCCAAAAAGACATGCAATTAAAATGCAGAGACTTTGATACTCAGTTATCCAAAAGCAAGAAACAATTTGAAGATAGTGAGCAAGAATTGACACACTTAAAAGCCTTAGTGGATCACATTAGGCAGGATAAAGATGAGGTTGTTTCAGAAATGCAGATTTTACAAAAAGAACATTGCGAAAAAGAAGGTGATCTCCAGAGTGCAGAACAAGAAATGATTAAAATGATTCAAGAAAGAGACAAGAGAAATAAAGAGTTCAATGAATGCCAAATGCAAATGTGCGATATGCAGGAGGCAATTAATAAAATGAGTGATGAAAATAATTATTTGCATGATGAAGCCAACAGACTCCTTAAAAAGTGTAAGGACTTAGAACAGCAAATGTGCATTCCCAGGTCCCAGGAGAGGCGGCAGGGTACCACATTCAATGGAGTGGAGGTGAATTCTAGCTCTGCCCAAAGAGCTAGTGCCCCAGTGACAGGGCCGGTGACTGAACTTGGTTGCAGCGCCCTTGGGGGATTTGATACTCCCATTGGGGGCAGCCACCAATCTCATACACCTGAAAACAGGATTGAATCACAAAATAGTGCAATTCCATGCATTGCAACAAGTAGCCCCATAAAAATAATGAAATCCATTAAAGCCCTGATCAAACCATTTAAAAAGGGAGGTGAATGCTGCATTGAGGATCACTTAGAAGCGGTGCATGACATTTTTAAAGCGCTCCAGATACCTAAGGAACAGTACAGACAATATTTTCATTTAACTTTAGATGCCCCGACGGCCAGCATCATAAGGGGATTAAATGAACAGCAGAATATGACATGGCTGGAGTTTGAAAAAGAAATTAGGCGTCATTTTTCTCCTTTTCAGTCATTGCAGGAGGCAAAGAAAGTTGCGTACACTATTACTGCTGGACCTAATACATCACCTCGCCAATTTTTACAAGACTTAAAAAGAGCATTCTCTCGCTTTGATGTATCTTTTGACTCAAATTCCAATGAGTTTAAAACCGCATACTTCTATGGGCTACAGAAAGACATCATATCCCAATTGGTCCGTGAATTTGACCGTGACAAGTCCCTTGAATGGATTGTACATCAAAGCACCAAGCTATATGAGGTACTCTATTGTCAGGGTAGAGAAAGTGATAAAATGAAAGATACTAGGCCTAAATCTAAAGAACCCTCAGCCACAGTAATGGAAATCAGGTCAGCCAAAATGTCCCTTGAGTCTGCTCAAAGCCAAGGTAAAAATAATGTGACACCTGAACAAAGGGGTAATCAACAAAGATCGCCATTTACTGTACCAATGTTCCAATCACATGATCCTAGTAATAGAGAGAGCTACATCAGCCCTAGATATTTAGGAGATAGACCCCGGGTAAGATACCGGTCTGATATGGCAGGTATGAACAATAACCAGAGACAAAATCAAGATCAAAGAAATGATGGTCCCTACCAGTCATTGGGGACACAGAGCAGATTTGATCCCAGCACCATGATATATGGTAATCAGGATAGGCCCCGATATGTGGATCGATTTACTGATAATGGAAATCAATATAGGGGCCAGTACCCACAATCTGAGAGACAGGACATGAAGCAAAACGTGAACTACAGTCCACGCCAGTACAATGATTCCCCACCAGGGGACTATAATCAAAGGATGGGTGCAACCCGCTCCCCTCCACAAATGAATCAAGAGTTCAGAAACCATCCCAACCGGTATCAATCACCTGAGAGGTATCAGAATAGATCCAATCAGGGGGAAAACAACCAATATCGACCTAGGCCACAGAAAGAGGATCCTAGAGAGGTGGAAAGGTTCCAATGCCTTGAGGCCCAAGTGAAAATGTTAGCTGAGCAAATAGGAAAGCTCTATACAGCGCAAAAACAACCTTCCAAAGAGGGGGCTGATGGCCATAGCAATGACCGGGGGGCTTCCGAAAAGTGACTAAGTACTCATGATAACTGCAGTGCCAAAATGACAGATTACTCTGATATAATTTTGCATAACGACTCTGAGATGTCTAATGGATTAAAAATGAAAGTACCAGTAAATGAAATTGTGACGGAAAGTGCAAATACTTCTAAAAAAGAGGTACGGTTTAACTTAGAGCTAAATAAAACAGTAAAGATTTGCACAAATGAAAAAGAAACATTAGGAATTCCAAAAGAACAAAGGGACAGATTTAAGAAAAATGACTCATGCATGGGGAATACCAGTGAACAGGGAGTAAGTGGGGATGCCATAGCTCCTTCCCTGGGCAAGCAAAACAATTACCAAACACAGACAGAAAAAGGAAATACTCACAAGGAGGGTACAAGTCAATCACCTGAAAAATTCTTTGAGCCACATATTTTTGAAAAGGCTGAAAGGGCTGGTATTACACTAAATGATCACAAATGCACAGAATTAAAAAATGACAAATTGCTGAATGATGTTGTGACACATGTTCAGTTGGAAGGTTGTAATGTGGTCTCTGATGTTACCCAGATGGATGGGCGAACGGTGGCCACACTCCAAAAAACCTCTGAACATGGAGAAATGAATAAAATATCTCGCACAGAAATGGGTAAAAAGGAGGGAAAAATGTCTTTTCATTTACCAATGTGCTTAGCCAAAAGTGAAAAAGGCCTGAGAAAGGTGAGCCCTGAAATCAGTAAGAATTCACATTTCTTATGTGTATTAGAGGAAGTTGAGGACAGATATTATGCACCCATCACTGTAGAAGAAAAATGCCACACCTTTGCTATGATTGACACTGGCGCACAGGCCACAATTATGTCCAAGGAGCTGGTAAAGAGTATCAATGAAGGGAGGCCTCCACAGAGTCAGATCACAGTGAAGGCAAATCAAGGCCCAGTGCATAACTTTAATGGGGAGGAGGTGCCCATCATAGGTGTAACTGAGGTTGACATAAAAATAGGAAAGCACAGAATGAAACAAGAGGTATTGATCACATCTATTTGTGAAATTCCATTTCTGATGGGGACAGATTGCCTGAAAAGATTGTCTCCTCTCATAGATGGGGTGAATGGAGTGCTGTGGTCCTTAACCAAAAAACCATTGAGGCCTAAGAAACTAAAATCACAAAACAGCAATATAAAAGAATGTCACACCGTTGCCAAAACAAATGATGCTGTGGAGGTATATCTCCAGAATAGCTGCATACCTAGTGTCACTGTTATATTAAGGTGTCAAGACAAAGATCAGAGCGACAATGAAAAACTACCTGTACAAATATACTTGGACCCAAGGAAAGATTGGCAGACTGCCATAGACGAACACACATTACGTTTCTATTTAAAAGAGAATACATGCAAACAGAATATTGTTCCTAAAACAGATTCAGAAAAACACATTACCACTCTGGCAGAGATACACATGGAAGATGAGCAACCATGGGTTCACGCTGGTATAAATGATTATCTTAAAACAATAAAAGCCACTTTAGCGCTTGAACATGAAAGGAGTTTCATTAATGAGAAATTGTTGCAAAAAATTATGGAGAGGGAAGAAATCCCGAAATTTAGGATTAAAAACCAATATGTTTCTGGGTTGGACAGTCCAGACTTTGAAAACCGAATTACAGGCAGATGCATGCTTAAAATTAGCATTGGGCAGAAAGCAATTTACCATAATGTATGGATAGTGAGTGGAGCACAAAATGAATTTTACATGGGCAATGACATCATGCACAGAATGTGTATGGTGTTAGATTTCCTTAATCAAAAAATATGGTCACGCCTAGGTGGGCCGGCGCCTGAATTTGAAGACAAAAGAAGGGCTTATCATTGTGCACAACTAGTTCCTTATGCAGTCGAATTACAGATGAGGAAAAATACTATTGTTCCTGCATTTACAAAACAGTTTGCAATAACACTGAAATGCAAAAATGGACAGCAGATGAAAGGCTCTGATGCATTTGTATGCCTGAATGAATCCATAAAACAGCAAGGCCTGGATTATGAATACATTCCATTGGTAGACATTGGTGAGGGATCTGTAAAAATCATGGTGAATAATAAAGGTTGTCAGGATATTCATTTAGAGGAAAACTCCCCATTAGGAATGGCCATACAAAAATCACATTATACGGCAGATTTAAATAACATGGTGATTGGGAATATTCCTGAAAAATATGTAGATGCCAAGGGCGAGTTGCCAGAACACCTGGACTCTCAGCCCAAAGGAAAATTTAAAATTCATTCTGTGTATCCTTATGATTCAAATGAGACAGTGTGCTGCCATCAAGAGGATTGCATAATATTTAATTTAAATGAAAATGAAACAGGAAATCAGCCCATTGAAGTGGAAGCTGATATGCCAAAATATTTGAAAGTGGCAGCTCTACAAAAAGACACAGCCACACAGTTAGAGGAAAGCGCTGAGATTCCTTTACCAGAAGAGTTTCCAGAATTTTCCAGAATGGTAGAAGAGCAGATCTCCTTAGCGGATGCATGTAACAGCGATGAGGATCGACGCAATCTGAGGGAAATATTTATGGAGTTTAAGGATGTATTTGCAAAAGATGCTTATGATTGTGGTTTAACTGATTTACATGTGGCCACACTACCAGAAGGTTGTAGCAGAAATCCAGTGTTTGTACGCCAGTATAGACTACCGCTGGCATGTTTAGAATCATTGGCAGAGATTATTAAAAATTTGGAATCACGGGGAATAATTAGGCCCATTCATAGCACATCCAATACGCCTATTTTAGGTGTGTTAAAGCCAAATGGTCAATGGCGGCTGTGTGCAGACTTAAGAGAGTTAAATAAAAGAGTACCAGTATCTAGATGGCCACTACCATTCATTGATCAGGGCCTAGCTCAGATACATGGTTCAAATGTATTTACCACGTTAGATCTCACATCTGGATATTGGTGTGTGCCATTGGCAGAGGAGATACAACACCTATTTTCATTTACATTTGACAGGACTCAATATGCCTGGCTTAGAGCTCCGTTCGGGTACGTCAATAGTGGGAGTGAATTTGGCATATTTTTGAGAAAGGCCATGCCGGATGCAGCGGAAAGAGGGACAATAGTTTATGTGGATGATGTCTTGATAAAAAATGAAAACCTTAAAAGCCATTTTGATGAAATAAGACATGTGCTTGGCCAATTGCAGAAAGCAGGCGCCAAAGTATCTTTGCAAAAAGCACAATGGTGCAAGAAAAAAGTGAACTTTCTAGGGCATGAAGTGACTGAACATGGGCTAAATCCACAAAGGAAGAAAATAGAGGCCATACAAAGATTAAAAGATCCTAAAAATGTGAAAGGAGTAAAAAGTTTATTAGGGATGACAGGCTATAACAGAAAGTTCATTGAGAATTATGCAGAAATCACTCAACCATTGACTAAACTGCTTAAACTAAATACTCCCTGGAGATGGGAAAGAGAGCAATCTGATGCAGTGGCTAGATTGAAGGAATGTCTTGTAAAGGCACCATGTTTAGCATACCCCATAAAGGACAGGGATTTCTTTATAGAAATAGGCTTTTCTGAACATTGTATGTCAGCAGTGTTATCACAAAAACACGATTTGAATCACAAAACCATTGCATATGCAAGTAAGGCATTTTCCCAAGTTGAAATGAAATTTAATGAATGCGAAAAGGCCCTATTAACCACTGTGTGGGCGCTACAACATTTCCGCCCCATTGTTCAGGGAGAAAAGGTGATTATTGAAACAAATCATCAACCTTTGCAATTTTTAGAGAGTAAAAGAATTAGATCAGGCAATCTAGCGCAATCCAGAATCACTTCATGGACGCTGGCATTACAAGGTTTTCCCGTAGAAGTAAGATATGGACAAAATAAAAAGAGCCCAATTGCTCAAGGGTTAGCTGACTTACATGACTGTGCAGCTGAACAAATACCAAATGAAATGGAAGTGGAAGCTAGTTTGCAGGAATTTGAACAATCACCACACAAAGCTTTTGATGAAAAAACATGCAAGGATTTGCCAACTGTATATGTGGATGGTTGTGCTTTTCACATTGAAAATGACAGTAATAAACAATTAGTGGCAGGAATAGGAAATGTCTGGTTGAAATGTGAAGGCGTTCCTAGTATAGGGATGAGGATTGGAGATAGGAGCAGTCAGGTAGCGGAATTGGCAGCCATCTATAAAGCAATTGCTACTGCAGTTGATAAAAAGTTCAGTGAAATTGTCCTGGTGACTGATTCTGACTATGCACGGAATAGCTTTGTGGAGTATTTGCCTGGTTGGAAAGCAAGAGGCATGGTTACATACAACAAAAAGCCACTTAAACATGGAAAAATGATACAAGCCATAGACAAATTGGTGTCAGAAAATAATTTAACAATATACTGGAGAAAAATTCGTGGGCATTTAAAAACACCAGGAGAGGATAAGGAGGGAAATGATAAGGCAGACCATCTGGCTAAGATTGGGGCTGTGATGGGAGAATTGCTACCTATTGATTATTTAATGGGTGAAATACAAATTGATGCAGTCACACGTTCTAAAGCGCCAAAGGAGGTAGATCAACCGGTGGTGCAGTGGAGTCATGACACGCCAGACCAAGATTTGATTGAGGCACAAAAGAATGATCAAATTTTGGGAATCTATTATAATCATTTGATGGATCCTGAACAAAATCCTTTAACAGAAAATGATTGTATGGGAAAAGAAGAGTTGAGGGTGTTATTAAAGAACAAAACACGAATTAGATTACAGGATGGACTCATGATTAGAGAGTCCATAACAGGGCAAATACAGTGGGTAGTACCCCTTTCATTCAGAGGACTAATGCTACACCATGCACACGATGCCATAACTGCAGGCCATAGAGGTTCACAAAAGACATTAGAAATATTAAAAGATTATGCTTACTGGCCACATATGTCCCAAGATGTGGAATTATATACTAGAGGATGTCTAGTATGCGCCCAATTTAAACCTGCTTCACCAATGCATAGAGCACCATTGATGAAAAGAGGCCTAACTCTCCCATGGTCAGATTTGCAAATAGACTATGTAGGTCCTTTAAAAAGGTCGAGCAGGGGACACCGCTATATTTTGAGTGTGGTATGTTTGATGTCAAAATGGATTGAGTGCATTCCCGCACCAGATTGTAGTGCGCAAACAGCAGCCACATTGCTGGTGAACCATGTGTTCTCAAGGTTTGGGTTGCCACAAAGAATTGAGTCAGACAGAGGAAGTCATTTCACAAGTACTCTAATGAGTAAGGTATGGCAAATACTAGGTGTGAAAAGGAAACTACATATCGCATATCGGGCGGCGTCTTCAGGTACAGTTGAAAGAAGCAATAGGTCTGTTGTGGACATTTTAAAGAAATTTGTGGCAGAAGCAGGTTCCAGCTGGGATTTGCGTTTACCATTGGTTTTGATGGCAATCAGGTCGACTCCTGCCAAAGCATCAGGTGTTAGCCCCCATGAGGTCTTAACAGGTAGGAAAATGGTGTTACCACAACACCTACTATACAGAACACATGAGCAAACTCTAGTGAGTGCATCCACAGTTCATGAATATATTGATGAACTGAGGAGGCATTTGCAACATGCATTTGCTTTTGTGCAGAGAAATCTGGAAAGAGCTGCTGACAGTGCTAAGTCATATTATGACAAAAAGACATCAGTAAAGGAATACAATGTAGGGGATCAGGTGTACAAGTTTCATTTTGGAAAAAGTAAACAGAAAAATTCTAAATTTCTGGCAGCCTGGCAGGGGCCATTTCGAATTATAGATAAAGTATCTCCTGTAGTGTATAAAATTTTGAAAAATGAAGGTGAAACAGCAATAGAGCAATTTGTCCATGTAAATCAAATCAAACCATGCCATCCCAGACATGAGATCAGGCAGCTTGAGCATGTGGAAACGGATAGAGTCCCTTGAGAAAATAAATGGGTGTGATCAGGAGGCAGTGACAAAGAAGTTAAAAAAAAAAAAAAAAAGTTGATTGTAATGATGGCACATAAACACTGTAATATATGTGAAAATATATAATATAAATAAATAAATAAATAAATAAATAAATGCACATATAACGGAAGCTCGTGGTTGGTGTGCAGAGAGAAAGTGTATTAAATATTGAATGCTGTTTTATATGTGTTTGTTTTCTTTTAACTTGTGTTTAATTTCAGAAAAAAGAAAAAAAAAAACGAAGTATTTTTACCAAGCATGTTTTATTTTTGGCAAAAGGATGAAGTTAGTATTGTGCTATGTACTTAATCTGTTTATTTTCTATTTTGATTTAGACGATTAACATTATTTGATCGGAGGTTCCGGGATCAGAGGCCACGGGAGACGATGGAGTCCTGGAGTCCCCTGGATGAAGACCAAAAGATGCCTGCCTCCAGGTGGAGGTGAAGACAAAATAACCGGAATGCCAAAAGAGATGACTACTGTGGATTCAAGATTGCCAAGATGAAAGAGTACTCGAATGAACCGAATAACATCGCTGGCCGGGACATACCAAAAGAGACAAAGCAAAAGTTCCGGCATATGAAGTTCCACGTATTTATTATTTTAATTATTTATTTTAACTTGTTATATTACTTATTTGTTTTAGTTAGTTGTTTTATTTCATTGTTTTTAATTGACTTGGAAAATTTAAACTTAAAGTACTGCCACTTCCACTGAGAAGGCAAATGTGGAACATTTTATGAACTGATGGACTCAGATGAAATGTTAATTGCAAATTTTCATTGATGCACATGAATATTCATTTTGTTGGATTGCTATATTGTAAAAAAAAATAGAACAAGTTGTTTTTAGGAATTGGCTTGGATTATAGCCAAGTTCTAAAAACAAAAGGAGGGTATATGTAAGGATATTTGGCATGTTACAGCACAGAGTACAGCACTACTGCACAAGTAGCATTACAGCACTACTGCACAAGTAGCATTACAGCACTACTGCACAAGTAGCATTTTTTTTTTGCAGCACCACCACAAGGGTGCGGTGCATTGCTATATGGGTTAGCAGATTAACAAGGAAAGACAGGCTATTCAGTCAAAAAACGATTTTAACATATAAGATGCAAAGCTATTTTTACAGTTAAAAGCACACGTGTTCATTTAAAAATGCACACTATTTTTCACCTGAAATGCCTATATTGCTAGAGACACATTTGAAAATTAACAGCTAACATATTAACCATTAACCTGACTAATAAAACCTTATTTTAATATAACTCACTAATAAAATGTGTTCTCTACTGCAGAATTAGGCATACTTTGAAAACCAGTTAAATGAGTGTGCAGATTTTTCCTCTCTTCTCTGCCTGATTATCCGTGTTGTTGTGCACAGTAACTGCAGGAGGAAGGAAGTCAGATTTGCAACAATTGCAAATGTATAAGCGAAGCTATTGTTTAAAAGTAGGAGGATGAGAGATGATGGATTTCATTGGAACACGTCATAAAGAGGGCTGAGAGGAAAGTTTTAGTGGGCAGTAGCAGGGAAAAAGACAGGCAGACATCTTTCTGCACTACTGGGGAGAAGACCTGGCTGTGGGGGTGTCCTGCTGCAGTCGAGACTGGGGAAAGCTGAAAGAATTACCTTTCCACTGGCAGAGGCAGTCCTATCTGAAAAAGCTGAGAATTCCAGGCAATGACTCCGGCTTGAGAAGGCAAGCGTTCCTTTTTGTTGGAGTTAAGCCAAGAGAGCCACATTCACAGAGAGAAGACTCTGAACAGATAAGGTAATTACCTAACTGGGGGAGCTGTGTGTGTGCACGAAAGTATGCAGTCAGTGTAGAAAAATGAAAGTCCCGTGCGTGTCTTAATCAAGTGCTAATGTTGCAATTTAAGTTCTGTTCTCCGCCACTATAATTGCAGTGTGTCATTGAAAATGCTTTGATTGTTCCCTTTTATTGCTGTAAAGAATGAGATCATGTCTAAATGCAAATTTTATAATACAGAAAATATTTGAAAACAGACGGGTGGTTTATTTTCTATTTACCATTACAATGCCAATGATGTGGGGAGATTTTTAAACAGTGCAATGGTCATTTTAAGACAGATGTGTGTATGTCAGAATCAGTATGAATAATTGTGAGTGACTGTAGTATAACTTGTTGGAGGTACATGAGCCAACGGGAAGAGAGACTCTCTGAACATAGCTCCCTACCGTATATAAGGTAGTGGAAATTACCACAAGACTACCACATATAGCTCTCTGTCGTAAATAAGTCAGTGAGTTTGCCCATGGTGGCGCACCAACACTATCCCTGGAAATTGTGGTTTCCCTAGAATGCAGGTCTGAGGTCTCTCTAGTGATCACACGAAAAATCTAAGCGAAGATAAGGGATTATGGACATTGGGGCCACAAATAAAACAAGGGAATTATGCTCACCAAAATACCACCAACCACGTATACCAAATATGCAGGTCTGGGTGCTGAAATAATGCATGTCCATTGTATTATTGTTGCACATGGCCAAATCTGAATACAAAGAGTGATTATTGCTAAGTTATTTCTCGGCGGTAATAAAATACCGTCAGGCCCCAAATCTCCACAAAATACCCTACAGACCTCCTCTACTAGATACGTTTCTTCAAAACGGGGCTTGTGCCAAGTGAGGACAAGATTTTGATGAGCACTTGGTCTCCAGGATACAAACTCAGTGCTTTCAAATGTTCAGTAGGGTTGATCACTTGGATATCGTCTTCGACCCTTCACTCCGATTTTTTTATCTGTTGGGATATAAAAGAAACACTAGCAGTCATATTTGTAAAATAATCATGCATCTCATTCCCCTAATGTTTATGTCAGTTTGTTCAGCACATAGGATGTGCTTCAGGGTGGTTGACTGTGTTTGTAAGAGATGGCACAGCTAGCGCAGTCCTATGCAGATGCTGATGGCTCCACCCGAGACGGTGGAAAGGGAAATTAGACCCTCTTTTCCTGTTTAAATATTGGGGGACATGTTCAACAGCATGAGGAAATGATCGGTTTTCCCAACAGTACACCTCTTGTTACTGGATAGCCTAGACGCCTGCCACAGAGGCGGACTTTTGTTCACAGTTGCACTGTGTGGGTCAGGAAGTGAACTCTTTCAGGTTTCAGCAGTTGGCACTATGTTAATGAATGTAAACAAGCAGAACTTGCAGGTGCGTTTATGATGCTGCCAAAAGCATTTCAGTAAAGCCCTGTCAATCTGTTCTGCCTCCTTTGTTAGTACTGTCAATAGGTTAGTGTCATACGTGACATAAGCTAAGTGTCAAGTCACGTTTTTTACCTCTTGCATTGAGGTGAACTGCTAGCTAAGCCAAGGAGGACAAATTAACTCCAGGTGGTCAATTTCCAAAAAGAGTCTGCGGCAGATTGTGTATGCAAGCCCACTCTGCATGAAGGGACACACTCCATGCATGTGTGTGTCAGGCTTGCACTTACCCCGTGCAGCTACGTGCGTTGAGAGCTGGGTCAGCACTCGACCTAAGCAGGGGTAGGGTGGCATTGCTAGGGACTGGCATTAAAGAACACAGCCCTTTCAAGGTAATTTTTCAATGAATTAAGAGTGGAAATGTAAAACAGTGATACACGGGCTCATGCTTTGCTTTTGCTTGTCATCAAGGGAAGATTAATGGCCGCATTGCACTTTTCCATGAGCCTGGCCTCGAGCAGGGTAGAGCAGGCGCAAGGAACACAGCCGGAAAGATTGCCATATGGCTGCAGGGCTCCCTGCATGAACCAGAGATGTGCTCTGGGATGATGCAAGCTACTCCTGCAGCATGCTCCCAAGCCTCTGCCTGTGTAAAGGAACCTGCTGCCCATGTACATTCTGATGTGGCCTCCAGTAGTAGGCTGCATGTTTCCTCAATTATTCAGCAAAAATACAAGTGAGGAAAAACATTTGTGATTTTTGACCCAATGGTCCAGATTCTCAAAACTTGCATCGCATCTCTTCACTTGCAACCAGAAAAAGTAGCAGATGCCCCTTTGCCCTCTTTTGTATATTTGCACAAGTAAGAGGGAGTTTCTGAGCATTTAAAAGCACATCCTGAATTCACAGCGCAGAAAGGAGGTTGCAGGGGAGGCGTACACCATGACAGGGTCGTTTCTGACCCTGCTATGATTTTTTTTAAGTGTGACAGCTGCGGCTCTGACCATGGCTGTCACACTTGCATTCCCATCCACCTAACAGGGATGCTGAAATGCTCTCCCGGCAACCATGTGGTTTGCTGCGAGCCTGTCATACATTAGTGTCAAGAGCACGCTCGACACTAATGTATGCAAATGGACCGGACAGCACATCTTTCAGCCCCCGTCTTTCCCCCCTGAAATGCTGAGGTTGCATTCTCTGAGCTCCTTTCATTTTCATGTTCGCTACTATTCGATAATCTGGCCCTATGTGGCCCCTGCCTTGTGAATTTATAAAAGTGTTTGGTCCTAATTCATGGAACTTTTAGAGCGGAGCAAAGTGACTTTGCACTGCCAGTGAACATGTTCCACTGGTCCTAATTCACAGAGTGGAGCAAAGTGTATTTTTGCAGAGCAAAGTCACTTTACACTGCAGAAGTACTCTTTGCACCACGCTAAATGGGCCTAATTCACACAAAAACCACTGAGTCTGTGCTACTTAGTGCTTGTTGTATGAATTAGGGGCTTTTAGCATGGCGCAAAGAGTACTTTTGTAGTATAAGGTGACTTTATACTTTGAACCGTGCTGTGAATAAGGCTCGTTGGTACATGTTTATTAGCAGAGCAAATTCACTTTGCTCCGCTGTAAACATGAGTTAGGCCATTTGAGTGGGTTAGTAGCAGGGAAGGGAGAGGAGCAACGCATGAGGATTATTGTAAATATGGGCATCCAATAACATATGTCTTTCTCAAAACACATGGATGACAAAAGAAGCACAAAAATGACATATCTCCAATGACACTGGGAAAAACATCGCCACAGGGGGCCACATCACAAGTTGGGCGGTATACCGTCGCGGCTAATAGCGTTACCGACAAACCCCCTGGTGCTATTAGTGCTGGATAACGGGTTTGGCGGAATGGGAAATCCCAATTGGGCCCATTCGGGAATTCCCTATTCCTCATTGGGCCCAATGGGGAATTTTCGACGCGACTACCGTCGGCGATATTACAGCCTGGTAATTGTGCAGCAGATTTACCCCCCAGCAAACCCTTGATTTGGCAGACCCTTAAATGCAGTGGTAATAGCGTTACTGATGTATTTAAGGGTTACTGACAAACTCGTGATGACCCCGAAGCAGTTAATGTTGTCATAACTGCGCTAACATGACAAAGCTCTGTTTGAAAGGTCATGCAGGACGTGGGACTAAAAGAAATCTTTAACTTGTGAATGCTATTTTTTAGTTACATATTCACCATCTGGGGCGATCTCACAGCATTTGCAAAATGGAGTCCAAACTCTTCCTGCAATGAATCTTCGTGCAGGAAAGGAGGAGGCCTGATGTGTTGCTCCATAAATGGTCCAATCAAGATGCTTGCAGGTGCGCCTATTCATGGGACGTGTCTACGTGCGCAGGATCTGCGCCGAAGGCTTTGAACAGGCTCTGACTAGAGCTGGTGTCTCACAGGAAAGGGATCTTCTTTTGGCTGAGGATGAAGCCCTTTGATATCTTGCCATCTACCTCTACAACGCATCACTCATCCAGGGCTTCCATTTTGTTTAATCTTGGCATTGCTTATGTCCTTGCTTGGGAAGCAGTGCCGCTTGCACAGTGATAACTGTTTATTTCTTTTCATTGATTTGGCCTATTTTTCACAAGGTAGTATAAGTGAAGGTTCACGCCCCTTGCCAGTGGGTAAACACATTTTCAACAGAACATGCATTTTTGCAGGTCAGAAGCGCTGTGATATACCTAAATGCAAGGGGAAGTGGAAGCATAAGAACTTTGCTGTGGCTCTGTGTGGAACTTCACCAGACGTGACTCACTTCACAGATACAATGGCTTTTTAGTGATATGTGACATTTGCGCCAAGTTCCTAGTTCAAACAATCCCCCCACCCTCACATGCCCCTCCTAAGGAGGAAAGCAGAATTGAATGGGGAACATGAGCTTTCATTGGATGCTGGGAGTTTCAAGCAGGCTCTGTGATGCATTTAGCATTTTTCACTTCTGCAAGTGACTGATGCATGTTAGACCCAACAACCTGCATGGCAGTCAGGTGTATGTTATATGACTTCTTGGAGCCAACGCGCAAGGCAATTTTGTGTGTGTGCACAAAGAGTGGAAGGGATGAAAGGAAGGAGGTTGTTTTGCTGTCCCTCCTACACCTCCCAGGAAGAAGCTTGAGTTTCATTCGGAGTTTACCCGAAACATGGATGTTGCGGCTTCGCTGGCCATACGTTGATTACATTTTTTGCCATATTGAGAACACTTGAAGGCATATTACTTACTATAAAATAGTGTATGCTGCCTTGCAATTTCTAAAGTGCACAATGATGTCACTGGGCGGCCTGGCCTGGTTCTGGAATAGAGGCCATACATTGTCACACAGTTCAGACTCCTCAGTGATACCAGTAGGAGAGTGGCAGGACAATCATCTATTTTTTACTCCAGAACATGTGAAGTGCCACATCCTGGTATGATTTATCCAGCATTGGTGGGTTTCCACAGCCTCAGCACAAGATATCACACCTACCCCTTCAAGCTTAGCCCACCACATAAGGTGCCCAGATGCTGGAATCACCGAGTTTGGTCACAACCATCAGATCATGACCTTTCCGGACCCTGAATTAGTGCTCTACAGGGGTTTTCATCACTTTGAAACTGAGCACCCCAACACCACGGGCCCTCGTCCCACCTCCTAAGCAAATGGAAACAAATCAAAGATTTCCTTGGAAAATTGATTTTTTTCGATGTCTCACACTATTGCTAATGTACCTAGTGCTGGTTCATGCTCTTTTAGCAGGACTAAAAGAATATACAAGAGTAAAGTATTTCAGGATAACATCTGATTTGCATATTCTAATGAGGCATTTCCATCTGCAAATGTGGACCAATGATATTTTTTACCTGAGGATCGGAGCAAAGACATTGATGAACCTCTGATTTCACAGTCGTATTCACAGATTTTAAATACGTATTTCATTCTCTTCTCTATGTATTGTTAACGGTTTTACGAATAATAAACAGCACTTTTCCCAGACAAACCAATCAGACCACGTGTACTTGTAGACCTCTGCAAATGTACATTGATGGCATAAAGATGCTGGTTCAGACACCTGGACTTATATATATTAAATATTGTATTTACATTTTATTTTTATATACTGCACACTACTAGTAATACAGTGTTAAGTGAAGTGTACAAGTTAACTCTTGCCTAATTGAGAATTAAGTTTGGTTTAGGGAATATCGCTGGTTGGCAAGGTTATGCGCTCAATTCTGATATGGGTAAACTTGGACATTGACCTTCAGTCTTCTTAGGTCAGCCATTTGAATACCATTACAGTGGCTATTATTTCAGCACTTAAAAAGAAAACACATGCAGCATGAAGCACTCCCTAAAACCTTTTAATTGCATTGCTACATAGATCTCTTAACTCACTTTCTTTCACAATATGATGTGATTTGCTCGGGCTGGCCCAATCAAATGTCTCCCTCAGGTGAACCAATCAGCATATGCGGTTCAAGCTGTGATCCGGGCTGGACTTCTGATTGACAGTCATTGGGAATGTCTCTGTGCTTGAAAGTGGGGTTTGATTAAGATTATGAAGCCACAAAGAAGAACATCTTGGCACCAGAAAGAGATTCCTCCGGCCACGTTGGATATCAGTTAGAAAAACGCAGACAGAGTTTCTATAGAGGAAGGAAATGTAGCCAGTACAGAAAGAGTGAGAGAAGCACTGCGATGCCGTAAACTACCACTTATTATTGAACTGTCTGCAGTGGGTACAGCAACTGGTCAAGAGTGTAATCATGGACAGAACAACAGTATACACCATTTAAGGCCCCAGTGTATGTACACTTCATTAAGTGGGATGAAAATTCGAGGGTGGGCTGTCCAAAGAGTAATGGGCTTGACCAACCGCGGGCAGTTGGCTTAGGCGAGAGCCAGCTCCCTCAAGCAATACATAGTGAGATCCTGTCAATACATATTTTGGGTCACTCAGCATGGACCCAGGTGGTTTTATTTACATCCATTCTGTACAATGCAAATCACTCCTGACTCAGTTTATAAAGAATTCAACTAATTCTGTAAATAAACCACCTATAAGAAAGGGGAGGGGGCAAACAGCACCAATGTGGGCAGGACCGTACTTAGGATTTGTGGTGCGCTGGGTGGTAAAACGTGTACAGAATGAGTCTGATATTCGAGGGTATCATGGGAAGTTACATTAAAAGACGTTTCCAGGAGTGAGCAAAGAGACAAACACTGGTCCAATATATGAATGGTCACTGGTTTTATTGTATATAGTGTAATATCATAACTGAGGATGTTTTAGAGAACTGGACAGTATAAGCTTAATCCCATTCAGGGACTTCTAATTTTGGCAGATAAGGCACATTGAGGTTAATAATTTGACAGGAAGCACACACATTGGTTAATTGTAAAAGCCAGGACTGGTGACTGGTACTAGAACATACCTTCTCTGCTGAAGTTAGAAGATGGTAGAAATTTTGTTTGCCACAGGTATTTTTACACATTTTCTTTGAAAATCCCATCTGATTTTGAAATGCTGTGCAAAAAAACATCTTTTTGTGTTTTCCTAACTGGAGTAAACTAGCAATTTGTTTTTAATTCAGAAGCTACAGAGGAGGATTATTTTGACTGTCAGATGAATCTCCCAAGCCATGCTTTCATTCATTTTAGAACATAAGGCGAGCTAACGGATGTCTCATGCTGTGACTGCGGGTTCCAAGGCCATCAGGGAATGGATTGGGCCAAGGGCAGACAGGGCAAAGTGCTCCAACTGCATACTGCCTTATTGTGCGATTCAAGTCGATCCTATGTTCGAGTGAGGTCTTGGGGCACTGAGAGAAAGCCACTTCACAGGTCTTCAAATGTTAACAAAATCAGCACTGGCCTGGGACAAGGGAAAACAACCTCTCTGGGACAGCCACCTCTCTTCCACCAAGCCTTGCGAATCATCATGACTCATTTGTACTCTCATCATTAGTCCTCCTAACCCTCATATTGGCTTTCAATAATACTCTGTTTTTTGGTAAAGACTTGAAAGATTCATATTGTAATTGTCTTGGGTGAAGACATAGATTTGTGTCCCTAGCAGGTGCTTTGTGTGTGTTTTCAGCATACAAATGCTCTGATTGCAGTTCTTTTATTTCGAAGCTTAACGAATGGAGAGTTAAGTGTATGCTGCTCCAGCTGTGCCCTGTCTGCTTGGCTTCTGGATAGTGAGCAGGAGGGGATTCAGCTCCCAGCTTCAGAGGGGTTTGGGAGGTGGATCAAGCTCAGCAGAAGAAAGAGTCTCAGGCATGGTAGCAGTGTGGTCTCTCTACAGAACACACTATTAAATGTATTTTTTGTGAACTTGTTGTTACCCTTTTGGCATTCATGCGCCAAGTATTTAAAGAAAAACTCCACACAATAGAGTTGTAGTTTATTAGATGAACGATTGCCCTATAGTAATGACACGTGTTTCGACGGACCCAGCCGTCCTTTTCAAATCAGGGCTAAATTGTATTACAAAATTAAATTTGTACATTGACATACATAAAAAATTAAACAACATTCAAGTAAATACGGTACATGTGAACACCGACATCATGGAGGGGTTAGGGGAGGATTGTTTAGGGTGGAGAAAACATATATTGTTGCATATATAAACACAACACAGGGGGGTTTGGGAAAAATGGGAAAAAGAAAGAAGAAGAAAAGAGAGAATACAGTAAGTACATCTATATAATAAGTCACACTTTTCATAGCATAAAAATGGTATAGCTGATGGTCTGGAAAGTAAAAAGGAAATGTTCTTACCCAATAGTATTGAATTATAATTTGAAACACAGCTTGTCAGCAAATCAGCACGTATAAATCATGGGTTCAATCCCAGCCTGCCAAGTAAACTTATAATAGTTAATCCTGAGTTGAGTTAAATGACACCTCATAGTTGTATTACTGGGTTACTACTTTTGGAATATGTTATGCAGAATTCTGCTGTCCCCAAATACGATTATTATTCTTTGTGTATCATATATTTCTTGTGAGAATTTCGGTTCAAACATACAAAGTAGATGAACAGAAAGTGTTTTCTTGATGCTTGAAATACTTTGTGTAGCACGTATCACATAGCAATTTCAGTAGTAAAGAACATCTTGTGTAAATTATTAATTCTTGAGATGGAGCGAGGGTGGCACATTTTTAAGTTTAAACCAGAGTTCTTACATTGTTATAGTATTTTACGATTTGTTATAATTTATGCTCTTCTGAGATGCTATGGGGGGCTAAGCGTGCCGTGAAGGCTTCGCGCGTGCAGTCATCAGCTAATTCATGGCTTACCTCTGTCATACAGTATTCAGCTCCGTGCAATTCTGTCCGCGTTCGTATGCGGACAAAATGGTGGCCTTAACTATTGTTGTTGCGGTCTCCTATGTGACCATTTTGGTCCTATCTTGGTTTCTATATCGGCTCCCATCTTTTGGGCTGGATTCGCTGGAAACCTGGTTCCATCAGGAAAATAAGCCCATACTTCATATCAGGGTAGAAATGTATACGTTAATAGACCGTATTTACTGTTCGTGTTAGTTAATGAAAGAATGCATTTTAAACGGCCCATTCAGAATTTTAATACGTGTTTGGTCTGCAAAAAAAGTTTGTAAAAGCTTCCCTTACAGGTGTTTGTTTCCTGTTGCCATGGCGATCATTTCTATTGATTACAGATTTCTGTTATACTAATTGCGATTGCCGAAAAACAACTATTTTTAGAATGAGAACATGTGTTCTCTTAGCTCCAGATTTATATTCCTATTAAATAGTGTGCCTATAGGTTTTCTAACAAAACAGTACCACTGTTTAATAGATGTTAATGGGTTCAATTATATTTGGGATTCCTTCCTTTCATTGTTCTAATCAGTGTTGATATATACACTTAAAGCGGTTACTTCAATTAGGAGGTTAGCCAATTACTTTAAAGACTAGTACCAGGTTAGCATCATGTAAAGAGGCTCACAAACAGTAACGTGAGCATACGAGCTGTATTTGTTTCATAAGAAAGAGGACATCTCATTGTCAGAGTTGAGACATCTTTCCACTGTCCGAAAACGACAGATTCATTTAGCTTCCTCTTGTCTCAATTTCATTTCTTGATCTCCTCCTCTGGGTCCAAGGGTTACCCTTTTTAGTCACAAATATTTGATGTCTTTTTTACTGCTTAATTTGTGATGTTTTTGCCAGTGGGATGCCAGTGGTAGATTCACGTTCTGACTTCCAATACTAGACATGTGTTCCCGAATTCTGACTCTCATCTCTCTGATTGTACTTCCAATGTACATTTTCTTGCATTAGGTAATGATTGCATAGATTACAAATCTGGTTGTGCAGTTTATAAAGTCAGTAATTTTATACTTAGTACCAAAATTATCTTCAAAGACCTCTGTGTTCCCCATTGCATATTGGCACATGGAGCACAAACTGCATTTCCTAAATCCCATGGGTAATTGCGGTAACCATGATGTTGTTGTTGTGTATTTCTCTTCTGGTAAAAGTGAAGGGCTGAGAAGGTTCTTCAGCGTTCTCGCTCTTTTAAATGTCACTGAAGGGCTGTCATCTATAAAATCTTTGATTTGAGGATCTAGTTTCAAAAGATGCCAATTATTTTTGAGGATCCTTCTTAATGTTGCATTGTTTGCACAGTAGGTTGTGATAAACCGTATCCGTTTAGGCTGGCCGTCTATTCGCTTGCTAGTGGTCAGTGTTCTCTCTCTGTTTAATTCCCTTGCTTGGTCACGTGCTTTCATAATGTTTTTTCTGGCATATCCTATGGCTAAGAATCGTGTTGAAAGCAACTTACATTCTTCATCAAAGGTTACTTTTGCCATGCAGTTCCTTCGAGCTCGAGTGTATTCCCCTTTCGGGGGAATGTTTTTGATTACCAGATTATAATGGCAGCTGGTCGCAAATAGAGTTGAGTTCGCCTCTGTTTGTTTCCTATAGGTTTTCATCATTAGTTGATTATCCTCTACATAGATCGTTAGGTCCAAATAGTTTACCTCTGATGTACTCGAGGTTCCAGGGAATTCTATTCCCAATGAGTTATGGTTTGCTCTTTGTCTTTAGCCCTGATTTGAAAACTACGGCTGGGTCCGTCGAAATACTATAGGGCAATCGTTCATCTAATACACCGCTATATAACTACAACTCTATTGTGTGGAGTTTTTCTTTCAATACTTGGCGCATGAACGCCAAAAGGGTAACAACAAGTTCACCATTTTCTTTTTTACTAAAACAGAGTTGAGGAACCACAAAACTCCGCTGTTACCGAGCTCATGCGACAACCTTTACTTTTTTCAAAAAGCATTAGGGCGCTGAGGTCTACTTCTAAAAAGTGTCCACTGTGAAAAGGTTCCTCACCCTTTTTTGTTTGCACTATTAAATGTATGTTGCCTCTTGGTAAGCAGACGTCTTATGCCTAGAGCTGGTCCTGAATGTGTGAGGCTGGCTCCTTTTTATGAAATCAAAGTGCATTTTCGGAATATAAGAATGCTTCTCTATTTAACAAATATGGCTCTGATAGTAATTCAAACTTGCATCCCTTCTGAGCATGTGATGCACATTAGGCTTGGTCAGGGGTGTTGCTAGGTTTGGAAAAGATCTGGGGCTACACTAATGTTGGGATTGTCAGGACTCGGTGTTAGCTAGAACTTTTGGTTGTAGACCCTGAGATTCTATCCAGGACTACAACCAAAAGACCCAGGGCTATAGCCCCATAAGCCCCCCCCCAGCAACGAACGCCTCTGGGCTTGGTGCTCATTTCATTTGTCAGAACACACACCCTAATAGTATCATGTCAGCAAACCACACGCCATCCTTTGTGTGATTCTCACCACCCCATAAACCACAAACCAGAGGTGTTGCAAGTACTGTAAAAGATCCAGGGCTACGCCAATGTCGGGACTGTCGGGACTCGGGGCTAGTGAGCCTTTTGATTGTAGCCCCTGAGCTTCTATCCAGGGCTACAACCAAAAATCCCGGGGCTATAACCCCCAGCCCCTCTGTAGCAGCGCCTGTCACAAACAATACCTTGTGGCATGCCATTCTTCTGTACCTCAATCAGCTTCCACTTCCTCCTCTCTGAGGGACCGGGTTCCGCAAATCTGTCACTGTGGCAGGACTATAGATCATGTTCTGTTAGGCAGAGAGCCACTCGCATCAGCAGTGTCAGGTCTGTTGCTGAGCGTGGGGCTGCTTCCTGAAACTGAGGGAGCAGCTAATGCTTGGCAGATGATCTGTTATGCTGATGGGACCCCCTGGAAAATAGGACATCCAGTTTTCACTGGTGTGATGTCAGAGCAGTGCAGTGCAGAATTTTGCAAAGTGTATTGCTAGCCTTCCCCAACGAGATGTATAACGTGCAGGTAATCAGTGTATTTAGGTCCACAGAGCAGTTGGATCACTTTTAACTTTGTGAGGTAAGAGCAGTACCTGATACAACGAAGAGTGATGGCTGGATTACCTGCCTGCATGTTCATTTATTCATTGATACATTGATGGCTGGTTTTAATTACTCTAGCCCTCTTTCAATCCATTTTGGATTAAAGAGTTAATAACCAGACCTTGGTCCACCAATTTCATGATTCCATTCTTTAAAAAAATAAAACCACTCTATGCGTAGTAATGATTTCCATGCAAGTTATATTTATGAACCATCAAAATGCAGAGCCATTGCACCCACTCGGCTCCAACCAACACTGGCACTATCTGGAAGACCTCAAACTGCTTCTGTGAAAACACAAACTGAGCGCAGAAAGTCTGCAAGCCTGTTAACTTCATCCTGGTTTGACAGTTAATATTTCACCATGTTGCCCAATATTGCCTTTATACTCACAATTTACTCATTGCCAATTTAGAACCTTTGGGGCAAAACCCTGGTCTGGTTAGAGAACAGAAATAGCCAGGTTTTCTTTGAACCTAGGAATTGAAATCTCCAAAGAGAGTTTGTATTTACAATTGGAACTCACAGTCTGACTGTATACTTATTTGATGTAGAGCGGGAAATTTGCAATATGCATGATAAGTGTTTATTTGGGACAATTAGTCTTCAACCTCAAATCACTGAATCGTCTCTGACACACTTTGGATTTTGTAGGACAATGGGACTGAGATGAAGTATACTTTTGATTTTCTAGCCATATGTAGGCACTTGCTTGGTTCTGCACTCTGGTCCTTGTATTCCTGTTGATGGCTAATTTTGTTGTTTTTGCAGACCAGATGATTTATTTTCTATTGTTGTGCTTGCTGTTAGTTTCTGTTTGCTGATTTGTTAATATTGCTGTTCTGCTTTTCTACCGGCGTGTTTGAACTTTACAAGGTGTGTTGTGGTTCTCAGTATCTTCACTCTACAGTGCTCCATTTAACCCCCGGCAAGGACAGTACTATATAAAATAAATAAAATAAATTGCAGTGTTTCAGAACGATTCATGCTTTCTCATTTTAGCATTTATCCAAAGAAATATAACAACTGGAAAAAGGGTAAAACCCATTTGTATTTCTACCATGAAAGTACTGCGTTTGATAAGGGCAACACCGTGAGGCTTCTGGAAATTCCTCTGATGGGCAGGGATCTTTCATTCCCCTCCAGAATGATTGTCTTTTTACTCACGGATATTAAACCATTTGTAGGAACTGTCGTTTGAGGAGATCTCAGTGTATCCTATTGTTGCATTATAAGGTTACGCAAGGATGATCTCATGCTCCATCCCTCTTAAATGTTTCAATAAATACCATAGATTTAGAATCTAGTAGTCTCAAAATGGATATCCGGAAGGTGGGGAGGGGTACGCAGGGGGTTGAGATTCTATTTTCCTGTTATGCACAACTATGGCAAAAACCTCCGCGCTGGGCATGGAGGCCCGAGCGAAGCGAGGGCCATTAGTAAGGGCTGTGGGCCGTTACTGGCCATGTCTGCCCCGACAAGGGGATTTTAGCCATTTGCTCCCCAGGGGTTGCCTCTTTGCATATTACGCAAGCCCATTCTTCCGAAAAGAAAGATGGCAGCCGCCAAAATACCCTTTTCTATTTCTATGACGGCCGCAAGAGGGAGGAGCACTGGAACTGGAGCACAAAGCTCTCCAGTATAGCTGGTAAGTGGGGGGAGGAGGGAAAGGGCATTTTAACTTTTTGGCAGTAGGAAGATGGGTGGGAACATGGGAAGGCAACAGGGTCAAGGCCTGCTCTGCCCATGTCAGTTTTTATGTCATGACTGCTTTCTAGCTTCCAATAGCTAGCATGTTTGTATCGGTTCCCCTAGGGGTCTGCATCGCCCTGCTCTTTCTCGTGGCAGTACTTTTAAAGTTATCCCTATTAACTCTTCCCTCACTCTTCCTCATCATAGTGTTATTTGCATGATGAACAAAATTAGTATGTATAAGGACATTATTGGAAGCAAGAGGAGAAAGAGAGGATGGAGGTATCTGAGTCCTACATATAGAGCTGGATGCCTCATGTTTAACAGCATGATGGTGTGTATAGCACGTTCTCCCTCGACAGTCCTCACTTCTCCCAGAGAGGGGTCCCACCCATGGGATCCTCCCACTGAGTACCACCCTCAGGGGGACTATCAGGTAGTGGCCTGACCTCTCTGTCCCCATGAAAAGGGTCACCCACCCAGGGAGAAGGGATGACATCGAGGGATTCATTGCAAGGGGGCCAAAAGGAATGGGAGTAGCAGGAGCAAGGGCAGAGAGAGAGCAACAACAAGGCACAATGCAGGCATGGAAGTGCGAATGTGGACTTACTCTATTAAGGAGCGCTGTGGTCCATTTTCTGCGTCCTTATATGGTGTAGACGGCTTCTGCTGTGTGTCAGAGGCATCACAGCACATCGATGGAGCGTGGCATCAGCTGCCGGTACATGTAGTCCCTTTAGGCCCTGAGTCGGCATAACATGTTACCGTGCCGCCTTGGGTCGGAGAACCTGACAGTGTTTATCAAATGGTGGCAAGAGTAGGTTTTTTGGACAGGTTTCCATGTAGAGATCTCAACAGGGTTGTTTTTTAAAGAGGGAGAATAAAGTACTATCAGAGGGGCTGACAGGGGCCAGGCCCAAGCTTGCTAGTAACTAAAGGATAGGTCCCCACATCATCCGTATGACAATCTAGGGATATTTGATTTGTGAATGACTTGTCCTGATGCATCTCTGCAGGAACATTTAAATAAGAGCAGTAGGTGAAAATCAAATGAGAAACACTTCAGCTAAGGAATGGACAAAGCATTTGTTAGGGAGAATTCTCAGAAATGTGCTGATTCCCTCCACCTTAGAGACCCCAGCAACTTTGCTGGATTTTGAGGACTTGATTTTTTTTAACCTGGAGATAGTGAGACCCTTTTCCCCTCTCTCTCATGTATTTTAATGCGATTTCCGAACTTTGTGTTTCTTTTGGTTATGAAGCCTGACAAACTCCATAGGCATCATCTTTTACATTGTGTCACACAGCACCTTCAGTGCAGTGGCACAGGGAAGTCTTCCAGATTTCCCAAAGGTTTAAATACCTTCTCTGGGATAAACTACTGTTTCCCAGAGCAGTAAAGTGAAATTGACTTTACTTACATTTGAAATTTGCTAGACCCAGCACACACTATCTTACAACAGGGTGCTGAAGGGGTTACTTAGTATCCTCTTTGTCTAGCTTCTCAGGTAACATTTTTATGTTAGCCTTTCCTCACTGAATGGCTGGTGGCAGTGGTTTACTTTTAACTACTGAGGTGTGCATTTACCGCGGGCTGCGTTCGCAGCTGCAGTAAAGCACCCAAGGGTGCCATTTTTGTCAAATTGGCCCCGGTCTTCTTTTTTCGCCATTTCTTTGTGGAATGGTCGTTCTTGAGATTTACTCTGTGTGCCAAACCAGGTTTGGCCCCTGTGTTCACTTTGCCTTTGGCGGGATTCACGAGTGAAGCCCACCTCCGGCTCTAGTTTGTCTGGCGGGGGCAGGAAGTGAGTCAGGTGCCCGGAACTCCCTGTGCTTAGTCTCCTAGGAGACCCAAATGCACTCTGTGGTGATTGGCCAGCTGGCTGTCCGGCAAGGACAGCCACCCTGCTGCGTGACTGACATCTAGGCTGGAATGAATGGGAGAAACCTGAATAAAAGGCGAGGCTTTTGGCTAGGAAGGCAGATTCGACCATTGGACGAAGGAACCAAAGAAAAATCTGACGAGGATGCCTGCTGCAACTCCTGGACAGTTGGTTTGCCCGGTGAACCCTTGCTGCTGTGCTGAAACTCCAAATTCGTATCAATGGAGAAGCCCCTGCAAGGACAACTTCTCCCCTTCGCTTAGTGGGACCAATCAACTCCAAAGTAAGCCACCTGGACATCTTCTCAGTGCTGGTTGAATTTCTTGAAGTTGCTGCTGGAAACCAAATAGCCAGGGAGAGGAACACCAGATTATGTGTGTTGCTTTTAAGTTGGCCAAGAGCTCCAGGAAGATCCTCCGGACTCCCAGGAAGCAGGACCGACTGAGCCTGAGCCCCCTCAAAATAGTGCGGGACCCCAGAAGCAAGGAAAGTCCATCTCGTCAGCCAGGAACCGCTGTGTTGCTATTTGCAGTAGTTGCGAGGAGCTGAAACACCGAAGTGCCACTTGTTTGAAGATTACCGGTTGCGAGCGGTGACCATCCCATTGCAGTGCAGGAGTCCCCTGAAGTCCTCCCTCTTGTCCCCATGACTGAGGCCCAGGAACAGTGAGATCTGCAGAGCTGCACAGCAACAGGAGTCATCTGTTGCACCTTTTCTTCATTCCAAAGGTACTGTAAAGTCTGAGAGAACTTACCTCTTATTGTAGAGTTGCTTGCATCTTCTACTACTCACAAGTCTAAACAGTTTGTGGCCCTACATTGATTCTTCTTTTCTTCAAAGACTTCTTAAACATTGTGCGAAGACTTTTCTTACTTATCCACCAATAGTGCTTCAGCTCATATAGACTTTTTCCCATTGACTTTGGCTTAACCTGTTGCACTGAATGACTCTGCTTAGGGGATCCAAAAGTATATGCCTGCTTAAGAATATTTGTGCTCTCTTGTTTGTTCTAATAACATTTTCTTTTGACCAATTCCTAAGAATCTTCTAAATGCTACAGTAAGATATTAATGTCCCCAGCACCCTAGCTATTGAAGTCACCTGAGGGTGCGGGTTGTGACTGTGGGCCATCCCAAAAGAGTCGTTACTGATTTAGAAACTAGGAGTTTGTGGTTTTGAGGTATATTTGTGTGTTGCTTTTATATTGCTCCCTTCTGAAGAAGGTGTATTCTAACTGACTGATAAATAAATTAATCATTGTTTATTCACGAAACCTTGTGTGTAAGTGTGTATTTGAATACTTGTCACTGTGAATCTCTGTGTAACTCCCCTAGAGCTCACATTGACCCCTCTTGAGATAAGCCTGGCTTCTCAACACGCTACCAACCTGTGTAGTACAGACTTATACCAAAGGTTGGGTTCCTATTGCCAGGAGATCAGGGTTGTTGTAGTGCACCCAAAGGGTACTGCATGCAATCTTGCCTAACAGCATCCACTAGCCAGGTTGCTTTTGATAAAATTGTGGCGAATTCTGGAAAAGCCTACTGCCTTTATAAATAAAAGATGTACCAGCCTTCTGTGTGATGTTCTCCATGCTTGGAAGATGTGTTGCCACCAGTGATGGCAGATTGGTATTTTCTTATAACTACACAGATGTACTGAAAATAATCATTTAGGGGCTGAGATTGGATGCCCATGGCCAATTTTAATATGCATTTATTATTCCTGGGTATAGAGCGTTGTGGTGCTGGAAATGCATCGGAGGAACAGGGCTTCCGAATCCTTGTCCTTTACTGCTTTTTATCGTGTGTTCTGTTGTCTTTTCTGCACAGGAGTTCATGTGGGACTCCTGGCGGTGCAGCTCTCTTTTGGTTTGGTGTACAGACCCATGGGATACCCTTATGGCACCCATGGGTGGGGGTACAACCCTGTGCCCCTAGTGTATGTTTTTGGGCACCTGTGTGTGGCCCAAAGAGCAGGGTACGGGCTGGTGGCAGCTCCGTGCTGAATTGATTCGTGTCCTGAACGTCCTCCATTTTGGGATGCCCAGGCCCTGTCATTGGAATTGGTAGATTCCTGATGGAGACAAGATGGCCCCTCTGGCCTCTTGCCTTCCATCGCCTGTTACCTTGATCTTCCTGAAGTCCCGGGAAGCCATGACTCTGTCCCTTCCCCCTGACTGGCTGTTGGGTGGAAGTTCCATATATGGTAGTGTGGGGAAGTGCCGACCAGACTGGCTGGAGCCTTCCCAATGACCGTATGTTGTGGGTACGCCTGTGGGTGGGACCTGGGTGAATGGAGTGTGTGACGAATATGCACTTCGTGTTGTGGATGTCGGGTTTCTGGTGTTTGACACAATGACTGAGACAGCCCTTCTCGAAACTGGTATGAATGCAGTGTGTAGTGTTGAATCCACATTCTGTGTTATGAGTGTCTGGATGAAGAAGAATGGCCTGATTGGCTGACAGACTGCTGAATGCCCTTCGTAGTGATTGGATGCTCGAGTGTGACCCAGCGGAATGAATGGGAGATCAACAGTATATCTGGGGACCTCTCACTGCTAGGAATCATGTTCAGAAGAGTTCAGAGCTGAAGTCCAAACTATGAAGAGTAACTGGAGTGAAACTGACGCTTAAACTTGAAGCCCTGCTGGAAGAGAAGAATTGCTGTTGTTCTCCTTCACTGATCTGAAAGCTGCTGTGTATCCAAGGACTGACCCAGAGAGGACCTGGTAAGGCGCCCTCTTCCCGAGCTATGAGGGACGATCGTGCACCAGCTGATCTTTGCCAAAGCTCCCTGATAGACAGACCTACGACAGGCTGCCGACCGGAGACGAGGACTGCCGCAAATCCCAAAGAGAAGCACACAGACTGTTGTCCGCCACTGTCGACGACCGCTGTCGCTGACCAGAGCCGCCGTGCTCCCGTTGCCTAAGAACTCTTGATCCAAGGACGCTCTCGTCTGCATCATCGCCCGTTTTATCCCCCTGGAGAAGGTCAGGCTGTCGACGCACCGAGGAGGATTTCCCACAACCCAAAGACCACAGAGACGCCGACGACTCGACACCGTTGCTGGGCCACAGTTATTCAAACTCTTTGCGGTCCAGAACTATCGACATCGAGGTGCCCCGCAAGCCTCTTCCTTGCAGGACGTTTACGCTTCCCCGTCAACGAGCACTGCTAGGAAAGAAGCTGCCACTTCACCGTCGTAGCTCACCTTGTTCTCCGTCGGATGTTCGACGACCCGTGACTCCTGCCTTAAAGGGAGACACTCAAGAAGGGCCATCGATTCCCTGACGAGGAACGCTACAACGCCAGGTACTTGGGGTTGCAGAACTATTGGAAAGTCTCTTGTGAACAATATATGGACTGGGTTTGTGATATATCTTTATTCTACAGGTTGCCCAGGTGGCGGATCTCCACACAGAAATGTGTCTAACGGTAGGGGCCAGTATTCTGCCAATTGTTCTAACCAACTGCTTTCCTCTTATATCTATTGTTGGTTTCCCTTATGAACTGATTTGTGTGACATTTAACCATACAGTTGATGCACTTTCAAGAGATCTTATAGTAATGGTGGTACCACGTAGAACTGTATATTTGCCATAATAGATAACCGAGTACAAAGTGAGTTATTATTGTACATGACCTTGAATATTAATTATTTAAAGACTGTGTTTTAACTAATACAGTGTGCGGACATTTCTTTGTGGGTACTTGGGGACTACACTGTACTTAAGAACTAGCTCGCATCACCTCTTGAGAAGCTAGGCCTTGATTGCTCGACCACATACCAATAATAGAGAATCTTGGCTGGGGTCCTCTGTGCCTCTCCTCTGTCATATAGAGAGCAGAAGTACAGACACCCCCCTCCGGTCCTTCACAAGGGTCCACACTGCAGTTCCTCAGCAGATAAGAGCTGCATCTACCCACCAGCATGGGTGAAGGCAGCAGGGGAAAGGACACAAGTGTTTACACCGCTGGGGTTGATTCTGTGCCTGTTTCCTGATTGCCTGCTGCTGTGGATCCTTGCCCCTCTCCCTCACCAGAGAGTTAAGAACTACACCCACTCCCCATGAGGATGAAGCCTGCAGGGGAAAGGTCACGGGTGTTTTCGCTGCAGAGTGTTCATGAGGCAGGGTGAAAACACATGTGTACCACGAAGAGGCCCACTGCCCCACTGGTTACTACTGGCAAAAGCTGAAGAACTGGCGTAGGAGATTTCTGCCAGCCCAGAGGGAAAGAGCGCAAGGAACTTTCCGTGAGCCCAAGCAGCAGACCAACAGAGTTAAGGTGAGAGCGATGGCTGGGCTGGGGGGTTTGCTGCTACCTGCTCTTAGCTGCAGAGACTAAAAAGAAAAACCAGAGCATATTTGGTTAGTAGCCCCCGGTCTAATACCAAAATTGGAATGTTATCTTTTCTGCAAAGGAGCATTCAACACTCTAACAAACTCTAACAAACTCTACTTTTATTTTCCTTCTGAAAACGCCAAAAAAACTTGTGGCCTCATGGACATTATATTAATCATGTCAATCCCGGCCATGCCTGTACCATCGACTTCGAATGCATTGTGTCCTCCCATGTATTCCTCCTCTTATGATAAATAACTCTCCAGCTTTGCTGCTTCAGAAATTCTTTTTGACAGATTGTGCTGTATGCAGTGTGAGTCGATGTACCTCGAGGGCTTCCGTTCGATATCATCATCAGCATAAATAGCGCATAAAGCGCCGGTTGATGTCAGTTCCGTTTTTCCGAGCTAACGCTTCGAGTGAATTACGGCGCGCTTCAGTGATAGATTTTTGTGAGAACATTTATTTTTCTTCAACTCCATCGACACCCAAGTCGGGTTTAAAAAAATGCCAGGACTGCCGGTTGAAAAAGTTGATTACCGACACTCACTGTGTCTGCCTGTGGTGTCTGGGCTCCGGGCACTGTAACGCTGACTGTGGATCCTGTCGGGCAATGACCGAGAAGGCTCTCAGGGAGCATAGAAGTAAACTGGCTGTGGGGAGGTTAGCTTCGAAGTCAACTTCGAATAGGGAGAAAAAGACTGATGAGTGGAGGGATTCGTCCTGATGCAAAAAATCAAAAAGGTCCCGATCGAGGAGTCGATCGCGCCACTCTTTGTCTTCTTCCTCTAAGAAGGCAAAGAATAGATGACATAGGTCACCTTCGACCTCCAGTGATTCCTCCACGGAGGTAATCAGGTGTCCTACGAAATCCAATTCCCCTGCAAAGTGGGACACATTTTGTAGTGAGATGATGCAAATCTTCGAGAATGTGGCCTCAACCCCCTCAAATGAAAGCAAAAGAGCCATTCCCCAGTCGCTCTGTGTAAGGACGAGAAGGGGACGTCGAACTCTAAATCTTCGAAGTCGAGCTTAAAGACGGCGTCACATCGAGAACGTTCTCGATCCGACGAGAAATCGTCAAGAGCTTCGACGAGTCGAGAACCGAGTCCAACTATGGTTCTGGCGAAGAAGCACAAGGCATCGAAGACTCGAAATCGAAGTTGACGCCAACTAAACCGGCACCATTTTCGAAGCCGTCTTCAACGTCTTCGATGACTACTTCGACATTGTCGAAGCCGTTGACAGTACAAGACAAGATTTATAATACTTTACCTAGAAAAGACTATTTTAAGTCTCTGTCAGCGATATATGAGGAAGACCAACCCTCTGATGACAATTCACCACCTTTTGGTTTACAGTTTGCACCCTCAATGTGCCAGAGGAACTTATTTCTGACGAGTCCAGACTAAGAGATTTGTATGATAGTCTCCAGTTAGCTAGTGGCTTGGATACCTCGCCAGAGTTAGAGTTTGGCAGGCCTGATCCCTCTGCGCATGCTGACTCATTGTACAGAAACCTGATGGGAGAGGTTATTGAATGTATGGGATGGAGTGGGCCTACTCTATCATTCGAGCAAGATGATATGACTGACATCTTGGACCAACGTCCTCAGAAAGACCTGATTTTACCTTTCCACGTGGCACTACAAAAGAAAGTCTCTACTAATTGGGAGACCCCGGAAACTGCTGCTGCAGTTAATAAAAACTTTGCAAGAAAGTACAGACCTTCCAGTAGTGACACAGAATATATTACTAAGCATCCCACTTTGAAAGCTTGATGGTTCAGGCGGCTACGTCTACCAGGCAGTCAGCATATCCTTCCATCCCTCCTGACAGGGATGACAAGAGGGGGTGGATGCCTGGGCGCGAAACGTTTTCACTGCGGGTAGTGTGGCATTGAAATCCACTAATGTGACTTTCACATTGTCTGAACACATCCCGGACGGCGAGGAAAGAGACGGCTTCCTGGCGATCATTAAGGATGGTAAGGATATGGAATCAGAAAAAATACAATATTACGGCTGTTACACCAAGCAAAGGAAAATACACCGACACAGGCTTGTAAAGATTCCCAGAATCTTAATTACAAAACTGAACAGTATTCAACAAAGTACACAAATAGCTATTTGGCCCTCAATACATCACAGAGACCACCAGCAGAGTTCAATGTGAGCAGTGAACAGAATTTCCTAGCTGGACATCGACATATTTATACAATTTGTAAAAATGATGTCCAGCCTCTTGCAAGTTAATAATACATTGGGCTAGGGTCGCGCCAGGTTCACTTTCCTAATTTACATATCTCGTGCATGCGGTTTACTTTTGAATACATTTACTAACACACTCCATTATTCTTTAATTTAACGTTACACTCTTTACATACTGTTTTAATACAGATCAAACAAATGTTTCGCATTTTATATTCGGATAGCGTTACTGTTCTTGTATACTTGTAGTTTAACATTGCTGATTAAAGTAATCCCCTGCTCCCGAGGTCAACAAAGGACAAGGTCTACATGACCCTAACATGTAGCCTGAAGGCAGGTTGGACATTAACTCTCCTACAGAGGTTGAAGAGGTTAAGGCAAGAACAAGAGCACACGAGACGGCCATTTTAGATTACAGGGTGACTTTGTACAAAACCCCCAAAATGGCGGTTCCAACCTAAAATGGAGGCTTGGTTCAAGATGGCGGCTTACATCAATTTCTAAGGTCAAGACCTTGCCGTAGAGAGTTATTCGCGTACAATTTTAAGCAACTTGGCGTAGGCCAATATACGTACAATCGTTACAATAGGAGAAATAATTTAATATCCAGTTTGACAAACACTCCTTTTGGCCTATGCCAAGTGCTAACACTACTTCTGATCTCCTTGCAAGTAACTCCATACGTCATCGTCCATACACCCTGAATCATTGTCTGACATATCTATTGCCATTAGGTCTGACACCAGAGTTTCTTTTAACACATACTCTTTGGAAACCTTATCTGGGGCGTATATTTTATGTCCTAATACACTTGTTGCTTGCGCGCAACATCCCCCTTATACTGAGCATATAACAGGGAGACACTGTATACAACAGCAAAGAAACAAAAAACTTCCCAAGATAATCAGCAGGGCCGAAAACAACTTCCATCCCCATGACCGTAGGAGGTCCCAAAACCATGTACTAAGTTCCCAGTTTCCCTCAGGAACATGTACTTCTGAACTAAGAACATGTAGATTTTGGATAGCCCTAAAGATCGTCGGGGTGGAGTCTGGTAGGTAAACGCAGCAAGCGGACCCCACTAATTTACATACTCCTCCTCGCTCTGCCAGGATGACATCTAATGCCATCCGGTTCTGGAGAGCTACTAATCTTATCGCTCTCTGCTCTAACGTCATATTATAGAGTATGTCAGTGGTCCGGTTGATGGTTCTCTCCAATACTCTCGCTAGTCCCCTGATATCTTCTGAATTCGTAATTTGCCCAAAGAATGGCACAAAAGATTTCATAATATCTCCTAGAGTTTGCGCTGGAGTATCCCCTTTCACACCTCGTCGTGGACGAGTCTTCGAAATTTCTACAGTACTGGCAATAAATACCCCAGGTAATAGAATCCCTAAATAACAGGTTCCTTGCCAATCCCTGGGCAACCATGGAAATGCCACATTACCGCAAACAAAATAGACAGGTTCGCCTACGTACAGAAGTCTGTTTTCACTAGTCAAATTCGCAAAGTTGGCGCATTTTCTAAAATTACCCATTGACCGTGTTCCATTCCTCTGTATGCAGAAGGATACTGAATCGGGGCTATGATTAACAGAATAAGATGGAGGCGTGGCATCCTTATTGCCTATAGGAGCCATTTTGAAAGATATTAAAGACTGAAAGGGACGAGACAATCTATCAGAGGGCCTAACAGAAGCAACGTTTGGCTTACTTCTATTTGCAAAAAGCAAGCATCCCAGGGGCATCAAAACATTCTTTTCAAAACTATTTAAATTTGTACCATCAAAGTTCCCTGAGATGCTGTCATTGCATCGACCAAAAAATAGTGCTCTAAGAGAAGCGTATCAGGCAGCTGTCAAAGGTAAGGGATAAATATACCAACCTAGCCCCCTATCCCCATGTTGCGGTAGATGTGAGCAGATCCAGCAATTGGTCTTATTAAAAATTGCATGAGTGGCATTTATTATTAACAAAAGAGTGTTATTCTGATAGTTCCGTCTATGCAAAGAATCTCTAGGCGACAAAGTATGGAATTGCACGGATGGAGTGGGAATAACAGATACATTTTCAATAGGCAAAAAGTCCTCTAACGGATATGCTTCCTCTAGATACTATTACCCAAAACCAACAGTTACTAAAAATCCAGTAATTATCACAAAAAGGCAACAATACACTTTGGGGGTCCCCTTACATGCTTGATCATTGTTTCTGCTAGTCAAATGTTTATCTAAAAGTTTGGTACGAGCGGTAGCGGGTGCAGGCATTGTCATCTTCAACGGAAAAAACACCAATTGTTCGTTTGCTGGCGACTCCAGTCGCGCGTCTTCTTAATGTCTTTCCCACAACCCTTAGCCAACAGAATCTTCCCGTACAGTCGGGCCAAAAGGCAAACCCTCAAATGATTTTCTCAATCGCACAGTCAGACCATGCTGTACATTTACTTCCCTGCGCGCAAATTATATTTTGCAGTTTCTGGTGAGGACAAAGTGTCATTACTTCCTCCAGGAAGTGCCGAATGGATGGAAATGGGATCAGAAAAGGATTGATCCGGAAGTTCCACTGTTGGGGAGTGCGGAGACAAGATGGCCGTTTTGTCTGGCCTTGCGGATTCTGAAGCGGTCTCCGATTCTCCCTTGTTGGTTGTTGCTGTTTCAGGTACACTAGTTACAACAGTGGGGAGGGATTCTGTGTCTTCTGTATCGTATGGCACGGGCTGTGGGATCCGTTTGGTGTGTGTCGCATGAATCCAATTTTTATGACCTGCTACCCGCACAGCAGTCTGGGTGACTAGCAAGACTTGGTAGGGACCCCTCCACCGAGGTGCAAGGCAAGACGACCTCTCAAAAACCTTCGTGAGGATCCAGTCCCCTGGTCGTAGACTGTGACCAGGACCCTCGTAGCGCACAGGTAATGCCTCTCGCACCTGGTGATAAATTGAAAACAGATTTTTAGTCAACTGGTTACAGTAATCTGAAAGAAGCACATTTTCTATGTCCCACAATGATCGACTTTTTGGCATAACCCAAATATTAGCAGGTCTCCCCATTACCACCTCAAAGGGAGAGAGCCCAGTCTTAGTTTGAGGGGTTGTTCTCATCGACAGTAACATGATCGGTAAGGCGTCCGGCCATTTTAGCTTGGTGCCAGCACACGTTTTAGCGAGTTTGTTCTTTATAATGCTGTTGTGCCTTTCCACTAATCCGGCACTTTGGGCATGTCTGGCTGAATGGAACCGCTTGTCAATCTGTAATCCTTTGCAAATTTGTAGGATTACAATGGCAATAAAGTGTGGCCCATTATCTGACCAGATGACTCTCGGCAGCCCGAACCTAGGAAAAAACTCTTTCAACAGAGTTTTTGCCGTGCTTATGGCCGTTGCATCTCTAACCAGGAAAGCCTCAATCCACTTACTAAGGGCACAAATAACAACCAATACATATTTAAGATTGTTACAACGTTCCATTTCAATGAAATAAAAGTGAATAACCTTAAACGGGACAGAAGGTGGAGCGAAACGTCCTCTAAGAGTCGAGGTACCTTTTCCTACATTGTGCTGCAAGCAAACCATGCAGCTTTGGACAAAAAGCTCCGCAATTTTGAAAATCTTGTCATTGGCCCATACACTGTGTAACATTTTAGTAAATTTCCGCGCACAAACATATGTCGGACCATGAGCCATAATAACCATCATTGTAATGTAGGCATCAGGGATTAACCATTTCCCTTCAATATTGTCTACCCAACACCCATCGTCATCCAATCTCCCTGCACCCTCGATCCATCTCTTAGTTTCCTCTATGGTAGCATCTGCTTGAATATCTTTTACAGCATCAATACTTTCTCCCAAAGTGCAAACGTTTACAATTTCTTTTACAGCATACATTTCTGAACTGAAATCAGTGGCAGTTTGTTTAGCTATCTGATCGGCGAAAGCATTCCCTTTTCCTACATCATCTGTAACCTTTTGATGTGCTGAACATTTTATGATAGCTAACTGAACAGGGAGTGCGAGTGCTGAAAGTAATCGCACTATTAAAGTGCCGTGCTGGATTTTCGTTCCGTGCAAGGTCAAGAAACCTCGTTCTTTCCAAAGTTTACCGAAATTGTGGGCCACCCCAAAAGCATACTGACTATCGGTATATATATTCACTGTAAGCCCTTCAGAAAGTTCACAAGCTTGAGTTAACGCTATAATTTCTGCGGCCTGCGCAGAATTATGCATAATTCTTTTAGTTTCCACAATTGTGTTTAAAGTAGTAACAGCATAAGCAGCCGTGGATGTACCATCTGGAAGTTTAAAACAAGAGCCATCACAAAATAGCTCTCCTTGTGGACTATTCAAAGGCGTGTCTTTCAGATCGATTCTGCCTTTAGTCTCTTGTTCTGTCATATAAAGGCAATCGTGTGATGTATCGTCACCATCAACAGTATTTTGTGAGACAGGTACAAGTTCAGCCGGATTTAATACACAACACCTCTGAATTTGAATGTGGGGGGCAAACAAGATTAGTTTGTATCTTGTCAATCGTGCAGAAGTGAGGTGTTGCGTTTGACTTCTATTCAATAAAATATCTACAGAGTGAGGTACCATTAGGGGTAACGCATGACCCAGGACCATTCCCTCACTCTGTTTTACAGACGCAGCAGCAGCAGCGCGCAAACATCTTGGCAAAGCGCATGCTACAGGATCAATGGGGGAAGGAATAGTAACCGCACGGCCTAGCATGGCCTATTCTTCCCTCCATGCTCCTGCGTTAATACAGCCAAAGCACATCCATCACGTTCATGCACAAACAATACAAAGGCCTTGTCATAATTCAGAGTTCCTAAAACCGGCGCTGAACACAGCGCAGATTTGAGCAAATCAAATGATGTCTGGTGTTCCAAAGTCGATGGCAATGGCAAAGAAATGCCCTTCTTTGTCAAAGCCAACATTGGTTTAATCGTTAACGAAAAGTTAGGGATCCACAATCTACAATAAGAAGCCATGCCTATCAGGGCTCTAACTTCCTTTTGCGTATTTGGGACAGACATGCCAGAAATAGTCTTTATTCGTTCAGGTGTCAACCGTCTTCCCTCCTTTGACAGGAGGCAGCCTAAATAGGCGACCTCCTGACAACAATATTGAAATGTTTTAAGTGAAGCTTTGTGGCCATGTTTTGCTAGATGACAAAGCAACAACACGGTGCCTTCTTTACAGGCACTCTCAGAATCAGCAGCCAAAAGGAGGTCATCTACATACTGCAGTAATGTGCAAGTAGTAGGCAACTCAAGAGTATCGAGCTGCTCTTTCAATGCCCTACTATAAATACTTGGACTCTCAGTGTACCCTTGTGGTGCACGAGTGAATGTAAACGAGCATCCAATAGGCACACTGGTTAATGGTTACCGGAGCCAAGGGTGCACTTCCCTGCGGAATGTACTGACCTCTAAATTCATTTCCCCCTCTAGGGCTTCTAATAATCTGCTGTAATAAAACTTTAGTTTTCAGGTCACCCTTTTTTTTCTCAAGTTTTTCCTTTTCAGTATTTAGACGATTTTCATAGTACTGAGCCATATGCAGTACTTCTGATTGAGACTTCGCCTGCCAAGTGCTTTCAGAAGACATAATCTGTAACTGGATGTCAGGCAGCAATCCACGTACAAATTTATCGACAAACAGCCTTTTCCCTGACTCTGTGTCTAAGTCTTGTCCACTGAAATCTGAGAATACCTGCTCGAACCGATTGAAGAAATCGGTAGCACCCTCAGACTTTCCTTGGACACAGGCCGTAAGCTTGTCCCAAATGATTCGTTTTTCAGGAACCATAGTTTTCAATTTTACAATAATTCTATCAGGCAAGATTAATATCACTTGAGGTGGTCGTTCGCCAGCTGGTCTTTCTCTATCTAGCCTAACCATGTTATCCCATGTATCTCCCAACCCAGGTATGTCATCTATAGTCCTAATCTGTTTCCACAAATCAACTGGCAGGAGTACGAGAAATAATAGGTCAATATCACTTAAGGTGAATACCGACGACTGTAAGACCGACTCTATTTCTTTATAGAATCCGGTCGGATTCTTTCTTATATCGGGAATAGATTGCTTTATGGTGTTCACTTCCTGTCTTGAAAACGGGACGTGAACAAACTGTGATACATAATGTGCGGGAATGTTCACAGCAACTATACCCTGTGCAGCATTGGCCGCAACCTCAACCTTTGGGACAAATGTCGGAGGGACCTCTCTCATAGGCAACTGAGAAGTAGGCAGCTCTGAACGCTTACTAACCAACAGAGCCAAGTCAAGCGCTAAGGCAGTCGAAGAAGTATCAATCGAAAAGGCTCTCTTATAAACACTCAACAATTCTGCGGGACAACAAATCTTTCTTCTTACACACTCATTCTGCAGGTGCTCTACCATCACCTGTATCACTTTCTTTTGCATTTCTAACGTATACTGACTATATGTGTCATATACTTCATCTGGAGTTATCGACATATCCGAAATTCATCTTATCGCATCCTTTATACAAATTCGCGCTTCCTCTCCTTTTAATTCTCGGCGAGGAGAAAACCGTTTCTGTAAGTACATAATACCTAAACTACCACAATCTGCGTCCTCATTCTGTAACTCTTCCAACTCCTTCCTATACTCAAAAATCCTCTCAACATGCTCATATACCTTCTCAGCAGTATCTCTGGACAACGCTAAGGCATTCAAATTCCGTAACCCTTGCGGGAAATCTACATCATTTAGTCTATTCCACATTATACTCAAATGAGTCCCTAATCCTTCAATAAAAACATTTTTCACAATCCTTGGTCTCGCTCCCTGGTCTACTATAAGCGATGCAGAATCACTTGGAAGAAGAAGAGTAGACACATGCTGAATATCAACAGGTGAAGGCAAGGGGGCAAGCAAAGGAGCGACGGCTGGAAGAACAACAGGAAGAACAGCAAGGAGGACCGGAGGAACTGTAGGAGGGGGAACAACAACGGGAAGGGGCAAAGCGCCATTAGGAGGGACGTACGGAGGTGGCGCTGAGGCATCGGGCCTTCGTTCATGCAAAAGTTTATTAATCAATTCATCTGACGTATGAATATCTTTTGAAGGGTAGATTTTCTGAATGCCTAATTGAAACGCCCTGCCCGTGTTCCTAACTGACTCCAATTGTTTAGTTTGATCATATAACCGTGCCTTTTCGACACTTGTCATATGTCTTTGAATATGTTTCTCTCTACTCTTTTGTTGCTGCAAAGCTTCTGTTTTCCAACTGTGTAATGCGTCAAATGCTGCAGGCCTAGCTTTTTTCTTTACTAATACAGACTCTGAATATTCTATACGAGGGATTTCAAAACTACCATTGGTCGGCCACCGAAGATTAGAATTATGTCTGGTCTGTCTGTGCCAAATGTCATTAAATGCTAAACTACCAAAGCCTTTCTTACAGTACATAGTACATGCCGGCTATCTTCCAAAGATTGTCTGTCGCTGCGGAATAATGCCCTAAAGCAGGCAGACAATTTCCCAGGCATATCAAAGTTCTGGTGTTACCTGGTTAAATAATTGTGCTCGCGAGTACAATGCTCCAAATTCAAATTGTCAGGGTTAGATTAAGAATCGGGACACGATTCACCTGACCAAAGGACTGGGAGGCCCGATCGGGTTACTAAGGACAATGCTAAGGACCCACGTGTCTGGTGATTTTCGGCAAATTTACCCACCTCAAATATATGGACCCTCGTCAAGACGTCGTCTCGGGCGACAGTTTACTGTCCAGGGATCGGATCGTGCAGTTTCGTCGAGGAATTCGCTTCTCGTCTAGAGTGGCCGTTTCTGTTGACACTGTCCGATCCCGGTCCGATAGCCGAGCCAACCTTCAACGAGACAAATTCAATCTTGAGGGTCCCTATTCGGGCACCATCTGTGGAATCAGAAAAAATACAATATTCTGGCTGTTACACCAAGCAAAGGAAAATACACCGACACAGGCTTGTAAAGATTCCCAGAATCTTTATTACAAAACTGAACAGTATTCATCAAAGTACACAAATAGCTATTTGGCCGTCAATACATCACAGAGACCACCAGCAGGGTTCAATGTGAGCAGTGAACAGAATTTCCTAGCTGGACATCGACATATTTATACAATTTGTAAAAATGTTGTCCAGCCTCTTACACGTTAATAATACATTGGGCTAGGGTCGCGCCAGGTTCACTTTCCTAATTTACATATCTCGTGCATGCGGTTTACTTTTGAATACATTTACTAACACACTCCATTATTCTTTAATTTAACGTTACACTCTTTACATACTGTTTTAATACAGATCAAACAAATGTTTCGCATTTTATATTCGGATAGCGTTACTGTTCTTGTATACTTGTAGTTTAACATTGCTGATTCAAGTAATCCCCTGCTCCCGAGGTCAACAAAGGACAAGGTCTACATGACATGTAGCCTGAAGGCAGGTTGGACATTAACTCTCCTACAGAGGTTGAAGAGGTTAAGGCAAGAACAAGAGCACATGAGACGGCCATTTTAGATTACAGGGTGACTTTGTACAAAACCCCCAAAATGGCGGTTCTAACCTAAAATGGAGGCTTGATTCAAGATGGCGTCTTACATCAATTTCTAAGGTCAAGACCTTTCCGTAGAGAGTTATTCTTGTACAATTTTAAGCAACTTGATATAGGCCAATATATGTACAATCGTTACAATAGGAGGCATAATTTAATATCCAGTTTGACAAGGAGGCAATGAGTGAATGTCCTCAGTCAGGTTTGGATACTGCAGATAGCATCAGCAGATCCATGTCTGCTAGCATGGTATTATGCAGATTTGCATTGTTGAGGAAGTCAGGGTTTGCACCAGATGTGCAGGCAAGACTACTCAACATGCCCTTTGATGGCTCAAGGTTGTTTTGCAGAAAGGCGGAGGAGAGTTTGGAGAAGCTACAGACCTCAAAGGTGGTGGCAAATCCCTTAGCGCTGCCATTAGACAACCTCAACAACCCTTTTCAGGCTCATGTTCTTGGAGGGGTAAGTCATTTTGATTCTACTGCTCAATTGGAAGAGGAAGAGGACAAGCAGATCAAAGGAGTCAGAGAAGATTCCCACATGGTGGACGAGGGAGAGGTGCTAAATCAGCCCCAACAACGGCAACTTTACCCTCAGCTACTGCTTCAGCTGCCTCTAAATGACTCTGAGGCCTTAACGTACAAGACCCCGGTGGGAGGCAGACTTTCTCAGTATCTGAACGATTGGCAAAGCATTACTTCAGATGCTTGGGCACTGAAAAAACCGTGGCCCAAGATTACCGTCTTCCTTTTCAAAAAAGGCCTCAGGATCATCCACCGGGAGACAACTCTGTCAAAAATCTGGATTTGCTCCCTGTGCAGGAAATCTTGACCCTGCTAGAGAAAGGTGCAATACAATATTTACCTGTAGCGGTGAGGAATAAGGGTTGGTACTCCCCGTATTTTCTAATCCCCAAAAAGGACAGAGGATTGAGACCCATCAAGTTCCTCAGGAAGGACAAGTTCAAGATGGTTCCCCTTTCTCAGATCCTTCAGGCTCCCCAACTCCAAGACTGGTTGGTATCATTGGACCTCCAGGATGCTTACTTTCATGTGCCAATCCATTTCAGGCACAGAAAGTACCTGAGGTTTGTGGTTGGCGGTTCTCATTATTAGTTTCAAGTAATGCCTTTCGGGCTGACCTCCACCCGAGGGTTTTCACAAAGTTGATGCCGGTGGTGGCAGCGAGTCTCAGGAGAGGGGAACTCATGTCTACCGCTACCTGGACGATTGGCTGATCAGGGCTCGTTCACCCGAGCAAGCCCGGGAACATCTCAGCGTAACCTACCACTCGCTCCACAGACTGGGCTTCTCCCTTAGTTACAAGAAGTCCCACATGATACCATTCCAAAGACTCCAATTTATTGGGGCAGCCGTGGATACTTCGTCTGGGAAAGCCACCTCACCTGAGGTGAGAGCTCAACACGTACTGCAGATGATTACCAAATTCCGGACTGCTCAGCATCTTCCGGCCTTTAATTTTCTGAGGTTGCTCGGTCTCATGGCATCCTGCATTTTCCTGGTGCCAGAGGCCCGCTTGAGAATGAAATCCCTTCAGTGGGCTCTCAGAACTCAGTGGTCCCAGTTCTCAGGCAAGATGTCGGATCACCTGCAAATTTCGAGCAGAGTTGCTCAGGGCCTTCTGTGGTGGCCTTGCAAAGACAACATTCACAAGGGAGAGTCTTTTTGGCAACCATGGCTGGAGATAATGGTAGTGACGGATGCCTCACTCACGGTGTGGGGAGCTCACACCATTGATCTGACAATCAGCGGTCATTGGTCTCCATCGGAGTCCAAACTACATATCAACCTTTTGGAGCTGAGGGTGATCAGACTAGCGCTGAAGGCCTTCCTGCCCTCTGTATAGGGAAAGAATGTCCTTATAATGATGGGCAACACAGTGGCCATGTACTACCTCAACAAGAGAGGAGGTGTAGGGTCACTACCACTGTGCAGAGAGGCAATGCAGCTCTGGTTCTGGGCAATACAAGAAGGAATCTCTCTGTCGGCAGGTCACCTAGCTGGAGAGCAGACAACTGCGGCGGATGCTCTTAGCAGGCAAAGCACAGCCTCCCACGAGTGGGAACTAGCTCAGGAAGTCCTTGAAGAGCTCTTCACGCTTTGGGGAAGCCCTCAAGTGGATCTGTTCACAACCAGTGTCAACCGGAAGTGCGAACAGTACTGCTCCATGGAATTTCCCCCCAAGAGGAGCTCTAGGAGATGTGTTCATAGTGGATTTGGAATTTCCACTCCTGTAGGCATTTCCTTCACTTCCCTTCACTCCTCATGTGATCAGGAGGTTGAGAAGGTTTGGGAAATCCATGATACTGATTGCCCCGGAGGGGTACCCGGACCGCCTGGACATGTTCATCTGCCTTCCAATACGTCTTCCACAAAGAGAGGATCTTCTCTCGCAAGAGGAAGGTTGGGTTCTCCATCCAGAGGTCAAGACACTCAGCCTTCATGCATGGATTCTGAAAGGCTGAGATACAAGGATTGGGACCTCCTGGATGACGTAATGGAGATTTTGCTTTCGTCCATAAGGCCAGCAACTAAATCTTTGTACCATTGCCGTTGGAATAAGTTCAGCAAATGGTGCAAGGATAAAAATTTGGATCCATTTCTATGTGACACACCTATGGTGCTCTGCTTTCTGTTACATTTAGCCAATCTGGGGCTCCAGATTGGAACCATTAAAGGTTACCTAGCAGCGCTATCCATTTTCAAGTGCTCTTCAGAGGAGGATTCATATTTTAAGATCCCTTTGGACAGATCTTGAAGGGCCTTCCTAATATATACCCACCAGTTCCATTCAATGTACCTGTATGGGGCCTCAATCTTCTTTTAAAGTTTTTAACATGTATTCTCTTTGAGCCCCTATACTCATGCCCTCTAAGAATCTTGACATTAAAAATCATTTTGATTATTGCAATAACATCAGACCACAGGGTAAGTGAGTTGCCGGCTTTTTCTTGCAACCTCCTCATACAGTATTCTATAAGTCACTCTCAGGGTAAAACCTTATTTTTTACCGAAGGTAATCTCCGACTTCCACTTGTCAGAAAAAATACCTTACCAACATTCTATCCACCTCCTCATCCTAGAAAGGAGGAGGAGAGGCTACATAGACTGGACCCAAAAAGGGCTCTCAGTTTTTATATATCCAGGATGGCTAAAATTTGCCAGGCTGACCAACTTTTTATTGGATATACTGGTCCCAAATTGGGCCTTGTGGTTACCAAACAAACAATATCCAGATGGATTATCCTGGCTACTGGCGAATGCTACAGACTAGCGGGCAAGGAACTGCCGGAAGGCCTAAGGGCTCATTCCACAAGGGGCATGGCAACCTCAGCGGCTCTTTAATGGGGTGTCCGAATCAATTATATTTGTTCAGCAGCCTCTTGGTCGTCTAGCTAAACATTTGTAAAAAACATTACTGTTTGAATTCTTCCTCCAGTCAGGGAGGACTTTTTGCAAAAGCCGTCCTTCATTCAGTTCATGATTAGATCTAAATTTAATTGGTACTCCCACCACCAAATTATTACTGCTTTGGGAATCTTTCGTAAGATGAGGAATACATGGGATGACACAATCCATTCGAAGAACAAGTTACTTATCCCTGGTAACGTTCTTTCGATTGGATGTTCCTTCCACGTATTCCTCATCACCCCTCCCAGTATACCCCGCCATACAATTTACGTGTTATTACACTCTATGCTTTCTGGGAGCCTACGGTCTAGGGTATGCCTGGTAATTCCTCTTCAGAGGGGAAAAACAGAACTGAAGCCAACGGGCGCTGCATGCGCTATATTTTGCTGATAATGATGTCGACCGTCGAACATAGGCCCTCGAGGGACATCGATTCAACGACACTGCATACAGCACTCTCGGTCGACATGAAATTCCAAAGCAGCAAAGCTGGAGAGATATTTATCATAAAATGAGGAATACGTGGGAGGAACATCCAATAGAAAGAACGTTACCAGGGGTAAGTAACTTGTTCATCTGCACCACTACCAGTAGCTACAGCTAAATGCTGACAGTAAAGAGGAAATTTCCAACTATGGCCCCGCTATCTGCCCTGACCCCCATTGAACCAAACTTAATAGATCATGCCAGACCCTTGGGGGAAGCCCATCTGTTAATCAGTGAGATTCACCCGTTTCTGGGTGCATTTAATACCCCAATTAGTTTGTACCCTTGGGGCTGTAAAAACACTGGACAAGTCACTAAAGCCCCCACAGCCATTTACAAAGCCTGCCCATGTGACTATGACATGGGCTCTGTGTGCCTTGAGGGATGCCAACCACCTGATATGACTTCTATTGATTTGATATGCCTAGGGGGGGTTACAAGGAGCTTGCCTTTGTCCTCTTTCATTGCTGGTCCTGAATTGAAAGCGGTCACAGGGGCCATCAGCAAATGCAATGACTCTCCATATCCCTATGTTCCCTTCCCCTATCAGACAAAAGAGTACACTAACCACTAGCTACCCACCTCTATCACACCATAGGGGCTACTTTTTGAAAATTATCCTCAAAGTGGAAGTTTCATTAGATTATATCTACCACCACAGTCAAGGTAGTACATTCAGCATATTTTAATCATATTTTCTCAAATATTAACACTAAAATACATAAAAAAGCATTTAGAGCGTTCCTCAGTTGTACATTGTCACAAAAGAGAGAGGAAAAGAACATCAATTTGCATTTTTAGCTGTTGTCAACACAGATGTATTCACAGTTTACCAGCATTCATTGATTTGAGTGATGTTAGTAATGATGTGTGTCAATCCCATTACAATTATGCACAAACATAATATAGTGACGTCAACAATTAGATGTGTTTCTGGGGCCAAGGACAGCACTGTTTCGGTCTACAGCTCATCAATAGTGTCCCAGGACCCGTCTTCAGGACGCAATTGGTTTAGAATAAGGTGACACTGTCAACATGGCGCCTATGTGTCAGTGTTATCCACCTACAGGATAGATAAAAATGAGTATAAAACGTGCTCAATGCATATAAAAACCGTGTACCAGCGGTGTCAAAGGCAATAAAAAAGAAAAAGGTAACCAACTTGCTAACCTTATGTTAATTTCTTAGGGTGTGTAGGGCGAAGCGATTGCATTGATCAATCTAATTATGGCGGCGGTTGAGTCCATCAGGATAGTTCATGCTGTAAATCAATACATGTCCAGAATCAATAATGGTGTGACATTAACTCAATCACTGTCACAATTCTCTATATTGGTGTAATATATTTACTGTATTGTGTGAATATAGACGCGGTTGGAGATTCCCAGGATACGTGTTGGAAGTGGGAATCAGTTGCATATGTGTTTAGGCACTACATTTCCCACGATGTACCATGCAATCTATAAATGATGGAGAAGTATCAATGAATGCCGTGTTGTTTCTATTTTTTGCATTTATGGACAACTGGTGCAGTAGAATATCCAGCACTTATTTGTGGGCGCATTTCCCGAATTCTATCAAAATTAGTCTCTCCCGTATCGTTGCGAGGGGTAGAGTCGCGTGTTGCACTCCAAGTCACTCGTCCTACATGAGAGCAATGAAAGTAGGTCAAAACACTGCTCATGTGTAACTGCTGTGTTATTCCTGCTAATACGTAATGAAGGGTCATTTAGGCTTACCTCGCGAGTAAAAGCTCAAGGCAAAGCGTTCCTCTTCTGAAAACAACTCCGTCCGTACGGTGCCTGCGTGTTCAGGAGTCAGCCCTGAATGTCAACAACGGACTGCCAGTGTTATTGTGTCAGCATATTGCGTCTTAGAAATCGAAGATGGACTACAAGCATACGGTTAAGAGATGTGCCATCTTGTAATAAATGAAAAGATTGTGGTGTACAGCAAAGAGCATGTTGTGACCACATAGCGGTGACAGAGGCAGAGCAATTAAGCAACTCACCCCCTAAATAGCCATGGTGATTTATTTTGATTGGGAATAGATACGATATTGGGTATCAAGACGGCATGTTTTCGACGTAAACATTCTATTCGAACGTGGCATCAGGCACCAAAGGTGCATATAGCGAATTGTGCCATGTTAATATTTTTGCATGTCTGCAACTAGATTCACGATAGTTGTATGAAATAACTCAGATAGTCGGTGTTAATCTATAGATTACAACATTGTGTGATCTCTCTGGGTCGATTACTAGTATCAGAGATACACCTAGATGCAACATGCATACCTGTATGATAAACGATGTTGCATCGGGTAGGGAGTATATTGCCCTTTATTGCCAGACATGTCACATCTATAAGATCATAGTATCTACATTCAAATATGTTTATATCATATCTCATCTGCTGATATGGTGTCATTTCTAATGTCATTAGCTGGAAATATACCACACATAGATCTACTCAGGCCTAAATGGCTGTATGCAATGTTAATGGATAAAGAGATTCCATTCCACAGCGATGTTTAAGCCGGATTGGGCTGTTTTAAGGTTGTAAATCCATTTCTGTTCCAGTTTTTTAAGGACAGATCTCTGTTGCCACTCGCAGGTGGGCTTTTGTTGTTTGGATAACAAACCAGAACAAATCCTCGCAGGTGTGTTTGGCCTCTAAATAGTGGGCTACTAATGGTTTATCAGGGGTTCCATTCTGGATGGCTGAGCGATGCTCGCCAATTCGCAATTTAACAGACCTAATAGTTTTACCTACGTATATTAACCCACAGGGTCATTTTATCTCGTAGATAATCCACTTAGTCAAACAATTTGAAAACTATCCATATTTCCACATCCGACCATTGAGGTCAATTTGCTTAAGGTTTTTAGTCAGATGACAGACGGAACATTGTCCACATGCATAGTGTCCGCTTACTGGCGGAGGTCCCCACAATGTGGACTGCGTTGGTATCTCATTTTTGTTCATCGGGTAGGTGTGGACTAATTTATCCCGGAGATTCGGCATTCGTTTGAAGGCGAATTTCGGACATTTAGGTCTGAAGTCTTGAGTTTCAACAGTTTTCCAATTTTTGAGTATGATCCTTCTCCGATCATTACTCAAAGGGGAAAAGGGTGAGACACATGTGATTCTTTCTTCTTGCGGTTTGGTGTGTTTTAGTAGGATGACCTCACGATTGGCATTCCTTGCCCTTTTCATGGATCTCTTAATGATTTTACGGGGATATTGTCTGTATCGTAGTTTCTCACTTAGTTCCTGGCAATTAGTTTTAAAGTCAGTGATTTCGCTGCAGTTGCGTCGAATTCTCAGGAATTGTCCATAGGGCAAATTTTCTCATAGACTAAAAAGTAGTAATGTGTTCTTATCTGTAGGTTTTTTAAATAGTGTAGTGCCCAAATGATCTGCTTTTTTGAAGATCTTAAGGTCAAGAAAAGCGATGCTCTCACTGCTGTAGGACATGGTGAATTTGATCGTTGGAGTTTGTCTATTGAGCCACACAAGGAAGCTGTCGATCTGCTCCTGGCTACCATGCCATAACATAAAAACATCATCAATATAACGGTGCCACGTACTGATGTAGTCATGGAAAGTATTGGTCACCGCATATATGAAGTTAGTTTCATAGTGGTCCATATACAGGTTTGCCAAGTCCGGTGCAAATGTGACCCCCATTGATGTACCTTGTCTTTGTTGGTAGAAAGTTTGGTTGCATAAGAAAAAGTGTTTTGTCAATGCTAGCCTTATACATTCGATGATGAAATCGGAGGGGACTGTGAGGTCTGCCCTTTTCTCAAGATATTGATGTAGTACTTCCCCTATGATGCCCCTTGTAGCATTTCATGCAGCATCTCCAACTCACAACTAACAATTCCATCATACCCTGGTTGAGACAAACAATTAAGTGCAAAGAAAAGGCGGGAATACTGTGTCGCCCAAAATGGAGATCATCAAAGAGCCATTAGCAGCGTCTAAACAAACCGCATGTGCACAAGGCCTTCACACGAGCCAATTGATGGCTGGAGAAAAATGTACTGAAGTGAGGGGTAATGAGCCCGAGGGACGGCAGACAACGCTAACTGGGGGCACAAGAGATGTTCTTCCCGTCACTGGATCTTCCTACTCACTGACTAGAACCCTGAACAAACTGGTGTGGGGGGGAGGGTGCAGCGAACATGGAGTGCCAGTGTAGGCTGGTTCTATTAGAACTTTTGACAGTTAAGAACCTGGTCCTTTCCCTAATTAAAATAGCTGGTAAGGGGGTAACTACTGAGGGCCCATCAGACACCCAAGAAGATGGAAAATGTGCCTCAAATACCCCAGCGTCAGCGGGGTTCCCTACACCCGCATCCAGCAAGGTCAACCCAAAGAACAACACAGGGTGGCAGGGGTCTTATCAATGGGACTAAAGAAGATACTGCGAGTGCTCAAGGGGATAAGGCTCTATTCTCTACAAAAACTTCCAGTGGCATCGATTCCAACAAGACTTTGCATCTTCCCGCCCTCTATTAATCAACCCAGGCTTACAGCTGAAAGACCGATAAAGTACCTAGGACAAACACTATACCCAAAAGGTTAACACCAAGGTGGAGCTACGAAACATGTATCCCCACTATTAAAGTAAAATTCAGGGGGCCACTATTTTTACGCAAAGTTCCTAAATTTGCCCCATAGCGCCACGAACCGAGGGATGCACTCATAAACAAATGTATATATTGGTTTGCGGACAGTGAGGAAATGCCCATTTGTAACTCTGGAACACATTGCAAACTGCTTCAGGATGTCTCATCTGGTGGGAAGCATTCTTGACTCTGAGAATAGATTTTTGGGACCAAAGAATGGCTGAGGATATAATGAGTTTTCACAGAAATGCTATGCCCTGGTAAATAGTGCAATCACACTCAACGATTATGTCCTGAGCTATACTTACCGGAGGCATGTGCTCTCGGGGGCAAATGCTACCCATTGGGGAAAAGGACTCGGGATCATTCTGCCGATTACCGACTTCGATGCAAAACGATGCCCAGAGACTGTCCATTGGATTTATTCTTTTGTTATGTATTTAAATTATCCAAGAGTAAAGGATTGGGCCGTAGGGCTGTTGTATTCTACATAATTTAATTTTGTCAGGAATGGAATATGTTTGTTCAATTTATTTGTGATGGAGTATATTTTGCAAAAACCTTCATGGCTTTATGCTGAAATGAAGCTATGACTGCCACTTTAAACTGTCCAGTTTATTTAAATACTCATTTGGCATGCACAAATCAGATTGCTTTTTGTACAACATTCCATATTCTTCACATCATACATAATAACAAGATGCATCCATGTGACAAAGAATGGCTACAAGTAGGTGACTTTTTCAGACAGGTGTTTTGTTGTTGTCAGGAGTCTTTATGTCTAGAAAGTCCAGTTACATTGTAGTACTTGTATGCTCCCATTCAGGAGGTAGGAAACAAAGCTACAAGCATAATCATTTTTGCTTAACATAAGGATTTATATGTTTAGTTTGTTTTATAATGTGATTTGCATATGTTTCAAGTCACATCTATACAAATTACTATTATTTTAGCTCTTCAAAGCCATATATTAACATATATTCTGAACAGCTAGAGCTGCGAAGATACATGGTCATTTGTCTAAAGAGCATACTGGGCTGAAATCCCAGCTCCACCTATTAACCAGAATGTATGATTGCGAGGACAGCATTTTACCTCACTGTACCATAACTGGAAAAATGTATATGGCAAGTATGGATTTTGTAATGTGGAGAGTAAGGGTGCTAGGTGATGATTGTGTGGGGAGGTGAGGATGGCAAGTATGCATTTTGTGTTGCAGGGGGTAGGGCAGACAGGATGCCAAGTTTGGCTGTTTTGCCAAATGTACTTCTTTTTGGCACTTAGCTGGCCTCCCTAGGGGGGGCCGAGGGAAGGCCAGGGAGGGCACGATGCTCTTCAAAAAGGATTACAGTGACTGCTTATAATAGAACATATAGCAGATATGGCATCTGGGGGGCCCAGCAACAATATGCTTGCTTAGGGGGAGGGGGCTCAGTAGCAATATTTTGACTGAAGGGGAGGCTCAGCATAAAACAATGTGAATACCACTGTCTTAGACTAACCTCTCAGGTAGCTTCATGTATAGGTTGAGTGTCAGAAGCAAGTTGTGCCTTCCCTCACTCGGCCTTTACCCGGGTGGAAGGGCAGAGTAACTGGAGAGTGTAAACCACATTCGTTTCTAAATAGTCTGGCCGCCCATTTTCAGCTGAATCAGTTCTTTTTCACAGTCATCACAGCAGACAAACCACATGTAGTAACAATAGTGTCATGGTTTCACATGGCGTGTCACGTTGTCACACTCCTCCTGCTTTTACAAGCTCATGTGATAATGGGAATTCAGTGTATTGACCATGGAAGAATAAAGCCCTGGGTCAGCCCTGTTACACATTTACTCTAGTATCCTGAAAGCTAATCACAGAATTATGGGGCCAGTGCTTAACTCGCTGAGCTATCTGCTTTCATTACAGTACTTCTGACTGAACTGCACACAGTAGTTTACACAGGCTTATTATTTCTAACTGAATCCACTAATCGATGTCAGAAAGGTTCCCTTTCCATATCCAGCTGTGGCGGATCACCTAAGATGGCGTCTGCACTGCATTCCCTACAATCTGAAGCAGTCCCCCTTCCACGCCTTTCTCTCTGATCCCCCCTGCTGCTCTGCTTTGGATTCGTTCACCCGCTATTTTCACCCCTGGCGGCCATGCTAATTTCCATTGTTTGAAGGGGAGGAGACCCTTAATGGCACGATTTTAGTCTTCAAGGGGGATCTTTGTTGAACAAAAAAACTCACCCCTAGTACACGCCAGAGATTTATATATGACCTCAGCAGAGGACTCTCCAGGGAAAGTACAACAAGTTAATAGGTTTTTCTGCGATATTTGCGTGGAGCTTCCTACATGGAAGCTGTACTGCCTGCAAAAGTTGATTGGGAAACAAATCGACGTGATCATTTTCAAGGAAGGAAGGCACTGCTTTAAAGTGACCTATTAACTACTTAGATTGAAGGCACGAAGGTGTGTCCTGTTGAAACCCGACCCAGTTTACCTATTGCACTAACCTAAAGTGACCCAAGATGTCGTAAAAGCGCGAATAGGTGGCACCCCTGGGAGGCGGGTGGGGAGGGGTAGTGATGTGCTGTGGTGTGACCATCATATCGCATTTTATGAGCGGTCACGAGAATGCATTGTGAAAGCTTGACTCAGGTTCAAATGTCATATATTCACAGATGTTAATTTTATTGGCATAAAGAATTTCACATGTAAACAAACTGAACTTTCATGTAATGCATCGCGAAGTAAACCCTAATGTCATTGGATTAGATATACGCACCCAAATCTAAAAATAATGGTCAGTTGCACTTGGCAAACTTTAGGAGTTTAAGAAAGAATCATTCATGCAATTGAGCACATGCGGCCATTTATAAACGTAAGCTTTTATATTGCAGGTTTCAAATTGTGATTGGTGTTCTGTAAAGCACATTCTGAAATACCCAAGAGTACTCATTTTACCATCCTCGGGAGGATGGAAAGATGTCTGAGTTCGCAGATTTGAATCTGCGATCGCAAGTTGTCTACAGATGACATCAGCAATGCCCACACAGACAAGAATGTCACACATGTAGAATGAAACATACGTGTGTCCATTTTTCAGGCGCTCTGCCAGTTGGTTGGTTGGTACTGGATGGAGGGGGGTGGATCCCGGGAGGGTGGCTCCCAAAAAGCAGTTGAGTGGAGGCCCTCTCTGAAAGCCTTCCACTGACACCCAACTCTTAGATCCGGAGCAGGTAGACATGTGTAATTCGGGGGTAGTGATGAACATTTGAAGCAGTAGCTGTTTCAAAAATGCACATGTGTTGATAGGTGGTGGAGTTCTACAACATACCCTAGAGAAGGAATTCTGCATCATCACTTTGTACTCCATATTACGCAGCACAGCTGTGCTGCGTAATGTCCCATTGACTCAGGACCCAGACATACCACAAACTATTGGGAGACGTGGGGACACAAATGCAGACAACAAAGTAGTAAAGGGTGCTACACCAAAAGAAGAGGTTGGAGAAATATTTACATGAATATTATGTGAATGTATCATGAGATCATTGGTTCCCTAAATGTTGGGCAAGTTAGCCGGTTGGCTGTTTACTATATATTATTTCTCTAATACCATGAACTGTTGAGTCACATTTCACTCCATAAAAGTATGTTACCTTGTATCATGTCACTTTAATTTAATTGGTAAGAGAAAGACCTTGCAAAGCATACACATGAACTGGACACATAAGTACATTTGCCACAACTGTAGTAACAACGCGCAGCATACGTTGCACGGGTTTCTACACATTTTAAGAGCAAATTAATCTAGGAATGGTTTGGACTGCAGAGTAACTGAGCCTTCTTTCAGAGCAAAACATCTGGGATACGGTGTGATGAATTGCCATCTGGCAACGGTGTGAACGCTCTGGCTTTTTATATTTGTATTAATTAATAAGATGATGCGGGTTGTTCCAACCCTGAAAGAGAAATCTGCTGATCAGTTTCACCTTTCATAAGCTCCATATCAAAGTATAGCAGGCACTTGTGTCGTGCTGTTTCAGTATCCTGATTTGTAGCAACTGCCCTACAGTGGCACTGCACAGGTTCAGGCCACAGGTGTCATCTTGACAGCTAGAGTGACAGCCAAGTCTCTGCAGTGCAGGGGCCGCATTTCAGATATACACCCCTGTTCCAAAATCTGCATATCTCTGAGGATTCTGTCCTGGTGACACAATAAAGTGTAAAATAAGCCATTTTTGAGTTGGGTCATGGTGGCCAGCTTCTCTCATAGCTATTCCAGCCACATTATATCAATATCATACATGTATCAGCCCTGTGGGCACAGGTCAACTGTGAAGGGTTATGTGTATTTGTTACAAAACTTCCCCTGCCCACTGGCAGGACTGCAGCCATGGGGGATTTCCTCCAATGCACAGGCGAGCTCTGACCCCTAACCATCCCAATGGACTATTGGGGGTGAACTCTGCTGCAGGACCAAGACCGCATCTCTGCCAGCCACCGTTTTGCGTGGAACCTCACCATGCTGCAGGATCACTGAAGGTGTGTGCCAGCCTCCCCCATGTTTGGTAGTCCAAGAAAAGGACTAGCCTTGGTCAGTGAGACACTGGAGTGGGAATCACAGCTCCTGAAAGCCCAACAGCCAAGATCCCTGTATTTTCATTTCACTGACCCGCTGCAAGCTGTGATTTTAGTGTGTTCGACATTGAATGAATCTCCAGGATCCTGCAAAGCTGCCATTGGCATTCCTCGCTCTCTGGACCACTGTTTGCTGTTTGACTCCGTTCACTGCTGCACCGTACCAGCTGAAGCGTGTTATTTCCTTTGCTCTAACCAACACATTTCTGCTGCCTTGCTTTGCTTGAGCCAACTTTCGAAGCACCAGCTTCTTTCTGCCTGCTCCTGTAAGTCGAACAATCCGACCCTCGTCCCCACGAACAGCGACCTCCAAGCCTTCCCATCGAATTGACTCACCTGCACATCCTGGTACCAGCTCAACCACTGTCAAACCTCGACCGCCAACCTAACCTGGTGAACACCCAAACTGCGCATCTCGAGTAGACGCTTCAAGACCGCAGCTACCTTCCTTTCGACACTAGCTTGTTACTGGATCATTGCGACTGCTGCATCCTCAAACTGTAAAGAACCCGGAAACGACACTGAGAAGCCTGGTCAGATGCTGTCAAACTGCCAAGGCATTTGCAAAGGTATTACTGACTGATGTATGCCCACCTGGTCCATCTTTGGGCTCTAGCGACTGGATAGGTCATTATAATCCCTTTTGCAAGCAACAGGCATAGTGGGTCATTACGACCCTGGCGGTAGGGGGTTAACGGGGCCAGTAGAGATGCCGGCCCCGTTAACCCCCTACCACCTCATTACGAGGTCTCCTCGTGGGACCCGCTAAGGATGCCTGGCAAAACCAGGGGTCCTTAGCGGGTCCCGCGAGCAGACCAGGATGCAAACAACGGGCCCGTCATTAATGGGCCCGTTGTTTGCATCCTCCCCATTCCCCTTGAGCCCTATGGGGGCTCAAATGGGAATGGGGATGTACCGGTCCGGGTTCCCTGAATGGGGAAATCGCGGGCCCTCCAAGGTCGGAATGGCCCGGTATTTCCCCATTCAGGGAACCTGGACGCGGTACCCAGTATGAGGGTAGCCATGCCGCAAATATCGGCATGGCTACCTCCATGGTCGTAATGAGGCCCATAGCCTTTTGAACATTATCATCTTTTCCCTTTTCTCCCCTGCCTCATTGCCCAGAGTGCTATATCTATTCTATCATTGCATATTCTGTGTTCTTTTTATAGGGTGGGTTTTGACTGTGTTTTCTAGTTAGTTATTTTTGTACATAGTGTGTTTGATTAAAGTATACATTTGTATGGAACCTTGATTCCTTTATTTTAGACTGTTATACTTTGCTGTTTGGGTTCCTACTGAACCATATTCACCCACCTCTTGAGAATAAAGCCTTACCTTGGCACACATTACCGCAAAAGGCAAAGGAGGTATATCTCTTTAACTGTGCATATTCTACCTTCATGATTCTGTTGGCTCTTGTTTTGTAGAAGTGTGAGGGCTGAGTGGACACTTTAGACTCCGCTCATCCTTGTACTCTTACAGGGCAGAAGTCAATTCGTCACAACGGTCTAGGAACAAGTTATTATGGGGAATAGTCCATACAGATTAATCAGGATAAGATTCATCTGCCAACTAATCTTGGGCCTGGTGTAAATCAGTTAATCACAAGAGGAATCCAAGAACCTGTTAGTTGGAGCACTGTCCAAAATCGAATGAATCAACAGTGTGATCAGAAACACGGTCCAAGAAAATGTAACAGTATTACTGCTACTCAGAATCCTACCTGTAGGAATATAAAAACACACAGTGTGCAGGCTAAACAGTACTGCTATCTGCAACACAGAGACATGAGGTGTAGAGAATTGAATGTGAGTGATAGAGAGGAGGGACTGAAATTGGAGACAGAGGGGCGAGGGTGCAGAGTGTGGTGGAGATGGAGTTGTGGGTGTGGTGGAGAAGATAAAGGAGGAAAGGAAGGGGTTAAGATGGTGGAGAGTGAGCGATTATGGAGAGGGGTCAGAGTTAATAACATGGGTGGTGGAGAAGATGGCGAGCTGGTGTGTGATGATGAAGGGGGGTTGGAGAGGGTGGGGTGGTTGGAATGAGGGGATGTGATGTGGAGAGGGTGTGAAATGGATAACGTATTGCACATGGGGAGGTGGGACAGGGAGGGATGATGGATAGGTAGAGTAACGGATATGTTATTGGGTAGGGTGTGGGAGGAATGGATGTTAGAGAAGAAAGGGAGGTGTGGGAAGTAATGGAGAAGATGAGGTATGCTCTGGAGAAAGAGGGGTGGTGGTGGAGATGTGGTCAAGAGGTTGGAGCTGGGGGGCATGGGGCCAGTAGCAGATGCTTGGTGGAGATGATGGGTAGTGTAATGGATGGGGAAGGATTGTGAAGTCAAAGAAGAGAGAGTGGTGATCATGAGAGGTGAACAAGAGGGGGTCAGCAGTAGGAGGAGCTAGTTGCATACAGTAGACAGGGAAGTCAACTCACCAAAATGCCAGGTGTAGCAGAAGTGGAATTAATTGACACTGTTGATCACTCTGATCTCCTTAATACTCTCTTTCTTCTTGGGATTTGCGATCAAGCCATTGTCTGGTTTGAATCCTACCTAGCACCTCATCAATTTTCTGTCTCCTGGAGCAACAACACCTCTGAACTCATTCCTCTTACTGTTGGTGTTCCCCATGCCTCTGTCTTGGGTCCTCTCCTCTTTACACTTTACGCCTCTGCTCTCAGGGCACTAATCTCCTCCTTTGGATTCTGGGACCAACTCTTCGCGGATGACACCCAAATCTTCTCTTTTCCTGAACTCCCCTTTTATCTCTCTATCCAAATTTTAAACTGTCTCTCTGCCATTACATATTGGATGGCTTCACACTATCTGATGTTAAACTCAACCAAAACAGATTTTCTCTACTTCACTGCCAAATACTTTCTTAAACTCTTCCGCTGCCTATCTAGTTCCCACATGACACATTCCTCTACACTTCTTCAGCTAGAAACCTCAGTGTCATCTATGACCCTTTCCTTCCACCCCTTCTCTATTTTCATCTCCAAAAGTGCACTGCCAGCTCACCTCAACCTACTAAATATGAGGAAAATTAGGCACATCTTTCCTTTCAACACCGCCAAGCATCTCTTAACCACACTTGTATTCACTAAACTGGACTACTTTGGCAGCATCCTCTTTGGGCTCCCCAACTATGGTTTCTGTCCTCTCGGCAAGATCATTAATGTTGCTACCAGGACTCTCTTTGAACTCCCTCACTTCACACCTACTTCCACGTACCATCAAGAGGCTGGATGGCTGACAATGCAAAACAGGGTCAGATTTAAATTTCTTCTTCAGGTTCACAAATATATGTGCAGAAAGGCACCACTATATATATCCTCATCTATCCAACTCTACAAGCCTTCATGTAATCTCTGCTCTGACTCCTTGTCTACCCGTGTCCCACCTTGCCCTGCCTATGCTTCCTCTCATTTCTGCTCTTTCTCTCTTCTCTCTTTCTCTCTTCTTGCTCCACTTGATTGGAATTCTATTCCGCCAGACATCCGAGAAACAGTCCACACTGATTTATTAAAAACCAAACTAAAAGCCTACCTCCTCACCGCTGAGTTACCCTCTTAACCTACCTCTCATCTGCCATTTTTCCCTCGCCTCTACCCCGCCTCTGTCCCTCACTTTCTCTGCCTCCACTCAAGCACTTCATCCATCATGGTCACATCCGTAAAACAGCTGACCGAACCTCCTACCTGCACTTAAAACTGTTTAGTGTTGGTTGTCTTTAATATATGCATGTCCACATTGTATCCCCACACAACCTGGTCAGAATGTCATTTAAACTCACTGCATTGTATGAAGCTCACTTCTTCCCGTCAAATTTGATTTCTTATCTATTGTATGTTCGTTTGTGATCAAAGGAACATTCTTCCTTACTGTATAAATAAATAAAAGAAATAACCTTCTATAGCCATCATGTATAAGGAACAGTGCCACATCTCCCGATGATGCAATGGTACGCTCTCGGACTCTACTGCCACTCTTACTTTAAAGGACTTCTTAAGCCCCATCCATGCACCACCACACAAAGCACCTTGCAGAATGGAAGATTTCTGCACCGTCATACAAATTGCCAAATCTTGCAAGCTGTAACACTTAGAGAATTCAGTAAAAAGAACCCCAGAATGTCAAATTACCCATGAAAGGTATGAAAGGATGCACACTTACAAAGAACTCTGCACATTATTGGTCTTCCGTAAGGTATGTTGTAAGATTCCTTTGTATGCACATATTATACTGCTGCACTTTGCTCCTTTTACAGGGATTACAGAATTACAGACTCATAGTTGCCGTAGGTCCTTAATATTCCTGCGGGGCTTTCGACGGACGATTCGAGGGGCGACTCTCTGCATCGTCGTCGGAAGTCCAGTGGGTCTCGGTCCCGGAGTCGGTCCTGCCACTCCTCTGCCTCTTCGAGGCACTCCCAGAAGCGCCGTCATCGGTCGCCTTCCCCGTCCTCATCCGAGGACTCTGCCCGTCAGCGGGTTGCTTATCACACCAAGCATGTGACGCCGGAGGAATGGGCTTCCTTCGGGAAGAAAATGTTAGCGATATTCGAATCGCAGGGTACTGGTCCGTCCCAGCCTCTGAGTGCGGTCGGTCGTGATCGGTCGAGAGACACCACTCGCACGCCTTCGGGCTCGGATGGTCGGCCCGATTTGCGGGAGAGGTCCCGCTCGGACAAGGGGAATCATTCTCGTCATGCCCGTTCCAGGTCCCCGTCCTCGACGCGCTCGAGACCGTGTGTACCTGTGGTGTCTTCGAGGAAGACGTCGACGCCGGTGGCACCGAAGTCGTCGATGGACTCTTTTGAGGCCCCGCCTCCGAAGAAGTCGTCAACGCCATCGGCGCCCAGGCTGTCGAGGGACACGCTCGGGGCTCCGGCCTCGAGGCCTGTGTCGACGCCGTTGATGCTGTCGGCGCCGCGTTCGGTGTCGACACCGATTTACTCGACGCCCTCGACGCCTTTCGAGGTTGTTTCGACGGGGGTACCCCGAGGCTCGGTAGAACCCCCTAGAAAGGCTCTGGCCAAGGTCAAGCATGGCTTTGTTCCACATTCTGTGCCTTCATACCGCCATCTTGAGTTCATTTCAGAGGTGGAGGAGGGCTCTGATGATGGCATGGTTCCTGATACGGTGCCAGACAAGATTCTCTCGGGCTATAGCCAAATTGACGACCTGCGGCAGTCCCTGCATGACGCCAGTGGACTGGACACCTCTACGGAGGTGGAGTTTTGTAGGCCTGAGCCTGGCACTCATGCCGACTCCTCGTACCGGCGCCTTATGTCTAGGGTCACCGAGTACTTGGGGTGGTCTGCTCCCCCAGGGGATTTTCTTCAGGATGACCTTATGGATATCCTCGACCAAGGTCCACCAACTGACCCGGTACTGCCATTCCATATGGCTCTACAGAGGAGGGTGGCGGCGGCTTGGACTGCTCCGGAGAGTCTCCCGGCAGTGGGCAAGTCTTTGCCGTGAAAATACCGCCCAGCTGGTAGCGACCCCTGCTACTTGACCAAGCACCCCACTCCGGAGAGTTTGGTGGTGCAGGCGGCTACGCCCGGCAAAGCAGGCGTCGTATCCTACCATCCCTCCTGATAGGGACAACAAGCGTTTTGACGGCTGGGCGAAGAAAGTATTTTCTTCAGGGGGTATGGCGCTTCAGGCGGCCAACTCTGTATGTGCCTTGTCACGTTTCAAGCACACTCTGTGGAACTGTGTTTCCTTAGCGGCTGAACAGATTCCCGAAGGGGACGAACGGGATGGTTTCCTTGCCATGGTTCAGGATGGCAAGGATGCCATGTGTGAGGCTGTTCAGTCGGGTTTGGATATGGCAGATTGCGTCAGCTGGTCCATGGCGGCGAGCACCGTAATACGCAGGTTTGCGTGGTTGCAGAAGTCGGGGTTTGCTCCTGATGTGCAGGTCTGGCTCTTCAACATGCCCACTGACGGGCTACATCTTTTTGGCAGCAAGGCTGACGAGAGCCTTGAGAGGTTGCAGACCTCCAAAGCTGCATCAAAGTCGTTGGGCGCTGCTGTTCACTAACCTCCGCCTTTTCGTCCTAGGGGACAGCAATGTAGGGGAGCTTCCTTTCATTATTACTCATCCTTGGGTAAAGCGAGAGGAGCTGTCAGTCAAAGGGGCCACCGTAGGAGTGCCAGAGGTGGAAAACAAGGTACTCGAAGTGCCAAGGCTGCTCGAGGTGTTGCCTCTTTGCCCTCAGGCAACGCCGCAGCCGCTTCAGCTCAGTCATGAGGCCATGTCCCATAGTTCGCCGGTTGGGGGATGGCTGGTGCACCATTACTTCAGATGTGTGGGCTCTGGAGATCATAACCCACGGCTAGTGTCTTCCTTTCCGGCAGAGGCCTCAAGACAATCCCCCGGGGAATCTCTCTTTGAAGAGTCCAGATCCGCTCCTTGCGCGGGAAATTCAATCCCTGCTGGAGAAAGGCACCATAGAACTGGTGCCTGTAGCGGAGAGGAACAAGGGATGGTATTCCCCTTATTTTTTGATTTCCAAGAAAGACGGGGGATTGAGACCCATCATGGACTTGCGCGGTTTGAACAAACTCCTCAAGAAGGACAAGTTCAAGATGTTTACTCTCTCTCAAGTCCTCCAGGCCCTTCAACTTCAGGACTGGTTGGTGTCTCTCGACCTCTAGGATGCTTATTTTCATGTGCCGATACATCCAAAGCACAAGAAGTACCTGAGCTTCGCGGTTGGCGACTCGCACTTTTTAGTTTCGGGTCCTGCTGTTCGGATTGACCTCCGCCCCGAGGGTCTTCACCAAGCTCATGGTAGTGGTGGCAGCGCACCTCAGGAAAGGGGGGAATTCACGTCTACCCCTACCTGGACGATTGGATGATCAGGGCGCGCTCTCCCGAGCAAGTCCTGGATCATCTGCCAGTCACCTGACACTCCCTCCACAAGCTGGGCTTCTCCCTCAACTTAAAGAAGTCCCATTTGACACCAACTCAGAGGCTCCAGTACATTGGAGCAGTGCTCGACCCCAGGTGAGGGCTCATCACATTCAGCAGATGGTGCACAAGTTTCAGCTTGCCCAGAGTCTCCCAGCGTTCGAGTTCTTGAGATTGCTTGGCCTCATGGCATCCTGCATTCTTCTGGTGCCAGAGACCAGGTTGCGGATGAGATCTTTGCAATGGGCACTCAAGCTCCAGTGGTCTCAGTCCTCCGGCAGGATGTCGGACCCTGTTCAGGTGCCGTCCTCGGTCGCCCAGGACCTTCTGTGGTGAGCCGTCGAAGACAATCTGATGAAGGGGGCTCCATTTTGGCTACCCTGGCCAGAGGTGACGAGCGTGACTGACGCATCCCTCATGGGATGGGGAGCTCATGTCAATGAGTTGACAGTCAGTGGTCGTTGGTCTCCGTCGGACTCCAGACTCCATATCAATCTGTTGGAGCTCAGGGCCATCAGGCTAGCCCTGAAAGCTTTTCTGCCGACTGTGCGAGGGAAGAATGTCCTGATCCTGACAGACAACACAGTGGCCATGCACTACCTCAACAAAAAGGGGGGGGTGGGTCACTTCCTCTGTGCAGGGAGGCGATGCAGCTCTGGTTCTGGGCAATCCAGCAGGAAATTTCGATCTCGGCAGTTCATCTGGCCGGAGACGAAAACGAGATGGCGGACGCTTTGAGCAGGCAGAGCGCGATCTCTCACGAGTGGGAGTTGGCTCAGGAGATTCTCATGGAGATCTTCGCCCTTTGGGGGACCCCTCAAGTGGATCTCTTTGCCTCCAGTGTCAACCGGAAGTGCGAGAGGTTCTGCTCGCGGGAATTTCCTCCAAAAGGAGCCTTAGGAGACGCGTTGGTCGTGGAGTGGTCATTCCCCCTGCTGTACACGTTTCCTCCAGTCCCCGTAATCCCGCAAGTACTGCGGAGGTTACGGAGGTTCGGTTCCCGGATGATCCTCATTGCTCCGGCGTGAGACCGGAGGACGTGGTACCCGGACCTTCTCGACTTGTCCATCTGCCCTCCATGTCGTCTTCCCTACCGAGACGATCTGCTCTCACGGGACGGGGGTCAGGGTCTCCATTCAGAGGTCAGATCTCTCAACCTTCACGCTTGGTTTCTGAAAGGTTGAGGTATAAGGATTGGGACCTCCCTGAAGACGTGATGGAGGTGTTGCTCTCGGCCAGTCGGCCCGCAACAAAGTCCCTGTACCGTTGCCGTTGGCGTAACTTCTGGGACTGGTGCAGGGTTAAGAATGTGGATCCTTTTGCATGTGACATTCCCATGGTTCTGTCTTTTTTGCTTTCTTTGGCCCACAGGGGCTTGCAAGTGGGTACCGTTAAAGGTTACCTGGTGGTGCTGTCCATATTTAAGTGCTCATCTGAAGAGTGTTCCTATTTTAAAATTTGTTTAATTTCTCAGTTTCTGAAAGGGCTCACTAATGTGTTCCCTCTATCACCTTTCCAGGTGCCCGGTTGGGATTTGAACCTTGTTCTCAAGTTTCTGATGGGTGCTCCGTTTGAGCCTTTGCATTCATGCCCTTTGAGACTGTTAACTCTTAAAACTGTATTTTTGGTTGCAGTCACTTCCGCTCGCAGAGTGAGTGAGTTACAGACACTTTCAGTTAAGCCACCCTTCACTGCGTTTCATAAGGACAGGGTTGTCCTTAGAGTTCGTCCTTCCTTTATTCCGAAGGTGGTATCGGAATTTCATTTAGGCCAGAAGGTTGTTCTTCCTGAGTTTTATCCTCCTCCACATCCTGGTAAGGAAGAGGAGAGGCTCCATAGGCTTGATCCTAGGAGAGCGTTAAGCTTTCATATTTTACGCATGTCCCGGGTCAGAGTGGACGATCAACTCTTCATTGATTACGCTGGAAAGCATTTGGGACAAGCTGTGACGAAACAGACTTTGTCTCACTGGATTATTCTGGCTATTTCTGAGTGTTACCGCTTGGCGGGTAAGGACCCACCGGTCGGCTTGCGGGCCCATTCTACCAGGGGTACGGCTGCCTCTACTGCCCTACAGAGGGGTGTTCCCATTCGTAACATCTGTGATGCAGCCACCTGGGCTTCGGTACATACTTTTGTACGTCACTACTCCCTCGATTCCATCCGTGGGCATGATCTGGCCTTTGGCAAGGCAGTCCTTTACTATGCAATTTGATTGGGCATTCTAAATTTCTGTTTTCTAAATTCTTTTCCCACCTCCTTGCATAGGTACTGCTTTGGGAGTCTGTCATAGATATGGAATACGTCGGAGGACCCAATCTCCTCAAAGAACAAGTTACTCTCTTGCCTGGTAACGTTCTTTCGATGGGATGGTCCGACGACGTACTCCATATCGCTCCCTCCCTGCCTTCCCCGCTACAGAATTTCTTATGCGATTGCAGCTTACGTTTCCGCAAGGCTTTGTGTGTCAGACTGGCAGAAGACTGGTCCCACACGTTCTGGGGAAAAAACTACAACTGAGGCTACGGGCGTCGTGCGTCCTACTTATAACATCCAGTGATGTCGACCGTCGGAGGAGGTCCTCGAGGGCGGCGTATCGACGTCATCGACGCAGGACGCAGACGCCGAAGATTTTCAAAGCAGAACAGCTGTGGTGATTACATGTCATAGATATGGAATACGTCATCGGACCATCCCATCGAAAGAACGTTACCAGGTAAGAGAGTAACTTGTTCTTCTTAACCAGATCTACCTTCAGCTACTTGATTTATAAGCACTATGTGTGCCCTTCACTGAAGTCTTATGAAAAACAAGCACTGGCAAAACTAACAGTTTTGGCTTGTGCATTAGAATTGGGCATTTCCCAGGCCCTGCTATTAGAGACTCAGGTATTCGCACCATTTTGCACTTGCTACCATCAATGGGCAGTTAATACCACCATGGCAGTGCCTGGCAAGTGCCTTTCCCATGCCTACACAAAAGCCCAAACTGTTGACATTGCCAATGCTTCTTTTATTTAGAATCTAGAGCTGTTTGAAACTATGTGAATGAGCCTCGCGAAATTCTGAGCATCTGTAGGAGAACCCCTAAAGCAGTATTAAATCCCTCAGGAATGCCCTTTCTCACTAAAGGGCCTCTTGTATTATCTGACTTTAAATATTGGGTAAATCATATCCATGCTACAGTTAAAGTGTGTCTTGTGAAGAAGTTGTGTTGTGTGAGTTAAGGTTCAATCTGTGTTGTAATGGACTTGGTATTAGAGAAATAGTTCATTTTGACTTTGGCACCCACATCTTTTCTAGACTTCCCCTTTTTATATGTAGTAGCATTAACTATTTAAAAAAAAAATTGATGTCCACTGATTGGCGTGGAGATTGAAGCAGAGTGTGGTCTGCAGTGGCTTTGGCGTTGCCTGAGGAATCTTTTTACAATTGTCACTGTTGGAGGAGGTAATGTTTGGGCTGCAACAGGGAAACCTTAAAAAACTCTTTAATTGCGTGGAGCGCTGCACGAACACCGGAGCAGATAGTGGTCTTTAGTGGCTTTGGCGTTGCCCGATTTGTCTTTTTACAATTTTCATTGTTGGAGGCTGTTAGGGCTGCAACAAGGAAATCTTTATGAACTCTTTAGTCGCGCGGAGCATGGCGCAGAAAATGGAGCATGGGATGGTCTGTAGTGGTCCTTGGGGGGTTTTGGTGGTTAGTTTGTTTGTAAACATTAATAGCCTCCTGTGATTACGGACATTGGCCCTCATTACGACCCTGGCGGATTTTTTCCGCCATCGGCGGACTTTTCCGCCATGGCGCAAAGTCCCTTTACGCCATGGCGGATGGCGGACTTACCGCCCCATTCCGAGGTTGGCGGGGCGGTAAGTCCCCATTGACCCATTTACCCTTCCCCATTCCCATTTCGGCCCCATAGGGCTCAATGGGAGTGGGGAAGGTGTTAATTACGCCACCGTACACTACGGTGGCGTAATTAACACCGAGGTCCCATAGCGCCATGGATTTTTACGCCCGCAAAAAGCGGGCGGAAAAGTGACCATGGCGCTCTGGAAACTCGTAGTTGGCGGTAAGGGGTCGGCGCAGCTAACGCTGGCGTAAACCCCTTACCGCCAGGGTCGTAATGAGGGCCATTGACTTTTAGGACCACCTACATTTCGGATTCTTTTGAGTGCCCCCACAGTAAAATCATCTACCATGTTATGAGTGAGCTGCCTACGTGAAAAAGCTGTGCAGCCACTCTGTGCCTTGCTTAATGTCGTCACCATCCTCTCACGTCAAAACAATGCCTGGCGTTAAGCCCGGGTTTTTGGTGGATGCAGAGATTCTACACCAACAATGCATTCTGTGAAACATCAGGCAGAATGAATCAGGACCACGCGAGAAAAAACATAAACATTAAAGTAGAAACAATGTTACTGATGGGGGTGGAAGAAAGTACTACAGTGGATAATATAGTCCTCCCTCACTCTGGTAAGGACGGAATGGTGCAAATTACATACACCGGTCTTGGAATTCTAGGATTTCCACCCCCTCGGAAATAAATGTGCAGCCCATGCCACTCGCAAAAGTCTGGCCTGCTCCTCAAGTACGTTCCAGTTTGATGGTCAATCTTCACCCAGACCCTACTGCAATTTATATTTGTGGAACGAGAATTACAGATTTCTGTCCTCGTGCTGGCACAAGCACAGAGATTAAACATCCAAAATGATTATTGGCAAGCCTGTGTCAGGGGGTTGAGATATTGACTGACAGCAGTATATTAGGGGGCGCTGGGACTACGGGTTGTTTTGCTAGCAAAGCTGGCCCATTCGATTCAAGTGATGCTTTAAACTCAGCTGAAGATCAAAATATAGCTAGCCATTTGGATGATCCAGTTGTGGAGGGCTCTATATCTGCTATAGAGCGTGAATCTTATATGGGCCCCAGGATTCCCCTTCGCAGTCCATCAATAAATAAGTACATGATGCAGAGGTTTTAAAATCTTATCCTCTGCATCACACATTAAAAGAGGTGGATGACCAAATTAAATGATCGTCCCCATTCAATATCAGCCCTGAATTCAATCTTGAGCGCATCTTTTGCATTGTATGAGAACATTCGCAATGATGTGAAAGCACATAAACTCATCTTAATCGAACTCAATGTCAAAATTGACATTCTAAGTAACTGGTCCATTGGGCCGAGGGGGTATAAGCCTAATCTGGTGAATAAGTGTGTCGCAATGGAGTGTTGTGAACTATTTTTGAAACTGTGGTTAATCATGATGAAAGCAAAGGTAACTTGAATGAGGGTCGGGTCAGTACCGTGGGCGAAAAATAAATACGAAAAAGAAAATGTTAAAGTAGCAGCCAATAGTAAAAAAAAGGTCGAAAAAGGGTTAGGAAATATGGTTCTAACAAGTTTATTAGAAAATTGAATCCAAAGCTGTGCAAACAAATTACTTCTGTGGTGATTTCAATGAAATATCATGAACTAATGTATTATTAAGAGACAAAGTGGTTAATCCAGATAGGGAAGTATTCAGTACAAACGAGGATGTCATGCTTATAAGTGATGATGGTGCATTGGACACAGAATGTTATAGTGATTCTATGCGCCAGGACACTCATTCTAATGTCACAGGCTGGGAACCCATATTCAATATGACAAAAAAACTGTTGGTAACAATAAAAAAGGGGTAAATATAAAGCAAGTTGTGCATGATACTGAAGATATGTCTACTGGGATTCAGGATTTTCTGATAAATAAGCAAGCAGTGAATGTAACAGAAAAGCTTACAGTGCCAGGTCCCAGTAATTGAATATTTTGAAATAGTTGCAAGAAATCCCTGTGGCATAGGGTATCTCGTCTCATGATATTGACTATATCAGTTTTCCAGAGGTGGCATGCACTACTATAGCTGAAGTGGTCTTTTGCTCAAAATGTATTGCTAAAAACATTCTAGCAGAACAAATGGGTAAATTTGCCATCTCAGTTTGTTAGGGTCAGACAGTGGAATCATTAAAATCCAATCTCATGCGGAGTTACCTTGAGTTACTGGAGGATTGGATAACACTGGTCATGAGTGCTGGTCTTGGTTGTTGGGTGTTCTAAAAAGGGAGGTGGTTAACTTCACTGAACCTATTTTGCCTCTTGGGTGCAGTGTGAGATTCAAATTTAGTCTGAATACAAGAGGTAATTACAGCTTTCTACAGTCAGAAGAATCCAAACACATTTATATGGACAATGACATTGTCCCCTTTCAAGAGACTTGGCTCACTTGTCAGATTTGGTTGGAAGGCTACTCAATTGTAGAACAGATGGCAAAAGGGCAGACAGGTGGTAGACCCTCAGGAGGTTTGTTAATTGCGCTCTGGGCATTCTGGCTGTAGAAGTGGTAATTAGCACTCAGGGATTGGATTTGACTGCTCTTATCGTAAAACCTTTATTGGAATTCAATGACATCCTCAATAGATGATATTATTGGGATACTGTCAGAATTCATCAGCGATTGGTTGGTTGGTCACAAGGCAAATATGATAATTGTTGGAGACTTTAATTTTTATTACCTCCAAGACGTTCATTCTACAAATCAAATTAGTAAAAGTAATGGCCGAAAAATGGAGTACTTGGGCCTCAGAGTGGGCGCTGTTAAGGGCAAATGGCAATATACTAGGAAATTTGAAAGCAAAGGCAATGTGGAAATCTGGCTCGAAATCTACCACAATTGACTATATTTATTTGTCCAGATCCATGTTCAATACATGCTTCTCCTTCAAGGTTCAAGAATCAGAAGTGAGTGATCACAATAAGCAAATAGCTAAAATGCACTTGGGGATTGAATGGAAGGTCTGAAATGGACACACTTCCCTTTTAGTGACTCAGGCTGGTAATCGGATAAGGAAGTTCAGTAAAGGGGGGTCATTACTTGCACAAGGGGTGCAAGAATTTGTTCGAGAGAGCGCTTTAGAGGTCCTCGAGCAAGCCTGCGTGGTTGAAGGTTTTAAGAACTTCCTGTGGAGTAGAGCAGTAGCTGGATTTCCCTGAATCAACAACACATCACATGCTCATCAATTTGACAGAGCTGTTGGGGTCAGGAAGAGGATCCATAGACAGCTGTTTCACTGGTTAAGATCGAGTGCGACTTCTGGAGAGGTTTATGATCTAAAAAAACAACTGAAGAGAGCCTATGCGAATTGGTTGTGGTCACATAGGATCTCTAAAATTCAGATTGATGGGGAATAAATTCCCAAATTCCTTGATTCTAAAGGATCCTCGAAATGTTTGGCTCCTTATTAATGAGACCACTCGCCCACAGATAACGCTTCAATGTAATGCAATTTTGGAACATTGATGAGGGACCCACTGGGACAAACTGAATGCCAATATAGTCACTGGACCAGATTTTGTCTCTTCGGTTCTGTGGGATATTTTCTTTGAGAATGAAGACGTGGAGCGTTTAGTTATAAAAGCATCTAATTTGGCGGCATCTTGCCCTAATGGCCTCACTAATTTAATTCTAAAATCAAATAGGTCGCTCCTGCTCTTTCGGCTCTTCAGAAACATCTTGGCTACCAGTACCGTGCCTGAGACATGGAAGCTCTCCATTGTTATTCCAATTTTCAAGAGGGGCGATCATTCAGATCCAGCGAACTACAGATAGCCCTACTTTTTGCTGCAATGATATTGGAGAAATTGGAGGCCTAGATAGTGGATACTGGCAAACCAAATGGAAAAAGGTTCAGATTGGATTCCGAAGAGGAATGGGAACAAATTTGAAGGCCTTGTGTCATTTCGATCACGCGAGTGCAGGGAAGGGTCAGGGGGAGAAGTGCCAGGGGGAGGGGAAGGGGGAAGTGTAGTTAACTCATAAGGGTAGCCAGTGGGTGGCTCATAAGTACAGAGAGAAGGGACTGTATGGTTGCAGATACAGACCATTAAGTGCTGGGGAGCCGGAGGCAGTGCGAGGGCAACTGGACATGCAGAAGCCAGAGCCCGAGTTCAGAGGGTGACCAGGTGGCCAGTGCATGGAGCAGTCAGGTGCATCAGCAGGGAAGAGGAAAAGAGAAAGCGGAAGTGAAAAGCAAGGTCTTGAGTTGCTTTCGCTGCCAGAGGTGGTTCTGCTCAAGTTTGAGAGAAGCCGGGAGGCTGTTCTAGAGGAAGGCTGCAGCCAAGGAGATAGATATGCCCCCAACTCTCTGCTTGGAGAAGCGTCTGACCCTCAGAGAGTTGGAGGTGGATGAGCGGAAGAACTCGAGAAGGAAGATGTTTTGGAAGAGAAAGTTGGAGCTAGAGTGGCCCCAGGACCCAAAAGTCCTCGCAATCGATGCAGAGGGTCTTGAAATTGATCTTTGCAGCCACGGGGAACCAGTGAAGAGATTTCATAGCAGGAGAGATATGATCCCTGGGCTTGAGGCCAAGGACAAGTCTCACAGTCCTGTTCTGGATAAGTTGTAAAGGTCAAAGAGTAGAGGCAGGAAGATTTAGAAAGAGGTTGTTGCAATAGTCCAGCCTAGAGAGTAACAGAGCTCTGGAGACAGTGAGCTTCTGGGGGGAAGTGAGAAAAGAAAGAATACCTCTGAGGAGGTGCAGCGCATAGTTCGACTTCTTAGAGATGTCAGAGATGTGAGGAGATAAGCAGAGGGTGTAGTCAAAGATGACACCAAGCTTCTTAGCCTCACAGGAAGGAGCAAGAAGCGGGCCCAGTGTGGGTGGCAAGAGAGAGAGAGGAAAGGAGGGAGTGGGTTTCCCAATGATGAGGATCTCACTCTTACTGGCATTAAGGCAGAGATCATTGGTGGCACACCATTCCTGAATTGCGGCCAGACAGTCTGGTATGAGAGAAGAAGCAGAGGTGGCTGAGGGGATCCTGAAAGAGAGCTGAGTGTCATCTACATAACATTGAAAATTGGAGCAGTAAGTAGCGATGTGGTGGGCAAGAGGTGCCAGGTAGTGGTTAACGAGCCAGGAAGAGAGGTTAGACCCCTGGGGAACATCACAAGTAGAGAGAGAGCTAGAAGGGCGGAACGATCCGGGTTGGACCTGAGAGGGTCAGTCAGTGAGAGAGGATCTAGCGGTTTGTCTAGAACAAAACACAAAACCCCACCTTGGGATGAGCAACTCAAAAGTATCAGGATGGCCCAAACTTTAACGAGTTCTGGTCTTCTCTGGTATAGGGATGCTGATCTCTTCCAGTGTTTCTAAATACCACACATTTCCAGATACAGAGCACCTGACACTTCTTGGTTCAAATCTACAAAAGAGAAAAGAGGTGGTAGTATCCCATTCTATGAATAATGGTTGCTATTCAACTGAACAAGGATGCCCTCCAGGGGAAAGCTCTATCTCAGTAGTGTTGGGTTGGGATAAATGATAAAGTATCAGGGTATTGAGGGGTTACTGGTCTACCCCAGATTCTCAGGATGCCGCACAGTCACAGGGATACAGTGTCCAGCCTCTTCTTTGCCTCAGGACCTCTTCACAGGGGTATAAGTGCCTACAATCACTTTTATTAGTCGATACCTTGAGGATAGTGAATGGTTCACTTCTTGCTGGTCCAGGATATATGGTGCCCTGGGTCACTCTAACGGATAAGGCACCCTTATAACCCTATCATGGGTTTTCAACCCTTTCTCCATTCTTATATAGCAGATATGGTGCCCTTCTCGCCTACTGGAGGTGCTCCCTCCCCTGCAAGGGAGTTAGAACCATTTTGCCCTGGTAAGCCCTATAGATTTGGTCAATGGGGTCCAGCTCCTGGAACATCGCTTGTATTGACCCCAGAAAGACTTAACCCCTGCGTCTGGCTACCATAAGGCAACCCCTAGGGTGTGTGCAAGCGCCCAACCCCCTTTTAGCCTCTGTGTACAAGGTCATTGCTACTGCTCCTGCTTGGCCCTGTCCCGTCGTCTTCAGGTGTTCTCTCCCCCAGGTTTCTCTCTCTTCACATGTACTCTCCAGCTCTCTGCTGTGAACACTCCTGCAATTCCCACACAATGACCTCTTGCCATACCACTGTTACTTTTGTCCACTCTTGATTGGCCTCATTACATGTTTGGCGGTCCAGAAACAAGGGTGCTAGTAACAACGTACTGCACCCTTTCCGGACTGCATATGGCTTTCACTGCATGTGCAATCTATGCTAATGTGCACTACACTCATGATATAAGTGCATATTGCTTGTTTATGTGCATTTGTATGTTTCCTTTACACAGATTGAGTGACTTGTCTATGTTCCAGGTGTGTATGTGCATATGCCTATTCAAAGCGTATGATTCATGTCTACATGCATTCCAAAGTCATGCATGTGAATATTGCGTGTTGACCCTGGATATGCGTATGACATCCATATCATCTGAGCATAGTGCTTATGTGTATTCAGAGTGTGTTCCACGTGAGCTTGCATAGTAGGGTGGTGTATGTTTGTGGGGACTATGTGTGCGTGTGTGGGTAACGGTTGAAGTATGTGACAAGAAACTTTATCTGGGGTGACTGTGTGTTTTTTGTGGGGTGTGCATGTATGATTTCTTTTGCTTGGGTGTGTGTGAGGGTGTGCATGCACTGTCATTGCATGCAGGGTCATAATGCAGTTATCGCCCATGCTTATTGTCAGAGCATATTGTTTGTGCATGTTGTCTGTGCCAATTATGCTCAATTCTATTCTACCATTTTGCACGCACAGATTCTCCACATATTGTCTGTGAGTGATGTTCATGCTTGTTGTCGTGGCTATTGTACTTGCGTTCTATCTTTATTATTGGTTTGTAGGTTTGTACCAAGCATGTTGTTGGGGGTCATGGCGTGGGCTTGTATGTGCATCCAGTCCTGGGAAGTAGGTCAGTGTGAGACTATGCACAGAGAAAGATATTTATTTTCTTTTGTAAAAATAATCCAGCTTTACTGAGAAGCACACATTCCACAGATTAGAGTCACTGTTTTAGAACAATCTCGCCTTCATAAGGTTCCCTTTCGGGCAGGTTTAGTGAATTGGACAGAGGAATGTTGGTTTCCCCCAGTTTGATCGCTGCGTCCCAGACTCTGCTAAATTTGTTTATGTCTGTGTCCATGCACAGTTTTATTAGTAATCAATAAGTGTATTTATTATTCTTATATTATGGGCTTCTGTTAGGAAGATTGCTACCTTCTTGGAGTAATCAGAAAATAAGTCTCTTAATAAGGACACCATCTGTTCTTGAGCTGGTGGAGTGTTATTTAACATTATGTTAATGGGATTTATACTGCCCTCCGCTACTAATTGCATAGTATCCAGGTGCACTGGTGAATCCAAAAGAGAGGGATGGGTTAGCTTAGTGTGGCGAGCGGGGCAACATACAAGATACCTTTGCTATTGTGTTGATGCATGCAAAACCAGAAGTACCCTGAGGTCTGTGTGATGCTCTGTTTCTAGGTGTTTGTGTCAGGGGGATTGGGGCATTTGTGTCCAAAGGGGAGCCTCATGTGCCCATGGTGCTAGGATGCATTGGCTTCAGTGTTATGTAGGTTAGTTATAGAGGTGGAATGGTCTGATATGGGATGTCTGTTATGAGGGGTGTTCAATACCATGTGTGGATGGCTTAGTTGGTGTGCATATTTTGTGATGGAATGTAGAATTTGAAGAGGGTAGCCTCTGTTTCTGTTTCTGTCTGTCTGTCTGTCTGTCTGTCTGTCTGTCTCTCTCTCTCTCTCTCTCTCGCTCTCTTTCTCAAGTAGATATAATTTAACATATGTGCCACAAGGATATGGGAATTGTCAGTTGCAGGAAGAGGGCAGTGTGAAGCCTCCACTTATGACCCTAAGCAAGGTGCTATGAATGGGAGGTAACATCTTTTGCTTCAGATAAACAGATGATTAAGAGATGAAGACTTCAAGCACCCCTTTCAGCTTCGTTAGTATGTAGGTTGGCAGGCTGAGAGCTGTCTCAAACCTCACTCATAGCTGCTCAGTTGCTAGTGTGACATTTGGACATAGTCTTCTTTATTATGCATATACACATTCAATTCTCAGGCATGTATGTCTTCTGGCCAACTCTGGCCTTGGGGAAGCCTCAAGCCAATAATGCTGTGTTCATGCCCCATCACCATTGCTCTTCTTTTATTTCAGCCATTTAACACAAGCACCAGTTAAATGTCGATGGCATGATTTAATGCAGGCTGAAACAGTACATTGACCGGATTCAAAGAAATAATTAAAGGTGAGAATCAGTGATGTGGGTTGTGATCATGGGAAAGAACCTTCTGAATACTCGTATATTAGGATTTTCTACGACTCATGAGCAAAACATGTTTACACTGACCTGTCTTTATTAATACTAGATATCATTATGGTGGTATTCACACAGTTAATTCTGTCTTAGACAGTAGATACTTTAAATTTGGTGTGCATTTTCAAACAGAGCATGGTTGTTTTTGGGGAACTGGTTGAGCTGGGTCTGTGTAGACCTCTGCCTATTTTAAGCTTTTATAATTGAAAAACAGTGAATTGTTCAGTCTCTTACCAGTGTGGACTGCCAGATAAGCCTACAAAGATAGGACCATGAAAATCCTGATTTTGAATCCATTTTGACTTTTTTTTCTATTTTAAAAACATATTGGGCCTGATTCACAGAGCGTTTTCCAATAGGAATACGCCATTATAAAACACTTCTGTGAATCAAGGCCATTGTCTCAAGTAAACACAGCTGTGCCATTAGCCTTTTTAATGCCTCGATCAAAGTGATGGATAATGGGGCCTTTGTATTCATGAAAGCTGACCGTTGCACCAACAACCCTTTCAGAGTTCCAACTAAGTTGACAATTTTGAAGTTACATGCAAAAGGAAAATGCTCTATTTGTGTAATTTTTACTGGCAATGGCAATGTAATGAAGGCCTATCAACGGATTTAACTCAATCTTTGAGATGATTTGCAAAACACTTGGCCCTCATTACGACCCTGGCGGAAAGGGGTTTACGCCGGCGTAAACCATGGCGCCCCTTTCCGCCTGAGTACGAGTTCCCGTAGCGCCATGGTGATTTTTACGCCTGCTTTTTGCAGGCGGAAAAATCCATGGCGTTACGGGACTTGTTGTTAATTACGCCACCGTAATTTACGGTGGCGTAATTAACGCCTTCCCCACTCCCATTATACCCTATGGGGCAAAAATGGGAATGGGGAAGGGTAAATGGGGATTGGGGACTTACCGCCCCGCCAAGGTCGGAATGGGGCGGTAAGTCCGCCAACCACCATGGCGGAGTTGGCAGCTTAGCGCCATGGACCATGGTGCAAATAGCACCATGGTTCTCCGCCAGGGTCGTATTGAGGGCCATTCTGTTGATCAATTCTTTGCCGAATACTAAACTATAAGTTTCACATTTTATCAGGTACTCCATGAAACATTGCAGTAAACGTGCAAAAGCAGATTTTAAATGACCTTTTCTTTTTCATTAAATCGTGCAACATCGCCTAATTTCCTGTCATTTTGTCTTATCTGTTTAACATTAATTACATGATATTTCAGTGTAAAACCATTCTGGGTTGGCATAATTTAATGGATAGTGTTACATTTAATGAAGGAATATATAAGAGTGCCACTTTCCACAAATATCTCTAGAAGGAGCTGACATAGCAGAAGACGTCAGACATGATATTCCATTGACTTTAACAAAATTTACATTGGAGGGTTTAAAATTATGTATTGATATTCCCTATTTAGAAAACAGTTTAGCACATCCGGGGGTAAAATGACCATAACATGAGAGCATTCCAGATGGCATTGGACTTTCAAGAGATAGCGATTGGTGGAGATAGTTTACATCGCAGAACAGCAGCCTCTAGATTTACAAATGAGTTTCTGTAAAGTATAATAAATAGTTTATCCTGCCTGAATAGGGAATTAGTAATCTCTGGATTTTAGTGTTTTGGCAAGTTGTTTATTATAACCATCAGTCTGGCGTGGTAACAAAAAAAACAACAACCGTGAGCATGTGCCTTGTTACTGAGCATCCCTGGCCGGCTCATTGCTATTCATGAATCTGAGAAGCCACACTGCTGCCTAGGTGCTAGTGATCCATTTGTATGCATGAGAATGGACCAGACCTTAACAGCACTGGGCGCTCAAGCTGCCCATACCAGCACACTGCTCCAGTCAGTCTGCATGACATTGATGCCACACCACTACTTTAATAACTTGCAGCACTGCATCAGCAAGGTGAGTGGTTTTGGGCATGTGGCACAGGCAGGTGCTAGACAGCTGCTGTACCAGCATCGACTAACTAGCTCAGCTGTTAGGAGGGAATGTGCATAGGTATCTTCCAATGTTAGCGGAATGGCTGGCACACGGCACGCCCAGCCTTAGCTCCTCTGTGTCGCTGAAGGCCGGGCACTCAATGGGAGCATGCAGGGTTTTGTTAGGCTGCACACTGCCTCTTGCTCTTCTGGTAACTAGACAGGTGTGCTGGTATCCGGGCGCTTGCCAGGCTGTGGACTCACAGAGCCATCAACCAGGCTAACAACTGACTATGACCATTACTGCGCAATTGCCAGTTCCATTAGTTGGGTAGATGAGCACCTGGCTCGGAGGACATGAGGTTAGTCACCAGCCAGCAGTACCATCACAAGGGTACGGCCAGTACTGTCAGTAAAGGGGCCACTGTCGGAAAGGAGCGTCTGTGATGAATGTCTACCTATACAAGAAGGTCTTGCTGCATTGTTTGGCAGGCACGCTGATCAGTTCAGTAATGACATTGTCTGCATTTGTCAATCACTTTACTAGCAGCAGAAAGCACATTCACTCGGTTTTCCGTGGAAAGATGTTGAACATGTTCCACTTGCCATCTATAGGATCAGAGGAATATAATAATGACGATGTATTTAAAAAAGCTGTTAACCATGTGCTGTCTTGTTCCAAGACACAACTAGTATGTTATCTGTTTTATGCTTTGATGATGGACACAGTTGGTCACGGCAGTATTGGGGTGCAAGCTGTGAACCGATGTGGCACAGGTGTGTTAGTAAGTATTGTGGTTCCTAACACTAATTCTTTTATACATTAAGCACTGCTGCCACCCTACCTGCAGCTGTTGTTGTGCAGAGGCAGCTACGGCGCCTAGTGTTGGGATGCCCTGGGGCAGCTTGCCTCAAGATGCGATGAGTGCTGCAGGCAAAGGTGTGCTGTCAGATGGATGCTTATTTCAGAAGACATCAGCATCGGTGTGGCGGCACCTTAGCAGCAGCTGCTCTGAGCCGCATCTCCCCTCACATTCTCCCTGGCCATGGCCACCGCTTGATACGGGGGAAGGAAAGTTACGCTGCACTGGGACCTCTCCCCTAGTGCGCCCCCAGCCACCCGCTAGTGCCCTATTATCCGCCCCCATGAACCAAAAGCTGTCTCTGCTACTGTCCACCCCGATTCCTGATGAGAAAAAATGCAGCCCGCCCGTTAGCAGATGCTGGAGATATCTGTATCCTTGAAAAGTTTTATACAAATATTTCTAAAATAATATGTAATAAAGGTAAAAGGAATTTCAGAAAAAGTAATGGAGGTGAGGGAGTTGAGAATGTAATGGGAAAGTTCAAACTTAATTCTTTGAGCCCACACTGAACCATTCCATGCTGCGTGTTAACTCTTGGAATAACAACGGATTTGAATCATTCAGAGCCAAAGGTACTGGATAAGGATTGCCACCTGACCTTGACTGGTGTAAGGATGAAAAGGTCTTTCCAGACCCCCCTGACATACCGACGTGTGGATAAGGATTGCCACCTGACCTTGACTCGTGTAAGGATGAAAAGGTCTTTCCAGGCCCCCCTGACATTCCTACGTGAACTGGATCTAGCGTTTCCCCAAGTCGAGGGAGACGTCCCGATGTTTGTCTATCGATTCTAATAATTCGGCCTTAGTATAATCATTGTGACCCAGAAACACCATATTTTTCTAGAGCTTGTTATGATTTTGCAAAAGCCATCCCTCCCTCTGCCCAAAGCCGCGCAGAGCGAGGCCCGCCAACCCCCTCCAACACCACCGCCTCCTGGCAGCTCTGCTTAGTCCCTTTTCTCACAGAAGCACTTGGTTGTGTATTGTTGCAACTACTCAGTATCCTGCTCTCTTTCTCTGAGCTCATTGCCCTGTGTGTGACCGGAGCAAGCTCTGGCCTGCGCGTCCATCCGTCTCCACAAACCTGCTTGTGCCACCCCACCTTTGGAAATTACAGCGTACAGACCGTTTGCCCACATTCCTCTCTCCCACTTCGAAGTAACTGCTGGATGACCCTGCCCTTCCGGACGTCCCTCAACGGACCACCATATACCTAATCCTCGGTGACCATATATCCTTCTGCAAAACCAACACCCATCTATCCACTCATTTGACTCATGAGACACGAGGGGTAGCAGATCACCAATAAAGGTCTTGAAGATAAGACGTCTGAAATAAGGACACAAGGTCCCCATGCCCACATAAAGGCCTGGGTCAGAATACACATATATCGATCCACATTTTAAACTCCTCCATTAGAATAACGACTCCATGTCTAACATTACTCTTTGCATGCCAATGGCAATTGTGTAGTTTAGATTAGCTAAAATAATTACATCTTGTCAATGAAGTTCAACCTTCACCCTGTGGAGATGAGCCCAGCTGACCCACGTGCTGCGAGAGTGATACCCACACCACAGCCAATCCTGCCCGGTCAGCGCCTACAGTTCCATATAGTACTGATAATTTAACCCAATGATATTGTAGAGTTGTGTATTTGGAATATGATGCCACCAATGATGATTCTCGTCCTTATAATGTGCTGCCCGTGTAAATGTTGGCAGAGCGCTCTCGGGGCAGCAGAGTTCTCTGCGTGCACAATTCAACTTGCAATCTATCTCCTGGTCTCATTCCCTACAGGGGTGCATCCTTTATTTATTTGGTTTGTATATCGTGTTGGGACCAGGCGCCTTCACTGGCTAGCCACTGCCCACTCACACAAGACTCCCTGCAGAGCAGCCTCATGTCCTGCCAAAACCCCATGCCAACCAAAGGGCCATCCCCTACTCCGATTAACTAAAAAAGAACATGGCCCCACCAGGTATTATTTTTAACATATTAAATCCAAACTAAATTATGACCAACCAAGCCCTGAGTAGGTTATTTGATAGCAATCTGATTAGCGGATAAGTCACTGATAGCTGGTGCTACCATCACAAACACTCCTGTCTGTCACAAATAGAATATATCAGCAGTCATTACAACAACAAGTGAAATAGTTTATTCTCAATGTTACAGCACACTTTCATGTAACATATACACATAAAACCATATAACACATGGGAGAAGCAATAGCAAGAAAACAAAATCTGTGGTGAACTCACACTTGATTAGTGTGGAAAAGGAACCCTATAGACTAGTTGACAGAGTGCATCTACAGCTAATGTTTAGAGCCAGCTGTAGATAGGATCAGCTGCTTACACTTCAATGTACTGAAGAGAAGCCCCAGCTGTACAGGGGCCAGGTGGACTGCAGCTAGTCCATCATGCATGCTCCATAACTGTACTTAACAGGCAGAGCACAAATACAGGGTGGAAAGTACATAGAAGAGACACATCTAGAGTGGGTTTCTTTTTAAAAAGTGGGGTAACAAACCTTTCCATGTGACACCTAGAAACATATCCATCCCAGAATGATTGTTTCAATATGTGCAGCGATAAGAGGCGTAGAATAATCTATCTAGGATTTTAGCAGCTGTTCTGGGAAACAATATTGCGGAGAAATGATCTGTTAAATGTTCGTTATTTGAACAAAACTGTTAAGGTGAAATGTTGCCTCTATTGTGAGGGATTTTCATGAGGGTATGCGTGGTTCAGTCAGCCCCTGAGGACGTGCAGTGCAGGTGGCCAGTGCTATCCTGGCCAGAAGAAAAAAAGAATCTTTTGCAAATTGCAAACTCTTGATTGTAATTGCCTAAAGCCAACAACGGTTAGTGCGATCTTGAGACCCTTTTGATTTAATGACCAGCCTCTTGCTCAACTTGGCGCATGGTCTGAAGCGGTCCTGCAAGTTTCTTCCAAAGGATCCCCACTAATTAGTTTGTCTCTATGCTTCCAAAGATTCTTGCTTGCAAGAGGGTACATGTGTGCCTAGAGGCTTCAAAGATTGTAGTTTCAAGATTGCACATTAATGAGTTAAGCACATTGTTTTATTATAAGCACCTGGGAACATGGGTCAGCCACTCAAATGCTGAGGAACTTAGGCTTTATCTTCAGGTTAGAGCCTGTGCTCCATGATTCTCTTCTCAGTCAGACTTTTTTTTTGTCTGTCTTGCTCCGTATCCCCTGAGCCCCTTCTTTGTTCCCTCGGACTGCCTCCCTCCCTTCCTCTCCTTCTGTATCACCCTACTTTTCTTTGTCTGGCGACACTACGCCTCAGGCCCTCGACTGCCACTTTTACTTTCTCCGTCACTCTGGCACCACATTACCGTAATCATAGAAATGGAAGGGCTCCACTCAGAGCTACACATTTCGTTTGCCTGGCTGACACGTACTGTATTGGTCATTAACTAGCAGTTGATGCGTGTCATTTTTTCTCATTTGACAAACCATTAGTGTGGACCTAGTGTGGTTATTGTAGTAATGACCCCCTCCTTGGGCCTCTACTGGGTGGTAAAACCCCCGCCACTCATTAGTTTGGCTGGGGGAATTACCACAGATCAAATCAAGAATCTCCCTGAAAATTCTGGTCTTCTTGCGTTATGGATTTCCAGTACGCTACGTTACCAGTACTGTGTGACATAGTTGGTATTGCAGTACCCCTGCCTACAAGTAATTAAGTTCGGTAGTGCCACCTTGACCAAAAAAAAAAAAAAGCAGTCACAATACATGCCGCTTGCACTCCCCCCTCAATCCCCTCTCCCCCCTGAAATGAATGACATTCAGCCTCTCTGGTAAAATACTGCTGCCTGCTCAGAGATCAAATGGCCTGGATACACATAAACCCGGGTGGATCGTGTTCCCCTGAAACTGATTTATTTCAGAGAAAAGCCCCTCCCATGAATCTCTTGCTTCCTGTTTTTCCTCTTTATTTACCATAAGTGCATCTGCTGTCCTTTTCCAGCTAGAGTACATAACTTCCTTTTAACAGCAAAATAGCCGCCACCAGATTCTCCCTATTGCAGATAATATGAAGTTTGCACTTTTTAGGAGGCTCGGCAGGGCAGATCCTAATGCCCTTATCATTGATATATGTCAAATGTTCCAGGCTAATATTCAGATAAAAGCAAATAGATCTTTGCTTGTGGTTTTCCAGGCCCAAATCCGACCTAAAATCAAAATTGCAGTCACACGAAACAAGAACCCTGGGGTAAATGAGAATGCTCAGGAGTTCCTTAATGTTGTAGAAAATTGATTAATACTGGGGGTGGTAAGAGTGCTTCTCAGTACACATTGTTTTACCGAGTGATGAGGAGCGAGTCACTCCTAGGTTGGAGGAATCTGGATCTATGTGATCACTGCGAATCTATAATGCTGAACCGGATAATGTTGGAACATTTTGTTTTCAACCGCAGCCTCCCCCCACACTCCCTTTATTTATTTTATAGACCTAAACCCCTTCCCCCCACCTATAGTTGCAAGGAAATGTGCATTTCGATATCCAACATTTTTCGGATTCTGCATTTTTACCTTTGCAGTGATGACATGATCCTGATGAATCTTAAGCAAGTGAGGGAAACACTCAGACCCTTGGGATGAGTAAGAGACATCTGCAGGTAAGTACACGTTTGTATGGATCATACACTGATGTAATGTATACAAAGGCAGCGTCCTAGCACCAGCACGCACCCATGTGACTCACTTCTTCAGGACACTCACCGCCACTTCCTCCCCAGATCACACTGAAATGCAAGTACGTTAGGCGGTTACAGGCATTTGAAGCCAAAAGTCAGACAAAAAGACAGACCTCGACTTCCTAGGTAGACAGGGCTAAGATTAAAATGTATGGATATAACATACCCCAGTGACGAGTCATTCCACAATTAAAACTGCGCAAATACAATCACCTGTAGGCTCTTGGAATAATTTGATATATTTCCCAGGAAAAGTCCTGGTTTGTTGGCAAGTAGCCCTCAGCATCTCCTTAAAACTGGTAGTTCTGCGCAAGCAGGAACAACTATGGGGTAAGAGGTGAAAGAGAGAACAACAACACATGATCTAAATGCTTCATTTAAACAGTATTATTTTCAGGTACAATTGGGAAAAAATGAAGCTTTATAGTGACAGGTCTAAAATGCAGCGGAATTGCATTGAATGGTACGCAACAGATGGAACATTTTGGAGACCCTTAAGAGAGATGAAACATGTAAGGAAGCAGTAGACAGGGGCATGCATTCCCACACTGTGGCAGCGGGGTCACATTTAACCAAGTCATGTGGAATGTCTGCTGCCCCATTGTTAGGAGTTTGATTGGCTGGAAAGATGAAGAAGGCACTCCTTGGCAAAGAGTGAGATCTTTATTCGATTGGCCTACCTTTGAGAAGTTGTGCATGGTAAATAGCAAGTACAGACATCTTCTGCAGCAGGAGTCTGTTTATTTAGTTTACTTTATGAACATATTTTCAATACGTGGAGCCTGTAAAATCTGTGTAGGAGCGCTGAAATAATGTTCTTATTACAGGTTAATTGTGACATCACAACTAACCTCTGAAGAGGAAACATCAAAATGGCATTGCAACTGCTCTGTATTCAGTTATTACGTTTCAGTTGTGACCTCACAGTGCCTGCTGCTTGAGCCAGCACAGAGCCCGCTGCCACTGCTGCACTTAAAGCTGTGACTAGCTTTTCAAATTTCCGGCTTGTAAAATCGTTTTCTGTGACACTTCACAGACAGTAATTGACAAGGAACTGTTTATGGTAGATTGTCTAATTTGTGTACTTCTGGAGTTTCTCACATGTGAGCAAGAATCAACATGTTTTACTTATTTGAAAGCACAAAATGACAACAAAAATTCAATTCATTTTGTTAAACTGCTCGAACTATTTTTCTGCGGCATCTCACAAGCTGCATGTTAGCTTTTTAAAATCCAAACACAAAACACATTCTACATTAATTATATGGAACAGCAAATAGTAGATCTCTTACATTAGATTATGCAAGTGGCCAGGTAATAAAGGAAATAGCGGTGTCTTGCCATGTTTTATAAGGAATAAAATACCTCCTGCCGTACCTAAAAAGAATGTATGCAAGTCTACTTGGAGTTCCATGTCCCATGACCTTGACTCAGCGTTTGGCCTTGTTCCTCAAGTTACACACGAACTCCTCAGTGACTTGGAATATCTTTATAATGTATGGTAGGGGGTACTTTATCCCATATATAAAGCACCTGCCTGATCCGAAGCCATACAGAACACGGCACCACAAAAAGACAAGGTTATAGACAATAAACACCTAGGAACAAGAATCAGATTCAGTGCACAAGAGAAATAATACTCCATCCCTCGGTGCTGAGCACTCTGCAATTTCTTAGTTATCGTAACTATTTGGGGGAACAAAAATGCTTCAAGTACTTTATGAAAAGTGAAGAGATGAGGGGCAAGTCACAGAGAAACTGGAAGCGACTTACGTTGCCTATGGATAGCAAAAGATAAGGCCTGATTTCAGGTGCAAGCTCCCCCCCACCACCCAAAGAATATCAAGGTGAATGATGGTCTTACATTGTGCTACTCATGTTCCCCCGCAACCTGGAGCTAAGGTGCTAGAGGTAAACGTTGATGAAGTATGGAGGCCTTGCGTCCGAGGCAGACGGCCTTCAACTAAATCCTGGAGGATGCAAGCACTAAGCGAGAGAGGGTCACAAGGTAGGGAAGACTTCAAATGTCGCAAAGGTCACAAAATACATTTAATTCCTCTCATAGGGATGGATTTACCCCAGTAAATACGAGATAAAAGCAGTGCCAGCTGTCATGTAGCATCGTTCCTGCCTCAGGAGAGCAATCGGATATTGAGCAAGTTGTGCATTTTTAGTAACACGTGCCCTGAAGAATATCTCATTATCAAGCAGATACCCTAACGGGTGAGCAACTGCCCGAGTGTAGGGGAAATACATCTCTTAGCTAAGAGTGATGAACTGGAGTCGACTACAGAATTTGCACCAGCTGGCGAGAAAAGAGAACCCCCGAATTAGAAAAATAAATTCTAAACTTGATGCCAACTTCCACAACTAAATCATCCAAAGGCATGTCCCGGCATGGTGGATCAGAGTGTGGAACTGGATGAAGAGCAGATCTACTGGTCTCTTTGGAATTCTCCTTGACCCATGGCTACATATGTTCACAGGATCCATGAAATGAACTCGTTTACCTGGGCTGATGCTTAATCAATGCACCTTGGAAAAAGCAGGCATTGCGCCCTTACTTTTAAAAGGCTGTGGAACATATCCAAAGCATTTTACGCCAATAGCATTGCCATTCCTAGGTGCTAAGATGTTAATGTTTAACCTTCTAGCAAAGCATCCCAAAGACATGTCCAACACATTCCCAAAGGGATCCAATCTCAAACTAGGGGTCCAAACTTTTTGGATAGCGTATCTGGAAAGGTTATCAGAGTTCTTCTTACCCATGAATGGTGTTTACTATGCTTTGTGATCTCAAAACACAGTAATAGCTGCTCTGTGTGTGGACATTCTGGATACCTTGTTTGACTTTCTCCTCCAAGACACATGCAAGAAAGCGCTTCTCAGAAGTGATCCTATTTGCAAAACAAGTCCCTATTGAACCTTTCGAGTCGCATCTGCATTAGCATACTATTCCTTCCAAGACAAGGCATGCCCTGCCCTTATCCTATAGGCAGGCCAGAGAGTACTTTGCTCATGTTCATGTGCTGGGGCTTTTCTTATTTTCAGTGGGAAGGTGCTATGTAATTGCACCACCAGGGTCAGGGTGGGACATAACATTCACTCTGGCACCAATGACAAAGTGGCCTATAAAGGAAAATGGCACCGTGTTCCTTTTGGGGCAGACTGTGCGGTACCCAAGGCAGAGATTTATTGGTAAAATCTATTGCAAATTGTGCATTGTAAAAAATGTTACTAGCTGCACACTTTAACCAAAAAAGTGGACCACACCAGCGTGCTGGGCCGGCACTGCCCTATATGCCAGCCTAAGTATGGGCACTACCTAATTGTGATTAAAATAACCGACTGTATGCCAAACTCACCGACTCTAAGAAGTTATTTTAGTTTATTACCCTTAAGAGGTGGCTTTGAGTTCTAAACGTTTGCTAATATCTTGGTAGCCATGCATTTTGATTTCAGGCATGAGCAGGGTCCCACTGTTATTTCAAGCTATATTCCGCAACATTCCTCTACTGCTTTGATCATAAATTAGAGTGAACAATTCGGAGGAATCTTCGATGTATCTATTGGAAACAATGCCGGCCCTGACCCTTCTGATGGGAAAGTTTGCCCTGTTCTCCCCTGATCGTCCCCCTCCTTTGTGTGCGCGGCAGATGTCAGGGAGGTTTGCAAGGTGCACCTTTCCCAGCAGGCCTCCGACTGCTGCTCCGAGTGGCCTGGCTGTGCCTGCGCCTAATATCTCGTGGCCTTTGGTCCCTGGGGGTCGCGGCTGTGCCCGCAGCTTCCTGCGGGGCAGGAGCCCGCTGCCTGTGAATAAAGGGCAGCCAGCTTCTCCGCAGGCCCGGGAAGAAGTGCCACGGCACCGTCAGCAGGCTTTGATTTATTATCTGAGAAATGCCCCATCCATCCGAAGGTAGAGTTCACAGAAGTAGCTTCCCTAATGTGAAAGCGAGACCCCCATTACCTCCCACTTACTGCTACATGCGTGAGGAATTGCTCCGACTGGGAAAGTCTGACTATGGTTGACGCGCAGGGAGTCGTGCAGCAGGAAACCACGGAAGGGGTTAAGGTGTTTGTTTTCTTTTGCCTCCTAGCTCCTGCCACGTTCGCACATTTTTGGCTAATTAATGCCACTGCTGTGGAAATGCAGCAAGCGAACCCGACATGCTGCGACAAATAAGATCTCGCTGCCAGGGCACAGTGTCTGCGGAAGCCTGTGCCAGCCCACAGGGCTCTCTGGATGGCAGACTTCTCGGCATTAGTAATGGCCAGACTCGAAGATTACCCAGGGAAATGTTTGGGGATTTTCACCTAAGGGGACGTCTACACTCTCAGCTGCACCCTTCATACTCCGCTTTGACAAATGTGGGAAAATGTTTTGTGAGATGTCAGACAACTGAGGCCGATGCTGACTAATCTGCGCCAGGGAAACTGGCTGTGTTTTGCTAAATACTGTACGGCAGCCAAAACTCGCCCATAAAATATTTTGGACTCTCGTTAAATTGAATCCCAGGAAGAGTGACTGGCAAGAGTGCTGTGGGATTCCTGCAAATGGCGGTTCATAAAAGGTACACAGTTTAAGCAGGGGCAAATGCAGTAGAGTGGGTGTGAAAAAGGGCAAAAGGCTGCATGCCTTCTCTACATTTGGACTATTCAGATGGAATGCCGTCAGCATTAGATTAGTTGGGGAATGCGCTGTTGATGCCGCAGCGGTTGAAAAATGAAGTGTCGACAGACATGGGAACCCGGTCTCCTTCAGGTGTCCCAGTTTGTCATGCCTGGACAACACTGCCAATTGCTGGGCTGAGATGTCACCAGGGCATGTGTTGCGATACAAAATGCGTAGTCTACAAGCCTGAGAAGGTGTGAAGAAACTTTATATTGCGATAATAATAGTTATGGGCGGACAGTTCCTTGGTCATAATTTAAAAGGCCTGTGTGCAGCAAGTGCATTAAACACAACTAGGTGCCAATTATCACCTGGTACAGCCCCCCAAATGATGGGATTTTTACCATTGGTACCCTGGGTTAAGGACTGAGGTGGTAGGGGCATTTTTCTCAAAGAATAACAAGCAAAAAAGCATGGGCATCATTACAAGTTTTGCGGTGCAAGAAAAAAGGGTGGTATTTACATTACCGCCACTATTTTTGGTGGTAATGGAATTACTGCAGTTTTTCCCACAACGCCGAACTACAAGTTTGTCCTTGAAGCAGAGGACTTTCCTCCAGCATCACGCTGGGATGAATCCCCCACTTGAAGTAAAAAAAACGGTGGAATTACTGCAGTGGAATTACCGAATTCCACCAAAATCCTAATGAAGTCCTAGGGACTCTAAAATAGGGATTAACACTGCCCTACCACCAGTTGTAATCCCGTGGCCAACCCACGGGTTCAAATGGCAGTAATGGTAAGCGAGTTCTACTGCTAAATTACCACCAAACTAGTAAAGAGGCCCATACAGTTTAGCAGATCACCATGAAAATGGCCGCCAGGGGCTCCAGGAGGTCCCCTCTCTTCCAGTTCCATCGAGGTCCAAGGAATACGCTGAGGAGCGAAAGCCGGAGAGGGTAGCTTAGGAAGTGAGGATGCAGCAGTGGTATCCAAAATAAAGGTAAGTTACTTTTTTTAAATACAAGCGGGCTATGAGTTGGGAAATGGCTGTGGGCAGAAGTAGTCAGCAGCATGGTCGGAATGTGGGCTCATATCTTTAGGTGACGCATGTAACCTGAACAACCTGAGTGGCTGCTCACACTGCCCGAGGCTGATTATATATACCAGTGAGATGATACTGGAAGTGATTCTATTGAGTGGCCCTTTGTAAGGAAGTGACTCACAGGCTCCATTGTGAATGAACGGCTTCCACAAAGAAATTAATGCACTTATTAAGAAAAGCAAATTGTATTAAATGCTAACGATCGGGATGGGCTAGTCAGTTCCTTGGGGCTGAAAACTAACCCAGCTCTCCCAGAATGACGACAAAGTTGCAGTTTATAGACAGACCCAGTAGTGATCAAGGATGGCAGAGGTCCCACCAGCCAAGTCGCAACATGCAAAGTTCTAATACATTTAGTGTTAGTCCCAACTGGTATGGTGTCATCACCCCTAAAACATAAGGAAAACTGTGTAAATAACTGGATCTTAACAGGTCTTTCTTGTGACTTGGGCCACGTCAATTTGTTTGCATATTCATTCCATATCTCTCAATATTCCTCATTAATGGTCTCCACTTGTTGTTCAGTAAACTTCTTGACCCCCTGCTCCCATTCATTGTGCATGAAAACAAAACCATCTAATGTAAACTGTGATTGCAGGCTACATTTCATATCTTTGTGCTCCTTTTTCTCTTTATTCCAAATCTTCATGTACATGGATTCGTATGATAATAGCCTGAACTGCTTGTTCCTGAAATAAGTCCCTCGCTCTCCACAAAGATATGTGTACATCACATTGTCCTTTCTTTGGTGACAACTCATCAGGAATAAATACTCTTGGAATGCCAGAGGTATGGGGGATGAGTGAACAGACATAACAAGAGTCTGCTGTCTTTTCTCTCCCCACCCTCTTCATGTGCCTATGCTGCAAATTGTCTGGAGCAAAGGCATGCACACTCATCACACTATCCAAACCCACCCCTTCATTTATGATTTAATTCGGGTCAGTGTCTCTTTTGTTCCAGATTTTAACATTTCATGAGCTCCTATAACAATCGCAGACATATTATTCATATTTACATCACTATCCATTGTTGTTCCTAAACAAAGAAAAGGAAGAAAAAAGAGAAACAACAACAAACCTACACCCTAACACCCACAACATTTGACCTATTTCTTCAATATTTACACAAGAAACTTAATATATGTCCATTCAAATGCCCTAGCAGGAATGAGCTGTGACCTCTTTGGGAATACTTAACTAAGTATTTTTCATCTATGACTCTTCCCCATTAGTGTCTGGCTCTTGCGAAGGCAGAAAAGCGCTGGCAACTTTCTTCATGTCGGTAAGCTGTATCCAGTGTTTATTTCCTTACACCCTCACAGCGCACGAGGTGGCATAGACAAATGAATGCGGCCCAAGAAAGCGACTCTCATTCCAGCACCGGAAAAATTACTGGATATACACAATGTCTCCAGGGAAGAGCTGTGACTGTGGTTGAACTCCTCAATCTTGATCAGTGCCCTCTGTTGTAGCTGGCTGGTGGTGGGAGGAAGCAACCTGTGAAGATATAATTCTGACAGCTCGGGTAAAGTCCCTAACGTAGGGCCTAAACTCAACTCCTAGAATCTCTGAGGACTTCTGAGCATCTGGTGATGTGCGTCTAGGTGAGAGTGGTGCATGTATCCTTCTCCCTGCCACTATCTCGTGGGACAACAAGAGATGATCCTTCTCCGGCCTTAAATGAAACAGTGCCCGGGGAGCGCAAACCAACCATGACTTTTTAAGTTCACAATATAACTTGGATAGCCTATTTCTTAACAGTACATTCATTTTTTCCATTAACTCATTGGCCTGTGGGTGATACACCATACACAACCTGTGCTTTTGCACAATAAAGAAGTAATCTCTGCAAAAAACCCATTAAAAAGTTAATTCCATTATTGGACCTCAAAACCTAGCATATAGCCCACCATGGGAATACCAATTTAGCATCAGGGTGTACATGGGGGCCAGCCTCAAGCCATCGGGAGAATGGGCAAAGGACAACAATGAGATAACGAAAATTACTGCATCTGTTTATCATGTCCAAATAGTCAATGTGGAGCTCTCTGAAGGGCCCCGAAGGTCGGAGAAAAGTGCCTTTTAAAGTCTTCATGTTATTTACAGTGTTCAACTGGTGACATGTCACACAGTTAGATATGAATTTATTTACCCGTTGTTGCAAATTAGGGACAAACCAATGCTCCTGGAGGCCCACTGCTATTTGTCTCTGAGTTGTGTGGGAAGGGCAATGCAGCTGCTCTAGAGCCACAAAAAATAACTACAGAGGCATTACTATTTTAATTGTAAGATCCTATCTCCACAACAATTATGTGGGCAGGAGGGCACACATCCTTTCACCCACAGTTCTTTCTCATCTTTTGATGCTCTCTCTTGAATTTCTTTAATTTGAATCAGAGGAACTGCAGTATGCGGGACTCGTAACTGTACCTGTTGAGACACAGTTTCTGTGTTCTGGGAATCTGTAAATGGTAAATACCTGGCCTCCTTTGCTGCTCTGTCAGCCGCATTATTCCCAAGCACAATTAAGTCTATTGTTAGTATGCACAGCACATTTAACAATGGCTATCTCTGCTGCTAGTGTTAATGCTTTCATTAGTCTGGATAGTAGTGCAGCATACTGGACGGGTGACTCGTTGTCAGGCTGAGTCTTGACTGACGTTCTGCGGAAGCTGCTGAACCCCGACAGACCCTCAAGGGTGTGGAACACTCAACTACCTTAGTCATAGCTGAGCACACAACACCCCGGGGAAAGGCGAAGTGGAGCAAACAACAAATGACAGACTCCATCAGCACTCTCAGGAGAATCTGCAGCAGAGAAGAGGAAAGAAAAGATTTAGACATTTGCTACATTTCCAAACAACCTGAACCACCCATCCATATTACCTTTTTTATAAAGTACCTGTAATTCCTCTGCAAAATGCCCAGAGGAAAAGTTGCCTTTTTGTAGACATGGTTTATGAAGAAACCTCAATCTTTTTCAATGTTGCTGTACCTTAACATTCTTGCTGAGTAATAGAACATTGGTTGAGGTCTTATGACTTAAAGAGACAATTCCTTGAAAGTTAGGACCTTTTCCTTCAGAATTAAATGAAAATTATCTTCAGTCAACTTTTCACAACTTTAAAGTGTCTTCTTCTGAGTTAAACAGTATAATTTCATTGCCGGTGCTTTTTAATTATACACAAACTTGAAATGAGTTTTCTTGAGTTGAGCTGTATTATTGCATATGTTCTCAACGGATAAACTTAGCTGTGCCAATGTTCTGTTAACAGTTCAAGCCTGAAAAGTCTTTACTATTTTCCCACGCTCCTGTCGCCACTGATCAATAAAAAAAGTTGCAGCACAGATCCCAGGGTCAGATGCTTTAAAAGGAAGTCTTTCTATTCCTGTCAGAACATCAAACAGTGTTCATGACGTGTTGCACTTCACCGACTTGGGAAAATAGATTTAATCGAAGGATTCAAGTGGCAGAAGCAGAAGGAGACACTTTATGGATGCGTCTCCTAAATAACTATTTTTTTGCCCTTCATTTGCATTTCAATGAAGGAGCTCACAAGTAAAACGGGCGCCGACCTGTGAACTGAAACGTTCACGTTAGATAAGAAAGATACAAAAAATGAATGCGGGTGCCAACTGCAACCACACCTTTAAACAATGGACTGCTCTCTTCTTTCGCTTGCGCCGCGTTCACGAAGAGAACAGCTGGTGTCAGAAGAAAAAGCAACTTACACGCTAGTCTCCAACTCAGCAACAGCTGAGAATTAGGAAGTTATAGTGTGAACCCATCACTATCTGTTCACACTGCAGAAAGCTCAGAAAACAAAACTGACTTTTCGTCCACGAGGTGCGGAATACTAACATTCCCTGAAACAAAACATGTGCTCTTAGTAAAACATAAACAACGAATGTCGCATATGATATTTAACTACAGTCAAAGAAAGCAAGCCTTTTACCTCCTCACTTAGTGCCCGCTTTGCATAACAACAGAAACAGTTCAAATTAAAAGCAGTAGAAGAACCAGGGGGTAGATGTTATGGTTACTGAGTCTCCCTATGGTTCTAGTGTGGTGTGTGGCAGAAAGGCTCCTACAATCCCCATGTGCATGTAAACCTGTTTCACTGGTCTATGTGGTTAATACGACCTTCTTCAGGACCGTCGTCTTTGGTTATTGCTAGGTTTATCTGCTTATATTGGGTGGCTTCAACTCAATTAGCCACTATTAATGCATTTCCAAAATAAAGTATATATTGGAACAATCTCACCTCCAATCTTACCTACATTAATTTGGACCCTACAAGAAAATCAGACGGGAGCAGAATCACTCCTAGTGTTCAAGAGCTAGCACATGATAAGCTTTCATCTTGTTAGGTATTCGTACAACATTAGGTACATATACATATACATATACATGAAAAGGTACCCATAGGTCATGGATGTGACTGGGGCTCAGTGGGTAAAAATGAATAACCATATAGATGGATGTGACGAGTCACACAGTTTTCTGTGATGTGGACCACCTAAGAGGGAAGTAACAAGATACACTCCATTTAGCCAAATGTTTCTGAGTGTGTATAAATAGATTTAGGCTAAGATGCACTCTGGAATGGTTGCATCTGTGTGGACCATGACAGTTGTATTTATAAACATCTCCCTTAGCTCATATGCTGGCATATAGTGACTAGGGAGCCTGTTGCATAAGGTAGCCCATGGTAAGAGTGTTCCACATACAGGGACACTAATCGTGCATAATAATTGCATAAAAGACTGCAGAGGAGGAGCCAAATGCCTGTACCAAAAGTCCTGCCCCCATTTTGCCTATATGTTGGCAGGCGGAAATTGCAACATACACAACACCAGTATTAGTGTCCATAAAGCGAAGAGTCATTGAAACAAGCTATCCATTGAGGAAACCCGATATGGTGTATCCGCAAAGAAATTAAAATTTTCTGAAGGAATTTCTGGAAGAAGTATGAAGATGAGTGAAAGAGAAAACTGGTGCTGTCATGTGAAGCAGAAATGACGCACCCAGAAGAGATGCTGAAGAAGAAGTATATAGACCTTATAGATTCTGATGATGAAAGAAAGCATTGAGTGATATTTCATGTGCAGAATTGAAGATTGCACGAACGGAAAGCAATGAAGAAAATGAGAATCGCTTTATAATTGTACAAATGCAGTTACGCAAATAGAGTAAGTAATAATGAGGTGTTCTATACGTAGTGAATAGACTGCAGGCAGTGCCGCCAATATATATGTGTGTATAGAATCTGGAGGTTCCACAACGCATTTTAGCAAACTGGGATCCTATGAATGAGAAAGGCTGAAAGTGTGGCGCAGTTGAATAAAACAACTGACGGCGAAGGAAGATTCGAGAAGGCTTGTCTGGCCCAGTGTCAAGGGTGAGGCAGCCAAGAAACTGTTTATCTATTCAAGAAGATACAATGAACGTGAGAAGCAAGACGTGCTCCTGTTGAGGTGTAATGGAAAAACACTAGAAGTGCCAGGGTTTATTCATTTAATAGTATTAAATGCAAAGAAGGAGCTCAAAATATGGTCTTCTGTCACATGTTCAAGATGAAAATAGACTTTGGGAGAGCTACACCGAGACCAGAAGATAAGGCCATGCTCATACTTCCTTCTATTCCCAGGCACAGTGATCCTTTGCAAGGCTGAGTTCAAAGGCTATTGACTGGAAGAAAATAGGAATGATGATGGATGTTGGGCTAATTGGGTGGGGAGGCATGACAAAGCCAACCCTCCAGCACCCGGGGTACCAGCTTGCATGCTGCTAGCAAGTGGAATATTCCAGAAGGGTACAAGCGTGCCAACCAATTGTAGAGGACCATATAACAGAGAGCCCTATAGTTTGAAAGCCAATAAAATGTGTATTTTCATGTTGCAGAAGATGACTTGCACTACGGGTGGGCATAGCTGTCCACCTGACCTTAGAGATCCAATCAGATCCCATACTCCATACAAAGTAAACTTAGATGTTCCCTTTAAGTCTATCACAACCCCAAGTAGGTTTTATTATTTTGCCACGTAGTATGACGTCAGTAATGATGAGTTTTTACTATAAATGTGTGTTTTTTCATGTAAATCATTGAGAATGCTTGTGCGCTGTCCGTAGATGCCTGTTGTATTCCCTGTTTTAGAAAATTGTTATTAAAGCAGGTGAGTATTGCCAACTTCCTGAGTCGACCTAATTGCTGATGTACAAGTAAGATCAGCATCCCCATCCATCTCAGATACTGTTACCTCTTCTTAAAGAACCTCGGGTTCAAGACTGTCTCGGTTCATGGGAACAGATGGATGTTAAAACAGCAGCGTGGAAACTATTTGTGTGGAATAAGGACAGAACATCACCTCCAGACATGATATGATATGATACGATATGACATTTATAACGCGCCGATACACAAGTGTTTCAAGGCGCGACGAGGCAAAGGAGGGGGAACAGAGGGAAGATAACAGAGATCCTACTAGGCCAGGTGTCATTCAGATCGCGCAAGTGCATGGGAAGGGGGAAAGTTCAGGGAAAGTGCACGCGCTGGAAACCCCATGCTACTCAGTGCAGTATTAATGATGAAGATGTGTGGCTACGCCAGCCTGCGGAGTAGGCAAAGAGTATGTCTATGTATAATTATACTCCTATCTCTCCTTGGGCCTTTTGCTGAAAATAACCGCATGCGGCAATAGCGTATATTAATTGATCTTTCTTTCACTCCTAAACGTGAATACAATGGTAGTTAATTAATATGCAGAAAACCCGATGGGGCGAAATCTTAAACTGTAGACTTTCCTGATGTCGTCCGCTATCGCCTGTGATTATATGGAGCTTGCAAGGTATTATGAGAAAAAGGACCAGGGTTTCATTTATTCATATTTATCTGCTTAACCGATAGTTGGCAGATGTGCGGTTCGCCTAGCGACACGTGCAGGGACCTTTCGTGAGTAAACCACATATGGGGGCGCGTCGTTGCTTTCTTTTTGTGCCAGTTAGCTAATAAATAGTCATGCGCACTGTCTTGTAGTGTGAGCGAGTGGACAGCAGACTGCTGATGTGCGCATTGCATGCCATGTTGAAGAGGAGACAGTTCAACCTTCCTGATAGGAGAGATATGCTGTCCTCGTAAAAGAAATGTTCTAAATTGAACAGTAATGATTTGTTTGAGGTTGCAATACTAATCCCGTCATTTTTGGTCATATATGTTAGAAAGCAGCCATGAATACTCTATATTAAGAATGCATTTTTGCTAGTATATGTGGGAACTGTAAATCTCATAATGGTTGCTAAAAGTCTCATAATATCGAGATAACATCAGTGAAGTGTTGTTCACAGTAGGTGGCTGGTACATCCTAGTACAGGTGTCGTGTATGACGGGCCACGTAATAGGCGGGCCACACAGTGACACCATGGGTGATATACTGGCTGCCGAGTGGTTAGTGTTTGCCAGTGTATTGGCTCATTCAGTGCGTGTTGGTCAGTGTTAAGGTGAAAAATCCACCTGTGTTCCCTCTTCAGTAGGAAGGAATGGATATTTCCGCTCCTGTGTGAAAATATCACCTTTTCCAGACCAGTCCAGGTGAGGTCACTCGCCTTGTGGCTTTGTTTCATAAAATGTTCTGCCAATGTTGCATTCAGTCTTTTTGTCCGTATGCAGGATTGGTGTTCCTGGATTCTTTTTTTGATAGGTCTGCCCATCATCCTGATGTATTTTAGATCACACAGGCATGTGATGAGGTAGATTAGGTTGCTAGTGTTACAGTTTGTGAATGTAAATTGTCTCCACAAGGTTTTGAAATCCAGGTCTGGTGTCACAGATTTGAAAGTCTAAGGGCATGCTGAGCATTGGCCACATGGGGCATGGCCTACCGGTCGTGTAGTATGCTATAGAGTGGGATGTGCCGTTGGTCCTGATCCTGGGTAGTACAATCTCACTAAGGAATCTCTAATGTTTCTCCTGTATTTTATGGCAAACCGTGGTGGCAGATGTTGTACGGTGCCCACATTTAGAATCAGCCACAGCTTCAGTATTTCTTTTTTGACTCTATTCAATTGGGAGGAATAGCTGACTACTGCTGTGATACAATGCTCGTGTAATGGTCTAGAGTTCTTTTCCAAAGTGGTCTCTCATGGGATGTTACACGCAAGTTTCTTAGCATGTCTTGGGAGTTTTCTCAGGAATCCTCTGGCTTTCAATCTATTCATGAGAGTTGCTGCTTGACCATTGTATTCAGCAGTGTCAGGGCAGTTAAATGCCACCATTGAAGAATTCAAAGAGTTCAACCTGAACGAAAAAAGATTCTGAAATTGAATAAGGACCTAACAGCGTTCACGCATGAACGACTATACAGTTATACATCAAATACCTATTATGTAGACAATGCCAACTCAGATATCCAGGCCAATATAAGACGGCAATGGTGCCAACCAAGGTAGTTCTATAAGAAAATAATTCAGACCAACTGGAGCTTCTCAAGTGCGAGCTCAGAAGAGGAAGCACAGACTAGCACCTCTGGCCTGAACAACAGAGAACAATCCAGAGACAGTGAGGAACGAAGGCAGACAGTGGTCCACTTCCAAGACAGTTCAGACCAAAGGTTCCAGGGCAGAGTTAGCCAGCCTTTTTTAGGCCAACGAGGCAGAGAAAAGGCCACAGCAGAGGACAAGAACACAACTCAATGAGAATTACCAGGAGCAGAGGAAAAGGGAGATTCCCCCTCAGAACTACTAGTTAAAAACATATCTGATCATGTCCCAACACAGTATGAAACTGCAATACTTCAGAAAGGCCTAAGATTTGTACCCACTGCAAAGTATGACTCATTTAACACCCGTATTGAGGTTGCAGAATTATTGCACAAGATCAGATTTAAACAATATTTTGGAGACTCTGATCTCTCTGAAAACATAATAGACACGGGTGACATGGCAGGACTCCAACCTAAGTATACATTTTATCACAGTAACATCACACCTGAGTCGATTACCTTTGAGAAGCCGCTAGCGAAAGAATTGGAAGAAAGGAAACAGGAAAACCACTCTGACTTTCAGAATCAGTTCAGACAAGAAGGAACAGCATTAGATATCCTGAGCAAAAATTCTAATATTATTATCAAACCAGCAGACAAGGGATGCAGGGGGCATTGCACTGATGAACAGTGCAACATACACGCAAATGGTCACCACCCTACATGACAAAAATCTCCACTATCAACATCTGCCCCGAGATCCAACTAAAAGTCTGAGAATCAGCATCTCTAAGCTAGTACAAGAAGCAGCCAGTGAGGGCCACATCAGTAAAAAAGAGGCAGATTTTCTATGCCCCCCTTTTACACAAATACCGGCCATGCTGAAGGTGCACAGGGGGCTTTCACCCCCCACCCCAGTCAACCTATCATTGCAGTGATCAATTGCATCTTCAAACCATTATCACAATTCGTTGATTTATACCTTCAGCCAGAAATACCTCGGATGGAGTCATATATCAAGGACACCACTGCAGTGTTAAATTTGGTAAAAGATATGCAATTTGACCCTTTAACACAGATATTGGTGGCTTTGGACATAGAGTCCCTGTACACCTCAATCCCCCAGATAGAGACACTACTGGTGATTGATAACATTTTGGAAGAACTTATACCCCCCCCTTAAAGATCTCCTTAGGATTTACAGTTCCGACATATACTATGCAACAATGCATTCTTAAAATAGACTATTTATGGCTGCTTTCTGACGTGATTAGTAACGCGACCTTAAACAAATCATTACTGTTCTATTCAGAATGTTTTTTTTACTAGCCCAGCATATCTGTCCAATCAGGAAGGTTGGACTCTCTCCTCTCCAAAATGCATGCGGTGTGCACATCAGCAGTCTGTTGTCCGCTCGCTTACACTATGAGACAGTGCGCGTGACTAGTTCCTAGGTAACCGACAGAAGCATAAAGCAACGACGCGCCCCCAGACACAGTTACCTCGGCAAAGGTCACAGCACGTGTCTCTAGGTGTACCACCCATCAGCTTACTATTGGGTAAGCAAATATGTACAAATAAATGAAACCGTGGTCCTTTTCCTTGGTATACCTTGCATGCTCCATATAATCACAGACGATAGCGGATGACATAGGGAAAGTCTACAGTTCAAGATTTCGACCCTGTCGAGTTTTCTGCATATTAATTAACTACCATTGCGCTCACATGTAGGAGTGAATGATAGATCAATTAATATACGCTGTTGCTGCGTGTGGTTATCTTCACCAAAAGGCCTAAGGAGAGATACAAGCATAATTGTACATAGACATACTCTTTGCTTACTCCGCAGGCCGGCACAGCCACACATCTTCACCATTAATGCTGCACCGAGTAGCATGGGGTTTCCAGTGCATGTATGGAGCTCAAGTACTTTACTTATTCCACACGGACAGTTTCCACACTGCTGTTTTAAACATCCATCAGTTCCCATGAACTGAGACATTCCTTCATGCAATTACTTTAACTGTTTAGCATCCCTGTATGTGGAGCAATCTTACCATGGACTACCTTATGGAATGGGCTGCCTAGTCACTATATGCCAGCATATGGGCTAAGGGAGATGTTTATAAATACAAATGTCAGGGACAACACAGATGCAACCATTCCAGAGTGCATTTTGGTCTAACTCTATTTGCACACACTTGGAAACATTTGGCTAAATGGAGTGTATCTTGTTACTTCCCTCTTAGGCGGCCCACATCACAGCAAACTGTGTGACTCGCCACATCCATCTACATGGTTATTCATTTTTACTCACTGAGCACTAGTCACTTCCGTGACCTGTGAGTACCTTTTCATGTGTATGCGTATGTACCCAATGTTGTACGAACACCTAACAAGATGACAGCTTATCATCTGCTAGCTCTTGAACACTAGCAGTGATTCTGTTCCCCACTGATTTTCTTATAGGATCTGAATGAATGTCTCCCTAAGCAATTGGAGATGAGATTGTTCCAAAGTATACTTTAGTTTGGAAATGCATTAATAGTGGCTAATTGAGTTGAAGCCACCCAATGTAAGCAGATAAGCCTTGCAATAACCAAAGGCGACGGTCCTGAAGAAGGTGGAATAAACCACATAGACCACTGCAACAGATTTACACATGTGGGGATGGTAGGAGGCTTCCTGCCACACACCACAATACAACCATAGGGAGACTCAGTAACCATAATGTCTACCCCCCTGGTTTAGTCTTCACAGCACGTTCTTTTAATTTTCAGTTTTAGTTATACTTTTAATTGGGGTACATTCCCCTGCAGTACAGGCTAATAAAGCTGTGTTTGCCACAATACTGACTGGGAAATTGCTCTAACCCGCATTTTAACACTTCAATGAAGTGAGGCTTTGTGTTGGCTATCCTGTTCTTACCGCAATCCACTGCAAGAAATGTAATACCTGGGCTCTCAGATAACGAATTACCATCAAATGAGAAAAACGATGTAAAAAATACAGCTATATCATTATTTTTCTATCCACTGTTAGACAGGTGGCACACCAGCACCTACTAGGGGTACCATGTAGGACAGGCAGGGATTGATAGAACTTTATCTGTCCTTCTGTCTTTCTTACCAGGACATGCCCAGGTAAAAGTGTAGATCTATATATGACCTAGGAAGAATTTTTCTCTCCAGATTTTCTACAGGATGGAACCAGCCTCTTTTACCTCTTGAGATATCATACATCAGCTGAGCCTAATGTTTGGTTTCGACTGCCCTCCCTTTCTTCAGCTAAGAATGTTGCAAGATTGACTATATGACACCTAACTGGATGTATGGCGGCATTTGGCAAGATGACCTCATGCCCTGAAGCGCTCTCTCTGTCATTACTTTTCTTCCTGCAGGTACACTACCGCTGTCTGACAATACTGTATATACTCCTTGTCTACCTTTTACCCCTTCTCAGTGAGCAGAGTGAGAAGCGTGACTGAATTTCCTTGACACTGCTCCGCCAAAGCACTACATACCAGCAAATTGTCCATATACCGAATCACTGTACCGAGAACATGTAGATTCCCCAAATGCATTTGAAGCACCTGATAAAAAATTCTCGGGGATTCACAATATCCCTGTGGTAACCTCGTGTGCTGAAATCATTGTCCTCTATATGTAAAAGTGGTCAGGTACTGTGAATCAGGGTGTAAATGAACCAAGAAAAGTGCATTCTTCAGATCAATTACAGTAAAGTGAGTGGATCCAGTAGGGATGTTACAGAGAATGGTAGCAGGATTTGGAACCAATGGGAACTCTGCTTCAACAATATTATTCAAAGGGCGCAAATCTTGTACCATCTTCCAACTGGTCCCTTTGGCCTTTTTCACAGGATAGATAGCCGTGTTACTTAGAAGGCTGGATAATACCTTGCTTCCACAACACCATAATGGTATCAAAAATCTTTTCATCCACCTCCCTAAACATGGGGTACTGTCTCGCATGTGGCAATATTTCACCAGGCTTCAATTTTATCTTCACCGTTCCTATGCTCTTCAGCAACCCCACGTCATGATGATCACTAGTCCTCAAGTGACTAGGCACCTTCGCCAAATCTTCCTTCAAATATGGTGGTGTAGTTCTAACAATAGACATAGGGCCTCATTACACGGTAGGCGGAGGACCAAGGTGCTTTTAGCACCTTGGTCCATGCCGGTAAAATACCAGCACCGCCTTGGTGGAAAGGGGAATTACCGCCCTATTCCAAGGTTGGTGGGACGGTAATTCCCCTTTCCCCCATTGCCCTTCCCCATTCCCATTTTTGCCCCATAGGGCTCTATGGGAATGGGGAAGGCGCTAATTACGGTGCCGCAAATTGAGACACCGTAATTAGCACCCTCGTCCCTTTGCGGGTTGGTGTTTAACGCCTGCTAAACAGCAGGCGTTAAAGTACCTACCCGCAAAGGGACCTCGTAGTAAGGCGGTAAGGGTTAACGGTCACCGGTACCATTACCGGTGACCATTAATCCTTACCGCCTTCTGTGTAATGAGGCCCATAGTCTGAGGTATCTCCTTATGCTATATTGTTATTTGACATGGTATATCTACCTCAAAGACCAGTTCTCCTGTGTCCTTGGCATGCTCGAACAAAAGTTCGTCAGACACCTCCCTCAAGGATAGTGTCGGATCAGTGCACAACATTAAGTGCCATTCTTCTCCTTCCTTATCAGTGCCTGAGAGAACCACTTTGTCCATTTTAACAGTTACTGCCTCTAAAAGTATGGTGACAACAGTACTTGGTGCTTTCTCTGGTGAAACAGCGGGTCGAAACAAAAACTTTGCTGGTATCCGTAATGCTCTACATTGAATCCCAGGAATCTACCCCAGCACTACCATTGATCTGAAGAGAAACAAATCAGAATGTACAGGCACCCCCCTTATCGTGCTGTCAGTACAACATGCTTGCAAAAGCGCCATAGTTCTTGCATGATATAAACCTGGGGTTGAGTATACTATACCTTGTTCTGTGAATGAGATTGTCATATTCAATTTGGGCGGCATACTCTGTTTCCTGATGTTTCCTGGCAGCTGATAGAGTCTTTCTACAGTCTCTATACTGTGAGTGGGAGGACCCATTCATAAAACTTGTCTGGCTGCGGAGCGGGCGCGGAGTTGCTGCAGAGTTGCAGTCTGGGTAGTCCTAGCGTTGCGGGCCAACAGCAGCTGAGCTGAAACATCATGGAAGAAGGCCGCTTCCTGAGAAGTGCGAAGGGGCGGGAAGTAAACAAGGACAATGAGCACTCACGGGGTGATTCCACATCCCCTCATCGTGCATCCCGTGAATCAGTGCATGCCACGTATATTTTGGAGGGCCAGTTAAGTGATCACACGTTTAACGTGGGAGAACAGGACTACTGCGCTGAATTTAAGGATCGGCTCAACCTTAGAATGATGGAGTCCAAGATAACGGATAGCGGGAGGGTGCGTGATGTTGAAGCGGTGAGTGAATCGCTGGAGGGGGCGGTGAAAATTGAGTTACTTCCCCAGATCAAAGTAGGACACAAACATTGCCTGTTTGACATTAACATAGCAATTGCCACAAGTACGGCTATTTTGGCTGATAGAACACTGGCTGATAGAGCACTGGAATAATCCATAAGCGCCTATGGCCCCGTGCCTGAACCCGCTGAATATCACATAGAAGATCATGAACAATATGAAGTAGCTCCTCGGGAGGGTGTAGGAGACTCTATCCCCAACTCTACTATAGACTCAGAGAGAGAGGCATCAGTAGTGAGGGAGGGAGGGCGAAGCTCACAAGCGATTGCTGCAGCACACCACCGATCGCCAAAAAGAGAGCATTGAAAGGGAGATAGCGAATGGAAAAGTGAATACTCGCCAAGATGGGAGGATAAAAACACCCCTGCGGGCCGGTCAGGTGACTTTATTGATCATGGCAATCAGACGGAGAAGGCAGGGGGAGGAGCCCAGCAGCAGCGGCCCAGGTGGCAGGTTTTGGAGATACGAAAAGACCAGTGAGGTAAAGGATGGATAACACCAGAATCCCTGCCACCGCCAATCTAACTATTGGAGCTACGCTAGACGTAAATAAAAAGACCAAGATGGGGAAAAAGCATGGGGCCTGGGGTGCACAGGGCATAATGCAAGAGGGATATATAACATCCCCGCCTCAAACAAAGTTTTGATCTGAGGATGGAAAAAACATTTGGAAGGCAAAAGGATCAGCCTCATTTGATCATCTCTCAGCAAGAAGCTTTTTCTACCGGAGCTCAGTAGAAATGGGAGAAGCTGCGAGAAGTGCACAAAATACAGACCAGTACGTATTAAAACCTAAACCCCACATGGAGGACCAAATATCAGATAATCTCCTATTAGAAACATCTATGGAGATGGAAAGGGGAGGTTTGAATGAGGTAATCATGCAGGGACAAGGTAGGCCGCATCATGAGCACCTAGACTCTTCAGTTACACACAACCCCTACAATTTTGGAGGTATGCAGACCATGGGCAACACACAAGCCCTTTGGGAAAAGAGGCCTAGAGGATTTTCGGCAGGGGAAGATATATCCCTCTTGAAACGCTCAATGCTGTCAAAAAGTATGAGTCATCTGGGAACGGGGAAGACCAAGTCCCCAAAAGGCGGCAGTTCAGAGGGAGATGTGGAGCACTAGCAGGAACCCTATGTACAGTCAACAAGAAGAAGATACCCTACAGAATATCCAGGTGGGGTTGGTACGAGGGCAGTGTGGTACCTCAACATCTACTCAAAAGGACCAGGAATGGATAAGTGAGGAGCAACTAGCTAAGCGTAAGGAAAGTACAAGAGAAACAGACTTCTGGATGACATCTACACTAATGGCGACATGGACAACAGCTCTGCAAGGGTGTCATAACTGCTGCATAATATCTTGGACCCCATTATTAAGGAAAAAGATCAGAGGCGAGCATCAAGAGCTTTCGAGAGACAACAGATTTTGTGGAAATAAACGCTCCAGTGCAAAATATAGAACCAGCAAAAGTAATCCTGAAGGTCAGCGACAAGACACTAGACAAGGTAAATACACTGACGAAAGAGCGAATAAGTGTGGAAGCTGCTGACCAGATATTATGAGAACCAGATATTAAGTATACCAAAGGCCCCTGAGGTGGTACTGATAAAAACAGGTGCCCTACTTCTAGAAAAGGAGAAAAGTAGAGACATGGAACATATAGTAGTGGTTGGGGACGAAGGATTGGATATCCCGACAATGGAACAACAGCAGAGGATGAAGATGCAGGAAATTAGTGATAGCGCTCCTGCTGAGAAAGTCCACACCCAATCAAAGAAAATGTGAAAAATATTTATGAAATCTATGGTGGAGCCAGCTAATTTGACCGTGCGAGCACCGGTGAGGGTATTTAAAAAACAAAAACAACAGAGCTTCAAAGGGGATCAGAGGATCAAGGAAAGCAACCAAAGAAATTGAAAAACCAACCCAAAGCTGTGAAGAATAAATCAAATGGAAGTAGGTCTTTTATTCAAAATATAACTTTACCTACAGAAACACAGCAATCAGAAAAACATGTTTCTAAGAGGAAGATCAAGTGCCCAGAGATTCTAAGATCACCTATCGAAATAGAAAAGGAGGTGAATCTGAGCCTAGAGGTTGACAACATGACGATAAACCTGTTGGACTTGTCCACCTATTCAGTTTCAGAGGTGGAACAGGAGAATGAGGGCAGTAGTCAAGATGCTGATGAATCTGCAATTGGACAGGACCAGAATGAGAGGGAAGAGGAGCTGTTTGGGGATCAGCAAACAATTTGGGACAAAGGTCTGTTAGGGCCTAAGGCTACTTTGGACAAAGGGTTGGTTGCTGCCCCACCTTTATCGAGCTTTAGGGAGTCCAAAGAAAGGTGCAAAAGACTGAGCGCTAAAAACATGGAAGATGGGGGCCTTGAAGAAGAGATGGGAAATCCAAACCAGAAAAGTTGAAAAAGTTGGAAAAACCCCCAACTGGATACTCAGACAGATAAGGGGCCTTGTGAGGTGCAGATGCGATATATCGTTGTTGAGAAGGGACAAAGAAAATAAAAAAACTTCAACTCAAGGAAGGAGTCTTCTTTTACCACATCTCCTCTCAAAATAATTAAAGATGTAAGATTAAAGCTTACACCGTTCAAAAACAAGACCCAAGAAAGAAAGGTCCAACCAAAAAAATTATATCGGTTAAGAGCTGGAAACAGGACGGTTTAGTCCTGGAAAGAATTTGCCCGGTGAAGGACGGCTTAATTATGAACAGAGCCAACATGATTAGATTAGTCGACCACGTCCCCAGCCTGAGATCGTTAACATCAGATGACCTCACGACAATCGAATTCTCAGAGGAGAAAAGGACAGACAGGGTGGTTCTCTATCCAGCTACCACTCGGATACAACAACTGCTAATGGAAGAAGCACTGGGATTGAGACCACTGGGCTTCGACCTCATAGAACAACAAGAGGGAAGACTACAGGAAGAGGAGAGGTCAGACCTCCTGGATCGAAAGAACACCTCCGATCAGAGGCAGAAGACTACAGATGGATCAGTGGAGCACTGGAGGTGGTTGCTGAGTATGCTAGCTGACAAGATCAAGAAACCATAAAGCACGAATGTGAGTGAGGAAGGAACGCTTACTCTTGTAAACTGGAATACAAGAGGATGTGCTCATCTCTTCCTCAAAGGGGATCCCTGGTCAAAAAGAAGTACGATATAATCTGTCTCCAGGAGACCTGGCTGAGGGAGCAACCTCTCTTGGACGGGTACACGATCTATTTCAATCCCGCAATTAAAGTAACAAATGGGAGACGAATGTCGGGTCTGTTAATTGCTATCAATAATCAACAGAACTTTACTATCTTGGAAGAAATAAACCCAACACCTTACATACAAATATTAGCAGGTATTTTCCCAGTAAAACAAGCCTTTAAAGAAAGTTCCCTGATTTTGATGAATCTCTATTGGAATCCAGCAACCCTCAATAGTAGCCAATTCCCAGCTCAAATGACATTGTTACTGGACAAACAAAGAGAAAAATGGAAAAACCCCTGGATTATCCTCTTTGGAGACCTAAACTGTACATGCCTGAATTAACATGGCATGAAAATTGAAGAGGACTTAGTGGGAGAACTCAGGCTGATAGAGAAGGGGTCTAACGTGGAGGAATGCTGTGGATTCTAGACAAATCGCCATTCTGAATGGTACTACACCTGGTGATATACCAGGGAAAATTATGAGAAAAGGCAAGAAGGGGGGGTCAAATACTGCATTACATCTGCACCTCAAGAAATATGATAATGGAGGTTCAATCATTGAAAGTGATGATACGTCCAGGAGTGATCACAATATGTTGAGTGCAGTGTGGATACATACAAGGCTAATAGAGAGAGACACCTACAACTTCGGGGTCGATATGGTCCCGGGTAGGAACAGATTAAGAATTGACATTAAAAAAATCAAGGGGTTAAATAAGGATCTGCAAAGCGTAATCCTCCATCTAGACAGGAAGGATGGGGCTCAAATAATTGACTATGTGCCTTTACTCCAGCTCTTTGAGACGAGAAAGGGAAGTAGCAAGAGACCAATGATGAGGCACCTGTACAGTTTTGATACAATAATGGTGGAAAAAAGGAAGGCCTTGTATCAACAAATTCAGAGATTGAGAAAAACATTGTCAACTCAGTCAGAGGTTATTTCGCACTCTAAAACAGTAAGTATCGAAATTGGACTAGAGCTCATAAGAAAACTATGCTCCTGAGATGATGCTGCAAAGAATCAGGTCAAAAAATACTCCTGAAATGTGGTCTTTAATAAACAGTCTAGATGTGCCTCAAGAGTCTATGGTGATAAACCCGATTCCAGCAGGTAGATGGCCAAAATACCTTCTAACATTTTTTGATGTCACTTGATTGGAAAAGACAAAATGAAGCTTGGATAGTTCCTAACATGAATCTAGCATTTATAACTGAAATGATATGTAAAATCAGTAATTCAAGAGCCCTGTGCCCAGGCGAGATGTCGAATCAGATGCTCAAGCAGGACCTGACGAAATGGGCAGCCTTTCTACTCACCCTGTATGATTACATACTAAATTCCCAAAAGATGCCACTCTCTTGGAAGGCAGCAATTCCAATTCCAATCTATAAGAAGGGGACAAGGACTGATCCTTCTAACTACTGCCCAGTCATGCTGCTGGATGGGTCTGGAAAAATCTTTGCAAAATTCTCATTGAAGGCGCTAACAACTTGCAGTCATGTAACGAGCCACAGGTTTGAGTGGCAAGCGCGATTTGTAAAACATATAAGTACAAGCCAGAACATCTTTATCATCAATATATTGAAGGGACAAGTGAAGAGAAACAAAACCCGAGTGCTTTATATAGCCTTCATAGACCTCTCCGAGGCTTTTGACACAGTGCAATGACCAAAGCTGTGGGCCAAATTGGAAGCATGAAGGTGCCCTACTGGTGTTTTGGAGATCATAAAAGAGCTGTACTCTGGAACTTACATAAGGGTGAGACTGGATAGGTGAGGGCTGTTATCACCTAAAATACCAACTAACAAAGGTCTCAAACAAGGCTGCCCATTGGCACTTTAATTATTTAATCTGTTTATTTCGGTTATCCAAGAAGATTTCTTAACAATCCAATGTTTCCCACCAAAAATTGCTGGAGTTTTTAATCAACAGACTATTGTATGCAGATAATGTTGCTCTGATGGAACAGACCACGATCGGTTTTCAACGACAGCTGGAGGCCCTACGTAAATATGTGGAACAGAATGGTTTGTCAGTAAATCCTCAGAAATCCAGGATAATGGCCTCTGGTGAACGACCAGGGGGGTGACCGAAGAGACCAAAGGTATGGTATTTAGCCAGCGATAAAATACTGCAGGTTAAAAAATTCACATACCTAGGAGTCTGAATACCAGCAACATTGATACACCTAGAGTGGACTCCTTGAGATTGAAAGTGATTAATTTAGCAAGCCAAGGAAGAATACTCTTAAAATGATACTGTGGTTTCTCATTATCTCCACTGGTGTCATTTTACAGGATATAGGTGATCCTCATCTTAAGGTATGGGGCGGAAACCTCGTTCACATTTCAATCTAAAAATTGGCCAATACTAGAAGGTATCTTCTGGAAAAGAGTGCTAAGATTGCCAAAAAGTACCCTGATCCAGGCAGTGTGAATGCAACTAGGGTTCACATCAATTAAAGCTATTGTGACATGGAAATATTTAGCATTATACAGAAAATGCATTGCAGATTGTCTTAAGGGAGGATTTACGATGCTAAAAAAGGCTTGTGAAGATTGTAAAGAAATTATGTTACAAGAGTGGAGCACCATTTGTAAGACCATCCTAACAGACTTCGGTGAATCAGAATGCACCTTGGTAAATAATACAGACAACATTTTTAAAAAATTGTATGTACGAGACTGGATAAAAATCCATGATGAAAGACAGCTATGCAAGGCATATGGGCAGCCTCTCCAAGAAGCCAGGGGTCTTAACACCCTCCCTAAATATCTAAGGTTATTTCAAAACTGGCATTTTAGGGATCAATTTCTGAGGTTGAGACTGAACTTATTCCTGGCTAGGGAGGTATTAAGCTTCAGAAAGCAGTATAATGGAGTGACATTGTGGAGACTATGCAAAGAAAATACCTCTTTGGAATCCCTTGAACACCTGTTATTAACCTGTCCGGTGATGCAAGATAAAAGAACAGCCTTGCTGGCCCAAGAGTTTAACAGATATCTGGCAAGATCGGTGGATGACTGGTGGAAAGAAATAGCTGCAGGAGATCGTACATCAACATCAACCTTAGCCTGGATTAAACTTCTGAGAATAATACTGAAAAGTATGCAGGACGCTGAGGACTAAAACAAGAAAGCTGTGACAAATGGCTTAATCTGCCAGGAAGAGCCATGGACAGAAAGATATGATTATGTGATGTAGATTATTATTTTGTTTGTTCCAGGTATTGGGTTTGTTTTTGTTGTTTTTTAGTGGGGTTGAATTTGGATTTTGCTAGGCAAAAGTTTTTTTTTTGGAAACCAAATAAGCCTAATAAAATATAAATACATAAATAAATATATTCAGTTGACTCAACAAGTCTCTGCCCAAGAGATTCACTGGGGTATCTGTGCTGTACACCAAAGGAGATGTTAAATCCTAAGTACCTACCCTGATAGGTAAATCCTTTGCGTATGGAACCGACAGAATAGCCCCAGAGAGTTCCTGTGTGTCCAGCATATTTCCTGAAAGGTGAAATTTACCTTCCTTGATGCAAGATTGAGTTGCCTCTCTATAGACCATGAATGAAAAAGTTTGGTCACCCTTCATTAAATCTACCTGGGGTTCCTCCTCTGGATTGGTGGCAACAGCCAGGACTGGACATGTCAGAACTCTCTGTGGGCTGTGCTAGTCTGGGTTTGAACTTGTACCCGGGAGCAGAAAAGGGGCTGCCCCCCGAAACACACACTCATGTGTAATGTGTAACAGTACCTTGAGGCAAAGGATTCCTCTTCTATGACTATACCGGTGCATGTGCTGGCACAATTGACTGTGGCACATAGGTCTGTGCAGCATCAGACTGCAGGTTATGTTTTTTCCATGCTTGCTGTGGCCGCACAGATCATGGGGCACAAGGCATGATCAGGGTCTACAGTCCTGTGAGAAATGTCCTATTCTCCTGCAGGACCAACACTGGACTCCATATGGTCCTCCAAACTGGCCTCCTATTTCTTCACTGAACCTTGGCCTCACTCCTCTAAATCCACCGAATGCAACCCCTCCCCCCTCGGGAAACATCCTCTGCCCCTTGAAAAACCTCCCATGTCTCTGAGATCAGAAGCATATCCATCACTCCACTCTTATGCCATATTTGATTAAAACTGTCCCTGTTGTCCTTCGATGGAGCTTGTGATCATGGCTCCTTCTAAGCTTATCTTGGTCAACTTCTCTTGAACAAGCTTCAGCTTTCTTTGACTGTTCTGCTATTTCCTTTTCTTTCTCCTGCCTCCTTTTTTTTTTTTAAAACTTGATTTTTATTAATTTTGGCATTGGATGTGAACATACAGGTGGATACATATTATGCTTTAGGAGTTATTTCACGAAATTGTTCCAGTCCACCATAACAATATTTAACAAAATTAGCGTTCATTGTTCCAATTAGAAGAAAATAAGAACCCCACCCCCCCCCACCCTCCCTCCCGGATATCTCGAGTCTCCTTCTTCCGAGGCATTGCTACTTTGATTCGTGGTAGGCTGCGTGATCTTCATCTTCAATCATCACTATGTCATCGATCTCCAGTATAGTCTGTGACAGGCATGGGTTGTTGGCCATGGGTCATTCAGCGTTCCGTCATTGTTGGCCTGGGTTGGGTGCTAGTTTCTTTGCTGTGTTGGGTCATCCATGGTTGAGAGCGAAATATATTGTGCAGTGAAGTCGCACCAGGCTTCCTCTTGTCGTGCGGCTTTGTCATGTAGTATTGCCGTTATCTTTTCCATTATGTAAATGTTTGTGGCGATCTGCATCCAGTCTTTTTTTATCAGGTAGGTGTGAGGATTTCCATTTTATCACTAGGGCTGCTCTCGGCGCGAGTAACAGGGGGGATATTAGACCTTTTACCCTGATCAGTTCGTCATCTTCTTCCTCGAGACCAAAGAGAATCAGGGAGGGTGACAGTTCCCTCTCTATGCCGTCCAACTGCCTGATCCATCCCAGGACTTCTTGCCAGTAGATGCGGACCTTGGGGCAGGTCCACCACATGTGCCAGTAGTCGGCATTCATACCACATTGTCGCCAGCATCCTGGGCTGGAGGTCTGGAACATTTTGGACAGCCTGTATGGATCATACTGCCATATGTGGAGCAATTTTATTGCATGTAATTTATACTGGGCTGCGATTGATATTTTGGATGGCGTTTCACAAATGTTGTCCCATGCCTGCTGGTCAAACTCTCTGCCGAAGTCTCTTTCCCATCTTGCCTTGAGATGGCTGTTTGGCGCGTCGTCTTTAGTAATTAGAGCCTTGTACATTCGTGCTATGAGGCCATTGGAGGTGGCAGTTGTGTCTAGGATCATCTCAAAGGGCGTTAGTTCTCTCTGTGTGGTGGCCTTCCATTCCCTTCTGGATAAAACACCTTTCGATCGCAGGTACAGGAAGACTGGTATTGGGTGAATTTGGAGGGCTTCCTTTAGTTCCGTTATTGAGATGAATTTCCCTTTTCTCCACAGCTGACCGACTCTCTCGAGGCCGGCATCGAACCACGATTGGTATCTAGCGTGTTCCGGGATTTCCTCTTTGATCCCGGGAGACCAGAGATGGCTTAGGGGCGAAGGCCATGTTTTGACTCCCAACATCGCTTTCCCCTTCTTTCATATGTTCCACATTGTGCCCAGTATCGGGTGATTGCGCAGTCTTCTCGTAAGTTTCGGTCTGGGGACCCAGAGCGATTCTGCCAGAGTTACGTTGGCTAAAACGTTGTTGTACAGTTGGACCCATTGGAGGTCCTTCCTATCTCGCAGGTGTGGGATTAAAATTCTGAGCTGTGTGGCTTGATAATAGCGTTCTATGTCTGGTAAACCCACTCCTCCTAAGTCCTTTGGTAATATTAAAACATCGTAGGGGATTCTTGATTTCTTCCCATTCCACAGAAATTCTAATATGGCCTTTCTGACTTGTCTAAAGAAATGCTCTGGGATTGTGATGGGCAAGACCTGAAAGGGATAAAGGAACCGTGGGAGGGTCACCATTTTGATTGCGTATAGGCGCTCCATCCAGGAGATTGTCAGTGGTTTCCATTTCTTAAGATCAGCCTTGAGAGCTTTGAGAAGTGGGGGGAAATTGGCATCGTAAAGGTTGTCAAGATGGCGCGTTAGGTTAATCCCCAAGTATCTCATTGTTGGGCCTCCGATGATCAACCCGAGTTGCTCGAGAGCGATTTGGTGTTCCGGAGATGGATCATGCAGTGGAAAAAGAATGGATTTAGATTTGTTGATCTTGAATCCTGCGAGTGAGCGGTATTCCTCTATCAGATGGATCGCTCGTGGAATGGAAGACGTTGGGTTTGACACATGGAGCAGAATGTCGTCCGCATACAAGGCCAGCTTATATTCTTTGCCATTCACCCGAATCCCCTCCACTGCAGGATCTGCTCGCAGTATTACGGCGAGGGGCTCCAGAGACAGCGCAAAGAGTATTGCCGAGAGGGGGCAACCCTGTCTCGTACCCCTACTGAGGGGGAACCAACTGGAAAATTGGGCGTTCACCGCGACCAATGCTCTTGGGGATGTATAGATAGCTTTGATCCCTCGACGGAGCGTGGGGCCTGGGCCTATCTTCTTTAGCGTGGCCTCCAGGAAATGCCATTCAACTCTATCGAATGCCTTCTCGGCATCAATTGAGAGTAGCGCTGGTTTGCTCAATGATGTTTGGGCCTCGTGTATTAAGTGCAGGGTTTTCCGGGTGGAGTCCGCCTGGTCATTGTGGATTATTGATGGCATGTGTGACTCCAGCCTTGCAGTAAGGATTCTCGTATAAATGTTGGCATCGATATTTAGAAGGGATATCGGACGGTAGGAGGCACACAGCTTTGGATCCTTACCCTCCTTGGGGATGACTGTTATGAGTGCCTCAGAGAAGGATTTGGGTGCCACACCGGATTGAAGGATGTTGTTAAATAGGTCAACCATGAATGGGAGGAGAGCATCTTTAAAAGTCTTATAGAACCCCGCCATGTACCCGTCGTTCCCGGGGGCTTTCCCTGTTCGAAGTCTTTTGATTGCTTCTTCAATTTCTTCCCCTGTGATGGGGCCTTCCAAGGTATGTGCTGTATCGGGCGGGAGGGTAGGCAAGGGTATTTTGTCCATATACTCAATTATCGCTTCTGGGTGCGAAGCAGCACATGACGTGTATAGCTCCTCATAGAAGTCAGCAAAGGCTTCCGGGACATTAGGGGGAAATGGTTCGCAGGAATTCCCTTCTGTTTGGATCGTGGGCACCCACCTCTCTTGGCGTTGACCGCTAAGTCTTGCGGCTAGTAAGGTGCCTGCTTTGTCCCCATGTTCATAGTGTTTCTGCTTCAGGTATTGAAGTTTGTGCGCAATGCTGCCCGCCTCCAGTTGTCGTAGTTCCTCTCTATTGTCATTGGCCTCCTTAATCTGTTGTAGTCTATCTTGGTCAGCTGACTGTGCCATGAGGTCAAGCTGAGTTATTTCGTTTCGGAGCCTATTTTCTATCAGTTGTCTTTCTCTTTTTTTCGCTGCTCCCTCTTTAATAAGTAGCCCTCTCCAGGTCGCATTGCCAGCTTCCCAAATTGTGTTCATGGAAGTTTCGCCTGTGTTGTTAATCTCAAAGTATTGGATGATATCCTGCTCTAGTTGTTCCCGGAAAATTGGGTCCTTAAAGAGAGTCTCGTTACACTGCCCTTTGGAGCATCTTCGAGCAAGGGCCATTTGATCAAGGGTAACCCTGACCATATCGTGGTCTGACCATGAGACCGGGATTATAGTGGCATCAGTCATTGCCATGATGAGGTCCGCAGTTAGGTATATATAGTCTATTCTGGAAAAGGTTGTATGCGGTGCTGAGAAGAAAGTAAAGCCAGTACGGTTGGGATTGGTATGTCTCCATGCATCGGTGAGACTGTAGGAATCCATCATATCTGCGGCCGGTGGCCGTCCGTCGCCCGCCTGAGGGGGCGTAGAGGTGCGACCTGATTGTCTATCCTGTTCCGGATCCATCCACGTGTTCAGATCACCCCCGAGTATTACCTCGCCTTCTGCTTCGCTCATGACTTTCGGGATTATCCTCTGCAGGAATCTGGTCTGTCCTGTATTGGGGGCGTATATTGATGCCAGGATGATGACAGTGCCTTGTATCCTGCCCACTAGGACTAGTGCTCTGCCACTGACGTCCGTCCATGACTTCAAGAGTTCAAATTGAATAATTTTGTTGACCAATATGCCGACTCCCGCTTTCTTCAGCGGGCCAGAGCCCCAATATTCAGCGCCTAACTTAGCATATAAGACTTTCCTCTCTTTTCCCTTGCTGTATCGGGTTTCTTGTAGAAAGAGTACATCTAGTTTGGCCCTCTTGAACTCTCTCGTTACCAGTGATCTCTTGGTGGGGGAGTTAAGTCCCTTAACATTCAGCGTGCCAATTTTAAGTGTACCCAGCCTGTCACTTGATTCGTTATGTCTGTGGGACATCAATATGTTCGTGGAGATCGGTCGTAACGTCACGCTGCCCATTGCAGGAAATTGCTGTGCTGGAGATAGTGTAGTAGCTGCCTCTATATGACAGAGACTTTACCTGAGGGTGTGCCATTCCCTGTCTCCCTCCCCCCACCCACCCCTGTAGGGTATTGAACATCATACCCTTTGCCCTCTGTTCTCTCACGTTGCTCTTTGGTTCTCCGATGAGGGTCTGTGTCTGTTTGTGATGGCGTCCGAGTTGGACTGGATGTGAACAACCGGTCTACTGTCGGACCGCCAGCAGGGGTCGTAACCGCACGGCCCCGTCAACTAATAACATCAACATATCATTTTTGAGCCCCCACCCCCCTCTTTTATAAAATTCTGTAACAAACGAGAATATTACAAACAGCAGCAACTTTAACTGTGTGCTAGTATATTATATGATACATGCGGTTTCCGGAGTCTTCATTCCTCGGCAGTTCGCGTTTGCGGTTCAAGCAGTTCACGTGGCATCTGATGGTATCAGTGATACAGGAGTGCTGTGATCCGGGATGTGGTTAGGTCCACTGCAGGGACCTCGGAAGCAAAGATCGCCGGGATATAGAGCTAGGGCACGCGTTGTCATTTGTTATTGTCTGGTGTGTCGTTGGGTCACCTGTACTTTCTGGATCCCTTTACTTGTTTCCTTCTCGGGCCCCGAAGTTCCCACCCTGGTCTGTCTTGTGCAGGGCTATCCTGAGTTCCCTCCCCCGAGGTTGATCCGAGGAGGTCGGCGATGCTTTCTCGGATTTCTTCTTCAGAGCGGAGTAAAAACTTCCTGCTCCCATGTTCAAACGCGAGGGAGAAGGGGTATCCCCATCTGTATCTCGTGCCTTGGTCTTTTAGCCATCTTGTGAGGGGAATACATAGGCGGCGTAGGGCTAGTGTCAACGATGAAAGATCCTGGAAAATGGTAATCTGGGTCCCTCCAAGAGTAAGGGTGCCTCCAGACCTGGCTTTAGCAAGTATCCTTGTTCTGTCCTGATATCTGTAGAATCTGGCAAGGACCGATCTCAGGCCACCTGGGGGGCCGCCGGCTCTATGAATTCTTTCGGTCTTGAGTTCATCAATGTCCTCATCCGCCGTCAGGATTTTGACAATATTGTGTATTGTTTGTTTTAGGTCTTCCTCTGTCTCCCCCTCTCTCTCAGGAATTCCGAAAAACCGCAGGTTATTCCTTCTCTCTCTGTTTTCCAAATCATCTATCTTGAGGCAAATCTCGTCCTCCTTCTTCTCTATATTTCATATTCTAAGCTCCATTTGGGCCTCTAGGGTGTCGAATGAGGCCTGGTTGTTCTCGACTCCCTCCAGTCTCTCCTCGATGCTGTCTACTCTCTGTGTCATCTTATCCATTTTACCGCCGAGGTTGGCACCCATGTTCCGAATTTCACTTAGGAGGGCGGGGATGTCTCCCTTGGTAGCAGCAGCACCCGTTTCGGAGGCTTCTAGTGACATTTTTGGCCTTGGGTCAGGAGCCTGCGGCAGCGGGGTGTAGGCGTATTTGGCAAGCTTACTTGGAATGTTCATGGGGCACTTGCATGCGAGGAGGCACACGCCCCGGGATCGGGGGCCCTACCCTCGGTCCTGGTGTGTTGAGAGGCACGTAGGCACGTAGGCAGTGTTGGGGGGCACCAGAGCAATGACCCTCTGGGCAGGGGTCCTTCAGTGGGAGGAGGCACACACCCTGTCTCCAGGGGCTCTACCCTCTGTTTCGGTCAATTCTCTTCGGTGGGTCCAATGTCGTGTCAGGGGGATCTGAGTATCGATGCCGGCCCGTAATGGGGCTACAGAGAGAGTCTGTGAGGCGAGGCCCCAAGGAGAGGGTCTTGAATGCAGACAAGGTGGGGGGGGGTGAACACCTCTAGGTATTCCGCTGCTCTCGGTTACTGGGCCACTTGTCCGTGTCCTGATCAGGCAGTGGGCTGAGAGCTTGCCAGAGGAGGGCACACGCCCCAGCAATGAGGGCCCAACCCTCTGCTTAGCCTCACTGCACTGTCGAGTTCATTGCCGTGTGATGAGAGGCCCCGGGTGGTGGAGTCCGGAGTGATTGCGTGGGTAGTTCCGGCTAGAAGCAGTGGAGGCTAGGGCGTAAGTGGCGCTTTGGTGACTTTATGGCCCAATGGGGTTAGTGCTGTGAAGCGCGGGGGCCAGCGTCGCAATCGGTGTATGGCACCCCCCGCTTGGCTGTTCAAGTCCGCGCCCCGGGTGAGGCACGTTCCGGGGAGGAGAAGTGGGCCCCAGTCGAGGCGAAGTGCCGTGGAGCACCCCATGGGGGATGGACACTCACATCCGCAGATTGGTTCTGCTCGTCACGGTGCCGGTTTCCGTGGATACGGAGGCAGCTGCGGTTGATCGGCCCCGATGTACGTCGGGCTGTTGGGTGTCCGTGCTTTCCCAGGAGTTACTGCGCGGTGCAGATCCTCTGCCGGGAGAGCTGAGAGAGGAGTCGGGTGCCGCAGTCCGCGTGTGAACGCGGCCTCCTTTCCAAGTGGTGTCCTCGTGGGTAAGGGGGAGGCAGGTTCCGACTAACTTTTCTCCGCGACTGAAGGTCCGATTTTTGTCGGGATTTCGCTCGATAGGTGGGGCATGCTTCCGATGGCTCAAACTGCTGCTGTTGGGCACGGGGGGGGCAAAAGTGGGGCTCAGGTCACTTTTGGGGCCCGTGGGTCGAGAGCTCACACGGAGGCGGTCATCGTCCGTGCGTCCCCTGGTGGCCAAAAAAACTGCCTCCTTTTACAATGGTGCACAATATGTGCTTGAATTTCTGGCCAACCTTTCGCTTCTATACCTATAACTTTAACTAATCTTGATGTACCTTGTTGGGGAGACCTCTCTTTAACATATGATAAAAATAGCCACATTTATATCCCATGCCTCCCTGATTCTTCTCTTCACATCTCTTGGATCTGTTGTATATATATGGTGGGATTGTAGGGGCGGGCCTCCAATCACCTTAACTCAGAGTGGGCGCACCTCTTAAGAAACTAGTGCATGTTTTGTCCATAAAGCAAGTGTATTGTACAAACGGCCAGGAGGGGCTAGATGACCCTATGGAGTCAAACAACCCCAAGTGACCCTGAAGCACACACGTTGCCATATTACATACATTTTTGCAACTGTTAAAACTCTCCCATACATTTTATCAAACCCCCCCCCCCACGTGATTGGTTAAAACCTATGCAAATAAATCCCAACTTTTTCCAATTCCCCCATTCTCATTGGTGGCCCTTATCTTAACTACCATATTCAGATCATATTCATAGCACACCCCTTCTTGGGATTCATCCGGGGTAGGTCATGACATCATCATACAGGTATAAATTCACCTTTTATCCTTGAACATAATTGCACATGGTTTGCATGGATACTTTAACAACATGAGAGAGAGCAGAATAAACAGGTTCCCTTTGAATTGATGATAACTAGCTCATCCACCCCGGTTTTACTGATGTCCCAAAACACTCTAATTTAAATGACTACCATTTCAGCACACACAGCATATCTGAGAAAAGAAACAAAACCCCTGAGTATTGGTCACTCTGGCCTCAAGCGACACCTCACTCCACGTTTATTGTTGGTCAAAAGCAAATGTGCGGATCCCTCTGCAAGCCCCCATGCACTTAAAAGATTGAATCTGTCATTGCGAATCTACCAGACCATAAAAAGCTGGTTTGTTAGCTGAGCTGATCATCTGCTGAGGTCAAAGTTACTCATTTACCCTTCCTCTGGCCTCTGCAAAACTATTTTCGTCAAATCACTTAAAAATCTTTTTTTTAAACTTGTTTTTAACCATGGTAGGTAGAGCGCACAACACCAAAGTAATTAAACAGTTGGTCTGCATTTCGTATGAGTTGTAACAACAATAAACAGCTGGAGTATGGCAACAGTCTGTCCAGCCTTCTTAGCCCTACTCCTGGGCCTGGGTGGTTAGGTAGGATCGTAATTCCGCTCAAATGTCTTTAGGTCTGGGGGTAGTGGGCAATGTCTCTATATAAGCATCTTCACAATTATGGGCCCATGTTAAGTCCACAAGGCAGGAATCAGTGGAGGGTGGGTATCTGTCCTTCCACCTCATCAGTATGCACTGTTTAGCAAACATGCAACCCATATTGACAAATGTGCAAAGACGTTTATTGGCAAATGCAGGCCACCCCCAAATAGTGCCCCCGGGGGGCGGGACCAGAGTATTATTGACAATTTCTGACAGAATTCTCACAACTGAAACCCAGAAGTCCCCAAGGGAGAGGCATCCCCAGAACATGTGGAGATGATCAGCATTTGGGCAGCAGCACCATGGACAGATCTGTTCCCTCATGCCGGGCATTTAACCCAGCTTCCGGGGGCGTGTCATAAAGTCTGTTCAGCAGCTTGTATTGCATGAGTCTAAACCTGGAATTTAGGGAGACGTTGCACGTATGTAGACACATATTCCTTCACTGTGTATCAGAGAGTTCTGGCCCTAGATCCTCTGCCCACTTGTCCCTGATTGTAAGGACTGTACATGGTCTTTTGTGCAGAATCATTTTTTACAGGGTGGAAAGGAAACTCCCACAGGTACGTGAAATGTCAATGTACATCAACTCTGTGTTTTCCCGGGGGTTCACAGGGGTAAATGGGCCACCCCACAGTGACCGCTGCTCTTAGTCTGCAGTATTGTATCAGTTCAGTGGCCATGCCTTTGTGTTCTTGACACCAGGTTTGTGCGGAGATGAAAGACCCACCTGGAAATAGATCTGCCAGTGCGTGATAACCCAGACCATCCCAATGACTACCCACAGCCTTGTCCCATGTGGGGCCCAGTCCCAGGAATTTCCATATTCCCAGTCTGGAGAAAGATAGAGCCACCTGCAAGTACTGTTGTGTGCAGGAGGTTGAATGGGCAGTTATCTATGTACCTCCCATCTAGGATGAGTGTCCTAAGATCCGATCCCCCCTAAAGCCAGCCCCTCTAGTTTTACATGGCAGGGTTGTGGGGCAGCTCCGTACCAGTGAGATGCAAATTGGGCCTGGGCCACTAATCAATAGATTTCCTGGTGAGGGGCTGCAAATCCCCCTTCTGCCTAGGTCGGTGTCATGTCGACCCAGTTCTTGCAGGCCACTCCCGCGTGCCATAAAAACTGTACAAGCATGCCATGTATCCTGGCAAAGAATGCCTTGCCTGGCCAAAGTGGAATGTTGGTAAATGTATACAGAAGTTTAGGCAGCAGGATCATTTTAACTACAGAGACCCTAATCGCCAGTGATATGGGAAGCGGTGTCCATCTGGTGACCTTATCCCTGACATACCCTTCGTTGGCCGTATAATTATCGAGAAAGAGGGAGGCCTTCTCGCGGGAGATCTGCACACCTAGGTACCTAATACCGTTGTACATTCCATAAGGGGTAAAATCTCAGATTTAGCATAATTTATTACAAACCTGAATACTCGCCAACTAGTGTGATGTCTGGGATAATTGGGTCTAAATTGACTAGCGAGTTTTGTACATAAAGCAGAACATCGTCTGCATAAAGCAAGATTATTTCTGGGGGGCCCAGGAGATGAATACGGCAGTGGCGATGTCTGTCCCGGACGAAGTCCGCCATAAGCTCTATGGCCAGTGCGAACAGTATAAGAGAGAAGGAGCATCCCTGACGTGTGCCCCATCCTAACATGAACTGGTCTGATAGGCACGAGTTGACTATTACCCTCGCAAGGAGGGCTGAGTATAGGAGTTAAATCGGAGCATCACAGGACCAAAACCCATTTTATCCAGAACCACATATAGGTACTCCCAGGAGACCATGTCAAACGCTTCATGGGCATGAAGCGTGACCGTCACTGCCTCAGAGGTCGGGTCTATTCTTGCGAGCACATTGAACAATTGCCTAATGTTAAGGGATGTAGCTCTGCCAAGGACGAATCCCACCTGATCTTGGTAGACAATGTGGGAAAGAAGTGGAAAGATACGGTTTGCAAGTGCTTTCGCAAAGATTTTTCTGTCAACCTTCATAAGGGGGAGCGGGCAATAGGCCCCACACTCATTACCGGGCTTCCCAGGTTTCAATAGCACTGTGATGGTGGCCTCTGGCATGGACTCTGGGAGAATAGAATTTACCAGCGACTCATCCCAAACCTCTATAAGGTGGGGAGCCAGCAGGGTGCAGTAATTGTGGTAGAACTCGGCCGTTAGTCCATCAGAGCCAGGAGCTTTGCCACTGGGAGGTCTCTCATCACTGTGACTAGTTCCTCCATGGTGAGGGGGACACTCAATCTTTTTGTTGCCTGGGGGCTAAGTCTTGAGAACGTAACGCCCTCCAACCAGGCCATTATGTCCGAAGGGTCATGGCGAAGATCCGCCCTGTAATGCGCCCATAACAATTTTGCAACAACTCGTGGATTGTAACAGATTTTATGATACAGAACATTTCAGCCAGGGACTTCTTCCACTGACACTGAAGGTGGTGCACAATAAAACATGCCCTTTCATTTTTATTTGAACTTTGGATTCTTTCTTGAGAAGGCACCCAACCCTTCTCACATTCACCTTAACAAATACCCTGCGTCGCAATGGACCATGAAACTGGCCGGTGTGTAACAATGACATATTTCATAATTTTTTTTTAAATTCAAATAAAAAATCAGAGCAAATAAAAATATAGGGCATCAGCCACCACGGTGTGGCTATACAAATGCAAAACCTTATAACACAGGTCATTCAACTTTTAACACAATGTACATATACCTTTAAGAGAAATGGCAACAAAATCACTTTACTTCACAATCATAGATGGCACATAGGTTACACACCCCCCTGCAACACTTCCCCCAAACACCTGCTGACTAAATTCTGTGTGGATGGAAATGATTAGTTCTACTGACACTATATTTTAAGGAATGTACTTGTTAAAGAAAGGCACTTGTCATGAAGTGGTTGGGTTCGAATTGGAACCAGCTCACCGTTAATCTCTTTATAGGGGAATTGATTAATTTAATTTCAATGATACTAAGAACTTACTCAATTAACTGAGTGAAATAGATAAGAAATATGCGAACAGATATAGACTAACACAGATTCTCATAAGGAAAGGGTACAGAGAGGATACTAGCAATTTGGGATATGACTAGGGTTTTTATGGGATTTTAATAGGACTTGAACAGGATGCAAGGTGAAAGAGTGGGATATGCACATTTTGGGTACCGAGTGATAGGATACTTACAAAGCAGGCTTGAGTTTGGTAATTTGAACAGCTAGCAATGTCTCTGGACAGCGAGGCCAAGGATCTGGTCATTGTCTCACCACAGTTACTTTTTACCAAAAATAAATTAGGGAACAAAACTTTATATTTACACTAGTCAGCATCATAAAAAGCAGATGTACAGATCCCATATTTCGCAAGGAATCGGACAGCCTGATCGCCAACTCTGTGCGAGGTATCATCGCTTTTGGCCACATTTTCTCCATTTCTATACACAGCATAATACTTATAATTCTGATAATGGCTACACATGTGCAGACTAGTATTTGACATATTTCCCCCAAGTTTAATGTCTGTGCCATGTATGCTTTACCCAGAAATGCATTTTTCCTGCCATTCGAGTTCCCCAGGTGCCAGCAAGATGCCCTGGGTCTCATTTTGCTTGTTTAAAAATCACATTAAATACTGGCATAATATCGAATTGTTGCTTATTTAGGCCGCTGAAACATGTGTCATAATGTACAACAGTTTTTAAAATCCAAATGCTGAGTTCTTCACAGATGTGGACGGTCCTCAACCTCTTCAGCCTTCAACCCCCTCAACCCCCTACAGCCAAATGTCTTCTGCCAGGCTTGGCTTGCACAAAGGAGCTCCTGGGAGAGGGTGTTTGAAGGAAATCGCACCTTTTGCATTTTTTACCGGCACCCGGGAATGGACAATTACCGGGTCCGGTGGGGCCGGTATGACACGGTAATTGCCCATTCCCAGGATCTGGAAAAATGTGCAAGTTCGGCGGCAGCCTGCCGGTTTTACCGGCAAGGCTACTGCCGAACTTGCAATGAGGCTCAGTTTCTTGTAATTAACCTTCTGGAGGACTTTTATAGATACGGTCAGTTTCTGAACACATAAAGACATACTGCCAAACATCTTCTTGAAATTGACATGAGGAAAAGAAACACTGCGTTATTTATTTCATCCACTGCAGTTTGTGTGCAATGGTTTATAGCAAATGAAAACACAGGACGTGTTTAAATGGAAATCCGATTTCTTTGCCTTTAAAGTGATTTCCCGGTACATCAGCTGTCTGGAAATGCATTGCCTTTCTTCTTGGTACTCAGCAGAAGTAAAGCATGCCAGGGTGGGTTTCCATGAAGAGCACAACGTTGTGATGCTTTAAAAATGAAGTCACGAGCAAATTGCAAAGCTGTCTTGGTTGTCATGTGTGCAGCTTAAGTATTCAGAAAACAGAACAGCAAACGTAGTGCCATTCTGCATGTAGGTTATTTTCAGATGATTTAAATGGAGGTAAAATAATGCAGAGCACTTCTTTTGGTGCATTTCTTGTATTCAGTGCTCGCCACACATATGCGCCATGGAAAGGAAAGCACAGCCATTTTTCTGCAATATTTCCATGCGGTTTTGAGGTAAAGGGATTTTTGTCATGGGCCTTAATTGTACCTCACAGGATGTCCTGATCATTACATTTGGCTACCCGCAGGTTGTCTAGTATACTATCTACGTGGGTTTGCCCACGTTCAGTTCTGACCACTCTAGCAAGTGTCCTACTGGGACATTCAACTTCCCCATACTTCCTGGCTGCCACCGGGTGCTTTAGAAACTGGACCTCACGCTCAGCGTGCAACCTAAATGGTTCCAACTCAGAGTGAATAAGCACCAGCGTATTATAGTCTGATGTTCGGGCATGCTCCCCCCCAAGAGCCTTATGGCGGTCTTCACTTTTTTGTAGGTCCCTGCTAATTGTTTTGAGGAGACCAGCCTACCTGGAGATCAACATTCCCTGTATGAACACTTTAAATGCTTGCCAATGGATGCCCTGATATGTATCCCCATCTCTATTGTTGGAAAAGAAGGATTCAATGTCAGATTTGATATTGAACTTAAAGACTATGTCTTTCAATGCTTCCAACTTAAATCTCCAGCAGTTAGCTCAGTGAGGGGGCATGTCAGTTCGCAAATGGAGGATTACAGGGGAGTGGTCAGATAATGCGCATGGTTGGATATCTGCCTCAGCTATCCTGCCCAGCATCGCACTGGAGACCAGAAAAGTATCAATGCGCGAAGCCATGTTGTGTGTTGGCCAATAGTAGGTACATTCTCGGGCCATCAGGTGCAAAAGGCGCCATGCCTCCCTTAGTTGGAGGTACTCCATATGTGTCAGTGACCAGCGGGCAGCCCTGGAGAGAGGTCTGGGGGCGCGGCCTGTTCTATCAAGCCACAGGTCAAGGATCAGGTTCATGTCCCCCCAAAATTATCAGAACCCCTGTGTATGTGGAGATAAACCCGCCAACTTCATTGAAGAATTCCAGGGAGTCTCCACATTTGGGCCATAAGTGTTGACAAGCAAAAGTGCCTACCCCGCCAGGGAGCAGTGCACAATGACGTATCGTCTCCTCATGTCTATGTGAGTTTTTCTTGTGGTGAGGCTTATTGATTTATGTATAAGAGTCAAAGGACTGCAAGATTGCATTGAATAGGAGGTGTAATATCTGTTCCCACCACAGGCGGGAGAACGTTCTAACAAACATCTGCCCTAGCGTAGGTTTCCTGTAGTAGGAGTACATTGACCCTGTGCCGGTTCGCATAAGCCACAATCTGCCTTGCTTTCGAGTAGTTCCCCAGCCCCCTGATGTTCCAACTCATTAATTTAATCACCATATTGTAAACCAGACATTATCACAATGACTTGCTTCCGTCTTGTCCCACCCATCAACCCTAGGTTGTTTTGTATAACGGGTGCCACAGGATTTTCAAACTTTCGCAGCAACTCAACTTTGGACTTACCTCCCCACCTTGATTCCCACCCCCACTCACACTGCCCTTCCGCAATTCATTGTGTAGTGTACCCCGCGTCCACCTCCATTGGCCACCCTCGAACCCCAACTAGCCTGCAATTAGCAGCAGGAAAACGTGTAAACCAGAACAAAGCCATCGCTTGTGGGACTGCTGCCATCGTGTTAGCACATTAAACTTGTTACCATTACGATATGATATGATACCTTACATCGGGTAGATTAAGAGCACTTCAGGCAACCCATATTACTGCAGTGTTATGCACTCAACTTTGTCCAGTGGGCATTCACGGGTATGTGCTCGCTGGGGACATCCACCAGGATTTGGGATTCAATGAATTTTAATGCTTCCTCCGGGACAGTAAATAAAATAATTTCCCCTGAAACTGGAATCAGAGGCTGCCGGGAAAAGCATGGCATGTTGGATGTTTCGCTCCTGCAGTAGTTTCTTGATCCCATTAAAGTGACGTCCCTCCTGTTGAACTGCAACCGAGAAGTCTGGGAAAATTCAGATGATTTAGGATCCCATTTGCAGTTCTTTTTTATCCCTAGCAAGTCTAAATATGTGGACTATGTGCCTGTAGCTTAGGAGCTTGGCATGATCGGTCTTGGGAAAGCTCCCAGTTTGGGATGTGTGGCCAGGGCATGGTGAACCCGCTTGATGGCAAAGAAGGTGGGAAAGTTGAGGGTCATCGAGAAGCTCCTAGAGCAGTCGCTCAACCACTTGCTCCATTCCACCAGTGAGCGTATCCTCGGGTACACCTACAATGTAGATGTTATTTCTCTGCAATCTGGATTCAAGGTCATCACATTTATTTTTTATCTGCTTGACATCTTTGATCAGTGAGGCGACCAGCTTCATTTATTCACAGGACCTCTTTTTCCAGTTGTGAGTGGATTGATGACACGTGTCCTTGGGTACACCTACAATGCAGATGTTATTTCTCTGAAATCTGGATTCAAGGTCATCACATTTATTTTTAATCTGCTTGACATATTTGATCAGTGAGGCGACCAGCTTCATTTATTCACAGGACCTCTTTCGCCAGTTGTGAGTGGATTGATGACACATTCGCTGGGATGTCAGCAAGCTTTTCATGGTCATTGCCTCCATCATTTGTTTGAGGTCAGGGGCTGCGGGTTCAGGCAACTGCCCACTAGTGGCCTGGGAGGGGTGCAGGTTCCAGCTCGTTCCAGGGAGCCGCTTCGGCGAATTTGTCCATGCCTCCCATTTTCTTCCCCCCTCCTACCTCCTTGTTCATGGCTGCCAGAGAGATTGTGATCTTAAAGCAGGTGCATAGATGGAAGGACCAGCCGGGGACCTGGATGTCAGAGCACACCGTGCATTAGGCCTCCCAGGTGAAAGGGTGATCCGGAGAATGACCTGGAGGAGGAGACACATAGGGGCCTGGATATGCTGATTAGGGCACACTCTGGGAGGTTCAGCAGTGTATAGGACCAGGGAAGTTAGATCCTCAGAGCCAGTAGAGGTCCAGGGCTATGTGGGTACCCCTATCAGTCAATGCGGTCCCTGCATTTTAAAGGAGCCCAGGGGTGCCAGACAGCGAAACCCCCGGGAGGGCTGTATGAGTTTGGTAGGGTGGAGAAAGTTACAGCAGGCCTATAGCAGGAAAGGAGCGTGTGGGCTCCTCACCTTGAGTGTGAGAATCACTGTGTTCCGATGGAGTCTGGCCGGGCTGGTTAGCGTGGTGCCCAGAGCAGGGGCCAGAAAGGTGAAGTCCAGCTGGTTGGCAAATTCCAGGGGTGTGGACACCACTTTGGGCTATGGGTGCTCTGTGGCACCACGCGTGGCGGCAAAGTATTGGGCTGCAAGCCCCGGGCAATCGGAGGACAGCAGAGATGCTGAGCCACCAGGCAATCTCTCCGGGTGCCAGGGCCTCCCACTACGAGCTGTTCTGTGTTGGCGGTTCAGGTGGCCCGGCCAGGATGCCTTGCTGCCAGTGCACCTCAGGCTCAATAGTCATAGAGTATGGGGTGGCCCCCACAAGCCTGGCCTCCGATATCCCCAGAGACACAGCTGCCAGCAGCAGTTTCAAGTTGTGCGGGCCAGACAGCGTGGTCTGGTCCTCCGCTTGGGTGGCGCAGGGTCGGCGGGCTCCTCCTCCTGCAGCCAGCTCCTCCTCCCGCAGCCAGCAATGTTTCAGCGGTCTCGGTCGGCGGGCCCAGCCCAAGGGTGGGCAGGCACAGGCCAGCCGGTCCAAACACCCGGGAAGCAGCGATGAACCTGCTCCCCGGGTCAGCAGGCAGATCACAGTGGTACCAGGGTTCAAGTCCACCAGGTCCCAGTGCGAGAGAGGATCTCAGACCAATGAAGGGAAAGCATTTTCGTGCCACCAAACGGAGCTCTGCAGCTAAGCGTCCATCTTCATTGGCTGTTCGACAGCACCCCCAAGTCACCTAAAATTCACTTGGCGAAACCCTGACTGCCGAGTTTAATCCATTTATAAAAAAGCCCACTGCATGTAGATTTATAATTCCCTCTGTATGTATATCAGTGTGCATGCATATAATAACTATCATATTTTCTTCACAGTGGGTTCTCCATGACAAGTCCCCTTCCTTGCATGTGCATTATGAAACACCTTGTTGCCCAGCTTCATAGCAGGTAGGCACTTCATAGAACACCATATCTGGATTGTGTTTTTATTTCATTTGGTGATTTTTAAATTTATCTTGCTACGCGTGTGCAAATCTAATATGTATCAACTTGAACACAAAGTAACACTTAAAATAACTTATCCCATTCATATTTAACAACACTGGATACATATATAAAATTGCAACCTCACGTTAACTTTTCCGCACCCCAAGTCACAAATATGGTGCATGCAACATGAACCCCGCTGCTTCACACAATGATCCCAACTTGGTGGAGGACACAAAACAGCTTCACTCTGAGTACCCATGTGATATGAACTGGTGATGGTTCTAGCTTTGGACAGGGTCACAGTCATCATGGCAGCTGGTTTCGGTACCTGGGCAGAACAACAGCGTAAGAGTATTTGACAGTAACAAAAAATAATACAAAAAAAGACAAAAATATGTACTAGAATTCTCACAGCTAGGCTCATACAAGATGTCACCCAAGAAAAAAGAGAGTCCAACCAAGAGTAGTTTGTGATTCTTGCATCGTTTTCCATAAAGTATACCCTTGTCATCTTTCATTCTTTATTGGGTGTGCAGTGGAGCCCTCCCCTCACTTTTCTTGGTTATTTGAAGCAGTGTAGTCAGGGAAAGATGGTATTGTAGTAGAGAAGACCGTACTTGTGATGAAGAGAGTGAGAGCAGTAGTATTGTAGTGAAAAGCATTGCACTCTTATGCTCGAATGAAGGAGATAGCACAGAAATATTGGTTGACAAGTGTTATTTGATGAGATGCTGTCTTTTGTGTAAGAGTGAGAAGTATAATTAAAGCTAAGTGAGGTGATTGCAGTGAAAGGGAGTAAGGTGAGTGATTGTTGGAGAAGACTAAGAAACTGGGATAGGGTAAAAATGGGGGTCTTTGGGAGGACATTTTGTGCCACAAGTTTGGCTTTGGTGCTATGTTTTGTGAAATTGGTTTGGGTAGCTTGGGTTGGAGTATGGAGACTGTTGAATCATTTGTGTGAGGTACTTCCTTACTGTAAGGTGAATATTCTAAAATACCACTGGGAATGGTTGTGGGAAACTAAGGGTAAAATACAAAATTTGTGGCCCACTGAAGGGACCTATGATCTTGGGGTATTGGAGGACCTGCACACTTTTCTAAGTACAAGGCACAAGGGATAGAAACTAGAGAAGCAGTTAAATACCTTAGAGCTTTGGAAGTATGTATGAAAAAAGGCATGACAGCCTAAATCTCAGAAGAGGAGCTGAAAAGGAGGGTGCAGGAATTTCTTCTGCACCACCCACATATGGGTGCTATCCTTTATTGCCCGCAGAGGGGTATACAGACCCTGGGCATCATTAGGACCCAGGCGGTAAGGGGTTTACGGCGGCGTAAACAGCGCCGACCCTTACCGCCTGATTCCGAGGTCCCTTAGTGCCATGGAGGTTTTAACACCTGCTTTTAGCAGGTGTTAAAATCCATGGCGCTAAGGGACCTTGTTCTTAATTACGCCACCGTAATTTACGGTGGCGTAATTAACGCCTTCCCCAATCCCATTATGCCCTACGGGGCAAAAATGGGAATGGGGAAGGGTAAATGGGTTAATGGGGACTTACCGCCCCACTCACCTCGGAATGGGGCGGTAAGTCCACCAACCACCATGGCGTAAACGTAGTTTACGCATGGTGGTAAAGGTACGACCCAGGCGGTAACTTACCGCCTGGGTCGTAATGAGGCCCCCTGAGTTTGAACGTCCATTTTCCCCAGCGGCCACTGTAATGGGTGCGAGACAGACACAGGTAATACTCCCATCAGCTGTGATTTCTAGAAATTGGGACAACAAGGAAATTGGAAGGATAACTCCTTTAAAGGTTAGGGCTGCAGAACATTTGAGAATGGAGAGCAGAATGGGAATGACTCCCCCGACTGCTAAGTTAACCGACAGATCAAGGGTGGAAGAACGAGAAAGAGTGAGGCTGGCAGTCAGAAGAGTGGAAGAAGGATTGAGAATGAGGGAGAAGGAGGGCGTGAGGCATTTTCCTGCTAGGATAGAAGATAGGCTGCAAAGGGTAGTAGAGAACTGGGAGTGGGAAAAAATGGAAGAAGAGCTGAGGCTAGTGGAGGAAGAGATAATGCTCTTACGGGAGCAGAGAAATGAAGAGCGGAAAGGATGTAGACGAAGGAAGGTGGAGGCATAGGCAAGTTCTTGTTAGGTTGGATAAATTGATTAGCAAGGAGGTCAGTGTGGACATGGAGAACACAAATACTGCCACAGGTACAGGGTTTGAGCAGGGTGGACAGGAGCCAGCACCTTATGATAGTGCTGAGTATGCTTCTGTGCCTGTTGAAGTGTCAGGGGATATGCTAACATGAGTAGGAGAACAAGAGGAATGGGAATCGGATGTCGAGCAGGGAGAGCAGGGTGTAGCCCCCCTACCACACAGTCCAGGAGCAGCAACAGCAAATATACCTTGATGAATACACTCCCTTTGCTCACTGCAGTGGCTGAAAAGTGGATTTATGCATTGGGGAAACATACCCCTAGTGTCATGTTGGCCATAGGGAATATGAAAAGACTATTCATGGTTCTGATGGGGGGGAGGCGGTCAGACAACCTTTGGAGGAGAGCGTGGTATCCAGGTGTTTAGTTGGATACAAATGTCCATGATGAGGCAGCTTTTAATAATTGCAGGGCGCAGGTATGGAAGGCACTGTGGATTATGTATTCCAATACACCAGACATGAAATTAGATGATGATCATGCCACACACATCCAGTTAATTCAGGAGATGTGGAGGCCAGAGGCGGAAGAAGCATGGGACAAGTGTCTGACAAGTGTCTGACCAACAGTTGGTTGGATATTCAAGCACCCATTGTGCATTTTTGTAAAAGGATGCAAGAAAAAGAAAAGGAGAGTATAGAACAGGCACAACAGGTAAAGGCTAAGCTTGTTCAGAAGCAATTGGTGAAGAACTGCTTAGAGGGGGCAGTAATTACTGACTCTATGGAGGGACAGCAGAGGCAATTTGGACTACAGGCACATTGGGTATGACACAGGTTGGATTGACAAGTATGCTCTCGGTCCAAGCCAAATGAGAGGGATTCCAATTTCTATGAGGAAGTGGGTAATTTGGCGGGTTTAGAGGAATGGGGCTCCAGTTTAATTGGCCAGTGGGAAATAATAATGGAGGGTTGTATGGGATTCAGTGTTGGTCATGCGGAAGGATGGGACACATGTCATGAGATTGTCATGAGATTGTAGAGACAGGTCTCAGTATTTTAATGTGGAAGCTCAGCAGATACAATCTCTGACCCTGCCATATGACCCAGACTCTGTGCAATCCCATCAGGCATGGGTTGAACAGAACCCAGTGACTGGGGCTGCACAGACCTATGGGATCTCAATGACCATGTCAGCACAAGCATTGGTACAGACATGGGAGAAAACCCCTTTAGTCCAAGGATCGGTCACTCACTACACTGGAGCAAGTTAACTTGGAGGGAGTCCTTTTTCGCAAACTGATGCTAATATGTATCAGAGGTAGGGCAGCCCACAGGGGTCACTGATGTGTCCATTCCTGTCCGATCTGGAAGAGAAACCCCAGATAGGTGTGCAGGTAGGTGACCAAATGTTCTCATTCATGGTCGACACAGGGGCTATAAAATCTTGCAATAAGGAAGGTGATTCCCCCGTGTCAGGGAAAATGATGAACACACAGGGATTCTACGGGGCTATCCTGTTGGTTCTTTATACTGAAGATCTTTGTATTGAGGTAGGTACACAAATGTATATGCTCCTTTGTTGTATTTTAGAGATACCCCAGAAAATCTTCTGGGTAGAGACCTCTTGAGTAAGTTACAAATGTTGATTGCTTTCGTGGAGGAAGGTATAGTATTAGGTTTGTATTCGGTAAGAGGGGCAGCGCATGTGCATGCATTCTGCAGTGACAGCATGATAAGGAGGGTGCCTGTACATTCAACTTTGTTTCTTTATGGGGGAATGGTTTTGTTGAGTTGGGTCCCGGGGTTCAGAAATCAGACATGGTGGGTACCGACTGAATTTTTCTTTCGACCTGTTGTGCCATTGAAAGTAACACCAGGCACCATTGTTATAATTCTCTCAGAGGCAGTAGAGATCAAGAAGAGCAAGGTGGTTCTCTCAGGCACAGATGAGGAAGGCAGAGAGTGGTGCAAAGTGCTGTGCATCGATCCAAACTTTTCACCAAGGGATGTGTCCGTCAAACAATTGTTTGAAGACACAGGGGAGATGGCTTTTGAGATTGGGGTGCCTTTCCAGATAGCGATAGAGCAAAGGGAAGCACCACAGACCATGTTCATCATTGGAAATACATTGCACATTGGAAGGAGGATTTGAAAAAGGTACCGGACCATTTATGGACCAGCAGTCCTCATATGGGGCTGCAAAAGAGTGTTGGAGCAGAGCGAGTAAAATTGAAACCTGGTGCAATATTACCACAAGTTAGGCAGTACCTAATGTCTAGAGATGCGGATGAAGGGATGTATGAGACCATTATGTTGTTGTTAACGCAAGGCATAATACAACCTTGGGTGTCCCCATGCAACACAGCCATCTACCCTGTGAAGAAAGTGAAGGGGTCCAGTAGGAGGATGGTCCAGGATGTGCACCCCCTCAATAATATTGTTGATGCAGAATTTCTGGTGGTACCGAATCCTAGCATCATTCTCTGTAATATCCCTACTGGGTAAACTCACTTCACAGTGATTGATATAAAAAAATATTTTTTCTCAGTCTCCTTACACTCCAGTTCTCAGTACCTCACAGCGTTTACATATCATGGTCAGAGATTTGAGCACATGAGGTTACCACAGGGGTACTGTGAATCTCTGAGTGTCTTTACCAGGATGGTCCAAATTGATCTGGGGAATTTACATGTGTCCAGTACAATAACCAAGTACGTGGACGATTTGTTAGTCTGTAGCACTAAGAGGAGCAGTGTTGGGGAGATTCAATAACGCTCCGCACCCTGCTCATGGAGAAGGGTTACAAAGTGGACAAAGAACAATTGCAGTACTGCCAGACAAAGGTAGTATATTTGGAGCAAGTGATATCGCCCTCAGGAAGGAAGGTAATGCCAGAGAGAGCCACCGCAGTTCAGAATATGCCTCAACCAGTCACTGTGAAACAAATGCAGCAGTTTCTGGGACTCTAGAACTATTGTACATCATGGATCTTTGACTACTCTAGTTATGTGAGGTGCTGACTGCTGGGATTTAAGGAAGTGCAGAAGGTGGAGAGTCCAATTTAATGGTCTGAGGAAATGGTAATTAGCTTTCGGGATCTCAAGGCAGCGATCAGCAATGCTCCGGTCTTGGAAACGCTGATTTACAAGAAATCATTTCATTTGTTTTCTCATTCGAATGGACAGCTGATGACAGCGGTCCTGACCCAGCAGTCATCACTAGGCCACAAACCTTTAGCGTACTATAGCGGACTCCTATTCCCAGTGATGCAGGGACAGTTCCCTTGTGAGTAATCTTTGGCCGCAGCAGCTTTTGCAATCAAAAGCCTTCGACCATTACCATGCGTTTCCTGGTGACACTGTATGTGGAACATGCAGTCTTAGAAAAATCCAAGTTGACTTTGGTTACCGAAAGAGTCTCAGGGTATGAGATCATTCTATGAAATGCAATATTACATCCCGTGCAGTGTCACATAGTCAATGCTGCAACATTTGTAGCTGAGCCAGTGAAACCTGATGGCATTGTTCATGATTGTGCTACTCATGAGGGAGAAGAGGAAGAGTGGACAAATGTTAAAAAGGATGGCTTGGAGGGAGGGGAAGTTCTTTTTGTAGACGGGTCTTCACTAATTAATCAGGACACTGGTGAGAGGCATATGGGTACAGCCGTTGTGGGCCTTGTGGAGGGGGAATACTGGGTCAGACTGAAGAGATGGTTGTATTCACATTACTCAGTGCAAGTGCTGGAACTAGTGGCACTTATAGAGGCACTAGAAATTAGTAAGGGGAAGGCAGTCACTATTTATTCTCTGCGTATGTACCCCCCACTGTGCATTCAGGGTTGTCAAAGTGACAGAGAAGAGGTTTAGGAGATCTGACAGGACCCCTGTCTAGCATGCTGTTCTGCTATCCAGACTAATCAAAGTGTTAACCTGGTTTTCAGAGGTAGGTATAGTTAAATGCACTACGCACAGTAACCATACTATTCCAATAGCCATCGGGAATGATGTCGCAGACAGAGTGATCAAGAAAGCAGTCTACTTAACATTTAGAGATTCACAGAAAATGGAAACTGTGTCCCAGCAGGTACAGTTGAAAGCCCCATAAACCACAGTCTCGGTGCTTCAAATCATAGAGATGCAAGGAAAAGCCGCTAGAGAAGAACAGGAGCTCTGGAAAAAGAGTGGATGTGTTCTCTCACCCACAGATTTACTGCAGAGGCAGGAGTTGACAGGGAAGGTAGTAATGCTCGTAGAACTGCTCCTTGTGGCTCAAGAGCAACTACATACTGGTACCCCTCCCCTGGCACAGGAGCATGCTCCAAATTAAGTATGCCCTAGGGATACGCAGTTAATTCCAGTGGAAAAAGGGGGTGCGAACGGAAATCCGGGACTTGAATCACTTTGATTATAAAATGAAAAAATATTTGAATTTATAATCTGTTAGAATGAGTGTTCATGTGGTTTTTGTGGTTCTTTTGTCATCATGTTTGAAGATGGCAATATGCGTAAATGTAAAAGGTTTAAATGTACTTAGTTTTCCAGAATCTGAGGATACATTGTTACGATCAAAGAGAAATATTGATGTTGATTTCTTGGATAATTAGGGTGATAAAAAAGATCCCACAGTAGATGCACATGGTTTTGCAACAGACAATGTGTGCAGCCACATGAGGAAAGTTGGGAGAGAGAGAGATCTGCAGAATTTTGCAACATTTGCTCTCTTATCCCCCACACATCTGGTGTCCCTAGGGTGTTTATACTGAGCAAAGTAGAGGTAGCAGACAGACTGTGTCTAGTGCAACTTGTATTGTGCAGGTTCCGAGGGCAGTTTAAAGGGCAATCAGTTACAGTATCCGTTTTGCTTATTGATGAAGAATGTTCTGTTACAGATTATAAAGAGCAGAATACTTTTTGATGTACACAAAGAGCCCAATTGAGTTTAGAAGGGGATATTTTTTTACCAATAATTGATGGGAGCGAGGGGTGAAGAGTTGCAGAGCAGGAGGACAGAGGGGATTCTCAGAAGAAGGGGTGGCACAGGTAAATCAGGAATGTGGGAATGTGTGGCAAGGTTATCTGCAGCATGTGACATGGCTCAAAGAGCCAGAAAAACCTGTTAAGATACAGGCATTCACCAATATTTCTCTGTGTTTTAAGGGAGATGGCACGGTGCCAGTTGGCACACGTGGAAACTGCAGCTGCATGCCTCATATCACTGATCTGGCTGGAGGTAGAGCTGCACTTTTGGACATGTTTTGGATCTTATGCATATAGGCAGTTGCCTCCAGCTTGGTGAGGTGTGTGTAATTTCACTACACTCCACGTGCCAATCTTTGTTATCCCTGAGGAACAACTGGTCCTAGCCCACCCAGCGTCCACAGTCACATCAGTGCCCCCTTTGCCCCTTGTGCATCTTGCATCCCCTTCATCATTACATATGGACAAATCAATGACTTTATTACAACAATGGGAAGCAGAAACTATTGCAATGGACTAAGTGTTCTAACCACCTTTTGTAAGTGATTTCAACCCGGCCCTCCGCCTAAGTCAATGCCTAGCGTGTGATGCCCAGCTGGAACACTTAATTATATATTGTGTCTATAAGTTATTTTATTTCTGAATGATGTACCCTTATATCACGCCCCTCTCTTTGAATCCCCCCGGTCTCACTGAACCAGGAAGCAGGCTGTTTTGCAAAGTTAAAAAGATTTAGTTTATGAATTTGAACAATATATATATCACACTATTCAATATTTATACAAGGATCACCATTGGGGTGATCTTACAGACAACAATCTCTTTAATCAGAAGGAGTATGGATAGGAAGAATAATGCAGCATAGAATAAAACTTTGTGTCAAGTTTATCTAGGTTGGACGAACGATCCCCTCCTTCCTCCTCACCTGAATCGTCTGTGGACCTCTCTTGTAGTTCCGGTCTCTTCCCAGAACGTCTTCGGGTCTGTACTTTATCAATCCTCTTTACTTCTTTCTTTTGACGTAAGTAGGGGCGAGCTCCCTGGGATGCCACACTGTCGGGAAACTAGATAACACGAACAGCGGGAACTCCTGGGAGCCAGCCCCTGAGCAGGGAAAAAGCCCAAAGGGGCAGAAAAAACCCTGCAGGAGATGTTCTGGTGAAGGATAGAGTAGAAAGCGTAGTCCAGGAGAATATTCTTTCCGCGGAGGATGGCTTGATGGGATGGTCAAATGGAGTATCACCAGAAGGCAGACGAGACGCCAAAATATCAATTGTGATAAGTGCACCAATAGAAGCCAGGAGGGCAGCAAGAGCGAGGGAAAAACAGACTGAAAGTCAGAAGGGCAATGGAACGGAGAGAGAGAGAGACCAGTACAGCCGTACGGATCGAGACAGCAACGGGATTCCAAACGGGAGGCCAAAGGGAGACGGGAAACAGGGAAGGAACACAGGAGAAAAAACACACAGAGGAAAAGGTTCACTAGCGTTACCTTCAAGACGCAGAGTAACAGTGAAGGTGCAACGCGAGGAACGCCAGAATGAGCCGGCAGTAGTAAACGCCGGCGGCCATCTTGGAAAAACACTAGAGCGGTGCTCCCAGACGGCCGTCAGACGTGGTGGAACTGTTAATGGCGTCTCCATGAGGAAAAGAAACGCCGCCCGACTGAAGTCATGACAGTATGCCCTCTTCTACACGGGGGGCCCCCGGGCTTGCCTGGATATAGTCTGTGAAACTTTCTAATGAGTCGAGAGGCATGAATGTGTCTCACAGGCTCCCATGTCCGTTCTTCGATGGGATAACCCTTCCAGTGGACCAAATATTGTAGAATACCGTGATGGTAACGGGAATCTACCAGATGTGACACCTCATATTCAGCTGGTTCAGACGACACATCCTGGGATCGTCTCTTGGATCTTCTCTTATAAGGATCCAGAAGATAGGGCTTCAAAAGAGAGGTATGGAACACGGGATGCACCTGTTTAAGAGAGGGAGGTAACTGAAGGCGAAATGCAACAGGATTTATTTTCTTTATGATACGAAACGGTCCAATATATCTTGGTGCGAATTTCCCTATGTGTGTCCAGCGAGGTAGAAATTTAGTGGCCAACCAAACCTTATCCCCTTCCGACCAAGAAGGTGCAGCCTTCCTCTTTTTGTCAGCCCATACCTTATAGGTATGACGACTAGCGTCCAAGGTTTTACTGGCTAGTGCATGAGTGTCATTGAGTTCCTTCAGAAGGTGGTCAAGAGCGGGAATCTTTGAGGGTTGAATCTCTGCCAATGGCAGATGTTTCGGATGATAACCAAAGGTGCAAAAAAAAGGAGACATATTAATGGCTGAATGTTTGGTATTGTTATAAGTGAACTCAGCCATAGGGAGAAAGACATTCCAGTCATCTTGTTTTCTGCTACAGAAACATCGAAGATATTGCTCCAGCGTGTGATTGAGCCTTTCCGTTTGTCCGTTACTTTGAGGATGGAACCCAGATGAAAGGGCTCGTTGAATCCCTATCTGTTTGCAGAGGATACCCCAAAATTGGGAAGTGAATTGAGGACCTCGATCTGACACCACGGTTTCTGGCAGGCCATGAAGTCGCACAATCTCCTTCAGAAAGGTCTTAGCTGTTTCAAGAGCAGTAGGTAATGCTCTCAAGGGAGTGAAGTGAGCCAGTTTGCTTAGAGAATCCACAGTCACCATGATGACGGTGTTCCCTTCAGAATTAGGTAGGTCCACGATAAAGTCTGTAGACACGTGGGTCCATGGTTGTTTGGGTGCTGGTTCCTGTTGCAGAAGACCTAAGGGTTTGGATGAGTGATATTTATTGGTTGCACATATGGCACAGGTAGATACATATGAATGTACGTCTTGGTTCCAACCCGGCCACCAAAACAGTCTGGACACCAGATCCTTGGTGGCACGAATGCCCTTATGACCGGCCATGGGTGAATCATGACACCATGAAAGGGCCAGTCGTTGGTGTTTTTTGTTGGATAGGTACAAGGCTTGACCTTTGAAAAGAATCCCTTTTCTTTCTTCCAATTTAGAGGCTACTTCAGTCTTCATCGGTACACTGTATTGTTCACACTGGACTTCGCGTAAAAAAGTATTTGCCACAGTCCGAATTTCTTTGCCCGCTAACAATAATTCGTGGCTGGAACTTGCCTCATTGTCCGACCCATGACTGCGTGACAGAGCATCCGCTAAAATATTCAGTTTGCCTGGCAGATAGGTAATCACAAAGTCAAACTGAGAGAAAAAATAAGCCCAACGGGCATGTCTAGCATTGCGACATTCCATCTGTTGAAGTATTCGAAGGTTACTGTGGTCGGTACGGACTGTAAACTTATGCATGGCACCTTGAAGAAGATGACGCCATTCTTCAAAGGCGTGTTTGATAGCTAGCAACTCCCTTTCGATGACTGAGTAATTTCTTTCGCTGGGTGTCAGAGTCTTCGAATAATAAGCCACAGGATGTTCAAGTCCGTCCTTCCCTTTTTGCAAGAGAGCGGCTCCTATGGCTCCACCTGAGGCGTCCGTTTCCACAATGAAGGGAAAAAGTTGATCCGGTTGTACCAATATGGGAGCCGAGGTAAATGCTTCCTTTAAAGCTTGGAAAGCAGAATCCGCTTCCTGTGTCCAAATGAAGACAACTCCTTTCTTCAAGAGTGATGTGATAGGAAGAACCCTATTGGAGAAACCTGAGATAAACTGGCGATAGAAATTGGCCAGTCCGAGAAAACGCTGTACTTCCTTAACGTTTCTTGGAGCAGACCAATGGGTGATTGCTTGTATCTTGCAAGGATCCATACGAATACCCTCATGGGAGAGGATAAAACCCAGATAAGACACCGAACAGGCCTCGAAGACACACTTCTCAGGTTTAACCAGTAGCTTGTTTTCCCGTAGACGTTCTAGCACTTGTCTGACGAGTCTTCTATGTTCAGGAAGAGAGGAAGAGTAAATGAGGATGTCATCCAAGTATACCACCACTGAAGAGAATAGGAGATCGGCGAACAATTTATCCATAAAGCGCTGGAATATAGCAGGGGCGTTTACCAAACCAAAAGGCATGACTCGATATTCGAAATGCCCTAGTGGAGTCCTAAATGCCGTCTTCCATTCATCACCCTGTCTTATACGGAGCAGGTGGTACGCACCCCTGAGATCCAATTTTGTGAAGACAGATGCGCCTTGGACAGCTTCTAATATCTCTTTGATTAAGGGCATAGGGTAACGGTCCTTTATGGTAAGGCGATTTAGGCCCCGGTAGTCAATACAAGGACGGAGTTCCGAAGACCCCTTCTTCGGGATGAAGAATAGTGATGCTCCAGCGGGTGATCTGGACTCCTGAATAAGCCCGTTCTGTAGATTACAGTCTAGATATTCCTTAAGAGCTTTCCGCTCGGGTAAGGATAGGGGAAACATCCTTCCAAAAGGAACAGACGCATCTGGTAGGATTTCAATGGTACAGTCTTCTCTTCTGTGAGGAGGAAGGGAGTGGGGTTGCTGGTCCATAAAGACCTCTGCATACTCCTGGTAATGTTCCGGTACTTGATGGAGTGAAGCTGCCAGCATGGAGTCACACTTCTGCATGGAGTCTAGGGAGTATTTATAGTTTAGGCATTCATTAAGACAAAGTTGCGACTGAAACTGGATAGTGTTGTTTGACCAATCGATTTTCGGGTTATGTTTACGCAGCCACGGAATCCCCAGGATGATCGGGAAATGCGCTGCTTTAATGAGGTCGAATGTCATTTCCTCCTGATGTTGGAACAATTCGACCCTAAGAGGTAGGGTCTCTTGAGTAACAGGTCCTGAGGACAGAGGCTGGCCATCCACCCCTTCGACAGGAATGGGTAGATTCTTTGGGACAATGGGCACGTCATTCTCCTGAGCCCAGGATACATCGATGAAATTCCCTGCTGCCCCGCAGTCCAGCATGGCTAAAGCCTCCCAGAAGGTAGAAGAATCCCGGGACAGTTTAACCTGAAATATCATCAGACGATTATCTTCACGGGGAAGGGAAGACAAAGTGTTAGTACAGGGATTCATCTCAGCACCCCCGAACCTATCCCTGTTTAGATTCGGGGTGTATCGTTTCCCGGTCGGCGTGGAGGAACCTCTGGGCAGTTTCGGAGCAAATGTTTGCCAGAACCGCAATACATGCAGAGACCTAGTTCTCTTCTTCTCTTTTTCTCTTCGGCTGTTAAAGGTCCTCGGGTGGTACCTATTTGCATCGGTTCTTCCACAGTAGAAGAGGTTGAATGTTCCCTGGAAGGATTTGGGGAGAAGGTTAGAGGAGAAGGTCGTGGACGTCTTCTTTCTTGTCTTCTTTCTCTCAACCTATACTCAATCTGAAGAGCGAGAGATACAAGTTCCTGAAACGTTTGAGGTCGTGCAATACGTGCCAGTTCATCCTTTATTTCTTCTTGTAAGCCGCGCCGAAACAAAGTCTGTTGAGCAGTCTCGGGCCATCCGGCATCTGTGGCAAGCTGCATGAAGGAGGTAACATAAGACTGTACGTCGTGCGTACCCTGTCTGATATCGATGATTGCTTCATAAGAGGCATACTGTACCTCGGGTCGTTCAAAGCGAGACTTAAAGAGCTGTACAAACTGATCATAATGAGCGATAGCTGGATCAGCCTGTAATACCAACGGTGAAGCCCATGCCAAGGCACTTCCCGTTAAGTTAGACACCAAGAAACCCACCTTAGCCCGGGTGGTCTCATACGTACGAGGGCGGAAGGTGAAATATAACTGACAGGCATCCAAGAATACCTTTAAAGTCTTTGGATCTCCGTTGAATTTCCCGCAAGGTAAAGGGAGGGGAGGAAGATCTCCACGGGCATCCTCACGAGCTGCTACCTGTTGTCGCAGGGACTGATTTTCGGACCGGAGTGATTGCACTTCTACGGTAAGCCCCTGAATGGCTGCCACCAATTCTTGGTACTGCTCGAGAGAAGCCATGGAGGTAGTTGGGCGTTGCACTCTGTCAAGTTTATCTAGGTTGGACGAACGATCCCCTCCTTCCTCCTCACCTGAATCGTCTGTGGACCTCTCTTGTAGTTCCGGTCTCTTCCCAGAACGTCTTCGGGTCTGTACTTTATCAATCCTCTTTACTTCTTTCTTTTGACGTAAGTAGGGGCGAGCTCCCTGGGATGCCACACTGTCGGGAAACTAGATAACACGAACAGCGGGAACTCCTGGGAGCCAGCCCCTGAGCAGGGAAAAAGCCCAAAGGGGCAGAAAAAACCCTGCAGGAGATGTTCTGGTGAAGGATAGAGTAGAAAGCGTAGTCCAGGAGAATATTCTTTCCGCGGAGGATGGCTTGATGGGATGGTCAAATGGAGTATCACCAGAAGGCAGACGAGACGCCAAAATATCAATTGTGATAAGTGCACCAATAGAAGCCAGGAGGGCAGCAAGAGCGAGGGAAAAACAGACTGAAAGTCAGAAGGGCAATGGAACGGAGAGAGAGAGAGACCAGTACAGCCGTACGGATCGAGACAGCAACGGGATTCCAAACGGGAGGCCAAAGGGAGACGGGAAACAGGGAAGGAACACAGGAGAAAAAACACACAGAGGAAAAGGTTCACTAGCGTTACCTTCAAGACGCAGAGTAACAGTGAAGGTGCAACGCGAGGAACGCCAGAATGAGCCGGCAGTAGTAAACGCCGGCGGCCATCTTGGAAAAACACTAGAGCGGTGCTCCCAGACGGCCGTCAGACGTGGTGGAACTGTTAATGGCGTCTCCATGAGGAAAAGAAACGCCGCCCGACTGAAGTCATGACACTTTGTGTGGGTTTAGTCAAATGCAATGTCACTCTTTCCCCCTGCACACTACTCAATCCCCCAATATGCAATATAGAGATGGAAGGAGAGAACACAGGTTTCAGGAATAAACACTCAACAAATACAGTTTCAGTCCTAATTCCCCCCAGCAAGCATAGAGAGAGAAACAGGAATGATTTCAAACAGGTCAAATGCTTTTGAATGTGGCTTTGAATGAATGGTGAAAAACACTGACAAATTGATTTAATTTACTAAATTGGATTCATAACAAGTGGGAGCCGCTTTGTATAGTTTCATATCAACACTAGCAATGATGATTGAATAACTAGCAGATTGAAAACTGAATTCTGAGGTCGGATGCAAAGAATAGCTGTTTTACACGTGATGAAATTGAGCCAAACGAAAAATCTGCGGCAAACCTTTCTGCGTGTGAGAAACGCGATTGCGGAAAAACTAGAAGGAGTTGAAATGCGGTTTTGGATACGTTGGAAAGCTGAGGATGTCAGCTTCAATTTGATACTTAAGTTTCTAGCATAGACGGTACGGAAGTTATGAAGGTTTTAGTAGAGGCCAGTTTTTCTCAGAAAGAGTCAAGATTTCCAAATGGAAGATGCGCTTTTGAATTACAAACAGGAATTTCTTTACACTAAGGAGTCTATGAAGCCACAAGCTACACGACAGCACAGCCACTTATCCACCGACGTCTCAGGATGGTTTCTATCTTCCGCGACGCTTGTCTTTCTTCAGCAACTATATTAGCGCAAAGATGATATTATCGCTACTATTATCAAAGGACTATATGGATGAGGGAAAGATTGAGGAAACACAAATGATTTTCTACAATGCAGTTTTGGATATGATAGAAGAGTTTGGATAGGATTACTTAAGTATAAAATACTGGCTAGGGACAATTCTATGCTATAGATACTCACAGCTATTGTTTGGAATGGGGCCCGTCAAGGATCTGGTCAAAGATTTCTGGACTGGAATTCTGCTAACCCACCAGACAGGATTAAGGGCGCTCGGTTCTGCACTCAGCACAGCACTCTGGACACTGCACGGCCACTGGACTGGATCTGACAGGTTGGTTCTGGGTTGCAGCTATCTTGTTACAGCTCTGCTCTACTGGTTTGGATCTCTGGATTGTAGCAAGAGTTCTTGGTGAGAAAGCAGAAACAGCACGGCCCAGTTGCTCTATTTTGGTGTGCCCCTTGGAAGTCTGGGGTAAAATCAGGTTTTAAGATTTTAAAGGCCAAGCTGAGAAGGGTTCAGCTTTGGAATTGGGCCTCTCTGCTTTCAAAGTTCTGGAGTCTTGGATATGGGTTTCTCCTGCAAAGTGCTTCGCCACTAAATCAGTTGATGGGTGAATCTGTGTGTGTCTCTAGGTCCTAAACTGTCCCTATTTATGTATTTCCCTAAGGGGTGGGTTGGCTGAATTATACTAAGCACACCCTCTAGGAATCCTATTGGTTAGAATATTTCCCCTCTCCAAATTTGAGAAGGAACTCTGGTGCCATGATGATGCTGTGTTTTACAATCCAGGGAGTACCTCCCCTCTGTTTCTGTACAGTAAATCTATTTTCCCATAAAGCATATTTACAATATAACCAACTTGCTAGCAATACATATTTACATCACAGATTTAGTAGAGCAAGTATCTGTCAGAGTTCCATCTCGGTGAGAGCTTTAGTTCAGATTTGACAGTTTTTCGTGCTTTTGGTTGGGTACCCAATGTCAGATTTGTCCTCATTTTTCTACATATATGCGCATGACATCGGGGCATAATCCTGTGAAGTCTCATATTTCTAGCATCATCACAAATGCTACAAAATTACAATTTCGGTAGTCCTGTCTCTGAACATAGCACAGAGTTCAGAGTAGTTTCATAATGTGAGCAGCATTTTCATGTTAACAACCTATATTTTACAGATTTATACCGATTTTGCACAGTTCTCTGTGAGTCTTTTTCAAAGAGATATTTTCTTGTGGGTTAAGATACACAAATCTGTCTGGTCCCGCCCCCATGGCCTTGCTGGGCCACGAGCAATCCAGGCCTCTCTTCCTGCTGGCAGTTAGTTTCTGTTGACACTTGAATTTGCATTCCCTTTCAGTCCAAGAAGTCTATTGTCTCTCCCCAGAGAAGCAGAGCAAAATCTCCTCCTCCTTTCATTAGCATCTAACTGATAGTTCCTGGGCAGAGAGCAAAAGGAAGGCACCTTTGTTTGGGGCAAGCTGTGGAATGTGCTTTGAAGTCCTCTGGCTGGTATCAGTTCACTTTAAAACACTTTGTTTAAAATTGTAGTAGTAGCAACCTGTATTGCTTTTGATGGCAAGCAACTTCTTTTCCACAATTTGATCTTAATGTACAAGTTTTAAACTAACAGTGTAGGTAAATGACAGCATGGATACAGGCAGGTGGACGTACTGCGCCCATATTCTGACAGATTTTTCCAGGCAATCCTTTTTTTATGTGGATATTCTTGTGATGAAATCTGCTTCTCCTGACATTGTGCTTATGGAGATTTCCTAAATAAGGTGATGGTTAACACCCAACAAGGATATTGGATCTTTTCTGATGTTTAGGGAACCATTATTTTGCAATTTCAACAGCCAAGGAAAAACAGGTTTTAGAGCACTTCTTGGTTTTCCTGGCAATGCAGCACTGCCTTTTCAGGTAGTTCCATTTCACTGTGTGGGCAGCCCAATGACAGGTTTTGGCAGTGTGGTCTCAGGTTCTACCACTGACACAGGCAAAATAGATTGGCAGCCTATTTTTCCGGTTTCCATGCGCACTTCTCAGAGGTTTTTAGCTCGCATAGGGCTTTTTGGCAGCCATTCTGTTGTTTCTGGTGAAAGCAGCACACAGTGATGTCGCAGGGTAGAGCCTAGTGGGTCAATACATCCCACACTTTCTGCAGCATCATCAAAAGCCTTAATGGACATTCTTGAGCAATACCAACTGTTTAGTCATACAGAGACATTCTTCTCCTCTCTCCTTGCACCTGGCATTCAAACCGCTGCAAATGTCAAGTGGTTCCAGGTGACCAGATATTAACTTTTACTGTTTATTAATTCATCTGAGTCAGCGTTCAGTGCCATCAATGAAGAGCTATGGGCCCGGAGGCTCGTGGCTTTACAAAATGGATACATTATCGACATCATAACAGCTATGGAGGGAGTACGTGCTCGACATTTGTGCCTCCCAATTATTCAGAGAATGGGACCCTGACACAAACTATCGCTGCCTTGCATTAGCTTAGAGTGATCATGGAAAATGAGGCAGGAATTGCAAATCATTCTTGGTTAGATTTGCTTTTCTCTTGGGTGCCCTTTTGCATGAGCCTCTCTTTGGAGATTCTTCTACCTATTCTTGTCTTTTTTCCTATTATTTTCTGTTCCTGCCAAATGCTCTTTCGATGTTGTTCTGCCCAGTTACTGAAAGTAGCTGCCATGATGAATGTGACCCTGTCCAAAGCTAGAATCACTACCATTTCATCTCACATGGATACTCAGACGGAAGCTATTTTATGTCCTCCACCAAGTTGGCATGACGGTGTGGAGCAATGTGTAGATTGCGGAAATGGTGGGGGGATGAGTTGGGTTTGTTCAGCGGAGGAGTATGCCCATATTGGGATTGGTATGAAGGATGTTTGTATAGTTGTATCCCAAGAAGATGATTATGATTTGTTAGTTAAAGTATTAACTAAAGAGGGGAATATTGGGGTGGTTGGGAAAGGTCCCTATGCAAAAAAAGGGCTTCTCTAGTTGAAACGAAATTGGAGTTTCAGCACAGCAGTAGGGCTTCACCGGGCAAGCCAACGGTCCAGAAGTTGCAGCAGGCATCCTCTTCAAGTTCTTCTTCAGATCCCTTTGTTCAGTGGTCGACTCTGCCATCCAAGCCAAAAAGCCTTTCCTTTTGTGCAGGATTCTCTCATTAATTCCAGCCTAGCTGTCAGTCACCCAGCAGGGTGGCTGTCATTGCCGGACAGCCAGCTGGCCAATAACCTAAGAGTGGATTCCTGTCTTCTAGTAGACTAAGCACAGGGAGTTTTGGGCACCTCCCTCGCTTCCTGCCCCCGCCAGACACACCTGGAGCCAGTGGCGGGCTTCACTCATGAATCCCGCTAAAGGCAAAATGAACAAAGGGACCAAACCTGGTTTGGCGTGCAGCGTAAATCTCAAGAAGGACCTTTCCACAAAGAAATGGTGAAAAAAGAAGACCGGGCCATTTTGACAAAAATAGCACCCTTGGGTGCTTAACTGGAGCTGCGAACGCAGCCCGTGGTAAATGCACACCACAGTAGTTAAAAGTAAACTACTGCCACCAGCCATTCATTGAGGGAAGGGAAACATAAACATGTTACATGAGAAGCTAGATAAAGGGGATACTAAGCAACCCCTCCAACACCCTATTGAAAGAAAGTGTGTGCTGGGTCTAGAAAGTTACAAATGTAAGTAAGCTCAATTTCACTTTAGTGCCCTTGGAAATAGTAGTTTATCCAAGAGAAGGCATTTAAACCTTGGTGAAATCTGCAAGTCTTCCCTGTGCCACTGCACTGAAGCTGCAGTGCTGTGTGACACGATGTAAAAGATGATGCCTATGGAGTTTGTCAGACTCCACAACCAAAAGAAACACAGAGTTAAAAAATCACATTAAAATACAGTGTGAAAAAGGGTCTCACTCTCTCCATGTTAAAAAGTAATGTCCTCCGAATCCAGCAAAGTTGCTGGGAGTCTCTGGGGTAGAGAGGAATTAGCAAATTTCTGAGAATTCTCCCTAACACTCGTCCCCCCCAGACTAAGGGACTGGAGGATCTAATCCACCCTGGATGAATCTCCTTACTCCAGTCGGTCATACTTTCTTGAGGGACCATCAGCATTTTGCCGATTACACTGTGACCTGTGTTCTTTGGCAAAATCAAACCCCTGTAGGCTGATTGACCATCTTAACAATTTTGGATTTTGCCCTTTCATGTGCATTAACCATCTCATGGTTTTGTGGTCTGTTTGAATTACAAAAGTAGATCCATACAAGTATGGTCTAAACTTCTTCAAAGACCACACAATGGCAAAACATTCACGTTCTATGGTTGCCCACCTGTTTCAGGGTCCTTCAGTTTTCTACGGATGAAGCAGATTGGGTGTTCCGTGCCTTTCACATCCAGCTGACTCGTAACTGCCCCTATTCCTGTATTGGAAGCATCAGTTTGTAAAATAAAGGATTGGTTGTAGTCTGGAGTTCTCAAGACTGGAGCTTGACAAAGGGCTTTCTTAAGTCCTTCAAATGCCTTAGTGCACTCCTCATTCCACCTGACCTTCTTGGGGAATTAGGGTGAGAAGATCACATTCAAGGGAGATGCTATGGTCATGTAGTTCTCAATGAAGCTCCTATAGTAACCTGTGAGACCTAGAAAGGCTCTCACTTGGGTTTGAGTAGTAGAGGTGGCCTAGTCTTGTACAGCATGTACCTTGCTAGGCAATGGCCTTATTTCACCTCGTCCTACCTCATGTCCAAGGTAGGCCACTTTACTCTGACCAATTTGACATTTACTTGCCTTTATGGTCAGATTGGCCTGCTCAAGAGCCTGCAATACATATCCTAAGTGGTCAATATATTCCTTCCGAATAGGGCTGAACACTGCAATGTCATCCAAGGATGCAATGCAGAAGTCCTCCATCCCAATCAGAACATGATTTACCATTCTTTGGAATGTAGCATGTGCATTCTTTAGTCCAAAAGGCATGGCCTTAAACTGGTAGAGGCCTCCTGTGGTTGGAAATGAAGTTTTCTCCTTGGCATGGTCTGTCAGAGCTATTTGTCAATAGCCTGAGGTTAGGTCAAATGTACTGAGTTGCTTGGCTGAACCAAGTTTTGTTCTATCTTCCCATCTAAAGGTTGTCCCCTGAGGAGGTCAGGTAAAGCCTCACTAGCAACATCCTGTCTCTAGTTACATGCCCCATGTCCCCCCATATTTCATTCCACAGCTCCTTGTGGGTTCTGCTGGTGTTAAACTCGGTGCATCATGGGTTTTACCACATCCCAGTGTCAACTTTTCCCTTGCTATCTTTCCTCTGCCAACAAACATGGCTGCACACTATTTTAACTGTTAGTGTGCTTTCTCTAATTAGCTAGTGACTGTCTGTTCAAAACATGTGTGGCATCTCATACAGTTCATGGAACTGTCTGCCACCATATATTCTTCACACAAGAAGCCCCTTGAATTAAATACTACTAAAGAATAATGGATTTTTAATATATGGACACAGGCCCTTTCGGGGATGTAATTTGGGAGTCGCCAGGGGTGACAGCTGTGACCCCTGAGGTCTCCTTTGCTACCCCTGTGGTCTCCCTTGCTAGCTTTTTAAATTGAAGCTCCTGGGTTCTTGCCAGCACAACGTGGCTCTGTTTCTGGAGTGGCTGGCTTTCCTGTTCAGGCCTCTTAAAAATAACAGGGGGTTCCATAAGTGTAACACTTTGAGGAGTGACCGTAAATAAGAAAGAATAGGAATAGCAAATCATTTGCCTTTCTGGAATTCTATACAATAATTGCTAGACTCATTAAAGGTTTATTTCAGGCACACTTCAGGGGTGAGTCACATTTTTAGTCTTTTCTTACACACCTAAAATTCACAATGCAGACTTAAACTTCAAAAAAGCATTTAGAGTAGAATAAGCATCCATTTCAGACTATGTATTTTGCTTTTTCTCAAGTTGCAGTTATGGCATCTTTTTTATGATGTTGTCTCTGTTACGATCTTCACAAGACATTCCATCTCGGTATCCTCAGTCACTTGACAAAATCCTTGTACCTAAAAGATTGTGTACAGAGTATAAATGTTTGACCATAGCACATAAGTGGCCCTTGATTTAATTGTGCCACAATGAATGCTTTGTTGTAATGTGTTTATCTTTCCTATCTCCATGGCATGCTGTTCAGGGTGTTTGTTTGCATGTATGAGGTAACGAAGTACGGTATGTAGTGTGAGGGCGCTGCTTTTCCTGGCCTACTCCAAATTCTTTAATACACAGTTTTGATACCTCCCAATGGTATGTATTTTGCCAAACTTTGAAGCATGAAATGTAGATCCACGCAGGCTTGATATGTGGCCAACTTTGCACCAGACCTGCAGATGAATTGGCCTGTTGTTAAATCTGATACCAGTCTAATGGTATCCACTACAGACTGAAATTTGCTTTCTGACTTTGAGAACATTCAGACATGTAATTGCTCATTTTAGCATAGCTGGTAAGATAGCTACAGCCATTAAGATAGCTCAGTGGGTTGAGCACTCTGTGCAGCGATGTGTGTGTGATCTGCAGGTTGCAGGTTCAAATCCCGGCATGGCCAACTCAGCCTTTCATTCTTCTGAGGTTAATAAATGAGTACCAACACAGATTGGGGATATTGTATGTATAGTTGTTCTATATAAAGCACTTAAGGCTAAGTGCTATATAATACATCATTATCAGTGGGCCTTGGACATGGGCTTGCATGCACAGAAATCTGGTAATATGGCCCTATACACACTGATATTAATGATACATATGGAGATCCATTCCTGTATGAAATGTATATCACATTATAGTGATATCGTAACCATATTTTTTGTAGTGTACTTAGGAACAATGCTATGTGATGCCACTTCCTTTTTTGTCAAGGGGTGAAAGGTTGTATTCCATCGCTTCCCGTGATGTCTCTTCAGGGTGGGGTCAAATTACATCACTTCGTGTGCTGTCACTTCCACTACCCCTGGCATTTTGGTGAAATAACATCCCTGGACCCTACCACTCCAAATATTACATTAGCCAGTTGGCTAAGAAATTTCTTCAAAGGCATAATCGTAGCTGTCAATTAGACCTGCATTGTCTGTTCCATTATCAGCCAGTCCCAACTTTTCAGAATAGCCCCGTTTTAATGTAAAATAATCAAACAGGAGCAAAACTACCTATTTTCGATTACAAAATGAAGGAACTACAAATTACCCCCCACCTCGACAAACCATATATAACAGTTAAGTAGGGATGTTTGAGGATGCCCCATGAATGATAATGTGGTGGGTAAATAAGTGGACAGTAAAATTACCTAAAATCTGTGAGAAAATGTCTTAGAAATGCTTTGATGGTTCATCATTGAACTGGTTCTTTAACAAATGTTGCTTCACATTGTGGGACTTGTATTAATATGGGTCTTAATGGCCCAACATGAAATGACAGGACTAGTGTAGGCACTGCTGCCTTCCCAGCTGCAATACCTGCAACATGTGCTGCACCTTTTTCATATTGGGCTTCTTTGTGGGCACCGAATGGGCTGGGAAGCATAGTCCTTCCAAGCTTTCCACAAGTCTCCATGGGTGTCTTCTGCTTTTTCTAAGTAATTCAGTAGCCCTTCTCCACTCTCACATGATCCCTTGCGCATAATCGTAGCTGCCAAGTAGCCCTACATTGTCTGTGCCATTATCAGCCAGTCAAGACTTTACAGAATAGCCCACATGAATGATAATGTGGTGGGTAAATAAGTGGACAATAGAATGACCCAAAATCTGTTAGAAATTGCCTTAGAAATGCTTTGATGGTTCATCGTTGTACTGGCTTTTCAACAAATGCTGCTTCGTATTCTGGGACTTGTATTTATTAGTATGGGTCTACATATCCCAGCATGAAATGACAGGGCTAGTGTATGCACTGATGCCTTCCCAGCTGCAATACCTGCAACATGTGCTGCACCTTTCGCATTGGGCATCTAGTGGGCATCGTATGGGCTGGGAAGCAAAGTCCTTCAGAGCTTTGCACACGCCTCCATGGGGGTCTGCTGCTTTTGCTAAGTAACGCAGCAGCCCTTCTCCACTCACACATGATCTCTCACGCTGCCCCCTCACAAAACCAGCTGGTTGCCATTTGTGAACATAGGGAGTTCCTTCCACCCACCCACTTAAGAGAGCACATAATATACCCTTATTTAGGATCAAAATACACACCACTCTTGACTCATATAGAGCCCTGAGCATCAGTCCCCCTGTGCCAACAATGAGCCAAGAACCAGGCCGGTGTACAGAAAGAATGTATATTCATTTAAAGTATAGATTCAATGAGGTTCTGTTTATGTTACGCACGTCACCTTCATTATGGCACAAAACAAAGCTTCACACACAATGGCTTTCTTTTTCGTAATAAACAGGCAAAAACGACTTACGAAGATTTAGATTGCAAACAAGCAGAGTTTTCATTTGAAAACAAATCACACATTATACAATGTCATGCTGGAGACATACAGTTTCCCTTTTGCAAAGCACTTTTCTACCCAGCACCAAAAACCCATGCCTCAGTAATATGCAGCACCCCTCTGTTTAAGGGCCAGGTCTAGAGAGTGGAAACAGTTTGGGAATTTTGTTTGGGGCCACGGGCACTACTTTGTTTAAATACAATGTTTAGGGAGGGGTGACAATTGGAATTTTTATTTTTGTGGCAAAACCACTTTTGGTTTTAAAGGCAAAGTTTGGGAATGAACAAACCCCTTTGTGTTTTAAAGGCAGGGTTTGGGAATGGAACCACAAAGGCAAGGTTTGGGAATGGTGACAATTGTCAATTTTGTTTTTGTGGCAAGGACACCTTTCATTGAAAGTCAGAGTTTTGGGAAGTGGAATCAGTTGGGAATTTCGTTTCAGGGGCAAAGACCTTTCTGTTTTCGAGGCAAGGATTATGAAGCAGTATCAGTAGGGAATTTGTTCTTGTAGCCAGGACAGCCCGATTACTTTATGTGACTATAACATTATTCCTGCTAGGAGACATGGTGGAAGTTTCAAACTCTTCTAAGCTCCTCCCTGTGTCAATCTATTTGGGAGTTTATTAAATTAATATACAGTCAAATATGCTAAGGGTCGGCACAATTTATCCCCCACGCACTAATGAAATGGAATAGGTTAATTACATAGATCTGCACAATGAAATGTTGTTGGACAATTTACTTAGTTTTGAAAATATCTGGGCTTGGCACTCATGGAGATTGAGCAGGGCTTCACTTTCGGAGAAAAACAGGATTCTGGCCAGCACTTCAGTCAATGGGTTCCCACAGCATTCCTCCCTTTATGGGCTCCAGTTATGTATCACAGCCTCTGTTTTCTGGTCCCCCCAGCAATGGGAATCTCCAGCCCTCTTCCAATATTTCCACCCAGATGATTTTTCAGCACGTCTCCTCTGGTGATTTCTAGGCAGCTGTCCCCTCTTCCATAGTGCAAGACCTTTTTACTCTTTAAGCCCCTCCATTGGAAAATTAATCTTAGGAGGTGCTTACTTATTATCTTGCAACCAGGATTGGACATTTACATTTTTCTCCATCCCCATGTCCAACCCCTCTCTAAAGATTGGTTCAGGAGAATAGAACAGAAACATTGCAACTCCCCTTTGAGATTCACATGTTCAGTTTTACCCTCCAAAAAGTCCAACGTGGCAAAACTTTACATTTTATAAATAACTACCATGATATTTAGATATTGATATTCCTCTCCTCATGATGGATCAGTTGAAGATACTTTAATTTTTGACACCTTATTGCACCAGCGCGCTATGGTTTTTTGCCCACCCTTAACACAAAGGTATAATAGTTATGAATATGAGATGTAATATCCAGATACCTAATTTAACTAACCATCCGCATGCCAACTTTCCGATCTCTACAATTTTCTGGACAGCTAGAAACACATTTTAGATTGCCATAGAGTTTCAAAAATCAAATAATGTATGGCATTGCAATGGGCTCAGCATCAGCTTTCAAATGACATATGAATGGACTCATTGCAACTTATTGTTGCTGAGAAACTGAAAAGTTATGATTGTTCATTTAAACTAATGGAAAAGTTCAAACATTATGCAAATCCTAACCTCCTATTTCTCCATGTAGGTTTCATTTCTCTGAGGACACGTGGTCCAGAGCCTCTGTGGCCTCATTGTTGGTTCAGCCTTTCTTCTGTTGAGGGTTGATGGGATGAGGAGATTGTAATCATGCACCAGATGGCCACTGTCATGAGGTCTGCTGGCATCTCCCATTTTGTCCCTGTAATCTTATGTTAACCACAATTTGGATCTAATTCTGTATATTTCCAAGCACTTTCACTCACCCAGGGCTGGGTCTGTGTTGATCTGGCCCTGTCGTAAATACTTGGTGTCCATCAACTTCACAGAGATCTCCCATTTAGATAAGGAGCCATGCAGGCACTTGCGAATCTGCCCAACAAGAAGAAAGATGGTCTGTCTTGGGCCTAACTGAAAATAAACATGTGACCCATGAAAACAAAATAGCCTTTTCAATTGTTACCGCATTTTACTTATTCAAGAAGTTTGCATCTTTTTTGTTACGGTGAAATTCATTTTTAATCAGGGTATTTTCTTTGTGTTGTACTTCCAATATTTTTCTTACTTTGGCAAAACTGAAAGTGAAGAGCTGCTGTCAGTTTTGTCACTCACAAAGGCCTTTTTTATATTTACAATGGTGTTTATTGTGAAAAATTCTGCTCTTTGTCTCTCAGCCACACAGTTATGTGCCTTTATCATATTAAAATGTTCCTCATGCCAACTGCAGAACTACCTGTATTGATGTTTGCTAGGCACATTTAGCAGTATTGAAGTTTTAAGGCAGGCCTTTCATTCACTAGTGGGCCTTTCAGTTGTATATGTTGGGGCTGTGATTAAACCCCACACACCATGACTCGAATTTTATAGAAAACACTGCTAAATTTGCGTGATTCTGCGAGATCATGTGTCCTCCATATGCGAACCCAAGAATTGAACATTGGCATGTTAAATTACTGACTGTGCCTCTAAGTCAAGTTTCTTTTTGCTTCAAGTTGCTCTGTTTAAAGAGGACCTGAATGACTGAAGTTGGGGCTCAAGGAGGTATGTGAAAGGCAACATTGTTTGCATGAATTATCATTAATCAGACAGAAATACATTTTGATGTGCCTTTGGAGAAATTAAAACTCGAATCCCAACAGATTACACACATACACCATACACACATACACCATACACACATCCCCTCACACGCACACACTTTCATACTCACTGTCACACTTTTCTGTCACATATTCACATACACTGCAACAATCGCACAAAGAGTCTCACTGTCTCACACTCACACACCTACTGTTACATACCTGGTCTCTCTTTCTCTCTCTCTCTGATACACACACACACACACACTGCCATACATTCACACACTCACTGTCACTGACACGCACAGTCCAACTTACACACTCACTGTCACATTCACACACTTACACTCTCTGTCACATTCACACCCACACTCTCTGTCAAACTCAATGGCATACACTCACTCTCACACATTCACACACTGTCACACACAGTCACACTTGCACACTCACTGTCACATTCACACACTTACCCTCACTGTCACATTCAAACATTCAAACACTCATACTCTCAGTCACATTCACACTCACTCACTGTCATACACTCACAGTCACACAGTTACACACTGTCAAGGTCACACTCTGTCACACACATACTCACACTCACTTTCTCTCTCACACACACTGTCACACAGCCACTCACAGCTACACTTTCTGAGACACTCTCTCTCACACACACACACACACACACTAACACACATTCACACACTGTCACAATGACATTCACACTCACACTCATTCTCTCTGTCACACACTCACTCACATTCATAGTTACTCACTGACACCCCACATTTTCCCATTATCTGTCACACACACACTATCAAACAGCACTGTCATATACACACTATCTCAGTCACACTCACTCACACAATTACACCCACTCACACACTTGCAGTCACACACTCACACTCACTCACACATATGCTGTCATACTTAGTGCCACACCCATTGTCTCACACAGATACACACTGACATACAGACACTTCACACTCAGTTTCACAATCACACTCTCACACTGTCACATTCAGTACCACATTCACACATTCAGTGAAACACACTGTCTAATGGTCACAAACTATCACACTCACACTCAGAGTCACATGACCCCAGTCAGTCAACACTCAGGTTTACATTCATTTTTACATTCAATGTCACACACTAACATACACAGACACACTGTTACACTCACACAGTGGCATGAACCCACAGTCACATACAGTGATGTAGTTACACTCACTGTCACACACTCACTGTGACTCTCACACTCAATGTCACACTGTCTCTCACACATCTGCACCTTGTTTGCTAAAACATTCTCACTAAGTTCTAAACTTTGCTCAGTGGAAAATGCAATTATTAAGGCACGTTGAATGTATTGCAACACTGTTATGCATAGTAGCCTGTCTTTTGATTCTTTTTTGCATTGTGTACTTGTGCCATTATCTTAGCAATAGTTATGCTCTATTGAATTGAGAAGGGGGGCAGTGCTGGCATAAATTGTTGGGTCAAGCCTCATGATGGACTCTTTTTGCCCAAACAGAATGGAAATGCTTTACATGGCAATGCTACCACATAATATATGTACAAGACTCCACATTTTATTTTGGCACACCTAACTTATAAGAGAGGGCAGCAGTGGTGTAGGCAGTTGAGGCAAGAGTCCTGATGTTCTTTTGGGCGCAAAAAGCTTAAAAACATGTTTTTCAGTGTCAATGTAAGCACATAATATTAAGACATGACTCATTTTTTGGACACAACAAACTTAAAAGGAGAGCAGCACTTGCACATTGACGGTCTTTGGGCACAAGCCGCAGGAACAGGTTTTACTGTGGTAATACTAGCATATATTATCCAGGCATCCTTGGGCACACATCATTTAAAAGGGGGGCATAGCATATTGTTTAGACAAGCAGCATGTTGGTCTTTTTTTAGCCTCTCCTCCCCCCTAATTTAATGACTCTGCCTTGGTGATGTATCTTGTCAAATTGTTGAGAACCGCCAATGGGTGGAGGTGCCTCACGTGTTGACCTAAAGCTAATTGTACCCTTTGCTAAAAAAGCCACCTCAACCCGGCCATGTGGTTGCATAATTGACATACTACAAAAACAAAATCAAATATATGTCGAACTGCTATATTATTGTAGCTTTTTACATATTTTCTTTCAAATGCACTTGGTGTTGGCGTTGAATGCCTCACCCAACAAGGGTAAAACCCACTTTTGAGAAAGCTCATGCAAATTGCCTTTAAATAAGATACTTAAATAACAATGCGTTCGGCCATTTTCTAATGAGGTTGATTTGCCGTCCCAGGAGAGTTCATTAAAGGTGGAGATGTTATCTTAGCCGCATTGCATTAAATGTAAAAAGCCGCCACTGGAACGCGATCGGCTCAGGAATGGCAAGTAAACTAGCTTTAAATGATCAGAAAGGCACCGACCTTTTCCGCTTGAGCTCCCGGAATGCCTGGGAGCAACGAGGATTACAAACAACTGAGATTACAGGGCCATTAAAATGCACATTTACATGTGGTCACATGCAAGATTTAAGATTTTGCATAAACCACAAAAAAGCATGCAGTACAGAACTAGCAAAGCACAGAGGCTGAATTAATGACGCGGCGGTCCCCGGCCGAAACACGAGAGAAACATGTCGGTCTGCGTCTATTATTAGGCGCCGTGTCCCACACTGAAGCACAACAAGGGCACACGGCCCTTAACTGCTGTTCTGTTCCACAAGTTCACTCACCTGACCTATGTAGCTGCATAAACCATAACCTGCACTGCTCCTTCCTTCAGACAAGAGCTGTGCGACTTGACTCTCCTTTCATTCGGTTGCACGATTTCTAATAACATTGAATAAGGCGTAACTTGGTGTTCATGTTCAAAAACGTTTAAGAGTCTTTTTTGTGTAAGATTTTGTTTCAACTATTTAGGTGTGCGCTAAGAGCAATTTTGTAAATGATATTACGCGTCTCACAGCCAAAAGGAATAGGGGTATGTGTCTTCGTAATAGAAGTAGCAAGAGACCTATTTTATATGATTCTAAATGGTGGGGTCGGCTTTTAAAGCACAGTTGAAATCATTCATAGCGTTCGTACCGCCCGTTGAGCTGTCCAGTGTGCCCCGTTAGCGGGAATGTACTGCCTGCGGACCGCACCCGCGGGCCTGCCCCAAGTAAACGTGCTCCACTGCACTTCGTCACTGTCTGTAAGCCACAGTTGTGCTGTATTAGAGTGCTTGTGATGAAAGGGTAAGCAAACACTGTCCTCTGTGTTTTCAGGGGAATGTGCTGGTGGGTCTCCCTCAGGATCAGCCTTAGCCAGCAGCGCCCTGGGCGAATTGGTGCCCCAAGTCAACAGGGGGAGGTGTGGGAGGGGGTGGGGTGCCAGGAGTGGCACCTTTTTTTTTAACTCCCTGCTAAGGCGCCTGGCAGGGAGTTAATCACTGGAATAGAACACTTGGGCTAATGCATGAGCACCCTATTCCAATGCAAACCGCCTCCCTCCCATGTCAGTGCTGGGTAGGTAATCATCTGACTGTTATTAAACATTTAATGACAAAAGGGTGCCTGTTATGTTATGTTATTTTTTATTACTTGTGTATAGTCAACAAAAAGAGAATTGACTTTTACAAGGACAAACGAACGCTGCCAGGCTAGATAGAAAGTCAAGAATCCTTGTGTGCTTCTTGAAAGAAAGTGACTAGACGAGGGGGTGGTCAGAAGGTCACCAGCCGGAAGACGAATTGATGCTTTTCCAGGATGTATGTTCAAAGCCGATTAGGACAAGTCTTTAGTCGCTTGAGGTTGTAGGGAATTGATCTTTTTGAAAGCTACTTCAAGTAGCTTGGCTGTTGCAACTGACCATTTGGACTTTTCCCCCGAATTGATCTTTTTGAAAGCTACTTCAAGTAGCTTGGCTGTTGCAACTGACCATTTGGACTTTTCCCCCCGCAATCAGACGGTACCACCACGTTTCCTTCTTCCGCCATCTCTGAGTGAGCCCATAATGGAGCAAGAAACGCAGTTCGTTCTTGACTCAGGTTTGAGCAGTTAAGGACCAGATGTCGCACAGTTTCCCATTTGTTGGGCTCCTCGCACAGTCTGCAGGTCGTGATGTTTGTCAGCATTCTTATTGCTAGAATCTCCCGAGTGTGCAAAAAATTTAGGCAAGCTTTTAGAAACGTTTTTTACAATTTTTTGTCTGGGAATTTCAAACAGTAGGACAGGGGATTTTTAATTTGTTAAAGGTCGGGGAGATGTCTTAGCAATTTGTTGGCAACGGTTGTGTCTCCTGTTTTGATCCAGCCTTGACGTTCCAGCTTGAAAATCACTCTTTGCGGATTGCCCGTAAGGTTGTCTAAGGTGCACACCAGGTCGGTCAGTTAAGATTTTTGGACTTCGACCCACTTGTTCAGTGTTTCACATGTGTTCAATTTGATTTCCTCATCAATAAGCCTGTATATGAGTAGGCAGTATTGGAGCAAGGTTTTCCTGTAGAGTTGGATTGAACAGAGTTCAACAGTTGCCTCTAGTGACAGTAATCCCAGTTCTCTTCTGAGGGCTGCTGTTATATTTATTTTTAAAGCGCATATACGCCCAGTGGCATCATGGCGCTAGATAGAGCGAGAAGACAGCAGAGTGTGAAGGAGTCTAGTACAAATAAGTCTTCAGACCCCGACGAAAGGGCAAATGATCATCGACCGCTCGAAGAGACAATGGGAGGCTATTCCAGGCTTTTGCAGCGGTCACCAAAAATGTGCATTCGCCAATACAAGAGAGTCTGACACGGGTGACAAAGACCAGGAAAGCAGACTAAGATCGCAAAGGACAAGACGGAACATAGCGGGGAAACTTAGCCTGGATACATTCTGCACCCTGCATATAGAAAGCAGGGTGCACAATACACTGACTTTAAAAGAATCTTCTTCTCAATGGGAAGCCAATGCAGTTGCTTAAGAAGCGGAGTCATGTGGGTTTTGTCGTGCCTTCTCCCACTACGCCAGCTCGGGGAGCCCTTGATAGATTCCCCCGAGCCGGCGTGGTGGGGGGTTAATGGCGCCCCGGGCGGACACCTGGCCCACCCAGCCCGCCCTACCCTAAGGCCCGCCCTGGTCTCCCTAATAATCTTCGGAGTAAATTGGCTGAATATGTTGGTGGGGACATGACATCTGAAGGAAAGTGGCGGGGTGGATGAAGGGCGAGGTGTGTCTGTGCCACCAGACCACTAGACCACATGAGTCCCTTGCTGACGCTCTAATATAACTTTCATAAAACAGGCATAAAAGACACACCTAAGTCTTATAAAAGTTATAGCAATGCTCTGCCTTTAGAGTCTAATTCTAAAGACATGGCAAACACACCCCGTTTAGCTGAATGTATGCTGAAAATCAGCTATACAGGACAAAAATGTCCTGTATAGCTGAATTTCAACTTACATTCACCTAAAGAGGACATGCTTAGGTCACATAGGTTATATAAGAAAATCTATTTAAAATGCATTTTCTGAGAAAATGAACCCAAAATGTGGAATAAAAGCTGCTACACAGTTTTTATTTTAAATTCTGATAATGAGAACTGCCACGATCAGGTGAAAAAAAATCACTGTCTCTGCATAACAGTGCTGGGCAACAAAAGATAAAATGGCTATGCTTTAAACTCCAACTTACAAAGAAGAAACCAAACTAAAAGAACCATGCAGCATGCAGCCAGTCAGTGCACACTTTGCATCACTTAATGTAGCGATTTCAATTGCAAGGTGAAAATGTTCACAAACCCCGAGCGAGCTGCCGTGCTGAGGTCTTTAAAGAAGTAGAGCCTGAGGATCACCATCCAAACCCGCACTTCAAGGCAGAGAACTGCACACCCCCGCCCCCGAGAGTTGCTGATGATGCCCTGTACAAAACGACATGACAGACAGTCACAGAGTAAGAGATGGCTAGACTGGCTGCACTAAAATGCCAGTCTAGTCACATAATAACAATTATCATGCATGCTCTGTCATAGATAACCAGTATAAAACGCTTTGTCACATTAAGAATGGCTGCACTAAAATGTCAGTCTAGCCACATAATAACACATATCATGCTTGCTTTATCATAGATGCCCAGTAAAAAATGTCATGCCACAGTAAGACTGGGTTGACTGGCTGCACCAAAATGGCGTGTAAAAACAATTACCATGCTTGCTTTATTATTGATGCAGAAACAGAATGTCATGCCTGTGGCCTGACACCCGACACCCTAAACCCCCAGCACCTCACACATACAGACACACATGTGTATGATTCATACCCATTCAACTAGTCAAACCTGACCTTGTCTGACTCTCACATGCGCACACGGAAGCCACAACATAACATTTACATGTCATTCTCTGTGCACGGACTGTGCACCCCGATCATACAAATGAACCCAATGTATTCTCATTCATTCACAGACACAGCACACATATGCGTTGCATGCTCATTTACACCCATACATAACATTTGCATGCTCTGTGCACACAACACAAGTATATACTTACACACACATTTTCACACATTTGACACAGAAAACGCACCTGTCTCTTTGTTTCCTGTGCCAGCACTAAGGACTCGAGGCTCTGTCTTGTCCTGCTCTCATGAATCCCGCTGTGCGCGCGTTACATGCAGACAGAATGTGCTTCCAGGTACCTTTTGCACATGTGCTGGGCAAGCAGAGAGCGACACACTCTGAGACTGCCAGGAGGCAGTAATCAGTTTCTGTGGGCCCCACTAACCAGTCCAGCACCCTGGTTTGGTTTCTGGCTTTAGTCAGGCCAGCCAGGGTGAGGGGTGAGGGCTGAGGTGTGGGAACCGGACATACCTGCGCCGCACAGCAGGACTGCACAAGCCTGGACACTTGGCACTGGGCTGGGTGGTGGGCCCCGTACCCCTTCCTCATATGACTGAGGGCATAGATTGGTGTGCCAACAAAGTTGGGGTGGGCAAACACCCTTGCCCCCCATAAAAATACACGGTGGGTATGTGGGAGATTCCTTGGGACGCAGCGATTCTCTGAAGCTACCTCCAGGCCACCCATGAACAGGGAGAAAAAACAAAGCCCTCTTCAGTCTAACAGTACCCTTTCCACAACACTGGCACGCATGTGTAAATACTTTCATGCACACATCGAAGGAAAAGTGTACTTGGTAGATGTTTCATAGCCTATAACGTAAGGCACTAATCAAAGCGCACTAAATACAAAGAGGAACTCCGGGGAAATAAAGCACACTGGTCAACCCTGGGAGTAACTATCCACAAACAATACACGGAGACCGGTTGTTATAGTTCATCCAAATTGCAGAGGAACGAACGTGTGTAGAGAGCAAAAATGGAACAGTAACAAAAAATTCAATAGTCACTCTACGTGGATAGTAAAATAACTTATGTTTAATTCAACAATATTTAATCATCATTAGAAATTGTATCAAATAATGAAGAACCACAACAAGTGTATGTCGCACTTGGTAGAAAAAAACGTTACACTAGTGTGGTGACAAAAGACACACTACTACACAAAGAACATACATTGAAAACATTCATCATGCTCAAAATTAATCGAAAGAGCATGAAACACCAGACAATTATATAACATAGGTACAGTAAAATTTCCAAAAAATATCAAATGCAAAATGAACGAGCAATATCAATAAAGCTCAACGTGACCCAACATGTTTCTTTCCAATATACACATCAGTCTTTATTGTTGGGGGGAAATTCTTCAGGGGTTGGTTCTAGGTAGCAGAGTTCCTGCCATTCGTTCTGCGCAATAAATACTGTTCTGTCTAAGTACATGATTCTCTGCAATAAGGATAAAGAATACATAAAAGCAACTTGTTAGTGGTTGTTCATTGGCTACTGGTTAATCATCACCAATAGGGATAACCTCAATAGAGCGTGTTGATCGCTCACATCGTGCCTTCACCAATTTACCAATGGTCACAATTAACACTGGTAGTTTGAGCATAGGGATGTCCATCCACCAGACCAGCTTCACCCTACAGGGGTGTAAAGAGAAGGACCAGTAATTATCTGGCAAACCCGTTGGACAAGAATAAGACATAGGGCTTGTAATTCATCACTCAGCCAAGCAGTCAAACGTTGTTAAATGGGGGTATTTCTACTGTCGCTAAGGTCCCAAGTGTGGACTTGAATCCCATGGGAGATCTGTGGAGCAACAGAAATGCTATTCAGCTCTGGATATAGTCTGGAATTATTCTATGTATTGGTCATGGACAGTTTCGTAGAGTTGAGGAATTAAAAAGTAAATATCCTACCTAAAGCTCTACTGGCCAATATCAAGGAATTATCTAATTGCTGCTCCCATCACAAGCAAAGACTGAGAAAAGACAGATGTACCAACAATTAGTGTGTAGCAATTGTCAGAATCTCTATACATCTGCCAAGTCTGACTCGTATTGCATGTATTAGTCTTCGCTGAGGCGTTAATACATCAATATTCTCATGGTCACCGGCGCTTTGTAATAAAAACAGAGGAATGGTGGGGTAAGTCAGCGTTTCATATGGAGCAGCAATCTTACTGCAAGCGGTTTTCAACATGACCAGTGGGTTAGAGCTGCACGAATGCGACAGCCCGCTCGTACAGAATACTTACTTAGTCTGCACGGTTCTGTAGTTTGTTGAATTATAACACGCAAACGTTTTCAAAATCCCATCTTATTTGTCAGCGTCAATGCTCCTCTAATGGATAGTGTTTAACTAGCGTAATGCTGAATCACATGATTACGCAATTGGGCTTCTTTTCGGGCACCCATCTTACATTGCTAATACTAATACTAATCAATGTGCAGACTGCCTCTCCAGCTGAAGCTTGCACTCATTTTAGTTTTGGCTATTAGGTGATGCTTAAGTGCCATTTATATTGCATTGCAGTACAGATAGGAGGGAGATAAGATGTGAGGAGAGACACACAACTTGCTGGTCTTGTTTGGTTGTTTACATAAGCATTGACTCACCTTGGCCGTGCTGCTCTGCATGGACATTCCCAACCACTACCTACCCTTCCCTGCCAAAAAACCACATCCTCCTGAGATCTTTTTGAGCAAGCTGTATCAAACAGCAACAACAAACTTCATTCTGGAAAGGCCTCCAAGGATTATTTCTAAGCAGGCTTCTGAAAGTTAATCACTTCATTACATATGTAAGTGCACTACTGGTGTATTGAAAACACCTTGACCAAAAGCGCCTCCATGAACTTGATTTATTTGTACCGAAGTCCTGTTAAAAACAGGAATTGGCAAAGCCCACAGTCTTTTCCTGTGTATAGGTATTAGATGGACATTTTACATTCTCTGCTGTCGTATTCCCAAGTATTTACACTATTTTCCAGATGTTGCCATTTTATGGCCAGGTAATGTGTCTGTATCTGGCAAATGGCTATCCCATTGTGAGGAATTTGTCCACCTGCAGGGTGGGAGTGCGCTCGCATGACTTTTTTTTAAATGTTATATGAAATTGAATTATGGTATATCAACCTCTGTAAAATGAGTGGGGCTAATCCGCACACATTTTCCTATGCTCACTGCATGCATGAAATACACATAGACCCATGTACTCTGGGTGGACATAGCATACAGGCGCCGTCCCCCCTGTCATATTTAGTTGGGATATGACAGCCAAGAATACACCATGTCATCACAGAAGGAGGAGGGCAAAACCTGCCTTTGCCATGGCCAGCCTAATTAACTATTGAAGGCTCCATGGATCCATCCTGTCCTTTTGTTGGGCCCTGCAGATTGGTGGCAGTGATTCACATAATTAGCATACGAATTGAGTATACTTCAAACAGGCCCACATGGGGCCTGGCTGCAGAGACACAGGAAACCCCAACAACCTTTGATATGCACTGTGTCCACCTGAAGCCAGCTCCTGCCCTTAGCATCAATGGACAGTGAAATATCATGTCTGGGACTGCATGTTTCCAGTAGTCATCTCCGCAAGGGTGCCCCATTCAGAAGGTACGAGCATGTGGATTGATGGAGACAGAAAGTTTGTTCTCGCCGCAGCTTCAAGGGGGACCTGCTGCTTTAATCAGGAGCCACAGAGAGCTCCATTAACTAGAGAGATCCTTTGATCCACAGCAGACAGGAAAATGGATGGGACTTAGCATTAAATGTTTTCACCCATTTACCTTTTCTTTTGCATAACTTTGGTTATGACCTCATGCATACAGGAGATTGTTGGCGGGGACCCAGGATTGGTTCATTAAGGAAGCTTAGCCTACACCAATCACTGTGGGCCATTTAGCTTTAAAAGAGCCCTATTTTGGGCAGATCATTTGAAGACTTTGCAAGGAGTATCAAGAAGAACTCAGCATTGGACCCTGACTGAAGGTACAGTCTGCCTTACATCTTGCGCCAGTGAAAGAAGGCCAGGACTTCCACGTGGAAAGCAAGATCCCTCCCCTAAACATCTCCAAGGGAACAGCGGGACATACTGAATCCAGAGGACCCTCCAGCAGCTCCATAACCGGTATCCAGCCAGCACACAGCATGCCCTACTTGGCTCTGTAGCTAGATTCCTAGGTGGGAAGTGCCAGAGAGTCTCTAAACCAAATCAAGCACAAGGCAGCTGCCTGCAACACTCGCCTCAGCTTTGGGCTGTCCGCCTTAAAGGACAACATGATCCCAGTGAATAAGCTAGGAGGGGTGCATCAACAAGCATCTACCGACGTCTGCCTTAAAGGACATTTTCGAGCCAGTCAAGCCCCTCAAGCTTAAACCGACTGCACCTCTGAATGCTGTTACGCGACAGCCGCTAACACAGTCCAAGACGCCTCAACCAATGCTTCAGACCCGCCGACCAGCACTGCGACTACTATTCGTGACCTTGAGCCACCGTCTAGGCCAGCCTGGAGCCGTCTGTCCAGCCTCGCTTCCCAAACTGCCTGCGCCTGATACTCGCAGCTGTCTCCAGGCACCGTGAAACCGACTCGACCTTGTTGAGCACCAAGAACATCTACAGCACAAAGTACATTGTGGTTCTGTCCACCTGGTCCTTCTTCGAAGGGCTTTAGTGTCATTTTACAACCCATTGCTCCCTTTGTGTTGCAACTAAGTATGCTTGAACAATTGTGATTAATTACTTTACCAACTACCCTCCTGTCAGTATCCAGAGTGCATCCCTTTTCCTTCTTTAAAACTGTCTGTCCTCTGCATTCCTTATAGGGTGGGTTGCATTTTGTAGTGTGCTAGAACTGTCTGTTGTGATAATTATAAAGTAGATATTTTTTATACAGCCTTGATTGGACAGTCCCTTTTATCATTGGATAATAATTGTATTTCCACTGTGTTGCAACTAACCAACGATCCACAACCTTGCAGAGATAAGCCTGCTGTATATAATTTGCTTGTGTTTGCAATCTGTTCGGATCCCTTCTGGTGCACTAGAGGTGTGGGGCAGATTGATGGTTTAGAAACCGATATTCACCCCTGGAACCCTGGTGCCTCGGAAGTTGATGTGTCTCACCCATACCTATATGAAAACCAAAACTGCCAATGCTTGTTAATTAATATGTTGTTTTCGAATCGCTACATGGTAAACAAAGCCCTCTTTTCTCGCCATGTCCGCCTTCCCTAGAAAGGAGCGATACATTTGATTGACATAAAAAGACTGGTGGCATCGTAGGAGTCGAGTGTTTCACCCTTGGCTGCCTGTGTTGCATAAGGTGTTTTAGTCACTCAACTGTGTTGCAACTCCCTCTCCTTCTTCAGTTATTTTTTAGAATTAATTCTGGTGCACCCCTCTCTGGGATGCTTTCGAATCAGCTTTTGTGCTTCCCACAGTGTGCACTGCATTGCACAGTTCTTCCCAGAGGTGTGCAGATTTGCGACACAAAGTTGAGGTGTTTGTTTTGCCACTGCCTAGGCACCGGGTTCTCCTCTGGGTGCGGCCACGTTATTTCATAATATAGACGTCAAAAGAGATAATAACACTAAGATGAGTTTCCTTTTTAGTGGTGGATGAATCCTGGCTGAAGGCTGTGATGTATGAAAGGCCGCCCCTGGAGTGGGCCGCGGTAGCAGCGTGATCGCGGCCTCCGACGAAGGAAACCCTGCTGGCGGAGCATGCAAGCGCCGCGCAATAAAGGACACGCGACTCGTTGGCTGGCTGCATAAACCCGGACTGGCACGAAACCGCCAGTTCCGGTGATTCCTTTATTTCTCCTCCCACTCCTTGTGTTAACGTGACCCTTCTCTCCGGGCACGTGACACCACATTCCTCCCCAAATTGGAGGTAAATTCACATATGCCACAGAATACATTTTAGCATGGATTATTGTCTCTTCTGTTAGTCCCTTTGCGATATACCCCATTTATGACATACCCTTTGAGGCGGGATGATGGTTTGGGCTTCTCCCTCAGGCTGTAGCGGGTGTTCCGTCCTTTGGGCGAGGTGTCTGTGGCGGTCCCTTCTTTTGTCTCGACCTCTGGTGGGCACGGACTGTTTGACGCTTCCGGCGTATTTTCGCTGGTTGACGGTGTGGGTCTTTGGGGCGTCTCAACAGTCTTTTCCTTCGGGGACAGGGGGTGTTCTTCCCACATCTCCGTGGGTACTTTCTTGAAGTGGGATATGTTCCGGGTTACCGTTTCCCCTCCTCGGGTGGCAGTGACCATGCTGTGGTTGGTGGTCTGAACTGTCCACGGATGGACTTCGAAGTTTAGGGACATCTTCTTTGGCTGTGCCCGGTTCTTGACAAGGACAGTGTCCCCGGGGTTTAGTTCTCGATGGTGTGCGCGCCTGGCGACGCTCTCTTGCTCGTTGTGCCTCTTCCTCCTAGCATCCATTTCTGGGATGTCTAACTCGGGTGCGACCCAGTGTGGATGTATTGGGGGTTCCGCCTGTATCGGTACTCCAAACATAAGGGCTGCTGGGCTGATCCCAGTGGCTGAGTGTGGGGTTTGCCGGTGCGTCCTCAGAAATCGGTACACTGCCTTCAGCCAGGGGTGTTTTTGCTCCTTGGCAATTCTGATAACTTTGTTTAGCGACCCCATAAAGCGTTCCGCATCTCCGTTGGCCTGAGGCCATCATGGGGTAATTCGCTGATGTTTCACGTTTACCTCTTTGAAGAATTCTCGCAGCTCTTGGCTGGTGAATGACGGTCCATTGTCACTCTTCACTTTCCTTGGAATCCCATGCGTGGCGAATATTTTCTCCAGCGTGAGGATGGTGGTTTCTGCATTGGTGGATGATACATGTTCTACTTCGGGGTATCTACTGAATTCGTCTATCACTACAAGCAAGTATCCTTCGCCTGCGATGGTGCAGTGGTCCATGCTGACCGCGTCCCATCTTTTGCAGCTCCATGGTGCACTGGAGATCGGTTCTGGGTTCTCTGGCCTCCTGGACGCTTGGCAGGCTGCGCATGACTCAATTAGTTCTGTGATTCTTTGATGCATGTTTGGCATCCACATCCGGGACTTGAGGTACGCCGAGGACTTGACAATCCCTTGATGTCCACTGTGTGCTAGTTTGAGTGCCCTCTCTTCGAGGGACTCCGGCAGAATGATGCGGTGGCCTTTCAGGAGCACTCCCTCTGGTGCTATCGAGAGTTCGTGTCTGATCCCGAACAGTGCTCTGAGCTTGGTTTGAGCTGGTATGGTGCGGTGAGATACAGACATGAGATAGGTCTTCCAGCTTCCTGATTGAATGGCCGAGGCAGTGTGTTGCAAAATTGTGTCTTCACTTGTCTCCTGTATTATTTCTTGCAGCGTCAGGGCTCGTGGCCTGGCGCACGCCACCACATGACAGACGTGCTCGTCTGTTTCTCTTGCATGATGTTGTTCGCTGTCGGTAGCGGGTCGCGGATGGCGGGACAGATAGTCTGCCGGGTTGTCTGAACCTGGCCGATATTCTACCTCAAGGTTGTACGGCTGCAGTTGCAGCATCCACTTCTCTATGCGGGCCGGGGGGTGTGGAGCAGAGCCTTGGAATATCGGTATCAAGGGTTTGTGGTCCGAGAAGACTTTTGCTTGTTTTCCTAATAGGTACACCTTGAAGTGGCGGCACCCCCACAGTATTGCTAAGGCCTCCTTTTCGATGTGGGCATAGTTTTGTTCTGGCTTCGTGAGGGCCTTGCTGGCAAATGCGATGGGGAACACTCTGCCTTCGCTATCTGTTTGGGTCAGTACGGCCCGTAGGCCTACGGGGCTGGCATCCACGAGGAGTTCAGTCTGCCGTTCCACGTTAAAGAACGCCATGGTTGTGGTAGCAGACAGGGCGTCCTTGATCTGTTGGAATGCTCGCTGGTGGACTTCGGTCCACTCCCATCTTTGGTCTTTCTTGGTTAGTTCTCTGAGGGGACTCGCGATGCTTGCGAGATCAGGGATGAAGCGCGCGCAGTAGGTTGCCATCCCCATGAAACTTCGCACCTCCGAGGCAGACTGGGGAGGTTTGAAGTCTTTTATGTCTTGTACTTTGGATGGGTCATGGGATACGCCTGCGGCACTGAAGATGTATCCGAAGAAACATAGTTCATCTCTGTCGAATTCACATTTCTCGGCATTGAGCGTCAACCCTGCTCCCTCGAGTCTCTCCAGGACTGCTGCTAGTCGTCGGTGGTGCTCATCCTTGTCTGCGGCGTATACCAGGATGTCATCACTGATGTTGGTGGCACCAGCTAGTCCTGTGATGACTTTACGGATCTCGTGCTGGAAAACCTCTGCGGCGGATGAAATTCCAAAGTTCAGCCGCTTGTACCTCATGAGGCCGAGGTGGGACGAAAACGTGGTAATGTACCGTGATTCTTTGGATAGTCTTAGCTGGTGGTATCCTGATCGGAGATCGAGTTTGCTAAATACCTTCGCCCCTGTGAGGTCTACGATGAGGTCATCAATGGTGGGAGTTACGTGGCGTTCTCGGCCGATGGCTACGTTGGGGAGCCTCATGTCGATGCATATCCTCACCGCGTTCGGCTGTTTCGGTTTCTGGGCTACCACCATAGGCGAGACCCACGGGGTCGGGCCTGATGTTTTCTCGATAATTCCAGCATCCTCGAGTTTGGATAGCTCTTCCTCTACGGCCGTCCGCAGGTGAAACGGGATCCGTCGGTGGCGCACTGCCTTGGGTTCGACGGTGGGGTCTATGTGTAGTTTGATAGACCTCCCTTTCAGGCACCCGATGCCTTGAAATAGTTTCTTATGACAACCTAGGATGCTGCTGAGTTCGTCGTGTTGGACGCTGAACGCAAAGTGTATCAGCTTTAGTTTCTCCGCAGTTCTGCAGCTCAATAGGGTTTCGCAACCAGCGTCTACGACGTAGATCCGTGCGCGGCAGTTTGTGTTGTTGTGCGCTGGTAGGGGTTTCTTGGATCCATAGGCGTATAGTCTGACTTTCTTCTTGTGGAGTTTTGGTTGTGGGTGAAGTCTGTTGAAAGCCGTCACGGGCATGACGTTGACTGTCGCGCCGGTGTCAATTATCACTTTGAGTGGGTCTCCGTTGGAGAGGACTGTGCACGACGGTCTCTTCTTTTGGTGCGATCGGCCTGATTTGACTGCCGATATTAAGTGTACACGGTGTACTGGTCTTCTCCCTTTCTTCTTCTTCCCTTTGTTCTGTCTGTCGGGGGATGAGCTGCTGTCGCTGTTGTCGCTGTCGCTTGAGCTCGGGGATCTTTGGGACTCGTTGACTGCTCTCGCTTTACCTCTCCTCGTTTGTTGGCGGGGATGTTCTCTCGGTGCGAATCTCCTCCGTTGTTCTTGTGTTGTGCGGGAGCTTGGGTCTTTGTCATTTTTGTTTGGCGGATTCAGGCAGACTGCTGCGTAGTGGTTGAGGCGATTGCATTTTCTGCATGTGGACCCCCAGGCGGGGCAAGAGTCGCCTTTATGCCATGGGCCTCCGCACCATTTGCAGGCTTGGTCTCGTCCTTGTGGTTGGTGCGGCTTCTGGTACTGTTTCGGGCGAGTTGATTGTTGTCTGGAGATAGCTGCTACGTCTTCTGCGGGTCCGGGGCTGTCTAGCGGTAGTCTCTGGATGGCGGCTTCCATTACTGCTACTTGGTCCTCTGTCTGTTCACGGAGGCGCGCAGTCTCGAGAATGCGTGATAGTCGCATGTTCTTCTCTGACAGAATTGCCCTCCTTAGTTTTTCCGAAGAGATTCCATTGATGATCTGGAGGCGAATGGCGAATTCTTCGTCCGGGAATTCACAGCCTACGGCCATTTCGCGAAGGCGAGCGTGAAATTTGTCTACCGTCTCCCTCTCGCGTTGACGTGCCATGCAGAAATGGAACCGCTCATAGTCCGGATTGAGGTCAGGCTTAAACATGTTGGTGAGCGCAGCCCTCGCCGCTGCGTAGTCAATGTCGCTCCCGCGGTTTGGTAGGGCGTTGAAAAGGCGCAGAGCTGCCGACCCCACGTTGAGCAAGAGGAAGGTGCGCATCTTTTTGGGTGTGGTGATATCTCGTGCCTCTAGGTGCATCTCAAATTGTTGTAGCCATATTTCCCACCGGATGGCCGCTCCGCTGGTGAAAGGGTCGAATGGTGGCATGAACGTTGTCAGTGAGGGGTCGCTGCGCTCCTCGGTGATGCTTCTCCTCGCTGATGAGGAGCCGGTGCTGATTCTTGTTGGGCTGGTGTTTGGGCTCGACATGTTGTTCTTTTGGATGACTTCTTGGGGTTGAGCGTAGCTGGTGAGGTTATCTTGGCTGCCTGGTGTGACGGCACGTGGCTTCGTGTGAAGCGCTGCGGTTCCGGGCCGTGGTGGGCTGTGCAGTGGCTATCCTGGAGTGTTGGCGTGGCCAGAGATTTCTTTCCTTTTTTTTTTTTTTTTCTCTTGGGCGTGGGCGGAGCCGGGGCTAACGCTTACCGGCCTCCGCGGAGTTGTCGTGGGTCTGTGGACGCCACGGCTCCCTCTGGTGCTGGGAGGCGTGCAGTCCACATCCCACCTTCGTCGCCAGTGTGATGTATGAAAGGCCGCCCCTGGAGTGGGCCGCAGTAGCAGCGTGATCGCGGCCTCCGACGAAGGAAACCCTGCTCGCGGAGCATGCAAGCGCCGCGCAATAAAGGACACGCGACTCGTTGGCTGGCTGCATAAACCCGGACTGGCGCGACACCGCCAGTTCCGGTGATTCCTTTATTTCTCCTCCCACTCCTTGTGTCACGTGACCCTTCTCTCCGGGCACGTGACACCACAAAGGCCTGCAGAACCTCGTGTACTTGCACGTTTCGGCGAAAACTTTAGTTGTGGGACATGGCAGTAGCACCCCATTAGGTTTTGTGGGAGTGCCAGTGTGGTCAGAGTATTGGAATCCTTGTGGTGGGCCCAGAGAATTTGGGTGAGGGAGTATGATCAACTGCAGTCTTTTTTGCCTGATTCTTCACACGCTGCACAGTGCCGTGAAAGGCTTGACATGCCAGAAGGACCTGGGTCCATTTGCTTCAATACAGCATGTAGTGAATCCGGAATGCTATTGTGTGTGGCATAGATCCGTAATGGCGTCCTCATACCAAGCTCGGTGGCCGCCCTTGTGCCATTGATTTAGCGTCTGCTTTTTCCTAATGCAGAAAAGGTGCGTCCAGTCTGGTAAGATCCTGCCAGCAGACAGGGTTTTGAGTACTGATTTCCACAGCACGAGGAGTTCCTGCAAAGAATAGGAACTCCACGTCGAAACACAAGTTCAGAACTTCCTCGCAGGGTTGCCACAACATGCGCAATCTTCTCAGCACCGTCACAGGAATGGCATGGATGGAGAAAAAGTGTTTCCACACTTATGTGTCAATAGCAATGAGGACCTCTGATTTGCAAATCCAATATTTGACATGCTTACGGTTTATAATATGCTGTGCTTACAATGTAGCTTCAAATTCTACTTTTATACAACCCCAGAAACATCAACGCTACGTTTCCATTTGAGGTCAGTGTTTCAGTGACAATGATTATCAACCCTTTCCAACATAACACCGTAAAGGCGTCACGCTAGAAAGAGTCATGTAGGAAGATAGGCTGAGGAGTCAGGAAGCAAGACAGAGTTTTGCAGGGGCATGAGAAAGGTCCAGACATTTCCAAACGCTCTCTCCGGTTGTTGCGTCACTGCAGACCTGTTATTAACAGAAACCATACACAAGAACGTGCTTTTTTCCCTACTTGTGCTAAAACGTACTGAAAAAGCGGAGTTTGAAATACTAAGGCCAACTTTTTTGTTATTTCCTTAAGGAAAAACAACTCCCCGAACACGTCTTTTAACACCCTTCCTGCGCCTTGCGGCGAGCAAGAGCGGTAAAAGAACACCGCCCCAAACACTGGGCCTCTTTCACCTCCTTAGATCTGCTTAGAACGACCCCTGTTTATGTTTAAAGGGTTAGGGAAGCGATCATTAACTGCCTTTACTGGCGTTACAGAGAAAATAAACACGCACGTATTATTCACCGCGGGCTGTCAGCCCCGCAGGACATTAAAATATCTCATCTTGACCTTGAGCGATGGTGGCACGGATAATGAATGACAACCGATAAGCAGGTGGGCGCGGGGGGGGGGGGGGGGTGTGGGGGTGCGAGGCGTCACCTATCTCTTTTTCAACTCTGTGACCCATCCTGCCCAGGCCTAGCCAAACGCATTGAACAACAGACGAGTCCCAACTATTTAGAACACAATAAATGAAGGCCGCAAGCATGACACGTACACGGTTTCTTTTCTCTCTCTGAACTTAGTCAAGGTTTTCTTTTAACATCGAGTACGCGTTTCTATTTTCTGACCCCAGGGATCTGGGTGCGCGGATACGTGATGGGTATGGGTATATATAACGCATGAACATTCCAGGCAGCGCCACCAAACAGCCGCCCGAGAGTCCTGCGCATTGGCCATTTTCTTTGTGGATGACTTCATAGTGAGTCCCTTTTTGCAATATTTGTTAAGAATATTCCTCATGTCAGCAATTTTGTTAAATAGTGCGAACCTTGCCAGCAAGGGACAGTACGAAAAGCAAATATGTAATCCCCAAGCTGCTGCAAGACCAGTTTGATACAAAAGTACATATGATTGTATACAAATATATGTATTTATTTATGATGATTGGTATAACATTAACACCTTACACGATGAAAACATATTTAACAATATGTAACATGAGACACAATATTACACATTTAAAAAATATATATATATTGATATTCTATTTACAAAGTACTTCCAATTACATTTTAAATACACGAACCAGGGAAGAATGCATATCTTGATCATTTATGTTAAAATAACCTAACAATATATCAGACCGTACCTAAATCGCTTCTAGTTAACATTTCATACAGAATCTCTACACAGCTACTCAATTCTAACAATAGGGAGATATTCTCCCCAAGCATACGTCTAGACCGCAGGCATTCTCCAGTGTGTACTAACGTCCAATCAGAAAACCTTTGAAAGCCTATCTTTTCAGATTGGTAGTGCCAGGGCAGAAACAAAATAGATGTTTAATGGTTGACAAGATTTCCGTTCTACAGAGTCTACAGGTTGTATCAACTTTTGCAACTCCCAGACTCCAAACGTAGTACCTGACAGAACTTGAATCTCAAATAGATTATTCTAGCCTTGTCTCAAGGAAAGAGCGAGATGTATTTCGGAAAATGAGCCTTGTTTTCTAAAAATGTTTTTGTATTCAGTAAAAAGAGAGCATGTGCACAGATTCTCCATAGAAACATATTGCAGCATTAAAATAAAAACAAAGTAAAAAAAAGAGCATGTCTGGATGCAATTAAGTATTTATGAAGTGCAAACCTAGCTGGGAAGAAACAGCATACTGTGCAAGCGGGCCTATCCAGAGGGTTACAGGTGGAATGTTTGGATAGACAAGGTACCTGGGATGGGTTGGGGGAGTGGAGAACTACAGAGAGGGAAAAGTAGTGTTGAATCGAGCGATTAGCAATTGGTGAGATTTTCTTTGAAGAGTAGGTTCTTTTGGTACTTCCCGAAGTGTTAGGATAGAGAGGCCGGCCTGATCTGAATTGGTAACTTGTTCCAGAAAAAGTGTCCTTTGCATGAAAAGGCCTGTTTGCTAGTCTTTCGTCTTGCTGTTCTTTGTTTCCTGTTTGGCAATGTCATGACTTCTGATGGTGAGTTGGCCTCAGGAGATGTTGATTTTCTCAGCCAGGCAAAGACGTCTTTTGGTTGTGACTGCTTTGTAGTTACTGCAATCTTTTTTGAACATGATGCATGCCTGAAGGGGTAGCTCCTTAAGGATGGGGGTGACAAGGTCACATTTCATTTACTTCATGATGAGGAGTGCTGCAGCATGCTGGCAGATTTCAGAGGGGCTAAGGTGGTATCTGGGACTCTAGCGAGTTGGGTGTTGTGGGTGTTGCCACCATCAAGGTGGGCGATAACCACTGCTTGGACAACTTTTTAAAATCCTGGGTTATGGATAAAGGATTTGACTTTGTGGAAGCTGCAAGGTGGTACCACGTTGATTGGGTCTTCTTGTTGATATTTGTTTTGAGCGGTTTAAGTGTCAGGTAAACACTTGACATCCAGGCTTGGATAAGGGACAAATAGTGCTTGAGATGATTGATTTTGTTGTTTGAACTTCTCTTTAGGTAAAGCTGCTTGTCATCTGCGTGTTAGTGTACCTTCAATTGGGAGCTGGTGAAGAGTTCTGCCAGAGGTTCCATGCAGAGGTTGAGGATGACAGGGGACATGATGGGACCTTGTGGAATGCCACAAGACTCCATCTTGTCAAGGTGAGATAACCTAAATATGAAAGGAAGGAAGTGTCGGAAGCAGCTGGCTGGTCTGCAGTCAGTGCGGCTTGACTGCTTGACAGCTCCCACGTTTGAAGGTCCCTTCCTCTATTGATTGTGCTCGATCTGGGAGAGAGGAACACATTGATGGCTACCATGTGAGTACAACCAAGAAAACCCAACTGGCTACCCTTCGATGTTACAACCGTTAGGGACTTGTAATAGAACAGACAATGTGAAAAGTCATCTTAATAAACATATATCAAAAGATGAAGGTGAGGACGGAAAATATAGAAAAATACAATTTATTCAAAACGCCTAAAAAAGACCTCAGACTCATTCGCTACCATGTGAGACAGCAGCACAGTGGTGCTGGGGGCTGACGTTCGGCGAGTAGCCGAGGAACAGGCTAGTGGTCCGGCATTGTCATCTACAGTGTGCCGGTGTGACTTTTACGGGGAGCTCAGTGAGGACCTAGCTTTCTAAGTTGTCTTCTTCTTTTTTTATATAAACCTCTGATGCCTCTGTCACATAATTAATTTGATACTGTTTGCGCTCTTTTTGTCTTGCCTGCCTTCACATTGTTTTCGCTAGCAGGGCAATTGGCGTGTTAAGCCCCCTCGTGGAATTGCATCTCCTCCTGCCTTGCAACACATTCTTCAGAGACCTCATTTATTGGGCTGTCTGTTGCGGTCCTCATAATTTCTTATTGTTTTGGTTGAGGGCATCTTGGAGAAATTGCTGAACTAGTAGAGCTTTAGAGGTGACCTCCTGTTGGGCTGACTGTAGACCCTTGTTATGCCAATCAACGGAGCCAGGGCAAGTAAAATGCCACTTATCCATTTAACAGAGCTATCTGCCCCTTTTCATCAATCCAAGCTTTCTGGCATGGGCATTATAAAGGGATTCTCCCAAAATATTTCTAATTATGGGATGCCAATTTTGTCGCCTATAAAGTATGGTACTCCATCTGTGATCACACCGCCCAATGCAAAACATTTTCAGACTTTTGCTCCTGGGTGGACTTGCTGGACAAATCTGCATTACAATTGTGTCTGGTTAAGGCAGACAATTCATTCCAAACGGACCAGATGCCTGACATGGTAAATCAGACCTCTCAAACGATCATAAAATAAACCAGCTGTCAGGTGTCTATAGATAAAAATCAATCCTTGAATGACGGTGAGAGTAAGGACATCGTAGGCCCCAGGGAAAAATGGGTATCATACAAATACTGCAACATATTTTTCTCACCTATACCGAATAGGGCGCAAGGCGGTATACTAAAATCCCGATCCCCATTACTCCAACTAATGGGAGCAGGGGTTGCGGGGGTGTCCTCTGCTTCCATTAGATGGTAGCGGGGGACAATAAAGACAAAAAAGTAACACAAAAAGAAAAATAGGACCCTGCAGCGCCTGTTCTGAACCACGTTAGTGGGAGAGAACTGATATCGAATGAATGCAGCAGAGAAGGCGGCACACACAGTGGGTAGGGGATAGGTGAGTACAGGGATGCGGGGAACAGTGATATATGTGATCACTGTTCCGCGCCATAATGGAAGTCAGCTTTTTGAAAGTCGACATTATGGACGGCGCAGTCATCACATTGATCCAAAAAATCTTGTCAGACGTTTCTGGTTGCATGGAATATGGCTCAACTCCCAGAAGATAGATTTGCAAAATTACAGGAAGTTTTATCTAACCTCTGGACTACGATTCCACCTATACCAGTGGAAATCAGTGTCCACATTGTGTGTTGTAGTTGGGGAGCCAGTTCAATCATTTTTGCATTGTGTACATCATGACATCCATAAACCTAAACCTGGTATGTCCAGGAGTTTGTGCATTGGCAAAACCCAAATGCTCCTGGTTACTGATAAAAAACTTAAGAGGGACTATTATGGACCAATGTAATTTTATTATCACTAATGTTGAAACACCAACAGGGCATGAACCTTATAAAACCCTAAGAAATAAGGTACTGGCCCGGCTTCGCCAGAAGACTGGACTCGGATCATAAGAACTGCTGACCTTAAGGTCCTTTGTAGAATAAAAATTGACCAATGGGGCACCCAGAACAGCAGGGACTGTATACTTGTGGGATGTGGTAGTAGTAACCTCCCACGCTTTCTATCCATTCGTAAGGATCTTACTAACACTTCATTTAATGTGAAACTGGTAGTTGATCCTTTGTAGGTCCTTAATAGTGCAAGGAATGATGAAGTGTGAACTTTTTCTTATGCTCTGAATTTTAGATTATCTGACTAGTTTTTTAGTTTTTATGCATTTTGTTTGTTGTTTTTGCATTTTTGTTTGTTAATACTCTTACGTCCCGTCCCCTTTCCTCCATACTTATGGGACATCTCTCCGTCCTGTGTGACGGGACCGGAGCACTTTGTAAAAAGCATCCACATTTATTTCAAAAATGTGTCCCTCCTCTCTTTCCTGCGCGGGGCCCGGCACGCGGCCGTAACCCCGCCCACCTTGGCTCCGCCCCGCGCATCGTCCATCAGTCCTTTTCTATCGCAGGGTCAAGACTCATTAGCAATAACAGAGGAACCTTATTAGACGGGACGGCGGGTGGGCGTATGGAGGAAAGGGGACTATGGACTAGGAGTAAGGTGGTCACTACGGTGAGTAACCTGGTAATACTCCTACATCCCGTCCCCTTTCCTCCATACTTATGGGAGATTCCCAAGCACTCCTTACAGGAACTATGGGTGGATGGAAATACCCCTTACTGAAACAGGTTCTTCAGCACAGCCTGGCCGAACTGAGCGTCAGCTCTAGAGCTCATATCGAGGCAGTAATGCTTACAGAAAGCAATGGGGAGGCCCAAGTAGCCGCTTTAGTGATGGACTACCAGGGAACATACTTCTGAAAAGCAACCGCGGCTGCCTTGCCTCGCACCTGGTGTGCATGGATACCTTTAGGAGGTTTCAGCTTTTCGACGGTGAAAGATTCCGTGATACAGGCGGCAATCCATCTGGAAATGGATGCCTTAGATGCCGGCCTGCCCTGAGGTTCACCGAAGGTCACAGACAGTTGGGAAGAGCTCCGAAGCTCGTAAATCCTGTCCAGGTAGAACTTAAGAGCTCTTCGGACATCCAGGCAGTGTAGAACCCTTTCTGCCTCCGAGGCAGTGTTCGGAAAAAAGACCGGAAGGGAAATAGACTGATTCAAATGGAATTCGGTCACTACCTTTGGTAGGAAAGCTGGGTTCGTCCGAAGGACTACCTTGTCCTTGTGAAAGACCAAGAAAGGATGCTCCACCGACAATGCCTGGAGCTCACTCACTCTCCTCGCTGACGTAACGGCTACCAGAAAGGATACTTTCCAGGACACGTACTTGAGGTCCACCGTAGCCATTGGTTCAAAGGGTTTATGGCACAGCGCCGTCAGGACTACATTTAGGTCCCATGGCGGGTGCGGATTACGAACCGGAGGGTAGAGGCGTGTCAAGCCAGCAGAATGCCTCACCACTGGATTAGTTAGAGAATAAGAACGCAGGTCTGTAGAAAGGTAAGCTGAAACCGCCGAGAGATAAGTCATGCATGACAGAACATGAACCCCTGACTCTCCTAGGGAGGACACGAAGGACAGCACCGTGTCAATCGTCGCCACCCTTGGGTCCAATTCTTTCTCGAAACACCAATGACAGAACCTGAGCCATTTACTCTTGTATTGGGATCTTTTCTAGGGTTTCCTGGCTGCCTGAATAATGCGCATGTTATCCGCAGACAAACCCAAATGCTCTAGAGACGTGAACTCAGGCACCATGCCACCAAGTTGAGCGATTGTGGGGAGGGGTGCCACATCTGCTGTTCCCCTTGGTGAAGAAGATCGGGAGTTACTGGTAACCTGATCGGCGGACACACCGACAGGTGTTGAAGTTCTGAGAACCAAAACCTGGCCGGCCACCACAGAGCTATCAGTAGAAGAGAACAGTTGACAGAGCTCTTCAACTTCCAAATTGCTCGATGAACTAGGGGAAGAGGCGGGAAGGCGTAAGCTCTCATGTTGTGCCATGGAATCTCGAGTGCGTCCCCCAGAGAGGAGGCTCCCAGCCCCCCTCTGGAGGCATACTGAGGAAGCTTCTTGTTTACCGCTGTGGCGAAGAGGTCCACCTCTGTTGTGCCCAACGCGAGAAAATCCATGAGAGGATCTCCACCTTCAACTCCCACTCGTAGCTGACTACTGTCCGCCGGCTGAGGGCATCCGCGGTGACATTCAGCTGGCCCGGGATGTGCACTGCAAGCAGCCAGACCCCATGAAGCACGGCCCACTCCCAAATCTGGATGGACAGGTCCACGAGAGGGGGAGACTTTGTTCCCCCTTGCTTGTTTATGTAATACATTTTCACCGCATTGTCCGTTCTTATGCGGACCACCTTGTTGACAATGAGAGGTCTGAACATCTTGAGTGCCAGAAAAATCACCAGAAGCTCCAAATGATTTATGTGCAGGAGCTTCTCCTGAGGTGACCAGAGGTCCGAGACCTGAAGAAGATCTAACGTCGCACCCCACCCCAAAAGGGAGGAGTCTGTCATCATCGTCACCATGGGGGCTGGGTCCTGGAACCCCACGCCCACTGACAGGTTGCTGAGAGATGACCACCAGTCCAGGTCCACTCTCATGGAATCCGGAATCATTATCCGCTTGGAATCCGGGTCCACAGCCTGACGCCAGGAACTCCGAAGAGCCATCTGGGTCCGTCTCATTTTGAGACGAGCAAGAGGAAGAGCAAGTACACACGAGGCCATGAGGCCCAGAAGCCTCTGGAACCACCAGGCTGACATGCTCTTCGACTGCGCAAACATCTGATACGTGGCCAACAGATCCGCCATTCTGTCCCCGGTCAGATACACTCGGCAGTCTATTGTGTTCCAACGAAAACCCAGGAAATTCAGGTCCTGTGAGACCGTCATGGAGGATTTCCGCCAGTTCACCGACAGCCCAAGATGGAACAGGAGCGGAAGCAGAGACTGGAGGTTGCCCACTGCTGCCAACGGACAAGGGCTGCGTAGGAGCCAGTCATCCAAATAGGGATACACATGGATACCCTGGAGACGAAGATAGGCCGTAATCACCGACATCTTCTTTGTGAAGACACGCGGCACCGAACTGAGGCCAAAGGAAGCACCCGAAACTGAAAGTGCTCCTCTCCCAAAGAGAAATGGAGGTATCTCCTGTGTGGATTCCAAATCAGGATATGCATGTACGCATCCTGAAGATCCACCACGCTGAGCCAATCGCCCGCCTGCAACGAGGAGCGAATCTGGCTGGGCGTGATCATCTTGAATTTCTCTTGGGGTAGGAAAAGATTGAACTGGGAAAGGTCTAGGATGGTGCGCAGGCCAGCCTGGTTGGGTTTGGGCACCGTAAACAGCCGGGAGTAGAAGCCCTCCCCTCACTCCCCAAGGGGAACGGGTTCCACAGCTCTTAGGTGCAGAAGTTTCTGAACCTCAGCCTTGAGGGAGGCTGAGCCCGACAGCTGAAAAGGAGGGTTGAGGGGTGGGGTAGGGGGTAAAGGTAAGCGGAAGCCCGCTCGAGCGACTGACAAGACCCATTTGTCTTCTGTGATGGCCTGCCACGCCTCCCAATGAGACGCAATGCGTCCTACAACCGGGGTCTCGTGCGAGCGCGGAATACCCTTATTTGGCAGGTTTATCGGTGGCGGTGCCACCTGAACCTGATGAGGAGGCTGAGGAGCGGGAGAAATACAGCGTACGCTGTTGTCTACGGCAGTTATTCCCCGCAGGAGTATCCACTCTGCGAGATTTGCGGTCGAGGAAGCCCCTAAAACCAGAGGGAGGTCGACCTTGCGACAACGGCCTTTGAGCCTTGAAGGGAGCTTTAACCAGAACAGACAATGATTTAGCCGTCTGAGTGCTGTCTTTGGTTTTGGTGAGCTCTATATCAGTAGAAGAGTGAAAAAGCTTCTTACCATCAAATGGAAGGTCCAGAACCTTGTCTTGCACCTCCTTCGAGAACTTAGTGGCATGCAGCCACGCTTGCCGCGAGGTATCAACCCCAAGCATCAGACCCCGAGCCAAGGTGTCTATGTGATGAGCTGCAGTCTCCAGGATCCTGGGCCAAGACCCTGGCATCGGAAAGGCCTCCTCTGAAATCCTCCAACTTCTCGACCGGAATGTGCTCCTCAAACTCCGACAGACCTCTCCACATCCGCATGTTAGCTCCTGCCAAAATCAATTCTGCATTGGCCTGCCTCAGCTGTAAGGCCGAATTGGCAAAGATTTTCCTCCCTATGGAGTCCAAGAGCTTGTCCTCCTTTCCCAAGACCTGAGTAGCCGTCGCGGAGGAGGATGCTGCAGGCCTGGATTGCAATGTAGCCGCAGCCACCACTGTGGAGGAGGGAGGTGGACAAGACGACAAGGCCACTTCTTCCAAAGAATGCAGCCTGTACCTCGCGTCAATCTTTTTATTGACAAAAAGTCCCGAGTGTGTCTTTTCCCAAACTCTACGGACCTCGGCCAGAACGTCCTTCTGCAAGAACAGGCCGGTACGCTCCAAAGGAGACAAGGTGAACGCCCCAGAAAGCACGCCCTCCTGCGGAGCAGGTGCCTCAGGCACTGGAACATCTAAGAAACTCATCATGTCCAGCACCCGGTCATGGAAAGCTCTGATAGAGCTGGGAAGGTCCTCGTTGTCCTGATCGCCTTGAGGGTCATCTGACAGGTCAGGATCCTGCTGAGCCGTGTCAGGCACTGCCTTGTCCACTGGGGACAATGGTGGCACAGGCGGAAGCGCAGGGGGAGGCACCACGGGCAAGGGAGGCCCCGGCGGAACCACCGTCGGGACGGGTAGAGCCGGAGGCGCGGGTTGGATATATCTTCTTGAAAAGCCCTTTGAAATATTCCCTCATGGGGTTGGTGCGCATAAGCGCTTTAAATTTACCGAAAAAAGCGTCCTCAGGAGATTGTTTCGGAACCTGAGGAGGCCTCTAAATAGGTGGACAAATCCAGGGACGTAACGGAGAAGGGTGCCACACCGGCCCCTCCACCGACGAATCCACATAAATCAAGGGAGCTGCCCCCGCGGGCAACAAAACATTGTGCGGAAGAGGCATACGGGCGTTCCAATCATAAACGGGCCGGTAAGGATGCGCACAAGGGACCTTAGGTTCACCCAAAGGACCGAACCCTACACCAGGGGCCGATGGCGTAGTTGTAGGGGAAGTACCTAAAATGGCCGCCGTGGTCGTGGCGGGAACGGCCGCCATTTTGTCCTCATCTGAGGTGAACTGCGGCACCTGAGGAAGTGAGGCAGGGGTCCCCGTCGATGGGTCAGGGGTCTTAATTTTAGCCTTAACGTAAGGAACCTCGGCAGAGCTGGTACTATGAGGCCTGGAATGTTTCTGAGACATACCAACCGCCAACTGAGCCTTCGAAGGAAGGGCCTCGGCACTGCCGGTAAAAGAAGAAACTTTCTTCTTTGCCCCCTCAACAGATCTGGTGTCACCACAAGAGCGGAAACGGTGCGCTGTCACCGACAGGGCCTTGCCCGGCCCCTCAGAACTGTTGGTATCCTTACCCTCTGTACGAGGGACCTCAGACCTAGGCCCGGTAGAAGCCTTATCGGCACGGGCCTCGAACATCTGTTCGGTAACCTCAAGCTCAGCCAAGACCTCAAGGCGCACCCCGGTTTTGTTTTTGAGGGAAGCCGAAAGAGCGGCCTCAGAGCAAGCTCCGGTACCCCATGCCTCAGTAGAACTGGTTCTACAAACAGCCCCCACAGAAGGGGCCTCGGAGCGTACTCCGGTGGACACAGGCCCCTTACGGAGATCCTCGGAGAAAACTCCGGTAGAATTATTAGGCCCGACACGCACCTCAGGGCGAATCCCGGTAACAGAGCGATTAACGCCCCTCCCGGCTCGAGAGGAACCCTGAAAGGTATCCCCCGGCCGGGGTGCTCTGAAAAGTAAAGAACTTATCGGGCGTTTTTTCTTCTCGTCGATGAACGCCTGAAAATGCGAAGGAGGAGTCCATCCGAACACCTCCTCCCACCGCTCCAACCGACGTTGAAGTGCCCGGACCGAAAGGGAGTCACAGTAAAAACAGGAGTCCCAACGGTGTTCCGGACCCAAACACTCTAAACAAAGAGGATGGGGATCCGCCCTCGCGAAGCGACGGTGACACGATGAACAGTCTGGAAAATCTAGCTTAAAAGACATGGGCCTCATTACACAGTAGGCGGTGAACCATGGCGCTATTAGCGCCATGGTTCATGCCGGTAAAATACCGGCACCGCCTTGGTGGAAAGGGGAATTACCGCCCCATTCCAAAGTTGGTGGGGCGGTAATTCCCCCTTCCACCATTGCCCTTCCCCATTCCCATTTTTGCCCCATAGGGCTCTATGGGAATGGGGAAGGCGCTAATTATGGTACCGCAAATTGCGGTACCGTAATTAGTTCCACTGGTCCCTTTGCGGGTTGGTTTTTAACGCCTGCAAAAAGCAGGCATTAAATTCCCCAACCCGCAAAGGGACCTCGTAGTAAGGCGGTAAGGATTTACCGGTACCGGTAAAATACCGGTACCGGTAAACTCTTACTGCCTACCGTGTAATGAGGCCTCTCGACAGACTAGTAAACGAACGCTAGCAAGAGCCAGTGAGGGAAAAAAAAGGGGAAGAAAATCTTCCGAGGATGCAAGTGCGTCCGGCCCCGATCGTGCAGAGAAAAGGACTGATGGGCGATGCGCGGGGCGCAGCCAAGGTGGGCGGGGTTACGGCCGCGTGCCGGGCCCCACGCAGGAAAGAGAGGAGGGACACATTTTTGAAAAAAATGTGGATGCTTTTTACAAAGTGCTCCGGTCCCGTCCCACAGGACGCAGAGATGTCCCATAAGTATGGAGGAAAGGGGACTATGGACTAGGAGTAAGGTGGTCACTACGGTGAGTAACATGGTAATTCTAACCTGTGCTATTTGTATTGTTTGTTTTATGTTGTGCTCTGAGGCCTTTGGGCGTGTGGCGGTTTATAAAAATCAAATTAAATCAAATCAAATCAAAATGAGCAGGGCTCGGATGTCTTGGGACCCATGCAAATGAGTTAGTCTCTGTTGTGGAGGCCAGAGTCAAAGCATAGCAGGACTATTCCATCACATGCCCTGGAAAGGATGTTGAGGAGGGATTCATGGTCAGCAGCATGGAATTCGACAGAAAGATTGAGTAGGATGCATAGGCAGGGGTTCTCTTTGGCTAGGTTCACAATCATAAAGGTGAAACAGACAGAACCCAACAGGTATACCTCCTTTACCGCTTGTGCTCATGTAGGTCGAGGGAAGGCTATACCCTTCAAGAGGGAAGCAAGCTAGCACAGAAGCATCGAAACATCAATAGTACTGGGGTACCCAAGTAAAATGATGTCCAACTAAGGTTTTATAACAAAATTGGAGACTTTAATAAAACTAAACATAGAAATACACTTATCAAAACATTATAACCTACCGCTTGGACACAGAATATGCAGGCTTTGTAATAAAATAGAGAACTTTGGGCCTGAAGGCAGGGGTGCACAAACAATATTTTCAGCATCAAAGTCAAGGTTAATGAAGAAGGTCTTTAACTTGTAAGGTATGGCGTTTTAAAATGCCACCAGGACCATTTAAGGCAAGCCAGGTGGACTGAACCACTCAAGCTACCTAATAGGCTTGTTCTTGTGTCTTGACACTTTTCCACAGTGTCAAGATGTATCGAGTTGGTTGATTCCAGCTGATCGAGTCACAGTCGAGACAGGCCAAGGTGACTGCATTCTGCAGATTAAGACAAATTGAGATGATTGCATCCAGTAGAGGGCTGATTCGGCATTCAAAAAGACTGAGTCAGTGGCTTCCACTGGGTTGAGTCAGCGGTAGAGACAGGTCAAGAAATTGCTTCTAATGGTTTAAGTCTGCATCCCGATGGATCAAGAACAGATAGAAGAAAACAGTGAGTCAAAGGCAGCTCCAGCTCCAGGGGCTTGCAGTTGCTGGAAAAGCATCTCGAAACAGTCAAACAAGCTCGAAAGCAGATTGAAGTAGGCAAACAGTGTCTGATGCTGGTTCTTGTTGACTTTTGGTTGCTCGGCGGGTGGAGGGAGGTCCTTCCAGTGTCTCCAGGGGAAAGGTGGATCTTATTCTGCACTTTCCAGCAAGGAGGCATTCCAGAGAGCACTCGCTGAGGCTGTCGCCTCCATTGAGTGGGTTACTGGTTACTTGTGGGCATACATTGCAGCAGGCCTTGTCCAGACAGCAGATCACCTCAAATGCTTCTTTGGGATGGTTCACGGTACGGGCTTGCTCCTTTCTTGGCAGTCTATATATTCACCTCCGTGGAACAGATAGACATTACCCCCCAAAAGGTTGCAGGTGAAATACATCTGCTTCTGTAGACTAACAATGATTCAACTGATGTTGGGTGGTTTCATCCTCTTAAATAGGCAATCTGCCAAAGCGTCCCACAAGAAGTCAAATACTGGCTGCTTTGCTCAGAGTCTTTTGCCTGGAGATGTCAATGCTTGAGTGTTTTGTCTGCATAAAGTGGAGGGGGGGCACAAGGAGCGTGAGAACCCCGGCAGATTCTAAGATGGTGGGACTCTTCTGTGTACTGGTACTCATCTCCCGCTATTCAAATTCCACCCTCTCTCCTATCTGCCCTGCACCATAGAGTCTCTGGCAATTAACACCCAGGTGTCAGCTCTCCATTGTTCTGGCAGGGCTCACTTTTGAAGCAGATATCCCCAGCTGGCCTCCTGGGGAAACACCCTGTTCTCTGGTAAAGATGAGAAGTCTTTCCTGTGAGATCAAAAAAGGGGGTTCTTGAGCTGGCCAAAATAGTTGTTTTGGGTGAAATCCAGTTCCAGATGCTGATACATGTAGTCCCTTTCAGTACAATGAGTCATTAGCACCAAGCTGACCATAAAAAGATGTCAAAAGGATTTGGCAAATATAATTGTAGATTCCCAGAGGCCACCATGTCAAAACTAGACATAGGTAATTTGTATTATTCAATCTGCCACCACTCCTTAGACATGAATTATTTTTATTACTTAATGTGACACCAGACCCTGGCAGGACACAATTATATAATTTTGGATCAGGGACAGTTGAAGGCAATCCCTAGCTGTGGGAACCTTGGGTTCTATCAGGCTGTTTGCAGGCATGCACATCCTACCCTTTAAATGCCTTGTTGCCAAACTACAAGGTAGCAGTGGAGAGTTGTCAGTAGACAGGCCTATCAGAGTGACTTGCTTGCACTGTACTTTCCAGCATGGAGCATTATAAAAGTGGAATCTGATTAGCAGTTCACACTTCCAGAGACAGGTCTACCCGTAACATTTTGTATTAGAAATAAAAAAGCTCCTGCTTTTCTGCCCTCATCAATCCCATTCTGCCATAGCGGCAGTCTCTGTGCTGCATCATGGTTGGAATCTGGATTGCTAGTCCTGTAGGACATCATGCTGAGTGATCCTTTCGCAGATGTAAAACCTTCATTACATGGGGACATCATATAAGTTTAAGACCAGAGCCAATCCACAGACCATTAGAGGGACCCCATCATAACACAACTGGAAGAGTCCAGCTCCAACACGCAATGGTAATCTGAGCTCACCAAATAATATAATAATTCTCGTTGTTTAAAGCAGAAGAATCCTTGTTCATAATGTCCAATTCCAGAACATTGAAACCTATTGGATGCTTCAAAGTCCTAACCGCAATGCAATTGAAATTACTTTCAACTCCTCCCTAAATGAAAGAAGTGATGGCAATAACTTTAAGAGGCTGCAGAGAGAATTTTAGAATGTAGCGGCTGCAACAGAAAAGCCCTTTTGAAAGTCTGTGTCTTCCTTACTCAAGAGATGTCTGTCCAAGCCAGGCTCTTGCTATGCATGACTCAGGAACTAGCAGCCACAAACAAATTGGCAGTGAGATTTAATAGCCTTTGAAAGGTCAAACCTTTTATGATAAACAGCTCAGATTAACATAGATTCTCGCCACCACGGGAAACCAATGTAAAGCAAGCAATAACAGGACTGATATGTTCAGCTTGCTTTGCACCACCGACCAAGAGACGAACAGATGTAGAGAACAATGTTCTTAGTGATATCAATTCACTTTTTGGAAGCCCTACAGAATCCTGTTACTCCAACCAGTGGGGCACCAGACCAATGCTTGTACTGTGGTATGAAAGGAACAATCAGGAGTACATGGCTTCATGGACTGGACAGGCGACACCTATTTAGCATCTATACAAGACATTAAAACCTTGATTTATAGGCTAAATATGTGCCTGAGGGGGTGTTTGCCAGTGCACAGCCCTGTCACTTATTATTGATTCCCGGCAATTATTGTCGGAGATTGACTTTAATTATGAAGTGGTGATAGTCAGTGCATCCCTCAACCACAATGAGCAGGTGCAAGCTTTAGTGTAACCCCAAATATGTTTACATTGTAGGGAGCAGCTATGGGTGGTGGCAGCAGCCGTGGGGAACTGCCAAACCGCAGTGTCACTGGAGTGCTAGAAAATATTTGGGCCCTGGCACGTTTTAAAAAACAAATTAAACACTGACAATGCCCCTTGTGGCATGGGCCATCTCTGGATTGTAACTGGTTTCAGTCTGCTAGAGACGAGTTTGTGAAGCTGCTGTTGCAAATGTATTACACAAAATACTTTGCTGTATTTGCATGAAATACACACCTACATTCCCTTATGTCACTGCATGATGTGCAATACTGTAGCAATGGGGCATTCATATATTGCAAGTTGGCTTTGTGCCAGTACACCTCAATTCCACCTCCTCAGCTTGAACACATCTATTTCTTTGAAAATATCTAGCAGAAATTCATCTGGCAGACATCCTACTGAATCTCATTTGACCTACAGTGTTGGTTGGGCCATAAGAATGAATGTCAGGGGGCTATTGTTAAAAAATTGAAATGAAGTAAAGTGATGAAAAAATCCACACTCCCACACTGTATGCACATATGGTAAACATTACATGACAGTCCAAGTATATATGTTAACTGTTTCACTTGTTTCATCCCGTTCCTGAACTACTTATTGCAGAACAGGCGCGTGAGCTCCGACGCGTGGGGATGCATGGGGGACCAGCTGGTCTGTACCGGTCTGTGCTGTTCCGGCTTTCTGTTGTCGGTCTGCCTATATTGTTGCCGGTATGCAAACACTCAATCCAATTGCACTAGCCAGAAATAGATTGTGCATGAGCCAGCTCTCTGGAGATATACTGCATCACTGTATGACCTGTGCAGAATGAAGGTTCTTTTTCTGTTCCTAGTACTGTACCAATGCAAACTGTTTCTGCTACTTTGCCCTTGGATTGTGTCCCTGTTTTCAGTCCTTATGATGATATTAACACCGCTGATTCAGAAACTTTGCAGCATTTTTCTCCCTTCACCCTTGTTTAACCCTGGGGCTGTTAATATTGCTTGTGAAGACCATTCAGGGACTAACTCTCCCGTATTAAGGTGGGCTCTTGAATACGCAGTCCCTAGTGAGAAACGCTGAGGAGGTCTCTGGCCTATTACTTACCAAGCACTTAGATGGTTTATGCCTCATGGAAACATGGCTCTATGATGTGACTCACCATGCTGCTGCCACTGCCCTTCCCAACAGCTACCAGATCTTTCGGACTGATTGTCCATCTGGTCAGGGCGGTGGCAAAGCAGTCATCATCAGAGATACTTTTATTTCGCATACTTGCAACTCTTCACCTATTGATGATTGCCAATATACCCTTATTAAAACACGGTGCTCAGATGAAATACTTGGGCTTAGAACATCAAAAAGGTAAAAAAGAGCAAGCTTGGTGGAAAAGTTGCTCTGAGGAGAATATTTTCTCATACCGTAAAGCTGCTCCTGACTATAAAAACTGCCATCCTGGCAGCAAAACATAATTTCTACAATGGCTGAATCAATAACGCCAAGTCCTCTCTTAAGAGAACTTTGTATTATTCTTAAGGAATTTGATGGGAAGGCCAATTCTTTTCCTGCTGTCACCAAGAGTGACCAGTGGTGCCTCGATATTCAATAAGGCTTCAACACTAAGCTCAATCATCATCACGACAACATTGTTTCACTACAAGCTAAGCTAGCTTCTCCTACCAGTAATACATCTGATAACGTTCTCGACCTGTGTCCCTCTGACACTAGCATCCCTATTTTAAATTTTAAAGAAGTATCTGAAGCCGAGCTGTCTGACATTGTTCAGCATCTTAAGTCATCCTCCTCCCCTGATTACATCTGTCCTCCTGCTAAGATTAAGGGCGTCTTTAGTTGTTTGGCCGCTCTTGTTACTAGATTGATTAATTCATCCTTTGCTAGTGCTACTGTTCCTGATTCTATGTTTGGATCTCTCCTGTTTAGAAAAAGGCCACTTTTGACCCTGCCTCTATAGATAATCATCGCCAAATTACTAATGTCACTTTTCTGTTGAAAATTTGAGACAGGGTTGCTTACACACAATTACAGAAACACATTGAAAGCCATCACTTATTGGGTTCTATGCAGTCAGGTTTTCATGCTCTCAATGGTACTGAGACTGCTTGATCGATTTAAAAGCCAATTTATGTCACATTGTTGACTCGGGATGGGTTGCAATTTTGATGCTCGTGGATCTCTCTGCCGCTTTCGACCTTGTCGATCACTCACTGCTGTTGGAGAGACTAGGAGCCATTGCGAACTGTTCCAATAATGCTCTGTGCTGGCTGTCCTCATTTTGGGTCCTAGATCAGCCTGTGTTCCTTCTGGGGCTTTAAATCCCCCGCTCAATTGCTTAGATGTGGTGTTCCGCAGGGAGCTTGCCTCTCTCCTACTATTTTTTAACTTATACACTCGTCTTTTCTTCGATCTTCTCGATAACATCAGCGTAAGTTACACTAACTAAGCCGATGATACTCAGGTGTTGATCAAAATGACTGGCAACTATGACCTATATTTTATAAAAATCACCTCAATCTATGCTACTATCGAAGGTTGGATGATTAATAACTCCCTTGCCCTTAATGGTAATAAAGCTGAGTTCATGCTCGTCAGTACCTCTCAGTGCGTTGCTCAGCTGGAATCCAGATACTCGGCTTTAGACATCTCTGAAGTTTCTATTAAGACCAATCCTTGGGTTGAGACCCCTGGGGTATACCTCGATTCTAACCTAAATATGAAAAAACATGTTAGTCACCTGAAGGCCTCTTGTGCCTATACGACACGTCTTATTAGACAAATCAAACCATTCTTGTCCAATTCTAACACTGCGGCCCTTGCTGTTGCTTTGGTCAGCGCTAAACTTGACTACGGAAACAGCCTTCTGGCAGGCACCTCACAGTCTAACCTGGTCTGCTTACAGGTGGTGCAAAATAACTCTTTGCATTGCCTTCCTGTTAAGTAATGCATTACTTACAAGGTGATGTCTCTCACCTTTAAGTGCCTTACGGATAAGGCACCATCTTACCTGAAGGCAAGGATCAAGCATTCTCGTACTTTCTGCTCACTTCGGTCCAGTAATTTCAACAAACTTGAGCAGCCACATTACAGGCTTATTTGCATTGGAGACTCTAGTCTTGACTTTGTTGCACCATGCCTCTGAAACTCTCTTCGGCTCTCTCTTTGTCTTTGCTCAGAGTTTCTTCCTTTTAGGACATCTCTCAAAATATTTCTTTTTAACTCTGGTGATTAAACCTTCTTAGTGATTCTGGTGCCCTCTCTTGGCTTTTCCATGGCTCCTTTTCCCTTTTCTTTTTTCTTACTTGCTGCACACTGAGGCCTTTGGGCGAGTTGCGCCTGATTAACATTAACATTGGGCCTCATTACGACCCGGGCGGTAAGGGATTACCGGTACCGCTAAGGGCAGCGGTGCCGGTAATCCCTTACCGCCCTATTCCGAGGTCCCTTTGCGGGTCCTCCCTTAATGGCTGGTAAAACCAGCCGTTAAGGATGGGACCCGCAAAGGGACTTTAGAGGTAATAACGGTACCGCAATTTGCGGTACCGTTATTACCGACTTCCCCATTCCCATTGAGCCCTATGGGGGCTAGAATGGGAATGGGGAAGGGCCATGGTGACTGGGGAATTACTGCCCCCGCCAACCTTGGAATGGGGCGGTAATTGCTGCATTCACCATGGCGGAATCAGTAAGGTTTTGGAGGCAACCATGGCGCTAATAGCGCCATGGTTACCTCCAGGGTCGTAATGAGGCCCATTGTATCGATATTTCATGTAGAAAACACAGTGTTGTCATGATCAAAACATACATGATGAATGGCACAGTGCCTTGTAGTGGAAGGACATTACATGGTACTGTGCATTTACTATTGCAAATTGCAATTTTTGCAGATATCAGACTCATAATAACCTCATTGCTGTACCTCATGGTGGCTATATGGAGCATCTGTGGCTCTCCTACTACAGGGATTTTCAGACAGCTCCTACAGTATTCCACTTTCTTACTTTGCCACTGTCACAACACCCCTTCTCTCTCTCTCTCTCTCTCTCTCTCTCTCTCTTTTTACCTGTCTCTTTCTCTCTCTGTCTTTTTCTCTCACACACAGTCCCTCAAACAACTAAATTGTACACAGTGTGCAAAAAAGATCTGAAAATTGGCAGATGAGTGGACAGGGCAGTCTGGAGTCTGCACTCATTACAGAGCTAAGGGTATGAAGCATGAAGATTTGTTTTTCAGAAAGGGCTTCCAGAGAAATGAAAAACCCTCATTTCAACTTCCTTAGTAGGTTTTTTGGGCAGGCTGAGAGCCATCTCAAACCTCACTATAACTTGATCAGGTGCTGTATTGAGTAGGGCTTCTGGGATGTTTGGCCATCAGAGCACCACACAGCATTTTGTCAGGCCACTTGCAGTGGACATAATTTCCTTTCACTTCTCCCCAAAGTATACTCCAGTTTCTCCAACAGTCCTCAAGCCACTCTCACACAGCATGCCACACAGCCAAAGGCCAATAATGCATTCCCCCTGTTCCCTCCCGCACACCCGGTTATCTGATGTTGAGGCAGAATAGACCAACAGCAACCTAAAGCTCTTTGAGATCATAGCAATGGCAGTAAGGTGCTCTACAAATATTGCAGAACATAATGCATAAAACTGTTTTTCCCTTCTTGTTTTTAATTGTGTTCCTACTAAATATAGATCGGACGTTCCCAGCATACTCTTACAGTTATTATAACAACAATGCCCACTTTGCCCTTCTCCAGAGCTCAGTCCACTTACACATAAACCCTCAAATATCTCCCATTTCTATTGTGACTACAGGTACATTTTGTAATTCTGGTAATGTAAATGAATAGTTAGGAATTCATGGGTAGATTGTACATTTGTATCCTAAAATAATAAACTATCTCACAATTGTACTACAATTAATAATGAAGCATGTGTATTTACCAATATTTAAAATGTTATTTAGTTATCTAATTCTCTATTTATTTTTTACAAATAATAATGCATGGGATCATTCTGGAACATCTGGGTTGAAAGAAAACATAGGTGAATGTAGAAAGTTCAGTACATAATCCAGAAAGGCATGTTAGGATGCGGGGCTAAATGTGAAAAAAATCTGCTTTTTGCAATCATTTATGCTGTGAAACTTATACATTATAATATGTTAATTTTTCTAACAGTTATTTTCTATCAAAAGAAGTTTACCTAGTTCAGTTTCGACCAGTTGAGGTGATACTTCTTAGCATCAGTTTGATATTATCCCACCACGTTTACTTCACCCTTTTATCATTGACAAGCAAATGAAAGCAGTAGAAAAGGGTGCAGATGTTATAAACAATAAAATGAAGTCTATAGTTACAAAATCAAAAGGTTGATGGTTGCAGTTGGATGCATTTTCCCTAACTCCCGTCCCCTCACTACCATCATACTGGAACAGCAGGAGCAGAGCTCTACATGTGACTCCATTTGTTGTTCCTATACCACCTCGAGTATACAAGAGACAATATGCATTCAGACAACCATATCCAATGTACCCTTGCACTGTAAAGTGTGGAAGGATGCTGCATGGAAGGATGTCAGCATGCACCCTTGGATATCATGGAGCACTGAGTGAAACCTGATGAAGGACAGAGTGATGTCATAAAGAAGCTATACAAGTACATACTGAAATGATATGAAAATAATGAAGAGTGACGATGTAACTGAAGTGATAAGAGAAACATGTATGAAATGATAAAGTAATCATGAATGTAAAAGAAGACAGGATAACTTGCTGACCAATAAGTGTAAATGGGCTGTAACGGGAGGTAGCTGAGATACATAGAAGGATGCGATAGAGGAATATATAACGTGGCAAGGACATCCATATTTGGAAAATGGATGATATATGATATGATAGTTTATTTATATAGCGCCTATACACAATGTGTTTCAAAGCGCTTCAAGGAGGGAGGGGACATAGGAAAAATACAGTTACATTCAGCAAAAGTCCTTGAAACAATACAGAATGTGAAAATAACTATCATAATAGGCCTGTCAACATTTCTGATAGTGCAAGTGCATAGAACAAGTAAGGCAAGAGGTGATGGAAAGGAAGGAAAACAGAGCAAGCAGTAACATTACTAAGTCTGACGACAATTTACGCAGTGCAGGTGGTAACAAGAGGCGGGGTGGGAGGGGGGGCAAGTGGACGGAGGGGGGAAGGAGAACAAGACACGCTACTGAGCAAAAAGTCAGTGACAAATTGAAAAGTAGGGGAGGGGGGAGGGGGAGAACAAAAAGGGGGGGAGACAGACAAGCTGCTATCAAGAGTCACGGAACAGATGATAGGAGTAAGTGCTAGGAGGGGGAAGTCTAAGAGGGGGGAGAAAAGGAGGGGGAAGTAGGAGGGAAGTTGAAGAGGATGGAAATGAGGAGGGGGTGGCGCGCAGAGCAAGAGGGGGGGCAAGCAGGGAGAGGGCACACAGATACTCATGGGGGGGCAAACAGAATCTCAGGGGGGTAGGGGGGGCAAACAGACACTCACGGGGGGCAGGGGGGGCCACACAGATACTCACGGGGGGCAGGGAGGGCAGGGGGGCACACAGATAGTCACGGGGGGCAGAGGGGGGCGGGGGGACACACAGATACTCACGGGGGCAGGGGGGCACACAGATACACACGGGGGGCAGGGGGTGCAGGGGGGCACACAGATACTCACGGGGGGCAGGGGGTCACTCAGATACACACAGGGGGCAGGGGGGGCAGGGGGGGCAGGGGGGGCAGGGGGGCACGCAGATACTCATGGGGGGCAGGGGGGACACAAATACTCACGGGGGCAGGGCGGGCACACAGATACTCACGGGGGGCAGGGGGGGCACACAAATAATCACGGGGGCATGGGGTGCACACAGATACTCACAGGGGGGCAGGGGGTGCACAGATACTCACGGGGGCAGGGGGGGCACACAGATACTCACGGGGGGGCAGGGGGGACACAGATACTCACGGGGGGCAGGGGGGGCACACAGATACTCACGGGGGGCAGGGGGGGCACACAGATACTCACAGGGGGGTAGGGGGGGACACAGATACTCACGGGGGGCAGGGGGGCCACACAGATACTCATGGGGGGCAGGGGGGGCACACAGATACTCACGGGGGTAGACAAACACTCACATGGGCCGGCGATCCGGCGTACCGCGGTGGACAGCGGTAGACAGGGCCTTAGGAGTGGGCCTTGTGAGGAGGGCCGGCCAAGCCTGCCGGCCTCCTCATTGGCCCAGATGTAGTGGGCCAGGGCCAATCCCAGGCCACCAGCAGCAGGATGGAAGGCACTCCGGTGCCCAACAAAGAAAGAAAAGAAAACGCCATCTTGGAATGGCCGTGCCTCGAGAACCCAGTGAGGCAAAAACACACAACAACACACAAAGCATGCCAGCATCTGAGAATTTAGCAAAGAAAGTACATGTGGCTGATGTTAAGATTCAATTCAGCTACCCCAGAAACAGATCAGGGTTACAGAGTCAGGAGACGCTGGACGAACAGTTTCATGTGAAAAATAGAGAGGAGTCTTTGTTGGCTTGGGATCAAGGATGCTATTTCTATGGAATAACTGCAAAGAACGAAGTGAGGCAGACAGATAAACCCTGGATGAGACATGTTTCTCTTAGATTAAAAAAGAAGAAACATCTGCAAGAGCCAAGTAACAAGGTAGAGTGAGCAAGTCTCTAGAGGGGTTATAGTGATTACTTAAAAAAAAGTTTCGAAAAATAAAAATCTCGAAAACAAAGTTTCGAAAAAAAGCAGTGACAAGCAATATTTAACATGCAAAATGTATTTCTTTCTAAACTAATCCGTCGACAATAGTCATGGACTGGTTTCAATTGAAATGCACTTTCACATGTTAAGAGTAGCATTTCAATGATTTTTTTTGTAACTTTGAAACGTTACATGGAGCTGTCCAGTGCTGTAATTTCAGCACTGGACAGCTCCATGTAACGCTTCAAAGTTTTTGTGTATATTGAAGGGGGGTTTCCTCCTCCAGCTCCCCCAACCCCCATGCCACCCTCCAACCCCCAACCCTAAACTTAACCCTAGCCCTGGCCCTGGCCCTGGACCTGAACCTAACCCTAACGCTAACGCTAATATAACCCTTAAACTAACCCTAGCCCCAACCCTAACCCCAACGCTAAACCCCAACCCTAACCCCTAAACCTAGCCCCAACCCTAACCCTAATTTAACCCCTAAACTAACCCAAACCCCAACCAAAACCCAACCCTGCTGCCATTTTGTTTGCTATAATCAGTATTATACGTATTTAGAGGTAGTTCAAGACATGCCTCATATATGCCACAACCCTTAAACTAACTCTAGCCCCAACCCTAACCCCAACCCTAAACCCCAACCCTAACCCTAGCCCCAACCCTAGCCCCAACCCTAACCCTAATTTAACCCCTAATTGGTAAACTGGGGAGTAATCTGACATGATTGAAACACCTGGGTTTCGTTTTGGTTACGTGCTGCTAGTTGTGACGAAAGTCCAAGGTTGGGTGAGAATGCCAACCTATCAGTGGGTCTATGGGGTAACCTGCTATACAATGTTGCACAGATCAATCTGCTGCCATTTTTATTTGCTATAATCAGTATTATACATATTTAGAGGTAGTTCAAGATATGCCTCACAAATAAGAGACAGCCAATGAAGTTCAAACTCGTGTACATTCTATAAGTAGATATGTCCCCCTAACTAATTCCATCTGCTAATACGTTTTATGGTTTGCCACATAGGATGACGTTATAGATTATGCATATTGGGGTATAAGACATCTGTGTAGTCAAGTTTGTGTGTGAGTATGCAAGCATCCATCTCATGTCTACCAGTTGACTCTGCTTTATTAAATTGAGAATACAGTGGTACTTTGCCATATTCTTTGAGTTGTCTGGTTATTTGGTCTGAGATCTTTATTGGAAATTCCATCTCACACAAGAGACGCTTCAAGGTGCTAGAGCACAGGGTCACATCACACATACGTTTATTTTGTGGAGAAAGTCATCATCTTCAAGGAATGCCAGGAGCTTTGGGAGTAATGCCTGTATTTAAAGCCTGGTCTTCAGGTGATGTGATGAGACTACAATGTCCTATTGTCTTCGATTCCTGGTGCTTAGGTCCTGTTTACTGCTTCTATTGTAATCCTTGTCCTTGGAGCTGCCTACCATTCAGATTTTTTTATTTCCCTGTCATTTCCTTTCCTTCTCCCTTTCTGAGAATCAGGCAGGTTGTGCAATTATGGCACTATTTAAGGGTGCTAGGGGCTATAGTAGAAATCTAGACATTCTTGTGAGGCAAAAAACCTGGATGTCATCTTCGACTCCGCACTCTCCTTCTCACCACATATTGCTGACCTTGCTAAAAAGGCTTACTTTCAGCTTCATATCCCCAGAGGCATTCTCTCTTCCTGCATTTTTGTACATTATTGTAAACTGTACCCAACTATATGCACTATGTTTATTTTTTGTCATGCCAACTGTTGGAAATATATGATTGCACTTTTTCACAAATATCTGTTGATCTACAGTTTTTTCCTGCTTAGACATTTATTCTTTACTTATTTTCAAGTAATAACAAAACAAATATATGTTTTAGAATCACCTTGTACATTCACTAAGTGGGTGGTAATCGGCACTTAGCGGCTGATTCATCCGTAGGATTTCAACAATAAAGAAACCTAACTTCTTATAATATATTAGTGGACAGCTCTAGAGACTAAAGTATCTGTCCACCCTAAATCTCTGTGGTTTCAAACAGAATTAGTAAGGGTACACTCTTTTGTTTAGTTATTCTCTCTTTCCTCACCTTCCCCTACAAACTGAATGTCTCTAGAGCACTGGTTCGCTCCAGGCTGGACTTCTGCAACATCATTTTCCTCAATCTGCCTCTCACCTCCCCCTGCCCTCTTCAACTAATCCAGATTAGGACTGCAAGATTTATCCTTGGCCTCAAGCCCAGGGACTGCATCTCTCCAGCACTAAAATCTCTCCACTGACTCCTGGTGGCTGCAATGATCAAATTTAAGACCCTCTGCATCACCCACAAGGCTTTCTTGGACTTGGGACCACACTACTTACAAAGCTCTCCCCCTAAATACCCCCCTGCTAGAGTCCTTTGGTCCTCTATTTCAAACTCTCTGCAGGTCAGACATTTCTATAAGCAGAGAGTGGGGGGGGCAGATCTCTTTCTTCTGCAGGGGCCTTCCTCTGGAATGGCCTTCCTGCCCCTTTCAGACTTGAGCAGGATCTCCTTAAATTCAGGAAGCATCCTTTTCTCCTCCTCCTTCTCTCTCCCCTTCCTTGCTAATTGCTCCCCTGCTGTTGCAACTGGTTGCCTGGTTCCTCTGAGTCATACAGGGGCCAGGCCCTCCCTTGACCAGTCTGCCTCAGTACCTCCTTCCAGCACTTGCCTTTGGGCACCCTCCCCTTACTGGACTACTGAGACTACTCCACACCCCTCCTCACACTAGTTACCCCTATCTTTTTCCCTGCGCACTTGCCTTCCAGGCTCCCCCTGCAGTTACCTCTGGGCCTCACCCAGCCCCTGTGGCCCACTCCCTGTTACTTCCTCCCTCCCCTACCTTCCCCCATACCACCCTGTACTTCCTGTGATACTTTACCCCGGAAATTTACAGAGGAAATATAACTGTGACTCCTTCTATTGCTATTTATACCGTTCATGGGCCAATCCTTGACGTACCAGTACTCTTTTTGTTGTGAATATAAGTCCTTCTATTGCTGTGGCAATCATAAATGTGCTAATGCAGTGTTTTGCTGATTGCCAAAAGTCTACCCCATCCCCATTGCAACTCTTCATGTGTCCCCGCCAGCACATTCTGTCGGGGTGATTATCCCGGGGTCGGCTGAGCCGTCCGCGGACCTCCGGGCTGGGAGGCCCCAACTCCTCCCGTGCTCTCCTCAATGAGTATGAGACACACACAAGGAGCAAGGTGGTTCTGTTGTTTATTATAACAACGGGAGGGATGGGTCTTGGATCGTGCGCGTCCGTCCAGACTCTCAAACTTAGTGGGGCTCGCAGGCCCTTTTTACAGCAGTATGACGCGCTACTTGCGTCACCTGGGAAAGTTAGCAAAAAACCTATTGCCACTTCGGATTGGTCCCTCGAGTGGTAGGGTTAGTATAGGATACATATAGAGAAGAATATTAGTGGTTAAGGATGAGTCAGGTGGTATACTTGGGCTGTCCCTTCTATTAGATACTTGAAAATCGTTACACGAAGACCCCTGATGATTGGCTAATGTTAGTGGTGTCAGTGATGAGTCCCCCCATGTTCTGATTAGTCCTCTCGCAAGCCCCCAAGCCTGGGACCATCGTCGTTCCCAGCTCGCAGTGTACCTGTCACTAGCAACAATGTGTAACTATGTGTTTGTGCAGACAATGTACGGGTTTGCTCATAGGCTTGTGAGCAGGTCATTCCCATCGCTGTAGGTGTCCATCTTGCCACTTCGCTGTTGCAACCTGTGTCCCAGACGTGGGACCCAGGCGACTTCTGTCTCGTGGGTCTGGCACCATGTCAAATCGGCTTGGTCACGTGTGGAGAGACCGTAGCTGTATCGGAATTCTGCACATTTAAAGTTGTATTTCGTTTCTGTGTGCTTGGCCTTTCTTACAGGTGTGACCTTGGCGCCGGCTGGTAGCATACGAGTTGCAACATCGTGCCCTTGGCTATGAGGTTTCGCTGGGCTCGTTCTGCGTGATCAGCACTTGTATTCTTGCTCATACAGTCTTCATGATGAGGCTCTTGCTTGCGGCCTACTCGGGCCTAGTTCATGGGTGGGGATGCATAATCCATGGTACCTATGTCGCGGTTTGATATGGCGTCATAAGCAATGTTATCTCTACATTATGGTGTCATCACAAGGCGAGAGGTGGGAGAAGCGTCAGCAGGCGTATACGCGAGTTCTTCAGGCGTCTTGCGTTTCTGCATTACTATAAAAGGGCCTATGTGAAAAATAACAACGATGCACGTCAGTGGGTGTGTCAGTCACCTACGTCATAGCACTGAATATGTTCTTCGTGTAGGCTGGTGCGCGAGTGACCAGTGTGCATGGTGGCACGTGTGTTCTTGGCAGTTGGCTAGGTCGTTATGGCATCTCTAACGATGTGGGTGCTTGTGGCTGTTGTCTTAGTCGAGTTCATCCATGCCGCAGGTGTCAGCTTGAGTCGGACAGGCTGGTGGGCATATCCTTATGTTCCTGAACCAGGGTATTTTGTCATCTGGTAGATAGGCGAACTCGTCCCGTGGGGGGTGCCTGGGCCGCGATCGCTAGGCCATGGTTGTGATGAGATTGGGGGGAGCTTGTTCTCCCATTCTCCCACTTCAGTCCCCCCTCTGGTCGACTTGTCGACCACAAACATATCCTTTTCTTTATCTCCTCTTACTCTCCATACTTTAGTTATTCCACCCAAGTGTCCATAGTGGTTGACATGGTCTTCGAATGACCAATACATATAAACACAGCTCCCTCCTGGTTTGCAGTATACCCATCTTCCAACATAATTCCTCAGGTTTCTTGGGTTCCCCAACTTTACAGATGGCGGATCCAAGTGGTTGGTAATGATCTGTTTACACAGTTTCTCTCTTTCCTGTATGGTGGTAACATTTTCTCTTGTTATCATGTTGCTCCCAACCACTCCTATTTCCCATTCATTGTTCATGTATATCTTCCCTGTTATTGTGATCAGTGGCCTTTCCCAACATCCCTGCACACCAGGAACTTCAGTGGCGTACCAATCACATGGCAGGTATTCTAGCGTTACTTTCTTCGTTTCTCCTTTATCGGGGCCACTCGTCATGTATCTGAATGCCTCAGCGTGTAAGCTGCTCTTATGGTGGCTCAAATATGACTTGAGGAAGTTGTTTTCGTATGGGTATGTGTCCCTTGTTTCCCACTGCATTCTCACCACCGTTCCCTGGAATCGTCCCCTCGTTTGGAATAGTGCCAGATACACTATACATTGCGTTGTCTTTTCCTGTATTTCTGTGGCAACGAATGTCCGTGATGCGCTCATGGCGTATGGGATCAATGAGCACACATAGCAGCTGCCTTTTGTTGTCTGCTTACCAATTTCGGTCATGTGCTGGTACCACATGTTGTTTGAGACGTGTGCTGAATCTGTTATGTAATTATCAATACCTTTGTTGTCAGTATATGTGCTGCGTTTAACTCTACCTCCCTTACCCTTAGGGTTGCTAGTACCACCTGATATCATACCTGTTGCAGCCGTGGGAGGGGACATGTTAGTTTTGGGTGCAGCCACAAAATTGATAGCGTAACTTTTCTGCCATACAGAGGCAGCCAACAGACCAGTGATGACCAACACCCCTATCATTTTTATTACACAAGCTAGTCTCACCGGCATTTTGCTCTTACCTTGCTGCAGTCCGGCAGCTTATTCTTGCGACGTTAAAGGTGCCCGCCTGAAAATCCTCAATGCACTGGTTATTATTGTTAGTTTTTGTTAATTAAGCTCTCCCTATCAAGTAATCGTTCAGTGCCCAGGCGAAGAGCTGTTCCCACGCTAATCTTAGAGATCTATCTCTTAGAGCCGGTAAGTGCTCGTGAAGATGCGGAAATGATTGTTCTATGCCCAAAACAAATGCGGTGTAATATACGCGTACCCTTCTTCTTTTTAGGTACTTCGGCCTTCTTATATGATATACAAATTGGTGTGATAGGGCTTCAGGGGTGTTATCATCCGCGGGCAGCATCTACTCCTGGGCAGAGCACACTGTTAGTTACTTCATTTTCTAAACAGTACAGTTATATGCGGTACCTGCATGTGCGAGAGAAAAATAGAGAAAACATACAAGTGTTTTTTGTGTGTGTGTAACATTCACGTTTGTTATACAATGTCCTTCAATCGGTGGTGGCCTTGGAGGGGGGGGGGGCTGGGGCTGGATTGGTCAGAAGTTTGTTTACTTTGTGATCTTGTGACCATGGGGTGGGCTATGGGCAAGCATCCAACGTCTATGGCAGTGCTTGTGTCTGGGGAATCTGGGGGGTGGTCAAGTGTAGTGACACTATTGTCCTCAGCGGTGGTCGATGTATCCTTCTCTGTAGCCAATGCTGTTGATGTTGTTGGCCTTCCGATGGCCCTGTCGTCAACGCTAGGGCGGGTCTGAAGTTTGTAGAGCTTTACGTCGTGTAGGTGGTTCCAGGTGCGCTTATCGTGCAGTTTCACTTCTCTGGGAGCCACTTCCTCTACCAAGTGTGGTCCGGTAAAGCGTGGGCTGTTCCACTTTCTATTGAAGTTGCGGAGAAGCACATGGTCACCTTCCGCAATAGGTCATAGTCTTTCCTTTTCCTGTTCCTTGCTGGTGTCTTCTTGTTGACAACTCTTCAACCCGCCCCGCGTGCGCTCGAGCTGTTGAGATACAAAGGCGACACTAGTAATCAAAGAAGGCACATAATGATCCATTTCGTCACCAAGAACAGTTGCAGTGTTTTCATAGTCAGTAAATGCTCTTGATGTTGGCGTTAAAGGAAGGCGCATTTGACGTCCTGTCACCACCTCGTGTGGAGTGAGGTGGTGATCAGACCCTGGCTTGTTCCTCAGCTCAAACAGAGCCAGCGGAAGGCAGTACATCCAGCTCTTTTTAGTTGTCTGCTGAATTTTTGTGATCTCTTCTTTCAATAGGCCATTCAGGCGTTCACAGACACCGTTGGCCTGCGGGTGGTATGCACATGCAAATTTATGTTTAATACCCAGTAAGGATGTGATGTGTTGAAACATTTCATTAGCAAAGTGTGGGCCGTTGTCCGATCGCAGCACTTCGCAAACACCCCACCTGGGGAAGACCTCTCTCACTAAAAATTTAGCTGCTCTAAACGCATCCGCGTGTGAGCAGGGTCCGGCCTCGATCCACCTGGAGAATGGACATACCACTACAATCATATACCTATGTCCTTGACATACATTGATCATATCAACGTAGTCAATATGAAGGTGTAGGAAGGGTCCCTCAGGCCGGGGTACAGTGCCTTTTATCACTTGCAGCGTGTGACCGGCCGTAAACTGTTGGCATTTGAGGCAGTTGCTGATGAAATTAGTGACATGAGAATTTAACTCGGGGCAGAACCAATCCTCCCAAATTCGTGCTGCAATCACTTGCTTTCCTGTATGTGCTGGATGATGGAGCTGGGCCAGGGCGGTGTTCAACAGTGCCAATGGCATGACCACTTTTCCGGTATTATATTGACGCCACAGTGCGTCTGTTGGGGACATCGTACATCCTCTTTTTACCCATAGTTCCTTTTCTGTCATTGGTGCGGCTGCCTGTAATTCTATTATCTGTGTTGCAGGGAGATGAGTGTACCCTTCCTTCATCATCATCTGTCTTGCCATTCCCTTCCCCCTCCCTCTCTCTGATTCTGGGGGGTTCCATAATTCACCAAAATATGCTGCATGCTTGGCATGTGCGTCTGCTGTTTCATTTCCTTTCGAGATATAGTCATCTCCATTAGTGTGTGCCGGGCATTTGACCAAAGCTATCTCTTGGGGGTCATTAATTACTTCAATCAATTCTGCTAGCAAGAGGGCATGTTGTACTGGGGTGCCATCAGCTCTTCTAAACCCCCTTCTCTGCCATTTTATCAACCCGGAGTGGACTGTTGATGTGACGTATTTGCTGTCAGAATATATAGTAACTCTTTTGTCAACGCTTTCCTTTAATGCCAAAATCAGCGCAACCAATTCTGCTGCCTGAGCCGAATAATGCTGTGGTAATTGCACGCATTTTACTGGGACATACATCAAAACTTCTGTCATTCTTACAACTGCTGCCCCAGATCTCCTTATCGCATCACTTTGGTCGATTGTTGACGAACCATCAATGTACAAAATCTCCTCCCCTTTAAGTGCATCCTCCTCAACTTTCCTTGTGCATGAGTACGTTTCAATAGTCTGTGTGCAATCGTGAGCATAATCACCTTCCTCAACAACTTCCGCTATGAATCTGGCTTGGTTTACGGTACTGCATCTGACAATTGACAATTCGGGTCTAGATAAGATGATCTCATAACCTGACACCCTCTGTGTGGTCAGTGTGGACTTAGGCTTGTTCAAAATTGCAAATAGCGCATGCTCCACAAATAATGTGGTGGGGCACCCCATTGTTATAGATGATGATTTCTCCACCGCAAATGCAGCTGCGGCGAGACCCTGTTCGCACGGGAAATGTCCTAGCATAACAGGGTCCAAGTGACCGCTGTAGAATGCTATTGGCTTGTGTCCCATGCTAGTTTTCTGAGTCAATACTGCTTTCATTACTGCTGAGTCGCAATGTGAAAAGATGAAAAATTGCTGTTCGTAATTTGGCGTGGCTAGTACGGGAGCTGTGGATATGGCGTGTTTCAACTCATCGAACGCCTCCTTCATTTCTCTTGCCCATCTCAATGTCTTGTCCCCTTTGTGTGCTTCTCTCAATGCCTCGACAGGGGTCCTATGTATGAGCTGTAATCAAAAACCCATGCTCTACAGTAGTTGCATAAGCCCAGGAACTGCTGTAGTTCCCTCACAGTTTGTGGTTGTGGCGTGTTGGATATGGCGTGTGCTCTTTGTGGTGCAATCTTTCTTCCGTGCTGGGATATTAGTTGACCAATGTATAGTACCTGTTCCTGACAGTACTGTAACTTTTCCTTGTCTACCTTATACCCCTTTTCAGCCAACACTGTCAGCATTTTCACTGAGTCCTCCCTGCACCTCTCCTCAGTTGTGCTGCAAATTATTATATCATCAACATATTGCAGCACCGTACTTTCCAATTCAATGTTTCCCAAATCCATCTGTATTACTCTGTTGAAAATTGAGGGTGACTCGCAGTACCCTTGTGGTAACCTTGTGTGTTTCCATTGTGTGTTCCTGTATGTGAAGCTTGTCAGGTCTTGTGAATCTGGGTGCAGAGGTATTGAGAAAAGGCATTTTTGAGGTCAATCACGGTGAACCGTGATGCCTCTGCCGGTATTCCACATAGTATTGTGGCTGGGTTTGCTGATATGGGGTATTCGGCCTCTACAATGTAATTCAAGGGCCTGAGGTCCTGGATGAAATGCCAAGACCCTCCTTTAGCTTTGCGCACTGGGTACACGGCCGTGTTACATGGTGATTCTGATGGTACCAATATGCCATCAGGGCCATTATGGTTTCGTATATGCCCTCATCTGCCTCTTTTGATAGTGGGTATTGCTTCACTCTAGGTAGTATTGCACCCTTTTTCAACTTTATTTTTACTCCACCAATACTCTTTATGCAGCCCATGTCATAGGGACTGGTGGTCCACAGTGATGCTGGAACCTTAGCCATATCTTCCTCGTAAAATGGTACTGGGATAGATGCAGGTGCCTCGAGTGCCATAGCCATTTTCAGTGCTACTTGCTTGTACGTTACTCTTAACCAGTTGTCTACACTCATCATAAATACCATCTCTCCTTATCCCCTGTCTTCTGAAAAGAGCTCTTCATCAGACACCTGGGTGAGCCTCCATCCCTCAGCCAGGGCTATCACTGCTCTCCATGCTCTCCCTTCCCTGTCTTGGGCATTTACTGCAATGTAATCAGCAGTTGCTATGATACTCTCGATGCTCACCGAAATCACCTCCCCTCTGGTTCACTAGCTGGTGTCTCAGGCCTGAACAAATATGCTGCTGGCCTCCTCCAAATCGTTCCTTCTATTCCTGGCATCCATGCAAATGCCATGTCTGTTCCATATTGGAACAGCTCGCCATCCACAGGCTCAGCTCGAGCTACTGTTTGGCCACAGTACACTTGCAGTATTTGTCGTGCAGTAAGCATGTTTATTCCTGGTGTGGAACAAATTATGCCATTCTCCGTGAAGGAGATTGTCATATTTAATCTGCTCATTATGTCCCTTCCAAGTATGTTCACTGGCGACTCCCTTGAATACAGGAGTGGGACAGACATGTCATAATCGCCTATTGATAAGGAGATGTTATCAGTAAAGGGAACCAACCCTCTAGCCCCAGAAAATCCTTGGGTGTGCAAGGCCTCGCCTGACATTTTAAATCTACCCTCCCTTATGCAAGACCTGGTTGCCCCAGTGTCAACAAGGAAGGAGAATTTTTTGTCACCTATCGCTACCTCGATGCATGGTTCCTCCGCACTATTAGGTGTTATCGACAGGATGGGACACATCAAGGACGTCTGTGGGCTGTCCTATTGTGGGTACAGTGACTGACCGCTTCCTCTGTAAGGGTTGTGTCCCAAGAAAGTCACCCTCCCCAACTGTGTTTGTTGCAGCTGTGTAGGGATGGGGGTGAATTTATTGTCCTGTATTTGAGTGAGCTGTTGTACTGGTTGTACTTGGTGTTGTTGTGTTATTGCTACCTGCTGCTGCGGTGGTGAGTATGTCTGCGACTGTTGTTGTGGTGATACTTGCTGCTGTGTGTTGCTCTGTTGTGTTCCCTGCAGTTGTTGGTAACCTTGCTGCTCCCTCATAGGCCCTTGTGGTCCTTGTTCCCCCCATACTGGTGGGGAGGCTCTCATTCTACACGTGCGCGAATTGTGTCCTAACATTCCACAAACCCAACATACAGGTGGTTCCCTGGCCTGCCATGGGAAACTCCCTGCATTGTCTTGGTACCCTTGTTGCCCATTGGGGTGTAGCTCTGAAATCCTCCCCCTTGCTGTTGTGCAGGTTGGCCATATCTCCTTCCTCTCATCATTCCGCCCCTTCCCCTGGTGTTGTTATAATATCCATTTCCCGGTAGCATGTACCCTCCTCCTGTGGGAGCCGTGTATGGTGGGGGTGGTGGCATCTGTTGTGTTATAAGTTGTGGTGGTTGTGGTAGTGGTGCTATTTGTAGCTGTGAGGGATCTTGTGCAGCCACTACTTGCGTGGGGTTTGGTGTCATTGTTGTCGGTGTAGTTATTAGTGCTCCTTCCATGGTGTACTTAGTTAGTTTTTTCTGCACTAATTTTGCCTTCTCTGCTTTCCTATCTTCTTCCTTTTGTTTAATCTTTTCTTGCCACATCCTACAATGGTGTACTATTGTTAGTTGTATTTCCGGCCAGGCCTTAGCTTCCATTCCCACTATCTTCTTCAATTGTCTTTGTACTGCCTCCGGAAGCCCTTGTACTAGTATATGGTAAAAAATTGCTGATGTCTTGTCCCATTGCTCTCTAGTTTCCATGCGCCACTTCTCCTGATTCTCCTGGATATAATCAACAGGATCTTCGTTCTCACGCATCTTGCGTGACGTAATTGCTCCTATATCTGATGTGTCTGGATACTGCACCCTCAGGGCCTGCCATAATGCATGCCTGCAGTTCGCAAATGGCGCCCCGTCATTTGATGTGTTTGTTATTGTAACTCCAAAATGTCGTCTGCCGCGTCCCCCAATATCAATATTAATAGACCCTTCACGTCTCCCACTGCTAGTTTCTGTCCTGCGGTGTGTTTTTCCATCTCGTATATCCATTTCCCCACTCCTCTGCTTAGTGATGGGAGCCTGCACTTTATATTCTCCTTGTCGGCATGCTTCCAAGGGACGTATTGTGGTCTAACCCCTTCCCTCTCCAATAGTGGCATTAAATTGTACCCCATCTGTCCCCCTAGTTGTCGCGGGGTGGAATCCGTGTACTCCTCCTCTTCCTCTGTGTCAACTAAATCTTCTGCCATATCCATATTACCGCTGCTTGTCATAGCTTCACCTTCATTTCTCCCCCTTCTCCTATTGCTTTCTTTGTTTACTGCAGATGTGTGTGTCCGTTCTTCCTGCCTGCGTCCTGGGAGGTCTCTGAGCCTGCCGGCGTATGGGGTGTGTTCAGGAGCAGGTGTGGGTGGGCGTGTTGGGCGTAATGATGCGAGTGTGACTGCATGTGTTTGTCCTCCTGCCACTTCCCTTTCCTGCTCCTCACTTCCCTGCACTTCTTCCTTCATTTTACATGCCCAGGGTGATTCCCTGTTTGTGCGTGTAATGTACAATTTGTCTAAGCTCTCCCTACCACCGCTTCTTCCTTCTCCCCCCACTCCCTCTTCTTCTTCGCTGCAAAATTCATCCAGGAGCGACAACCCCCAATCTGTCCTTTTCCCCCTGATCGTCACCATTTTTAAATCTATTAAATCCGTTCCTTCCTGTTCTCCTTTACCAGTTGCTCCCTTTTGCGCTGATGTTGTAGCTACTTCTGCATCCCTACGCACATATGTTCTTACCCCACTCCCCCCTTTCCTCTCTCTTCTTTCCTCTTATTTCTTTTCCACTATTTCACCACCTATTTCCTCTCTTTTCTTTTTCAATTCCTCCATCACCTCACTACTTACCTTCTCTAATATCCTTTCTTCCTCTCTCCTCCTTTCCCATTTCTCTCTTTCTCTATCCAATATGCTTTCTATTACTTTACCTTCTTCGTATTTCCTGGTGCTCTTGGAGAGTATTTTCTTCTTCCATAGTTCCATTTCCTTTTCTTTCTCTTCTTCCTCTCTTTTCCTATCACGCTGTGCTGCTCGCGATACCCTTTCTGCTATTGCCTTCAGTCTCTCCGCTTCCCTCTTCCTTTCTTCAGTTCACCCTTTCATTCTCTCTAACTCATCCCTACTTTCCTTCCTTTCCCTCCTTCTTCCTCGTGTCTCTTTCTCGAGCTGCTTAATCAGTGCACTCCGCTCATCCCTTAATTCAGCCAATCGTTCCTCCAACATCTCCTCCTCTTCTTGTGACAGCTCTCCGTCTCTCGGGTTACTTTCCTCGCCTCTTATTCCAGTGCTACCTGCGTCGTTCTTGTTCATTCTCCTCACCACCTCTTTTTCTTCTCCTGTTAATGTCCCCCGCAGCTTTAAGAGCACCTGTGCTGCTACCCACTTGTCGTGTCCTATGTTTGGAATGGGTTCTTCGCTGTTCTTCCCTCCCTTTGTGCGCACCTTCGTGCAAGTCGGACCTACCGTGCTTGTCACCTCCTCCCCCCCGGGTAGCTACCTGTAGCTGTATATGGTGGTGGGCTGTACGTGGGGTTCGAATACCCCTCAGCCGCCGTCAGTTGTTGTCTTGCTGCTTCTCGTAGCTCCGTCACAGGATATAGCCGGTCAAGTGGCACAGCGAGTAGAGCGCCCGCTTTGACACCCGTGCAGAGCCTGTTAACGCAGGTTCGAATCCCGGCGGGGCCAAACTCAGCCTTTCATCCTTCCGAGGTCGATAAATGAGCACCACACACCGTGGGTAATAATAAGCAGCGCTCAGATACCTGAGGGTTTGTAGCGCTATATAAAAGCCTAATTATTATTATTATTATTATTATTATTATTATTATAACCCACCTTCCTCCTTCTTCACTTCCTTCGCTAGGGGCATGTCGTCGGTCCCTTCCTTCTTTACTTCTACTTCATGTACAGTGCCAGGACTTTCATCCCCCTTCCTGTCTCTTTCCGTGCACTGTGCGCTACTGGTCGCCTTTTCCCCGTTTCCTTCTTCCTCCTTAATCTCCTTCCCCTCCTTTTTTTCCTCGCTCCCCTTCCCTTCTGTCGTCCCTTCCACGGTGAACATCCCGGTTGGCCCTGGTCGGGACCCCGGGAACATCCTCCACAAATTAAACACCTCAACGTGATGTGCCAACTTCTTCCCCTTGGACGTGTTGTATATGTGTGTCAGTAGTGAGTGTTGGACGTATGGGTCAAAACTGCCGTTAGGCGGCCATGGTGTTGCAATTTTGTTGTCTGTCCCTTGTGTCCATTCTATGCTATATTTGATGAGTTTTTCCCTATGGGGTGACAGTGTTTTACAAATATGCTGGAGGGGGGTAGTCAGGGTGTTCCCCCGCCCTCCCGATCCCAACCCGTATGCCATGGTTACACTGTGTTTTAGCTCCCTTCAGTACAGCTGTCGTTAACTGGCCCCATAGAACAGGGACTTTCGACCATCCGCTAAAAGTAAAACAACCAAATATAACAATTACAAATATACAGTCCTTTTCCTCTGTTTGTTTTCTTCCTTGATACGGTTAGTACGGCCCCCTGCGGCCACGGCGCACGAAGCCCCCTGCGGCTGCGTGCCCTGTGTGACGTGCTTGTACAGCCGTCCCACTTTTTCTCCTCCCATCCTTCTTCCACCTCACTCAGCGTTGCCGGCGTTCTCCGTGCGCGGTCACTTCCCCCTTTCCACCTGTCCCATATTTGGGGTGGCCGGCGGTCTCCGTGCTCACCCCCAACCCCCTTCACCTCTGTTTACTACCCTTGTCCTCACTTTACTTCCCCACCACCCTTCAACAAGGCGATGTGGTCAAGGTGTCCTATGAAGGCCCTAAGGGTGATGTCACAAACCTCTTTCAACAACTACCGGTAAAATCTTTACACTTCAAGAGAGCGCGCAATAAGTTTTAACAGTTTGTCCCCGTTAACCCCACAGCTGTCCTCTTGTTACCCCCGGAACAAGGTAACCAACAATACACTCTTATAATCGGACTGCGCACGCTGCGTCACCTCGCGTGTGACACGCCCCTCGCCGGGAGGGCTTAACCATTCAATTATCTTCCGTACTTGCCAACAATCTAGCTACCTCCTACAGGTAAACGTCATCTATCTGTCGAGTTTCACTGCTCGATCAACAGGAATCCTCATCTACTCATTGATCGAAAACGCCAATTCGTAGGAAAGCCACACACATCCCCTCTACAGGTGGCCACGATCTAGACCAATCAGTGTCTACGAGCAACCGCACGTGGTGCCTTCTGGCTCCACCCACCCTTCTTCCGTGACGTGGTAGAGGACTGCCCTCGTGCCTGTCCCGTTACCACTCACTTGTCTATCAACACTAATTGATCAAATCTTCGCCACACACCTTAATAACACCTCCCGCCTCCCTTATTACAACTCCCTCCCGATCCCTCACAATCTCACATTGTTTTTTGGGTGTGTCATACTCATTAAGTTCTCTTGATGCGGGGCCGCTCGACTGCGTGCACCCCTCCGAGCGGCTCGCCACCTCCCCTCGTCTGGACCACGTCTGGACACTCACCAACCGCGGGCGGGATACTTCTCAACCGGCTCCCGAGGGCCAATATCCGGATTGCGCTGTCCGGTCTTCTCGCAGTTCTCAAAAGGGGGCAGCGGCAGAGGGGGCCGTGCCGCCAGGCCTCCCCGCAACAAGAGGCCTTGGAAAAATAAAAACTGAAAAGGTAGACCTTAAACAGATCTCAGCAGTGCCTCCAACTTGTTGGGGTGATTATCCTGGGGTCGGCTGAGCCGTCCGCGGACCTCTGGGCTGGGAGGCCCCAACTCCTCCCGTGCTCCCCTCAATGAGTATGAGACACACACAAGGAGCAAGGTGGTTCTGCTCTTTATTATAACAATGGCAGGGATGGGTCTTGGATCGTACGCGTCCGTCCAGACTCTCAAACTTAGTGGGGCTCGCAGGCCCTTTTTACAGCAGTATGATGCGCTACTTGCGTCACCTGGGAAAGTTAGCAAAAAACCTATTGCCACTTCGGATTGGTCCCTCGAGTGGTAGGGTTAGTATAGGATACATATAGAGAAGAATATTAGTGGTTAAGGATGAGTCAGGTGGTATACTTGGGCAGTCCCTTCTATTAGATACTTGAAAATCGTTACACTAAGACCCTGATGATTGGCTAATGTTAGTGGCGTCAGTGATGAGTCCCCCCATGTTCTGATTGGTCCTCTCGTGGGCCCCCAAGCCTGGGACCATCGTCGTTCCCAGCTCGCGGTGTACCTGTCACTAGCAACAATGTGTAACTATGTGTTTGTGCAGACAATGTACGGGTTTGCTCATGGGCTTGTGAGCAGGTCATTCCCATCGCCGTAGGTGTCCATCTTGCCACTTCACTGTTGCAACCTGTGTCCCAGACGTGGGACCCAGGCGACTTCTCTCTCGTGGGTCTGGCACCTTGTCAGATCGGCTTGGTCACGTGTGGAGAGACCGTAGCTGGATCTGAATTCTGCACATTTAAAGTTGTATTTCGTTTCTGTGTGCTTGGCTTTTCTTACAGGTGTGACCTTGGCGCCGGCTGGTAGCATACGAGTTGCAACATCGTGCCCTTGGCTATGAGCTCTCGCTGTGCTCATTCTGCGTGATCAGCACTTGTATTCTTGCTCATACATTCTTCATGATGAGGCTCTTGCTTGCGGCCTACTCGGGCCTAGTTCATGGGTGGGGATGCATAATCCATGGTACCTATGTCACGGTTTGACATGGCGTCATAAGCAATGTTATGTCTACATTATGGTGTCATCACAAGGCGAGAGGTGGGAGAAGCGTCAGCAGGCGTATACGCGAGTTCTTCAGGCGTCTTGCACTTCTGCATTACTATAAAAGGGCCTATGTGAAAAATAACAACAATGCACGTCAGTGGGTGTGTCAGTCACCTACGTCATAGCACTGAATATGTTCTTCGTGTAGGCTGGTGCGTGAGTGACCAGTGTGCATGGTGGCACGTGTGTTCTTGGCAGTTGGCTAGGTCGTTGTGGCATCTCTAACGATGTGGGTGCTTGTGGCTGTTGTCTTAGTCGAGTTCATCCATGCCGCAGGTGTCGGCTTGAGTCGGACAGGCTGGTGGGCATATCCTTATGTTCCTGAACCAGGGTATTTTGTCATCTGGTAGATAGACGAACTCGTCCCGTGGGGGGGGCCTGGGCCGCAATCCTCTAGGCCATGGTCGTGATGAGATTGGGGGGAGCTTGTTCTCCCATTCTCCCTCTTCAATTCCTATGTCTTTGTTTCTGTAAATCGTGTCTGACCATCACCTGTTATCTGCTTTTTCTTGTTCATGTGACACATTTTTGTTTTTCGAGAGTGTTTTATGCCATCTCTGTTGGAATCCTGTGAAAATCCATGGGATTCTCTTGTTAAAATGAAAGTGGTCTGGAACAAATGGGCTCCACAGCCTACCCCTAACTCTCCCACTACACATGTGGTCCTTTTTCTGGTATAGGTTGTTTGTGAGGTAGATATATGTATATATGGTTCTATGTAGTTTTATTGAAGTAAATTAATTAGTGGTGATTCAATTTGACTGAATCAATTCGATTTTTTTTAAATAGGGGTACTCTTTAATACCACCTCCCCCACTACCCCACCTACCGCCACTCCCCAACCTCAGCATAAAACCCTAACTCTTTAAAACCTATATATGAATGTTTACTTTCCCACAAAGGGATACTGTCAAAGCAAATTAACAGCCATTTACTTCGATAAAACGACAGTATACAATATATATATATATATATATATATATTTTTTTTTTAAAAATGGTTTAATAATTAAATAAAATTGGACACAGTGAGGAATCGATCGAGTCAGACTGGTTTTTTGGATTTTGGTGCAGCACAGAAGACCGTGCAGATCGATTGGAGTACAAATCCTTTTTGGGGTGCTGGAAGTCCGGCTGTCTTTCTGCTTCTTTTCAAGAAAACCTGCTGGGGGGCCGGACCCGGGACTTCAGCACAGTCCTCTACTGGTCAGTCCTGAGGGGCTCCGTCATGTCCCTAATAAAGTCCCTGAGGTCCTTTAGAGGCCATGCTGCGCCAAGGAAACCGGCTACGAAATCGGCTGGCTCCCTGCCATCCCTGCCATCTACCACGTCATCTACCCTGCCCACGTCTTGCTCTGAGTCCTCTGAGTCCCAGTCCAAAGCCCCCGAGTATACACTAGCAAGAAAACTTCTGGTCATCAAGAGAAGTAGACATCAGGGTGCAACCGAAAAATCTAGGCCCACAGCTAAGCCCCATTCCGCGGCCTCCTTATGTTCTGACACTGACTCTGTATACCGAGAGCCTATATATACCGTGGAGGACACGAAAGCACCCACCCCAGGAACGGAATGCGGGGGGGGGGCCTTCCAGTAATCTGGCTAACTCCCCAATGCAGAGCTGTAAAGGAACCCTCCCAACTCAGAAGCTCGAAGACACTGTCTGTCAAGAATCTCTGCCTACCGTTTCTGGGAACTCCGAAGCCATGCCTCCGGCCAATGCCTCTGGCACAGGGATAGGGGGGGTTGGTGATGTGTCAGCTCTTCCTTTTGCATCCCTGGCACCTGTTGTTTCTGCCACCCCCCAACTGAGCTCGCCCGCTGTAAGCCCACACATGCCACCTGTTCTCTTACCTACTTCGGGCCCTATTTTCGCCTACTCACCCCCAGCCACAGCTGCTACCACTTTGGGTCTATTGGACACAGAAACTACTGGAACAACTGAAGATAATCTCCCGCCTATCTCCACCTGTAGCTCATGGAGCGAGACTTTACTAGCATCGATCTCAGGGTCCTGCTCCTTTTCTCATCCAACCCCCCTCAGGGCTCCCGAACCTGCCACCCATGGAAGCTATTCCTCCATCGCTCCACTACAGAAGGAGTCGCATACTATCAGCTGTTGCTCCTGTGCTCAAGTGCTTTCTGAAATTGCTATTATTAAGAAATTGCTTTTGGTACTGATTGATGCCCGGGGAATAAGAGGGGAGAGGAAGGGTGGTGGGGACCCGCCGGGGGAGTCTTCCAGTTTGCCCCCAGATGGCAAGGGACTCAACCCCCCCCAGCTACCTTCAATTATCCCACCCCGCGAACGGACCGCCAATGCATCAATGAGCCCTACTCGGGATGTCCAGATGATGCACCCGAATGCAGAGAGGGGACACCCCACTGGGAGCATCGAACCAATTGTGATGGGGAGAATCCCCCAAACGTCCTGACAATCAATCCTCCTAGGGAGAGAGGGAACGGAGCACGTGGCTTCTGTTCAAGGGGGCGCAGCTCCAAGAGTCCTGTCCACGGGGGGGAAAGAACTGCTATGGTTTTCCTGCATGGGGTACCTAAGTTGCCTTTGGGCAGGCGTGAACCAAGGGATGCCCTCTCTAACAAATGTCTTCACTGGCTGCGTTCTGTCGGGAACTGTCCCTTTGTGACCAGGGAAGCGTTGGTGGGGTGCGTTAGACGGGTAGGCGAAGGTATAAACTCCTCTGACTCTGTTAAAATTGTCTTCAGGAATGGTCAAATGGTCAGGGAAGTTATGAGAAGATCTGGGGGTTATGTGCGGGCCCCATATAGTGGGATTACAATCAGCTCGTGCCCCTATTTGGGAGCTGTAGCCCCACCTGGAACTGTCACACACTGTACTGTCCTGTCGGGAGCGAACTGTACTCCTCTGGGTAAAAGGCCTGTGGGGGGCCGCGTCTGAGTGACAAGAGCGGACTATTAGTCTTGCGACCATTTGGTCAAGTTAAGGGACCTTGTGTAACGTAATGGGGTCATTGGGGTTGACTCCTTTTTTCACTATAAACATCTTTTGATCTATGGTGTCGGGTTATGGCGCAAAGATTGCATTTCCTTTTATGTGTTCTGATCTTGTTTATTTTGGGTTTGATGGATTGTTCAAACTGTAACCTGGATTTGTGCTATAATGTGTATTTTGTCGTTTAATGGTTGTTTTTACACATCCGAATAAACTTGTTTGACCTGACCTGTATATATATATATATATATATATATATATATATATATATATATATATATATATATATATATATATATATTTGAATATATATATATATATATATATAAAAAGGGTGGCAATAGCCGACCTATAGTTAAGGTAAATCGGATTCCCATAGGAAACCCTCAAAATTCTATTGTTAATAACTTTTGATTTGAGTAATGGTTTTGACCGAAATTCCGAACGTGATTAAAAACCTGAGGACCCCCCAAACTGCAAAGTTTCCTAAAGATTTGTTAAAAAATTAAAAAGATATTAAGCGTAAAATAAATATTTTTCCAAAAGTACAGCCTACTTCCCATTCATTTTCCTATAGAAAAAAAGGTCAAATTTTCCAAAGCGTGCAGCCCAAACCGCTGGATGGATTTGGACCAGGTCCAAAAAAACTTGTGCACGAAGCGTTGACTCTCGATCCATGCATGGTTTGGGGTTATTCTGTGCAGTAGCTTTTTAAATATTTGACGGAGAAGGGGGTGCTTCCAAAAATAGATAGAGATATCTCTGGGATTTACCCCAAACCAGGGGTTTTTAGAAATGAAATAGCCGCTATATTGTTTTTCTCTTGATGCGAGCGATAACCGCAGTTATAGCCGAGGATAAGAAGAAAAGAAAAGTAGTTTAAAATCTATTTGCAGGTTCAAATAATTGCAAATGACTTTAGTATATAGGTGGGGGGTTGGTTGAGGACAACAACTGAAATTTGGAACTTATAGGAGGTCCAGGGACAGAGTTTGCAGGACGTTTTGTATAGCCTCGGTTATAGCCACGAATTCGACATCTGAAAGCAAACTGCTTCACAGAAACAGCATGTGTTGTGGGGGGCAAGGGAGAGCTTAGGGGAGGTGAGAAGGCTATCTGAGAAGTGGGGGGAGCTGGCACAGATGAGGGGGCTGCTTGGTGAGTGCTTAGGTAGCATTTATTTATTTTTACTGCCGTTCTTCCGTGATTCATGGCGATATCCGAGGATATGTTTAGACTACAGATAACTGCGGGTATGAGTAGTTCCGTGCCTGTGGCTATATATTTTGGTGTGTCAGTGTTTTATTTCTTTTTGAAAGTTTTATTTCTTTTTGAAAGTTATTTGAAAGTTATTTGCTACACTCTGGCCTGTAAATATGGACCCCGGGGCATTACCTGGCTCGGTAATGGCCCCTGGCTCAGGGATTATTGGTTAATTCTCTGCTTTCTTTATCTTCAGTTACTTTACAAAAGTACACGAGAAGTGTACTGTATTGATCTTTTAAGTTCTATTGTAGTATAAAACCTGAAGTGAGCCCCCCCTTAAATAATGATTGATGATGATGACGATAATGACAATGATAGATTGATTTAGCATTTATATAGCGCTATGAACCCTGAGGTATCTGTGTGCTGCTTATTATTACCCACGGTGTGTGGTGCTCATTTATCGACCTCTGAAGGATGAGTTTGGCCCTGCCGGGATTCGAACCTGCGTCAGCGGGCTCTGCACTGATGTCAAAGCGAGCACTCTACTCGCTGTGCTATCGGACCGGAAGAATTTCTAACCGCAGTTATAATAAAAGCCAATGAACTGTCGCTGCGGGTATAATAAGTATAATAAAAAAAAATGTGGGTTAATATTTTATTGTATTTGTGTATTTATATGTGATAAGTAGTCCTTAAAAGGACTGTTTTGGGGTACACTGAGTGTAGTATTTTTGTATATTTGGAGTACTGCTTTGATGTTATGAAGGAACACCGCATTTTCTTCATCGGTTAGGTGTACTCCATCATGTCTATAGAAATTGGCCATGTAGAAATGTATGTTGTTGTTTGAAATCCATAATTGGTTGTGGTCTTTCATGAATGCTGAAACTACTTTATTAACATTTCTCCATAATTTCTCAATGTTAATATTAAATGTTGTGGTCCATCTCCATGTTTGCCTCTGAGTGAAATTGGAAAAGATAAAGATGGTGTGAGGAAATAGGTCCATTAGTTTTCCCATGTCTTATTTAATCATTAAAGTAAGGGACATACCTCGTCCATTCCCAAATCATTGCCTCCCCAATGATTTGGTATTAAGTCTGGTTGCCCTGTACTTCTCAGACTTAACAATTTTGGAAAAGCTTGCAACCATGCATTCCCCGCAATCCAAACCATTTAATTGTAAAATCTCTCAAACCTAGGTCTATGTCAATATTTAGTTTCTCACAAAAAGGCAGTAACCAAAACAGCCAACTGTCTCCGATCCACCACACAGTTTTCAAACCAGCCATGATATCTGTAGTCTTTCTCTATTTTCTGGAAAATGATACCTAGTTGGAATTTCTAGTAGTTTGTATGAGCAGGGTATGTATAATGTGTTTGTTTTCAAGATTGTAATTGGTTAATGGTACTGTTGTAATTATCCACGGATATCCAGCACCCACTCAGTGCGCAGCATTGCTACCCGCGGGTAGAGGTGGGACCCTGTGCAGTCATGGCTATATTCTGGCAAATGGCACGTTGTGTGTGAAAATATGGTATCTGTGGCTATCCGATATTTTGGTTGGAATAGTCTCATAGACGCATTGAGTGTTTTCGGGGGATTTGGAGAGGTCAGGGGAGTGGATGAGGACCATGGGCAGTGGAGGGGGGCTGGTAGGCATGTTAAGGACACTTGGTTGGAGTTTGGAGAAGTGGAATACATATTTTTATTCACAGTTGCTTTAGTATAGCCGCGGCTAACAGCAAACAACCATGAAGGGCTATTCTATAACTATTGAAAAGCACATGCGTAGGCGCTTCAATGCTTTTCGTCACTTTATTGGCTGTACGCATAAGCGCAGTTATATTTAAAGCCGTGTTTTTAAACTATAAATTGTCTGTGCATTAATCATATTTTTATGTGGATGATGCAGTATAGAATTTTATTTGTGTGTGTTATTTTATCTGCTCTTATATCATTTGAAGGTTTGAAGGCAGATTTAGTTTGATTTTCGGCTTGTAAAAAAATGTACATGTAGCCGTGGATATAAAGCAAGGTCTACAGCTGTGTCAAATAGCCGCAGCTATGAAATAGGCTGGGTGGGGAAAAATATATTTTTGTGAGTTTCATTGTTTGCTATTGATTGTTGTTACTATTCTATTTGTGTAGTTCTTTGTGATTGGTTGTAGTGGAAATGTGTCATTCATTTTGGTAGATTTAGTGGTATATAGTCCTCATTTTTTGGTATTTATTTCGGAAAGTATAAAGCCATCATTTTCTGCACTGTAATCCTTTTTTTAATTCCAGAACTCTCACTGTGCACATGGCAGGAGTGTGGCTGGCTGATGTGAAAGTAAGTGTTAATATATATTTATATATTTGAAGGTTTATTGCATTGTTGTGTGTGCTAGTTGTAATAAGAACTGCTATCAGGTAGTGTTTATTATCATTGTTTCCATCTGCTCTGATTGTGTAGCAAGTATCTTTTGAGTTTAATGATATGAACCTACAAAATTTGATTTGTCAATGCAGGCATTTCGTCTTTGTGTTCATGCTAGTGATGTTGAAGATTTAATTGATTTTATTTGTTGTCATTTTAATGCACTTTCATCTATGAAGTAATCTTAGCTTTTTTGAGTTTTCTGTGAGGTAGTACAATTGATTGGGTTTTGCAAGTTAATTTTAGTTATTTTTGTATTTTGTTGTAGATGCATCGGTGTCATCATCCCAGTGTACTTGCACCAGATGTTGTATAGTTAACTCCCGTAAAAGGTCAACATATATTCAAAACATAGTTGTATTGCTGGAGATGGGAGCAGTACTTCTGTAGTCAGTTAACGAAAAGCCGCATTTGTGAATTTTTTTTAGCATTTCTGATGATGTTATAAATCGAGTGCTCTAGTGCTGCAGGTGTTTCTGGCTGTTGGTGGCAGCACATTTAATGTGTGTAGGTTGATTGAACACAATCAACGCTCGCAGCTCAAGTGATGGGAAGACCACATTTATGTAGGAAATGCTGCAGCCTAGTATGATCAGCTAGAAACATTTGCATGTCGACGTCTTGGTGTTTTGTTTGCATTGGACTTTCTGCATTTCTTTTTGCCACAAAATATGAAAACCGATTTCTTTTAAAAGTACTTTTGTTTCTACCTGTTTGATTGTTTTCTATCCCATGTTCTCCAAGTTCTTCTCAGTCCGCTGTCCTTCATACCACCCAATAACGTCCTTTGTTTATTCTTACTGTAAGGAACTCATGGTGGCAAAAGTAAAGAAAGAAACAAGTGATCACAGTTCAAGGGTGTTTATTAAACTGTACAAATGGGTGAGAAAGCCCCATAATCTAAACCTAAATCTAAGATGGGAGCAAGTTACAACCATCAATAATAATCGTTAATGAGGGTGCCTGTAAATCAATCGGTTCTTCAGGCAAAATTGCAATAATAAATCAAAACACATGAACCGTGATTAGGGAGGCTGGATAACCAATAGACTCGCACACTACTTATCACAAAATATAAATTTATTTTGTACAACAAATATTCATAAACACATTAAATATACCGTATCTTTGGGGCAATTAGAAATCATTCCCCAAGAAACCAGAAGAACATCACTCAGCCACTGTTCCATCAATCATACACAGGGACACTAACAAATGTCCACTAACACACTTACATACAATGGCGACAGAAAAGTTAAAAACTCATAAAGACCTTCTTATCGCTCAACACAGAATATTTACACAATTGAACATCTAGTCCACACTAGATCTAACGTTTATGTCGAAATGTAATTCATGTAGGCTTGTCACGTCTACATATGTTTCGGTCACGCTACGGCCAGAGATGATGGCCACATTGTACACAAGGACCTTCTTCAGGACAAATACAAGCGTGGTTGTTTTCACACTTCTGTTTTTGCTGTGTCGATGGAGAATGAAAAAAATAGCGTTCTTTGTGGTTTCTGGTTCCCTATAAAGTATAAAAACATTCATTCAGAGTCCAGCCTCATTTCTTCTATGTCAAAGACTTCATAAATCAATTAAGCTCAAAACCAACCCAAAACCATGGTTGTATTGGACCCACACTAACCTCCACTCACCACTTGGTGAGGACAGTCTAGGTTCCACGGGAATCAATCCCAAATACTCGAGAGTGCTGGAGTCCTCAGTCAACTCGAACTTAATGTAATGAGAGATGGTCACCTGGAAGGAGACCAGACCTAACATTAGCCTTTGCCTCCTACTAATGTCATGGTTGCACTGATGTCATCTTTGATGTCCTGGGTGTTAGTCTTAGCAGTGCACGGTGGTGGCACAAGTTATGGTTGCTTAGCTTACCATAACTGGAGAATTTCAGTTTTTTTTTCGGTTTTACTTGGAATCATAACGTCCCTTTAACAATTTTTTTTTACTGAATATCATAGGTTTTTAGTAGCGCAATTTAACCATAACGTCCTTTTAACAAAGTCTTTTTACTGTATATATATATATATATATATATATATATATATATATATATATATATATATATATATATATATATATATATATATATATAATGCCTTTGCACTAGAGCAAGGTATAGTTAAGGTTAAGATGAAGTCTCTATGGAGTTTCAGAAAATAACTTTTCATGATAGCTTTCACACCCTTGCATGACAAAATCTGAACATTTTTGTCAGTAATATGTTGAGGCGGTGTCCCATGCATGCAAAATTTAAGAATTGCACATTAATGGCTACATATTTTAATAAATGTTTACTTTGATTTTTTTTTAAAAAGCTTTTAACATGGGGTTTTCCAATAGGAAGATAAGAGAACATTTCTGCACAAATATCTCAAAATTGGCACTTGGATTTTCCCAATTTTTGGTAGGCGCCTAGATTTCATGAGGAATTGTTGCACTGAAAAGACTTTGAAACCTCACATGGTCAATTTTAAGTTATTAACAAAATTTAAATATATCTATATATCTCATGCATGCGGAGAATGAACTTGCATTTTTCATATGAACTGTGCCAAGAAAGTATGGGTTTTAACAGTTGATACATTATGCCATTGCATCTTCTAAAAACACTTGAAAGTGAGGGCTCACTTTGATGTCAGTTTTCAGATGTAATTTGTGTGCACAAACTCTACAAGCAGGTGTATCATATGAGTATTACAGTTCTTACATCAAGCAACTGTAATCTCCTGAAAACTGACAAAAATGTGAGGTATAACCTCAGAGCACAGCAGTCCATGGGAAGGGAGGTTCCCGAAGGCTGGGCGGGGCTGTCCCCAAAGGGATTGGCTGCAGTCTTTAGGAATTTGGGGACTGCTGTTCAGGTGACTGTGTTGGGTGCAGATGTCTTCTCAGCATTTTGAATGCGAAAAAAGGACCGGCTCTTTGTATGCAGAGAAGGAAGCACATTCCCTGTAGCCTTGGCAACTGACACAAGGATGCTCCAGCCTTGTTCTCGTGCCAGCAGGGTATTTAAACCCCTGGCAAAAAAGCTTGGAGTGTCTTATCACTCCTAGGGATACATTTGCTTTCCCTGGCTTGTTCCGGTACCCATACAGTTTCCTGTTTTTTTTTGTACATCTTGTGCCTTGCCAGTCTTGACCTGACTTACTCCTGGTTGTTCCATTGTCCATCTTGTGCCTCACCAGTCCGAACCTGCATGCCTCCTGCAGAGCAATGCCAGAGGTTAAGATTCATTCTAAACCTTCCAGCCATCACCTCTTTGTTTTTGCTATGTCACCCCGAGTGAGACGGGTATGCCCAGACATGGGTCCCGTGCCTGCTGGGCCTAGAGGCCCAAGCTACTCCTCACTGATGAGGCCCAACAAGGCTGAAACATGTTTGGGGATGCTTATAGTCTCGTACAGAAAGGATGGGACCTAGCTGTTCGCTCTGGAGTGTCCCTTTTGGGGTGGGGCCAAGCCTGATTTGCATATGGTCTTTCCCCTTCTGTAATGGCTTGACAAGCAAAGAACGATGGTCTGGAGGGTTGCCCAGAGCAATGCCAGAGGTTATGATTCATTCTAAACCTTCCAGCCATCACCTCTTTGTTTTTGCTATGTCAACCCGAGTTGGACGGGTATGCCCAGACATGGGTCCCGTGCCTGCTGGGCCTAGAGACCCAAGCTACTCCTCACTGATGAGGCCCAACAAGGCCGAAACATATTTGGGGATGCTTGTGGTCTCGTGCAGAAGGGATGTGACCTAGCAGTTCGCTCTGGCGTGTCCCTTTTGAGGTGGGGCCAAGCCTGATTTGCATATGGTCTTTCCCCTTCTGTAATGGCTTGACAGGCAAAGAACGATGGTCTGGAGGGTTGGCCAGTGCAATGCCAGAGGTTATGATTCATTCTAAACCTTCCAGCCATCACCTCTTTGTTTTTGCTATGTCACCCCGAGTGGGACGGGTATGCCCAGACATGGGTCCCGTGCCTGCTGGGCCTAGAGACCCAAGCTACTCCTCACTGATGAGGCCCAAAAAGGCCAAAACATATTTGGGGATGCTTGTGGTCTTGTGCAGAAGGGATGTGACCTAGCAGTTCGGGATGGACTGCCCCTTTTGGGGGGGCCAAGCCTGATTTGCATATGGTATTTCCCCTTCTGTAATGGCTTGGCAGGCAAAGAACGATGGTCTGGAGGGTTGCCCTGAGCAATGCCAGAGGTTAAGATTAATTCTAAACCTTCCAGCCATCACCTCTTTGTTTTTGCTATGCCTTCTGCATTCACCAGCCTGCAGCTGTATGCCAGTTCCCTGGGATTCCCTGTCATTGTTTACACTGTCTCTACATCGCGTAAATCAGGGAAGGACCAGGAGTGGTGTTGGGAGACGACTGTGGCTTTCACTATTTATTGTGAAGACGCTCTGGGTTGTTTTCCTGCGTTCACCTTTTTCTACGGGCACCTTCGAGCTCAGAGTAGCTTCAAGGGACATGAACCTAGAATTGACTCATCCATTATCAGTTATGAAACAAAGGCTGAAAAGCTGGATTTGACACTATGCCATGAGCTCCTACGAAACACATTACTATGATACACGCTCCTGCCACATGTGCTCCTATGACTTGCCCCTACAACACACGCTCCTCTGATACCCTCTTACCACACACTCCTACACCATCCACTCATACAACCCGAGGTCGTACACCAAGCAGTCTTACGACACATACTCTTACGAGACATGCTTCTACGTCAAGTGCACCTTTGACATGTGCACCTATGACAAATGCTCCTACTACTAGGGCTCCTGCCACATGCGCTCCTACAACATATGCTCCTACAACATACCCTCTTACCAAACACTCCTAAGATATGTGCTCATATCACACAATATCCTACTACGCACACTCTTACAACAATCTCTTAGTAAACCAAGTTCTATGACCCATGCTCCTACAACATATTCTACAACATGTGCTCCTACAAAATGTACATCTATCACACTCTCTTACAGCACACTCCTACAACATTTGCTCCTACATGGTCCTTAAACACACTGTTACAACACACACTCTTACTACATGCACTCCTATGACATGTGCTTCTATGACATGCACTCCTACGACACACTCTTCTATGACACACTCTCCTGCGGCACATGCTCCTCTGACATGTGCTCCAACAGCATGCCCACCTACAACAAGTGGTCCTATGAAACATGCTCCTGCAACAGGTTGTGTTCCTATGAGACATGCTCCTACAACAAGTGCACCTACCACATGTGAACCTATGACATTACGCTTCTACGACATGCAATCCTATGACAAAAGCTCTTAAAAACATGCTCCTATGGCACACGCTCCTATGACACACAATCACGAAACATGCTCCTGCGGCACGTCCTTCTATGACATGCCCTCCTAAGATAGATCAGGAAATCAAAATTTGATAATACAGCCAAGATGCAAGACCTCAAAGGCTGAAAATGGAGCGTTCAATGTGAAGGCCCGTTCCCTTTGGAACAAATTGCCTGCAAGACTGAGGAGTCACAATTCTCTCCAAGCATTCAAGAAAGAATCGAAAATCCTCTTATTCGCCTGAGCCTACTATGCCATGGATGAACTGGTTATAGGAATCATACCATTCTGACTTATGGCCAGTCTGCTTTTCTTTAAGCTACCACCTGCATCCCTTCTTTGCTGGTGACCCAGAAAACATTTTTTGTGGGTCCCTTGATCTCTCTCTTTTCGTTTCTGCCTTCTGTTTTGTGTTGTCTCTTGTTTCCAGTCCGCACCTTTATGCCTGTGGGCCAATAGTGTGCATAACAAATGTAATGTAATGTTGACTTTACATTGTGTTGGCTTAACCTTAACAATTTTGTACATTTGTGTCTAATAATCTATATATATTACTGGGTTTGCGGTAGCGACCCTGTAGTTATGGTTAAGTTGCACATCCCATAGGAAGAACCACTTTTGGGTGGCTTACAATTAGCGTTGTTTGACAAATCCTCAAAAAGCTTTGCAAAAAAACTATACAGCGAACTCTGTATTATGTGTGCCAAGGGCAGGCAAAGTTATAGGGGGTCCCAAAACATTTGAAATCCAGCTACACATGAATGGAATTATTGCTACAGCCCAAATCGCTGGATGAATTTGCACCAAACTTGTGCCAGGAGCGTCAGCCTGGCCCCACAAGCATGCTTTTTTTTTGGTGTTAATCTATCCAGTAGATTATTTACAAATGCCCAAAATGTAGGTAAAAAAATAACGATATCTGAATTGAGCATTGAGCTCCTATGGAACTCAACTATAGCGTGGTGACCAACACACTATTATGTATGTATATATATACATATATATATACATATAAGGTTCGGAATAAAATGTGCGGCACAGGATCATCCATACTGGGCATTTTGATGAAAATTCATCATATGGTTCAACATACTTTACTAGGAAAACAAAAAAAACCTGTTTTTGGCCTACTCCGATTAATTTCCCTATAGCAATATGCTTCCACTGAGCAACCATAGTTTAAAAACAGTTGGACCGATTTGCACCCAGAAGAAACAATTTGGGGACAAAACACTGTAGATTTGCCTTTTTTGGCTTGTGTGAAATGGTTCAGTAGTTTTAAAATAATTTGAAAGAGAAGGGCAGTACCCCTGGTCCCAAAACACTTTTACATATCTTGCATGTTGCATTTCAAAAGTGAAGATTTTCAGAAAGGAAAACCTGCCATTTATTTCGCTCAAAAGCCAAAAGAGAAAAGAGACAAGGGCGGTTTCACATTAGGGAATGGGTGGGGAAGGGACAAGAGCAGCAAATAGTTGCATACTTTTGGGAGGGCTGTAGAGCCGTTTTGAGGTAGGACATTTTTGTCTTACACAAGACAAGACAAGTCAAGATCAGAAAAAATTGTCTCACAGGAAATAGTGGAGGACGGAGATTAGCATAAACAATTAGGAGGTAATTTACAGAGTGGGATGAGTGGGGGAAATGCAAAAGGGGTAGGGGTGCACATAGCAAGTGGCATGGGGATGAAGAAGTTAATCAGCAAATGCTGCATTAAAACAGGAATCATTAGCACAGCAATAGAAGAGAGAGTCACAGTGATCTGGGTTATGTTTCCTCAGTACATTGATGGGGTAAAGAATTGAGAAAATGAAAGAAGAGAGAAAGGGAGGGCAGGGCAATGCCCATGAGTGAAGGCCATGGCCAGTGAAACATGGTCTTTTAGCCTAATTGTGGCAATGTGGTGATTGGCTGCAGCCAAAAGCTGTGGCCAGTTGTCATAGCTGAAAACCATGGCCGGTGGGAATGGGTTATTTACTAGTGAGAGGAATATGGGCAACTGCCTGTTATCTTAATTGATGGAAAGTGGGAAGTGTACTCGGTTGAAGGCTGTTGCCACTGCCATGGCTGGTGGGATGCGGTCCATTGGTGGAATATGTGTGACATGTCGTTCAACTTGCTTCTTCTTTGGTGCAAATCCATACTAAGCATGTTCAATTGAAGCACCTTTTACTCTATGGGAACATTAATGGGAGTAGGTCAAAAACAGATTTAAGTTCTTTTCCTAATAACCCTTGAATTGATTCATGAATTTACCCCAAAATGTCCAGTTTGAGGGCCATGCCATACATTACAATTTGGGAGAACTTCATCCAAATCCACCGAGCAACTCAAAGGTTATTAGCAATAGAAATGTAGGTAAAGACAATGCAACTGATGTTATCTTGACAACATAGCTGATATCACCAACCAGTAATATGAAATATATGTAACAGAATTAAAGGAGTATCAAGAGCATACATGTGTGTAGTGTATATGTAAACAATCTACAAACAGTAGAAATAACAACAGTAACATACAGACCCAACCTTAACACTCAATTCAACTATAATGCTCAGGTAACCTGTGTAGAAAAAACTAAGAAACACGAGGACTGCCTTAATTTAAAGTGAGGAGGTGCCAGAATAATGCATCACTTCATTTATGATTAATGTCTTTCATCAGCTAACACTAAAAGGGTGCACCTGTGGGATGCATGTAGTTACCTGCAACTCTGAGAGACAGCACCTGACAAATTACATAGATTTTGCAACCATCAGGACCATTACCAAATGGCAAGGAGAAAATATATTCAAGGCCTGGGCTGTATCCAACTTTAAATTGAAAACCGAAAATGCTGCCAGCCACAGTTTGAACTCTGCATTCACAAATAATAGTGCCCTTGCTGCACTGAAACAATGTACATCAACATAATCTACAAACAAGAAGTGTCGGTGAAGTTCAGAGCTGCATTGCATTACACCAATAATAATATAATTCCCTATAAATCATGGAATTGTATGTGAAAAGGCCCAAGTGTGTCAGAAATATTCTAACGTAAACAGTGTATTTTATTTTCCAACAGCAATTGAAACCTTGAATAATTCTTTCAAATATATAGATATTTGAAATGCAAAAGTGATATCTTTATAAATGCACATGGAAACCTGTTGTGATTGCACAGTGATCTTTACATGCAAAACTAAATAAGGAATACAGTACTGCTTAAATGTGTACAAAACAATGGTTTCATAACATGGATTTGGCAAATGCATTTTTTTTAGTTCTTCAGTGAAATCTCTGACAAGCTCATTTATTGTGTTTTAGCCCTGCTTACATTATCAGATGTGGAGAATTTTTTATGTATCCACAGTTTCTCTGGCTTGGTGAACACCATGTGGAAGACTCTTTTCTGCTTAAAACAGTCCTGAGGAAAGCTACAGGACAGTACACCACCAACACTTGTTTCTGTCCATAGCTGGAAACACAATTTGAGTGTCGACTTGATAGATGCATGTGGAGTAAACATTGCATTCTCAATCATTGTGTATTTGGACGCGATAGGTGCATGTGGAGTAAACATTGCAACCCTAATCACTGTGTACTTGAAAACAATTTGCTTATGTCCATGAGACAATGAACATTATATGATGACACAATATAATGCAAATGAAGATTGTACACATGGACTTGTAGTCCCTATGTCTATATGTTAAATAAGAAACCTTTTTACATGTGTGTAAATAAACAATTGTGTATACCTTTTTGTGTTCTACTATAACGAAAACACAGATCTCATGCACTAGGATCTGTTCACATGCATGATTGTGCAACACCTGTAAGTGTCTCAGAGGAAGAGGTAGCCTGAATCCACCCCTTTCTACATTATATACTCCTCCTCCAGATTCAGGCCCCTCTATAAAACAAAAAGAGGTACCCCCCTTTCCCTCTCTTTACAAATCCTATTTGATGAGTGTACAGTCGACATTTGTAGGATGATTAATAATTAATCAAATCAGATAAATTAGTACATATTTCATATTATATCTCACAAATGTATGTTGGGTTTCTCTGTTTTTGTCAGGACTGGAGGGATTCCAGAAATCCATATTTCAACAATATGCCATAATCCCACAAGATGATATGGAATAAAAATGATTTTGCATTCCAAAGGGTCAGAGAATGAAGCTGTCACCTCTTTTCACAAGTATTGAAAATATGATCAACCTATGGAAAGTCGAAGGTGTATTCTCTGGTAGTGTCTGACTATTAAGCAAGCCATTAGCAAGATTTGAGAAATCAAAATGTGTGATGTCATCATGACAAAGTGTGACAATATCACCCATGACAGGGAGTAGCAGACCGACACAAACTGAAGAAACACTGGAATCGAAAGCTGCCAAGAAGGGGAAGACGTGTTCCAAATGGATGAGGGCTGCACTTGGATAATACCTGGAAATTAAAAGGCATTGTCCATGAAGCAGCCTGAGCAGGATTAACCTGAGGTAGAACTGCATTCCTGGAAAGGGAAGACAGGGACCAGGAGAGGCCAAATGACTGTGAATATTTCCGGGTCCTGGCTGGCTCTGGGCTGTAAAGCATTGTTCAAAAGTGAGTATGAAAACTCCCCAAATGTAGTTTGTCCATATGATATGATATGGCATTTATAACACGCCTATAGACAAGTGTTTTAAGGCACGACAGCGAAAGGGAGGGGAAACAGAGGGAAGAAAAAAAACAACGATCTTACTTGGCCATGTGACATTGAGATGGCACAAGTGCAGGGGAGCGGGGAAGGGAGGAGTGCCGAGGGTGGTGGGTGGATGGGCAAGTGCAGGACAAGAAATCAATACAACAAGTAGTGCAGCCAGCAGGTGGCAAGTGCGAGAGTTAAAAGCACAGACAAGTGTTTAATAAGTGCAGGGAAGGGGACTGTAGGGTTACAGTTACAGACCACAAGTGCAGAGATTGACAGTAGGCAGTGCACGTGTGCAGCTGGATGGGCAGGGACATGGGCCTCAATTCAGAGGGTAGCCAGGTGACCAGTGCAACTATGAGACATACAATTATCAGGGGAGAGGAAGAGAGAAGGCAGAAGCAAAGAGGAAGGTCTTGAGGTGCTTCCAAAACCGGAGATGATTCTGCTCAGGTGTCAGAGAGGCAGGGAGGCTGTTTTAGAGGGAGGCACCAGCCAAAGAAAGAGATCTGTCTCCAACGTGTTGCTTGGACAAGCGACTAACCCTCAAGGTATTTCTGAAGTGAGAGTTTGGTAAAGTGCAGTCCCAGGCCCCAGAAGGCCTTGTGGACAATGCAGAGGGCCTTGATTTTGATCCTTACCGCATCTGAGAGCCAATGCAGACATTTCAGAGCTGGAGAGATACAATCTCTGGGCTTGAGGCCAAGGACAATTCTCGCAGTCCTGTTCTGGATGAGTTTTAAACGACGGAGAGTAGAGGCAGGTAGATTTAAGAAGAGGCTGTTGTAGTAGTCCAGCCTAGAGAGAACCAAGCTCTGGAGACAGTGAGCTTCTGGGGGAAAGTGATGAAAGGAAGAATACCTCTGAGGAGGTGCAGCTGATTATTTGACTTCTTAGAGACGTCAGGAAAGAACGAAAGTGTGGAGTCAAAGATTACCCTGAGGTTCTTAGCCTCACAGGTGGGAGTAGGAAGAGGGCCCAGAGTGGGCAGCCAGAGAGTAACAAGAAAGGAAGGAGCTGGTGAGCCAATAGGCCATGTGGGGTAATTTTTCTGCTATGTCCCATGAGTGAGTGGAAGGGGTGGTGGTTTACATTAAGGGGAGCTCATTCGAAATACAATATCCTGATATTTTAGTGTGAAATGCACCTTTTTTCACATTGTATTCAATGCTAAGCGAGATTTCATTGAAATAAGAACCAATAGCTTTTTTTTCAGTGGTGTGTGCACAGGGTCGAACCCACAGCATATTTGTGCTGCTAAAGCACAGTTTTTGTGAATTAAATCTGAATTGAAATGGGAGGAGTATTCATCCCTGTATTAAAAAATAATAAAAACATTTTCCTATGTTTGGTGGGTGAGCCAATATCCTGTGGATTCTAAATTGGTCGCACTGCTTCCCTAATTCAAACCTGCAGAATTAGATGCCTCACATTATATATTACATTCAAATTGCATGTATACACTGCTCTAATTATTTGAATAAACTACCGGCAAGCGGCATGCAAGGAAATGGAATACAATTGTGTTACTTAGGAATAGCTGCTTAGAAATATTTGTAACTAAGTCAAGGAGTGATTGTGCTTGGGACACTTCCTAGCAGCACTGTCACAGGCAGACAAACTCTAATTGTGTAAACAAGCTATAATTGTGCATGTATCTTATTGTGGTGACTTCCCCTGCATAAAGTAAAGGGACTACCTTTGGTTTCATTTCATTTAAATGCATTTGAGTTTTAATTATAAACACAGCCTGTTTCTTGTTCCAGAAATGAGGGGTGGGATTATATACCAAGGAGGGTTGAATCTGGGATTGCTACATAGTGAAAAGTGTGACATATCAACAGATATATTCAACACTTGCCTAATATTGAAAGCAAGTGTTATGGTTGGATTTTTAATGGGATGGAATAATGTTTATACTTTGAGTTTTAGTGTAGAATGTGTATTTTTTATAGAGTAATGTTGTTATTTCTACTGTTTGTAACAAGTCTTCTCTCTATTTTATTTCAGTGGTTTTTGTGGGGAGCATGCTGTATAGTATCTGAGTGAATGTCATATAAGTGTATGTTGTATAAGTGTTGTATGCAAGTGTGGCTTACGAGTGTATGGCTTATGAGTGTATGCCATGTTTGTATGGCATATGAGTGTATGGCGTATAGCTATGACATGTGGTGTATAACATATGAGTTTATACCTGTTTAGCGTATGAGTGTTGGGTGTATGTCTACAGGAATATGTCATATCATTGTATGTTGTGTGAGTGTATGTTGTGTGTGTATGTGTGCATTTTATTTTAGTGTGGCATAGACATGTGTGCTGTAAGTGTCTGTGCTTTAAGTGCGTTTGTGGTATAAGTGCATGTGGCATAAGTGTGCAGCATAGCAGTGGGTGGTGCAAGAGCATGTGGCATAAATGTTTGTGGACTGGGACTGAGTATGTTTGGTGTGAGAGCATGTGGCATAAGAGAGAGTGCTGTAAGAACATGTGTTATTCGTGTGTGTGGCATAAGAGCACATTGCATAAGAGAGTTGGCATAATGACATGTGGTGTAGGAGTGTGTGGCATAAATTAGTGTGCATAGGAGCATTTGGCATGAGATTATGTGCTATAAGTCTGTGTAGTGTATGAGAGTGTGACATAAGAGTGTAGTATAAGAATGTGTGACATCAAAGTGTGCTGCATAAATATGTATGGCATAAACGCTTGTGGTTTAAGAGTGTGAGTTGTAAGAATGTGTGTCATAAGTATGCTAACAGGTATGTGTGGCTCTGGGGTGTGGCGCAAGAGCACGTGGCAAAAGAGCATGTGGCATACGAGCACTTTTAGTGAGTGTTTGTGGTATAAGTGTGTGTGGTGTAAGAGCATGTGGCATACATGCGTGGTATAAAAGCATGTAGCATAAGAGTGTGTGGCATGAGAGCATGTGGCATATGAGCCTGTGGCATAAGAGCCTGTCATGTAGAGCTTATAGTGCAAGCATGTCGTGTAAGAGCATGTGGTATAGGAGTTTGTAACATACATGCGTACATGAGTATGCTTGGCATAAGAGCATGTGGTTTAAGAACATGTGTCATAAGAGCATGGCATAAATGAGTGGTGTAATCATACATGGCCTTCAAGTTCATGGCATATGAGCACTTGGCACATCAGCTCATAGCATCAGTGTGGGTTGCATAAGAGCACATATGTAAAAGCATATGGCATAAGAGCATGTGGAGTAAGTGTGTGACATATGGGCATGTGGTGTTTGAGGGTGTGGCATAAGAGTGTGTGGTGTAAGAGTATGTGGTGTAAAAGTATGTGGCATATGAGTGTGTGAAGCAAAAGTACGTGGAGTAAAGGATATGAGTGTTTAGTGTGTAAGTGTCTGTCATGTGAGTGTAAGGTATAGAAGTGGCTTATGAGTGTTTGGTATACGCCTATATCAAAAGCACATATTCGATACACCTCCTATAACATATGAAAACTCACATTAAAGTAAGATCTGATTTTGGTGTGAGTTTTATACACATATTAAGCATATGTGCATTCTGCATTTTGTACATATACACAATTTACATCTCCTATACTACCCATATTCATATAAAAACTCACATCAAAGCAGTCCTGACACTGATGTGCGTATTCATCTGTATAGTAGTGTGCATTTACTAAATGTACATCTCCTGCATGTACATGTACAGCTAACACAGAAGATGCACATTCATTCTGTGCATGTCTTATATGCCTCCTAAATGCATGAAAACTCACATTAAATTGAAGTCTGAGTTTGATGTGAGTTTTTATATGTATAGGAGTTTTACATTGATTGAAGTGTGAAATGTAAATACATGTTAAATCTTAAATAACTTAAAATTAGCCAGCTGGATCTTTGACATGTTTTGGGACACCAGATCCTGATAGGAGGTGCATGCCAATCATCTCAAAAATCAAAGTGGGATGTTTTCGGATATTTGGGCCAAAAGATGTTTTTCCCTTTGGAAAAACCCCATGTTACAAACGTTCAAAACAAAATGAAAACCTTTTTTAAAATATGAGCCCATCAATGAAAAATCCTGAAATTTTCCATGTAGGAACAGATGCCTCCAAAATATTTTGAATTTTCGGTTGAAGGGTTCAAAGTTTATTCGGGAATGTTTCCTTCTGAACCCTCATACACAGTTTTTATCTTGACCATAATTATGCTATGATCTAGCATGACAGCATAATATATGCTGACTCTAATTGAGCTTTTATGGGCCCCTCTCATATTTATGAGAGAGTCCCAATTTTCAATATGTTTTGCATAACATTGCACAAATAAAGCGTAATATGATTTGCAATAAATGTATAACCACAGTGCTTGTAGTAGGCTGTGTATTACACCTCATTATGGAACTGGTGTATAGGATGAACTGATCAAGCACAAAGTGAGAATACTAGGTCACAATGGCCCTCATGTTCTGAGATAGGACCATTGTGATGTATTAGTCCTTGCTATAGGTTGAGAGTTGTTGTGAACATGTACCATGTGGACATAAAGTTTTTAAACGGAACGCTTGTAGACAAAAATCATTAAACTAGCCTGACGAAGCCCCGACTGGGGTGGAATGCGTGGCAGGTTTGTGTTCCCTGAGAGTCTTCTCATGCACCATGGCTTTCAATTCCCTGATTTCTAAGTTGGTTGAGTGTCGAGGCTTATTTTTCTTTCTGACCAATGTGGGAGTAATTTCTTGCTGTGACTGCGAAGGACTGGGCAAGCATATATATATATATATATATATGAGTCAAGAATACATACTAGAATACGTTAAGATACTAAACACAAATGACATGAACCTGAGACTAACCTGTGTAAGTAGCACGGAACAATTAATCTTCCTAGATTTGGAATTGTATGTTAGAGAGAACAAAATTGAGAGTAGGATTTATAGGAAATCAGTCTCTTCCAATTCAATTATTCATGGCAAAGGCCATCACCCTGAGAAGCTGAAGGCGAGCATACCATATGAAGAAATGATCAGAGCCAAACGTAATTGCTCAAGTACTTCAGACTTCCAGGTAGAAGCTAACAAAATGGGTGCACGATTCCTTGAGAGAGGTTATACCAAAAACAACATAATTAAGGCATACAATCAAACTTTTCCTAGGGAAAGGAAAGAGCTCCTGAGAGTTAAGCAATCTATGAGTAATGAAACAGAGCAAATCAGATGAATTACTACCTTTGGCAGGCAAGCTAAAGAGATAAGACAAATCTTACAGTAGCATTGGTCTATCTTGAGTGCAGACAAAGATCTATGTGAGACTATTGGTGACAGGCCTGCAATGACATTTGCTAAAGCTAAGTCCCTCAAAGACCTGATAGCCCCCAGTATGGTAGACTCTAACAGTATGACAGAGAACTGGATAATGAAAATCAAAAGAAAGATTTTGGTAAATGTAATAGCTGCAAAATGTGTAAATATGGAGAGAAGAGAGAAACAGTCAAGTATGGGTATATCTTAAAAGAATTTGGAAAATCAAACAGAGAATCACTTGTCTTATGTAATTTGTAGTATATGCAATTGTTTGTCACTGTAATTTGATGTATATAGGCTCCACGATCTGTCAACTAAAACGCAGAATATTGCAACACTACAGAGCTATTTTGAATCAGGACATTATTGACATTTGTGATGTAATCTTTGATGTCCTGGTTTTTAGTCTTAGCAGTGTACGGTTGTGGCATGAGTTATGGTTGCTTAGCTTACCATAACTGGCAGATTTCTGTGGTTTTTCGGTTTGACTTATAACCATAACGTCCCTTTAACAAAGTTTTTTTCATTGAATTTCCTAGGTTTTTATTAGTGCAACTTAGCCATAACGTCCCTTTAACAATTTTTTTTTATTGAATATATATATATATATATATATATATATTAATATTGAAACAAATGTTGTTAAAGGGATGTTATGGTTGCAAGGTACACTACAAAAACCAAAGAAATTCACCCGTTACGGTAAGCTATGCAACTATGACTCATGTCACCGCCATGCACTGCTAACACTAACACCCAGGACATCAAAGATGACATCACAAATAACATCATTGAGGACATCACTGATGGCATCACATATCGGGGGCAGTTGTTTTTGTTCAGTGACAGTGAGAATTGTAAGCAGAGGACTTGATATGGTAATACTGCATTGAAAACATGATACATATACTCTAAAGGTGCTGTGTATAAAGACATTAACCTTGTGCTCTGTTCTTAAGCTGCCTTACTTAGGGTTTGGCCTGAGATCATGGTTCACATAAATGGAACAATAAGTGGGCCCCAGGCAGTACATTTTGTGTACATGATGATAAACTCTAATGTTAGTGTCATTTTCTGGTCATGGTATTTGTTTCCTCCTCACTAGAGTATCCCTGTATGTGCCTCAGATTTGTGTGCATTGATGCTCTTCATATATATTTTGTGTACTAACCCATCCACTTGCGCATTCTCAATGTCACTGGGCCTAGTAAGATCGTTTTTATGTTCTGCTGTGTTCTCCCTTGTTCCCCTCCCTTGCCTAGTTGCGCTCTGAAACACTTGTGTACGAGCGCGATACAAATAAAATATCATATATCATATCATATCATATAACACGTGTGCAGTAATTCATGTATTGTTAGCTGTTAATTCCAAGTTTAACATTAGTCAAGAGTCTGATAGGCTTGGACGTATGATTCTACTGGCCAGAAATACCAGATTAAGAATATTCTACTTCTATGGTCCATGCTGCAGGCATTGCCAATGTGTATGTATTAGATTACTGTATTAACAACAAAACTTTAGTAGAACGTTTCTGTTTCATTTAGTACATTATGTTATGCATGGTGTAGTACATGAGGGTTCTCCCGATCTCCGTTAATATGTTGCTAGCAATACTCTGAACAGAACTCCTACCCCTTGTAGGGACGTTCCATCACAATTGATGTCATATGTGATGTCATCAGTGATGTCATCAATGATGCCATTTGTGAAGTCATCTTAGATGTCCTGGGTGTTAGTCTTAGCAGTGCATGGTGGTGGTGCAAGTTATGGTTCCATGGCTTACAATAACTGGCGTATTTCTTTGGTTTTGTGATGTTTACAAACATAATGTCCCTTTCACAAAGAATTTTTTCAACTAATTTCATAGGTTTATATTAATGCAACTTAACCATAACATCAATTTAACAAAGTTTTTTCAGTGAATATATATATATATATATATATATATACATTTATTTTACATATTATATGATAGTTGTATGAAGTGGTATATCATATATCATGCCACACATTGGGAAAAGTAAGTAATTGAACAAACAGATAACTAGTGACTGACAATAGCATGTAACATGAGTCCTAGTATTGTGATTTTGAAATGACAACTCATAATCATATACTCTCTAAATAGAAATTGCTGAATGGGATAAAAACATATTGATGTAATGGCACCAGGCACCAGCTACCATATGAATTAATTGGCTGAATAAATGTTATCCCACTTGCCATACTGCTGAGGCTCAACCATCTTTTCGAATATGCAATCTTTTTCACTCAACAAAATGTCTTTAAGAAGTATCTCAGTGTAATGCTGAATGAATGCTGAATGATGTTTGGGCTGCTCTATGTCAGAGAATTAAGCACCTAAAAGAAAGTGTAGGGGTCTCTGTACGAATTTTATATTTAGTATTGGGCAAACAGATAAAGATGCAGAGGTTCCTAGCCTTCAAAAGATCCTAAATAGTCTATATTTATTATTTTGTTACACATTTCCTGGACTACAAGGGATCCTTGGACGTAGACTTTGCAAACCACTGCAACAATCAAGAGAAAAGTATGGTTATCTGTAAGTGGGTTTGGCTTGAAACATATTGGCCCTCATTACGACCCTGGCGGAAAGGGGTTTACGCCGGCGTAAAGCATGGCGTACCTTTCCGCCTGACTACGAGTTCCCGTAGCGCCATGGTGATTTTTACGCCTGCTTTTTGCAGGCGGAAAAATCCATGGCGCTACGGGACTTGTTGTTAATTACGCCACCGTAATTTACGGTGGCGTAATTAACGCCTTCCCCACTCCCATTATACCCTATGGGGCAAAAATGGGAATGGGGAAGGGTAAATGGGGATTGGGGACTTACCGCCCCGCCAAGGTCGGAATGGGGCGGTAAGTCCGCCAACCACCATGGCGGAGTTGGCAGCTTTGCGCCATGGACCATGGTGCAAATTGCACCATGGATCTCCGCCAGGGTCGTAATGAGGGCCATTGAGTTATTTGAGAAACATACAGTGAATGAAATGAGTAAATCCAGTTACCCCCAATCTTAAATAAAACATGTATGCTTATATTAAAAATAACAGAGAAGATGTGGTGATCTGGACCTGATACATCTTGTTAGCTCAGTAAAACCAGATACAAAATAGATTTACGTTGTGTGCTATGACATTAAACTCTGCTGCCAAACAACTCAAAATCAGGACGATCAATGGTCACACAATATGGGCTGAAACATATTTGAATGATGTATGCTATTCTGAAAGGAACACATCATAATATAAATATATTTTAATGTCAAATTATTAGTCCTGTGCATTGAGTTGAAGGCAATCGAAGCCCATCTGCCTTCCAAATGTGTGCATATCCCTAATTGCTATTTCTACGTATTACGGTTGTGTATTCTAGTGTATCAGTCTGACTGCCTAATACCCACCTGTACAGATTCTGAAGACAGCTGGTGTTCCCTGACAGGGACATATGAATCAGGGAATATCCTATTATGAGTGCTTGTTTCTTGGCCATCCTCTTGTTTCAGTTATTTTCATGTGTTTGGGGAGGGGCAGAGAAACCTGGATGTAATTGAATCCTTTTTCCTCACCCACGCTATGCAGATTAAGAGTGTATTTGGGAGAAATAGGGTTAGTTTGATGGTAATTTCGTGATTCATAATGCTGATGGAATAATCGACAGATTTCTGTTATTTTGTAGTGTAGTATATAACATCAAATTGATAATTTGGAGAGTATTTTTGGCCCCATCGGTGTCAATCCTGTGGCCTTCATGTTGCACAGGGACTTCTACCGAGAGGACATGAACCCCTTTTAGAAATGTCAACAGCGTGCTTCAAAGTGTCAAATGTGACAGTGTGTGTATGTCGAATGAGTGCAGCATTACTGTGAACAGCTAATATGTGTGAGTTTAGTGTCTCATAGATGTAATGAGAATTAAGTATGTGGGTGGAATATATGGGTAGACTATGTCTTTGTGAGTTATGCATGAGAAAAATAGGCATGAGGGAAACATGCAAGCATGCAGTGTGCATATGTGTGGTGTATGTGCTACTTTTAAGTCAAGAGTTTGAGTGGAGAGTGTGCTTGTAATAAAGTGCTGTGAGTAAAAGTGTGTGCATTGCAGACACGAGATATGAGTGGGCAATCACATCAATTCTCTGTGTGGTTATTGTGTCTGAGTGGATGTGAGTCTAAATTAAATGGATGTGCGAGTGGAGATCATGGGAGTAGTGTATGTATGTGAATGTTATTTGAGTGGGAAATTTGCGATTGAAAGTGTAGGACATTGGGGGATGCATTGATGGATTTGGGGTGGCTAAATTATGTGCTTCTACTGCGTGAGTGTTTTTGTTAAGTGTGTGAACTTTAAGTGGAATGTTGGGATGGTGAAATTTGAGTCTGTATTGGTGAGTAGTGTCCGTAGCTAAAGGGGTGTGTGTAAGTGTGAGAGGAGTGCACCTTATTTGGTTATAAGTGTTTTGTGTAATTCATGTTTGTGTGTGTGTGTATGTCATGTTGGTGGTTTATGATTGGGTGAGGGATTTGTGCGTAAGGGTTTGCTTTACAGAGTAATGTTCATTGGGTAAGTTCCAGTATTTCCATTCATCTATTTTTTTCTAAGTGGAGCATGTGAGAGCAGGGTGTGCCTCTTAGGGGTGTGCTATGGTGATGTATGACAAACCAGCATCAAGAAGGCAAGCGAATGAGAGGAATAACAATTTTTTCTTTTTTCTTTTTTATTTTGCTAAGAAAAAAGACGTAGGGTCAAGTTTTCGAAAGGTATGTCTGTAAGGTCCCTGTTTCCTGTCAGTATTACACAGTAACTCAGAGGCTTGACGCCAACCTCTGTATGCATGGTCAGATTTCAAATACTTTCAGAGTTTGCAGCACTTTCATGTTTTCCAGTGCTTTCGGGATGCACAGAGCTTTCCGGGTCAGTGTGCTTTTGGATTCCACAGTGCTTTGAGGGTACACATTGCTTTCAAGATTTACACTTTTGGGGCACAACACTCTAGGGGTCTGCAGCAATTTCGGGCCTACAGTGCTTCTGGTACCCACAATATGTTGCCGGTTCACAGCACATTATAGGTTACCAGCACTTGCAGAGCCCCCTAAGCTTCCCTCCAACTTCTTTGAAACTCTATTGGTTTCTGGCATTTTAGCTCTGTCCCTTTTCTCAGAGTTCTTTTCTCTATTTTCCCGTCGAATACCCTGGGTAAGAGAGAGAATCAACACTCTGTCAGCCATTTTGGTTAGTTAGTGTTTGTGAAGGCACCACCTGGATTTGTTATCATTGAGCATAATAAGTGCAGATGAAACAGCATATTTCCGGTAAGTCATAGTTTTTCATTCAGGATTTCAGAGCTATTCATCACAGATGAGTTTGATTTAAGCATCTGAGAGAGAGTGGACAGTGGACAATTCATGCTAGAGCATAACATTTGTGCTACTAGAAAAGCACAGTCTGGTATGGGTGCTTGTATGTGTGCTTTCTTTGAGTGAGCAATGATAAAAGCTGATAAATGCTGTGGGTGTGTGAGAATGGCATTTTTTCAATTCTGGTCCCTATAAATTGGCTTTTCGTCTCTGTGAGTAAGTGGGGTATGAGTATCTGTGTGGTTGAATGGGGCCAGTGAGGTGATAGAGTGTCTGCGTGTGGACTTCACATCAGTAGAGTGTATTAAGGGGACTCGAATATGTGAGTGAAATTTGTATCTTTTGATAGTGGGTAAGTTGAGTGCTTCAATGTTAATTGTTAGTGGGCAGAGTTCGTCGAAGAGAAGTCCAGGCCTGTGGAATTTGTGTGATTGGAATTCTTGTAAGATTGAAGTGTGTTTATTTATAGTGTATTTTTTGCATAGTGCGGCCATTGTTACCTTTCAACCACTTCAAGGCAAGGTCTCAGAATGGGATGCTACATAGCATGGAATAGGACAGCTGTGTTTACTTGGGTGAAGAAAAATTTTAGCAAGAAGAAGAGGCGATAGCAGCATGGACACAAATTATTATAGTATCTCGGGTCATTGGACAGAGCGAAAGGCTAAGAAAACGGAAGGTGAACATTTTCGGTGAATGAGTTAGTGGAGGGTAAGTGACGAGGATAGTAACCTGCTGTGTATAGTCTCTGGTCAGAGTCTGGATGGATTAGATGTACTCCTTCCACAAACCCCAATTGCCTTTAGTCAGTCAAATGATTCATTGAAGGGTACAGTGTTTACCATCTTCTGAAAGGTGAGAACTTTTTATCCGTTTCTCAGGGACACTTTTAGGGCCAGTCATATCCTTAAATGGAATGCAGTATACGTCTGCGTATGCATGTAGAGTGTGCGTAAATTGAGTATGTGTGAGAGTAAAGCAATTGTGTGTGGACTGTGTATAAGTGAAGTTTGTGAGTGATAGGATTGTGTGGGTAGAGAGTTTAAGTTGAGTGTTCCTGTATCAGTATGCGCATTTGTATTTGCTGTGGAGTATTAGTACCTGGAAAAGTGCATTCATGAGACTTCTGTAATACCAGGTAATGCTTACAACGGTATCACTACATATTATCCCCACCAAAAATATCGCCGTATATATGGTCGTCTGGAACGGCCATAGGTGATATTTTTGGGGGGATAATCTTTGGGGTTTTTGGGAGCGGTGGTTGCGGGGCTGTGTTCTGCTCCTTTAAAAATAATGCAGGGGTTGCGGGGGTGTCCCCCGCAGGTTCCATGCTTTAATATCGCTGCAAAAATATGACGATATTTTTGTATGGCGATATTTTTGCAGGGATATTAACACATGGAACCCTTACAACTATAGCAATTGACCTTTTAAGTGCATTTGAAAAAAGTAGTGGTAGGAGTCGCCATGGTACACTGTCCATTTGACTTTACAAAATGAGGGTGGAAATGGGTTGAAAAATGTATAAAATAGACTAAATTGAATTTCTGTAATGCTACCAGCGTTATTCCTGAAATATCACTACCATTGCCAATGGTGCAGTGGAAAAGCTGTAATTGGGTGGCCATTTGGGAATAGAATTGGTGGTAACAATAATTAGCACTGTGGTATTCCGGGAAAAAACTCTGCAAAGTTGTAACAAGGCCCTTAATCTCTCTTAAGGCTTTCAATGAAAGCCATAGACAACAGAAACAATGTGGCCTGAGAGTAGCCTCATAATGAGTTTCAGAAAATATATAGAATTATGGATGGATGAATATCAACTATCGCAGTGATCCCCCAGGAGTAGCTCGGGAGCAACATGTTGCTCGCAGCACCATAAATTGTTGCTCACCAGTTGCTATGGGCCATGGTGTGGAGGCCTAGAAGGAGGTGCTGAAGGGATGAGGCCTCAGTCGCAGTATAGCTTGGACAGAGTTCTGGACTGTGCAAAAATGTCGGCAATTGAGTCTGCTGTGGTATCAGATGACGTATTTTTATACATGCAAGATTTGAGTTTGTTGCCACCAAGGACATTATTTTTCAGTAAATGTCCTTACCAATTATAGCAGTGTCATTGTTAAAACCCTTTCATCTTCAGATACTTTTCCCAGCTGACAAATGCATTAATGAGCAATATAATTCAACAATTTTTGTGTCCTGGAGAAAATTGTCAAATTCTGTTCCTTTGTACAGCTAGTAGGAGCGTAATGGACAAGTAAGTGGCATGAATGCCCATCTTACCTTTAATACATCATTTGCATGCACTGGGTTTTGTACAAGTGAGGTTTTTGTTTGATGCCACCATGCATTATATTTATCGAAAATATAAATGTTGGTGTCATAAGTATTTATTTTTACATAGTGTCCTAGTGGAAACATTGTCATCGATTGATACTCTGCCCGTCTGGCATGTGGATAATGGGCAGATAAGATAAATGGCATGCCACATATTTCATCATTAATTTGCCCTATATTCAAATCAAATTAAGTTACTGTTAATACATTTAAATTAACAAGCCCATTAATTAATCTAAATACTTATGTAACACAGCCACACTCTTCTATGATGTGGTCATCAAATGCTCAAAGTTTTGACTAATGATTGCCACTAAGCTTCTTGTAAAGTCCTTTTTGGGAAGAGAAAAGAAGCTTCAAATCCTTCACAAAAATATTGTTTTATTCCTACCCACTTATTCACCAATATAACAGGCCTTGGGAGCTTTAAAATGCATTATTTGCAATTAAATGCCAAAGTAATTCTTAGGAGGTAATCCCCAATAAAGTGATCTTTAAAGCCTACCATGTAATGACCAGTATTACTCAATAAATATGTATGTAATTGTATTTCTCCATTAAGCTAGCAACATTTAAAAACATGTATCATATTTCATAAAATTCACATAGAACAAGCACAAAATAAAAAAGCAGATTTAACATATTGAAACAAGCTCAATAGAAAACCCTGATCATTACAATTAATGATATAAAACATAGCTCCCATGCATGTCCATGCTTACGCAAAACAGAAATTACAAATTAACCGAAAATGAACCAAATCTTCATCAACACCTATTTTGCAGGCACACTTTGTGCTCCCTCCCGCACGCCTTAATTTATTGAGGGGCGGGTACATTTAAATGTACCATTAGCATCAGCCTCCAGAAATCTGAGGAACTTCTTTCACAGATTTCTCCTTGCCATCTTATATGTGTACTAAGTCTGCATAAAAAGCTGAAGAGGACAGCCTATGGATATTTTGGACATCTGCCTCTCTCCCCATTGGACAAGCTCTTGCTTTAAAAGCTATTTTGAGCAGACTTAATGTGCCACATTTAGTTATATCCTACCCCCCATATCCAAATGCACAGTGCCTTACAACACTGACCCCTCCCGTACCACAAGTCTTTTTCTTTACCAAGGGAGGCTGCAATCGCACTTACACTGAAATCCCCTCTATTATTAGCAGAAAATATCAGATGTGCATTTAAAAGAAAAGTTAAAAATCATAAGTGGCCCGACACCTTCAAACTGAACACCCTCGATTCAGCTGAAAAGGCGCTACCAGGTGTATCTGCAAGGAGACTTGCTATTTGGCACAGCCATTTATTTTGCAACCCCTCCAAGACATAACAGTTTAAACCACCCTAGATTTCACTGCCATAAAAATCATGGAACAGACCTTTGCCATATATACCTCCAGGCACCTGTCCAATGCGAAGGCCTCAAACGTTAAATACAAATATAAAAAAGCCCTTTAATCCTTAATGATGCCCTTTCAGCTGCCTTCTTTCTTAAAATGATTGACCCACGCACTTCTCTTTGAGAAGAGTAAGCTCAAATAAAAATGAGACTGCAGCCTCATCTCTACATTCATTTAAAAACTTGCTACAAGTTTTCACCTTTTTCCGAACACCATCATTTTTGTTTTTATCATATTTCATTTCAAATTATATTTCCATAGTCATTTGTGTTTAGCATGCCCTATTTGAGACCTCCCAGTGTTACGTCAAAATACCTGTGTCTTCAGCCTAAAGTCTCGGGAGGATAACTCTGGGGCAATGCGTTCACCTTGTAAGCGAGACGGTGTGGCGCAACACAGGTTCAATCCCAGGGGCCGCACTTAGAAACCTATGGGTATTAAGCACGTTATAAATAACCAATTACAATTACAAAGGGGCATGCTATAAAATTTACCCTTCAGAGAGGGTGGATTAAGAGAAGTACTAGAATCAACGTCTGAAAGGAATCCATTGGGGGCAACTGATATCTCTGCTTTTCACCTTTATAGGTGGGGGAAAACAATGTATAATTCTCTGATATTATATATCGCACAGATGCTAAGATGTCTACATATGATAGTTGGATAAGATTTGATAAACAATTAGGGAACACAATAAAAACCATTATGCACCACAATAAAATGTAAATTGGCACACACTATGGTTTTATCAATCAAATAAAAAATGCTTTCTCCAAATCTAAAAAAAGGCAAAAATAATCTCCCTCCCTTAATCTTACTGTATTTCTCCTTGATAGTGCTCAGAGTGAAGCAGTGGTCCACTGTACAAAGCCATCCCCTGAAACCAGTTTGGGAGGGCTTCAAGATATTGTTACTTTGAGTCCACGTCTCCAGTCTAAGCAACAAACATTTGGAGAATATCTTACTGGCAATATCCAGTAAGGAAATTGGCCTGTAACCATGAGGGGCTGGTGGTCCAAGGACTACTTGTCCAAGCAGATGGCATAATGCATGTCTCGACAACTGCATTAAACATAAAACTATTTGATTCCTTCAAATAGCTCCCATCGTTTCTCAATAAGTTCTTTTTTGGTTTGTCTTTTTGCCATTTTTATATGCCATTTGGAAACTATAACTCTTAGCAGTCTTGTACATTACCACTCATTAAATTATGGCTACATTTTCTTTTCGAGATACAACATTCTGCATCGAACCATGGGGCATGCCTTTCTATAACCTGGACCTCCTGAACCTGGGGACACTGTTTTCCAACAGCCTTCTCCCGGATAGTTTCAACCAAAGATTCAAACAAACTGACACTTTCCTTTGTGGCCTCTGAACTGTTAAACAGTTTTAGGAGAATATCTTAATTTCTTGTGAATTAGTAATTCTTTCCAATGCCTCCTTGTTGAGCTTAGGCATCACCAACCAGCTGATATTGTATGCTTAGGAATGCACAATTTGTCACTAAAGATCCCAGAAAATCACCCGGAAGAATTCTTAAGTACACCTGAAAATCAGTGCTCAATGTGTGACCAAATTTGCTGTCTAAACCATTTGCACTACATTTTCAAAAATATTTTCGCTCAAGAACCTGAAACCCCCTGGTAATGTTTATTTAGTTCTAGTACATTTTTGAACAACTTGACTGGTCTTATGTGCATAAAAAAATCCTACTGACTACTCAATTTCCTCACCATTTCTCGTAAACCCCAGTGATGTCATTTGGGGGTTGCCAGGGGTCGCAACTGTGACCCCTGAGGTCTCCCGTGCTACCCCTAAAAAAATAAAGTGTGAAGAAGGACGTTGAGTCTGAAATTAATTGGCCAGGGCTTCTGTAAACAATGATTTGAACAAATTAAATAGATATATTTCTGACTACAAACGCTTGAAGTAGCTCCACAATTTATTCTATAAACAAAGACTATATTTTCGAATATTCAACCATCATTTGAAGTAGTTTTCACTACAAAATAGGCGTCTCCAGGCTCAGTGAATGTTTTACTAAGCACTTTCTCCCCCTGGCTGTGGCCAGTGCCACGTGGCTCTCTGTGTCTTCAGTTTCTGGCTTTTTTTTTCAGGCCTCTTTAAAAAAAAAACAAGAGGTTGCACTAGTGTAACACTTTGAACAGTGACCCTAAATAAGAAATAATAGGAATAACACATAATTTGTCTTTCTGGAATTCTATACAATAATTGCTAGTCTCATTAAAGGTTTATTTCAGGCACACTTCAGGGGTGAGTCCCTTATACAGTCTGGTCTTAAACACCTCAACTCAGCCTTTCAACCTTCTGATGTCGATAAATGAGTACCAACACAGGTTGGGTGATATTGTATACATATTTGTTCTATATAAAGCACTTAAGTGTTATGTTATGTTATGTTATGTTATGTTATGTTATGTTAAATGTATTTATATAGCGTACCGTCACCAACGGAATTGGTCCCCAGGCGTTCAAGTGTAAGTGCTTATCATTATCTTTTGGCCTTGGATGTCTGTTTGCATTCACAGTCATTTGGTAATATGGGCCTATATACACTGATATTAACAATACAAATGGTGATCCATTCTTGTATGAAATGTATATCACATTATAGTGAATTCATAACCATATTTTTCACTATATACTTAGGAACAATGGTATGTGATGCCCCTTCCTGTTTTGTCATGGGGCGAAAGATCATGTTCCTTCGCTTCCCGTGATGTCAAAAGATGTCAAGGGTCGTGTGATGTCACTTCCACTACACCTGGCATTTTGGTGAAATAACGTCACTGGTAAACAACCACTTAATGTCAAATGAAGTTAAAGGCTTTATTATATTTCTAATTTGTGTTGCAAGTATTTTTCCGACAACTGAGCGCTGATATGTTCTTTAAAAAATTGATGTTTCTCACCATTTTATTTGATATACGAATTGTGCTCACTGCACTCAAAAGGTTGGGGACCCTCACGGCGATGTACTCCACTGAAGCATTCAGAATGATCTCTGATTGTAGGTGAAAGTTACCCATCTGTATTTATAACTTGTGTATGGCCCCCTGCAATCTTTTCCACTCCTTGCACTGTCCACGTGGACCAACACTGAAGGGGGTGTAGAGGGGAAGCATCAGGGAACTATAAACAACAAAAAAATACAGGTTCTCTCACACCTCACCCCAGTGTATCCCAAACACGAGAAAAAATACATGTCCGAGACAATGCTGTGCCCTCCCGGCTGTGATGTCACAGCAGTTGATTATGAATTCAACACTCCTTTTCCTAACTGTTTGAACACCACCCCATCCGTGCCCCCCTTGTGACTGTCTTTTTTAAATATAATGGTTTTGTAGCTTGTCACAGTAAGTGGATACAGCATTTGGAAAGGGAAGTAGTTGCTAACGGCTTCCTATGGATGCCATACGCAGTGTTCCCAAAGTTATGATAATCCAGTGGTTTGTTTGCTTTGTATATGGTTGGCCAATGCCAGGGTTTCATCGACACTGGCACTGTTTAACTTTCTAAATGAGGTCTTTAATAATAATAATAACTTAGCACTTATATAGTGCTACGAACCCTCAGGTATCTGAGCGCTGCCTATTATTACCCACAGCGTGTGGTGCTCATCTATCGACCTCGGAAGGATGAAAGGCTGAGTTAGGCTCTGCCGGGATTCGAACCTGCATCAGCAGGCTCTGCACACATGTCAAAGCGAGCACTCTACTCACTGTGCTATCGGACCAGCTATTTACTCAACTTGACAGCGCAAAGGAACTGGTTTACTATTGGTATTATCATCATATGGGACATTTACGTTTAATCTGTGTACATGGGAGAAACAGTGATAACTGTGTGTATTGGCAAAAGGCTTTTCTTTTTTAGAGCCAAACGCTAAATAAAATACGAAAATAAAAAAAATATGTTTGGCCAGTGCCATCTCACCCTTGATGGTGGTGGGAGACACCATAAAACGTAACTGCAGCAATATTTTAGTGTCACGTGATGCTGGGTCTCCTATCACTTCATTTGGAGAACATGAGGGACTTTGTCAAATAAGAGCCCTTTATTTGGTTGTTCCTTCATTTACATGTTTATACTCCATGAAAGAATGGCCCTACAATTATATGGTTTCTAGTGAAGGTAGATAGCAAAGAAATGGGCAGCTTTTTAATGTACCACACATATTCTAATACGTTCAATTGCGAATGGTAAACACGATTATCCATTTGCAAATAGTGGAAAAATGTATGTTAAAATTTGTTTTGTGGGCTGTTGTGATGCTGAAGGAGGAAGTCAGGAGTAGAGCAGGGGACACACTCTCAGTCACGCAGCATATGAACGAAAAAGTAGCTAAGAGCCTCTCGCAGACGGTGGGCGGCCATTAGTCGGCAGCGTCATGCACTAGTCCCTTCCATCTAATAACAGCAGCTCAGGAACTAAAACGGACAAGGCTGATAAACAAGAGTGGGTGCTGGTAGCTCATATTCCAGGGAGGCGAGGCACTGAATCACGTAATGCAATGAATACGATATGAAGCGAGAGGACGAGCTAGCAAATGATGATAAGGACTGCTCCCTGCATCATCTTCACGTGCAGTGTGTTGAGTTGCAGGAACCTACTCATTTTAGTTCGCTTTTTACGTGGCTCAGCTGTGAGTGAAGTAACTGCCTGCCTAATTACTGTCAGTGGGCTGACAGGCTGAAGGACGCGTCCTCCTTACCGACACCAGGCCCAGGTCTCATTGGCCTCACACGTTTCACCCATGACAGTTCAGGCGGTCCCTTTATCCTGTCTGTCACCCGGGAGGAGTCTAGTGCCGGCACCTCTCCTCGCCCTGTGCTGTGAATTCCTGCGCGAGCCCCAGTCGCCGCTCCGGAGCCTGACTGCAAATGCACTTCACGTGCATGAGCTCTTCCTTGGGAACGTTGTTATCCTGTCTTATCGGTCGTCGCTGATAGTTGGTGTGTCTGAAATCCACTGACATTTTAATGTGAATCTGCATTTCTATTTGCAATTGTGGGAAAAGGACCGAATCTCATACAAAACAGCTGCCTTCTCTGCGACTCCATTAAACAAATTGTTGATTATGTGCGTGTACCCATGTGCACGTGCCTCATTTTGCACACCCTCTGACCGCAACATTGACATCACAGATTACATCATCTATGACATACACACAAGTCAATGTATTGAACAATTAGATACTATTTAAAGAAAACTTTTACTTTGTACAGTATGCAGGGGAGTTGCTAGGTCTGGAAAAGACCCAGGGCTACGCTGATGTTGGAACTGGTGAGACTCGGGCTAGCTAGTCTTTTGGCTGTAGCTCCTGAGATTCTATCCGGGGCTACAACCAAAAGATCAGGGGCTATAACCCCCTAAGCCCCCCCCAACAGCGGCCTGACAGTATGTGTTTTATTTCATTTTTAACATGGCAATCACTTACAAAAGACACACAGAAAGTATACACCCATTTACATGTTTTCAAGCAAATGTTGAATTTTAAAACTTTGTTTCTTTTCTATACATATGTATATGTAGAGTATTAATCATTTTTTTCAATACCCATGTATGAAAATTCATAAAATATTTCCTAATACTTAGTTCCATGTTTTAAAGCACTTCTTGTGTAATTTAGAAAATAATATGTGCACACATTGTTCTTACAATAAAACAATTCCGTATTTATTTATTTATTTATTTATCTACTTATTGGGTATTTATAATGCGCCTATACAGCAAAAGGTTTTTTAAGGCACAACAAGACACAAGAGGGGGGGGGGTATGGAAGACAAGGATGAAGAATAACAAAAATGTCATTCAGATCATTCACACTGGGGCGTGTTGCGAATTATGAAAAATTCAAGTGCAGTAACAAGAAGTGTGGGAGAGAGGGGACGGGCCGGTCAGGGCGGAAAGAGCCCATGGGTTATGCGAGTGCCAGGTGGACAAGTGCCAGGGGAATGTAGAGAGTGAAGGGGAAAGAAGGCCCACGTGCTTTGTGCGAGGGACAGGGCTGGAAGGGCTCGTGCAGCGGGGAGCCCGGAAGGGCAAGCGCAGTTTGGAGCTGGGGGTCAGGGGAGACCGAATGCAGGGGTAGACTGGTCGAGGAGGAACTGGTGCCATGTACAAATCTGAAGGAACCAGGCAGCCAGTCAAAGGAGGTAGAGGGGGTCCTTAGCAGCGGATGGGTTGAGGGAAGGAGGAAGAGAACAGGGGGGTTTTAAGAAGCTTCTGGAATTTAAGGAGTTCCGGCTCAAGTCTGAAAAGGGCAGGGAGGTCATTCCAGAGGGACACACCTGCAGAGGAGCGATATATACACCCCACTCTCTGCTTGGAAAAGCATCTGATCTGCAGAGAGTTGGAGCTAGAAGACAAAAGGGCTCTAGCAGGGAGGTATTTAGGGAGAGAGAGTTGGATTTAGCAGGGTCCCAGGTCCCAGAAAGCCTTTTGGATGATGCAGAGGGTCTTAAACTTGATCCTCAAAACAACTGGGAGCCAGTGGTGAGATTTTAGGGCTGGGGAGATGCGGTCACTGGGCTTGAGGCTAAGGATAAGTCTTGCAGTCCTATTCTGGATTAGTTGTAGGGGGCGAAGGGAGGAATCAGACAGATTGAGGAAGAGGCTGTTGCAGTAGTCCAGCCTAGAGAGAACCAGATTTCTGGAGACATTGAGTTTCTGAGGGAAGGTGAGGAAAGTGAGAATGCCTCTGAGGAGGGGCAGCTGAAAGTGGACTTTCTTGGCAAGGTCTGTGATGTGAGGAGAGAAGGAGAGAGAGAGGTTGAAGATAACACCAAGGTTTTTTTGCCTCAGAGGAGGGTAAGGGGAGGGCGCCCATGGAGGTCCCCGTGTTTATTTTAAAACATTGTAAATAATTAGGGTTCAACATGTCTTGCTTTCTATTTATTTCTACTAATTCTTTTTGTAATTGTATGTACAGATTATATTATAGTGGACATGTCTGGTATATTTTGCACAAACAGGAACATTCTAGGCAGTGTGCTATTTATAATTCAAATATCATCTTTTACCAACACACTACAAAGGAAAGCTTCACAGGTAGTGATATAATGCATGTGTTGCTGTTTACTGTTTTAAACAATGTACTCATTGTTAGGCACTATTCTAAAATGCTAATATAACATTTGTAGAAACGTAAGGGTGGTCTAAACATGGGCAAATATGTAGAGTGATCTTATGTCTGATGCCATTAGTTAAATAATTATTGATGTCATGTATGATGCTATTACCGATGTCAATAGTGATGCCACAGATGATATTATTAGTGATGTCATCAGTAATGCAATTTGTGATGTCATCATTGTGGTCATAGGTTGCACAACAGGGGGCACAAAGTTAAGGTGGCTTTAGTTGAATTTCAGTTTTGTTTTGCATTTTATCACCTTAACGGCCCTGCAACTAACATTTCTGGTTGAATTTCAAAGGTTTTGTTACAATGTATTGCTCACCTTAACGTCACTGCAACTCATGGAATTTCAAGGGTTTTGTTATTCCATAGATTTTTAGAACACTACCAGACCACTAGCCATGGCCTTCAGTCATGGCCGATGGACACCGCCGAACACTACCAAACTACTAGCCATGTCCTTCGGCCATGGCCGATGGGCATGCCCACTCTTTATTTTAAAACACTTGCAACCCATCACTCAAAGACGTTCATCAATCACAAACTGATATTTACCTGTTTTGACAGTGGTAATGTTATGAATAAAATATTACAGCCTTTGAGTGTTGCCAACTGTGGGTTGTCCTATTATATTATCACACTAAAGACCCACACAGGTTAATTAATTCTACACGTTGAAAAGTACCAACGTGTGTTGCCATTATCTCAATCTTGCCGTTGTGAACAGTATGGTGCTAAAATGCACATGCTAAGTTAGAAAAACTGGGCATGTGTCGTCTGCTATTCAAATGAATGGTTTCAAGTTTTATTGTGGATTCTATGTCTAGCAGAGGCAGTTAAAAGTCAAAAGATAAAAAGAACCAACATTTTTTCAAAAATGTTGTCTAAAGAAGTGAAAGACGGTTCGTCCTCTTGTGCGGCGTTAGTTGAAGGATTTGTGCATAGACCTTTAACGAGGGCTCACTGCTGTATGGACTACTTGCAGTTGATATGGTTGGTTGTCAGTTTCTGCACACGCCTTGCTACAGAATAGAAGGTAACAACCTTGCAACAATGCCCACTTTTGAAGCTACCCAGAACCAAACAATCATGGACAGGGTGGGCAAAGTAACAACTACTGCAGACATTGCTATATTAAAAAACAGATAAGGCACGCATGCTGGCGCCTTTTCGATAGCCTTGAAAGAAAGTGCGCAAGTCAAAATAGCATTGGACTTAAAAAAAAGTAATGAACACGAGAAAAATAACATGAGAGAGGAAATGTTCCAATAACTATGCTGGCAAAGTATAAAAGGTGCTCACCTATTAAACCCATCAATATGTCGTAAAATATCCCCTGGTAAGCAAAATTCCAATATGAAACAAGTGCTTTTGGTCTTGTGGGTACACGTCTGCACTCAGGCATGACAACCTGAGTAAAATCCTGGTAGCCAAATACTTGAGCAAGTTTGCCAACCTAAAAAAAAAACAAAGGTACGCTCTTCACCCACATGTATGATTTACTTGTGCCCTGAAAAGCACCTGAAAAGCACCCACATTCAGGGGAGAATAACTGCACTAATATCCAAGATGGCAAACTCTCTTGCCATATTGTGGGCAAATACTAATGACTTACTTGTCCTCCCCACATTTCCCCTCCTAAGCCTTATGTCAGGCTTTCGACAATACTCTGCTTTATAAAGATAACTTGAAAAGTACACGTATCATATTGTCACTCAAATAAATAAATACTTATCAAACTAAGTTAGGCAAAAAGTGTACAATTGTGGCATTATTCCCCCTCATCTTGAGTTGGAAACTACAAATACTAGAATGCAATTCAGCAAATGGCAAAAAAGGTCTCTAAGTGCAATACTTTCAAGGATTGACATTAGCACAGTTTAAAAAAAGCACACGGCATCTGGCACTGTGGACCGTCTCCCATCCATGCAGAAACCGGACTGACCCTGCTGAGCGAGAAAGGTCCCTTCCCGCTCAGGCCATGTTGGTCTAAGTGGTCTTTTAACTTGTGCTCACTTATTAGGCAACATGGCATGAGGGTACCAGCGGCTACCTTGCTTTGAACCTAAGTATGGTCAGTCCCAGTTACCACATGGATGGGAGTCCCAGATGCTTAGTGCCCACCAAGTGCCCTCATCATCTGTGGAGCTCCCCCCACTCTCCAGATGGCCTCCTCACATCCCCTGCCCTCTCCCTTTCCTCCCATAACACATGATATTTCTGTAATGCAGTTTGCTTTGAGATGTCGGCTATTTGCGGAGATAACTGTGGTTACAGAAAAGCTTAGTGCTGTAAACTCAGTCCCAAGACCCCCTCCAACTCCTAAATGTCACTTGGTGCCCTCTGGCCACACCCCGGCCCAACCTCCAGACTGATGGCATTTGCATTTTTATACCTGCAAATGGTTTATGTCCTGTGTTTCATTTTCCGATAACCTCGTCTATATCATTGGCTATCTCTCGCATCTATTAAAAACATAGATGGCGGTTGTTTCATTTATTAAAAAAAACGGTTTTGGCAATTTACCCCAGATATATCTATCTATTTTGGAGAAGGGGGTACAACTACTGCACAGAATAACCACAAACCCCCAAAAAAGGCCTCTTTTGAACGCTTCGTACCCAAGTTGTTTCGGAGCTGGTCCAAATCCGTCCAGCGGTTTGGGCTGTGTGGTCTGGCAAAAATGGACCTTGTTTGTCTATGCGAAAATGAATGGGAAGTAGGCCGAGATTTTTTTTGTCTTCTTATTAACCTTTTTCTTTTTTAATGAATCTTTATGAAACTGCATTCTGGTGGGGCCTACGCATCCCTAACGAACCTCAAAACTTCAGCCAAATACATCACACAAGTAAAAGGTTATTAACAATAGAATGTGTTGGGTTCCTATGGGAGTCTGATTCTCCTTAACTATAGGACGGCAGCCCTATATATATTCTTTTATCCAAAATCGAGGAAGCAACTCCTCATCTATTGCCCCACACTCACAGAGTCTCATCTCAAATCTTGATGTTAGAGATTGTTGTTGATGGCAAAAAAGGGAAGTTCACATTAATACACTCTGCTAAGCAAATACAATTTCTTGAACATGTATTGGCACCAGTAAAGTGCTAACGAATTTCACCACTACCTCATGGTGTAGACTTTGTCCAGCAAATCGCCAATAGAAATATACTTTTTTATTTTATAGTGTGAGTGCCTAGCCTTGTTGGACTTTCTTTTTTTACAAAATTCCATCATGCGACATTTGTATTGCAAAGTATGACTACAGTAGACATTTATTTACCAGCATGGGTGATAGACAGTTTGGTTCTATGTCTAAATCTTGCAGGCATAAGACTGGCTTTGCAGAAGTCAGCTGTTAAGGCTGTCACCCGCAGGGTCAGTCTAATGCCTGCCTCTCCCTATTCCCTGTGCTTTTCGTGGGGGGGTTCCTCTAACCCTCCTCTCACTGTGTGGCCCTTGAACCGCTCTTCCTCTTCCTACCACTTAACGTTTCAGGCCTCCAGGCCCGTTCGATCACAGTCTGCAGGCTGCTTCCCTGAAAACTGGAAGCACTGTGAATTTATTTGTGCATTGGGTTTTAGGGACACAGTCTGCAGACTGTGATCAGACCAAGAGTCCCGTTCACACTAGAGTTCTTTTTGCGCCGCTTTCTAGAAAGCTACTGTTCACAGTTTACGCATGGGTATTAGACAGTTTGGTTGCATGTCTAAATTTTGCAGGCAGAAGACCAACTTTGCAGAAGTCAGTCCTTAAGGCTATTGTGCTGTAGCACCTTGAAGTGTCTTTTGTGCTAGATGGAATTACAATAACGGTCACAGACCAAATAATTGGACAGACTCAAGGATATGCCAAACTGCTACTTTTTTTATCAGTTCAATAAAGCAGTAGCTTGATTAAATAGAGGTCTAATACCCCAATATGCGTCATTGTATGTGGCAAAATACAAAACCTATCAAGGGTAGGGATTGGTGAAGGGAAAATATCTACTAAAAAAATATCTACTTATAGAACATATAAGGAGTAGTGCATCAATGGCTACCCTTTTTCTGTAGGGCACACCTTGAACTACCTCTAAATACATACAGTACAGATTATTGCAGACAAAACCTCAGTGTATTGGTTCCTGCAACAATGTATGTTAGGTTGTCCCCCGGTCCCCACTGATTGGTTGGCATACTATCCCAACCTTGGACTTTTGGCTCAATAGCAGCATGTACGTGAAACGAAACCTAGGTGGTTGAATCCCGTCAGACTACTCCCTATTTCCCCAATTAGTACATCATCTCTCATTGGTAGGCTCTCAGCCAAAGTCTTTCATTTGTAGTTGCCTGTTCACTGTCCTGGAACATTCAAGGCAGTGTGAGCACACCACTATCTTAGCTTAAGGCTCAAATGAATATTAGCCTTTGTTTTTGACTTCTGAGTCACATGTGAAAAGACCTTGGATGGTCCATTTCAGCCTTCCATTTACTGCTATTTGATTTAATTATGCAGGGTGTTGTTACTCCTCTTGGCCTCTAGGGACTTGCTCACTCTATCTCATATGAACTTTATACACTTTTAATTGACAAGCAGTTTGGCGCTAACAGATGTTTTCGCCTTCTTCCATCTAAGAAGTATGTCTCACATTCAGAGCTTATCCATGTACTCCCTTTGTGATCTGTGCTTATCGATCGAAAATAGCATCTTCGCTTTGGGCCAACCTTGACTCATCGTCGGCTCTGCGCACAAAACTGTTTTTCTGTGTCTCCTGATTCTTGCAGCCCAGCCCTGTCTCTGAGGTAGCTTGGTTAAATTAGACGTGAGCCAGCGTCCATTTTCCTAATATGGCCGTCCTTGCCACGTTATATATTCCTCTATAGCAAGCTTCTATACATTTTCTTTCTACCTTGCGTTACTGCGTGTTTACAGTTATTGGTCAGTGAGTTACTTCATCTTCTTTAGATCCATGATTACTTTGACTTCAGATTTATGTTACTCTTGGTGCTTACATTAGATTGTTACTTAGTATTTTCATATCGTTTGAGCATAGGTTCATAAATCTGTTTCATGACAGCACATTGTCTTCGTCATATTTTACTCTAACGTCCATCCTCGATATCCATTGATGCATTCTGACATTTTGGCAGGCAACATCCTTCCATGTAGCTTTCTTCCATGTGACATCCTTCCACACTTTCAGTGCAGGATACATTCAGTATGGCTGTCTGAGTGCATAACGTATCTTATATACTCAATGTGGTATAGGAACGATGCAGGGGGTCCCATCTATGGCCCTTCTTATCTAATATGATGGTGGCTAAGGGGTGAGAACCAGCAGGATAGCATCTACCTGCTCCTTTACAGTATCAACCGGATGTGTCAGTCTTATGCCAGCCGCTTCCCTGTACTTTTTGTGTGGGGTTCCCTCTCAACCCTCCTCTCACTGTGCAGCCCACCACCACACTCCCTCTTCCCACTGCTTAACTTTGCAGGCCTGCAAACCTGTCTGATCACAGTTTCCAGACTGCATCCCCAAAAACTGGAAGCACTGTGAGTCTCTCTTCCTGATGCAGTTTTTAGTGCGTCAGGACTTAGGGATGCAGTCTGGAGACTGTGGAAGGACCACGAGGCTCGTTCAAACTAGCATTCTTATTGCCCCACTTTCTAGAATGCGCCTGTTCACAACATAATTAGATTTGGACTGGCTTCTGGATCTCAACGCGAGCTCCAGATGGGATTCATGAGCCCAGAATGACAAGTGAATATTCACACGTCACTGGCATTTTTCTTGGCATGGTCCATAAATACTCCTGAGGCTATTTTTGCAGAACTTGCCTAGGATTAGTACTGTATTAATCCATACTGCTTTTTGAAAATACACCTATCATGATTCAATATGCATTTTCTGTTACCTGTCAATTGTGTCCTGTGGGTATGTGTGTCCTCGTGTTAGGACATGCACCCGTTCAGGACTCTTACTCCACCATAGACCTGATCTCATCCTTGGAAACCTCCCCCTAAACCAACCTGTTACAAGGCAAACATATTCGGCTGGATATACCTTGGATGCTATTTTATCAGCCCGACATTTATCGAGGTCTCTCCCTTAGGGCCTCTTCAATGGAGTGACCATCGTGCCATCACCTTTGATATCTGGGCCACTTGCACCGTTCAACCCTACACCTGGACCTTGACACCAAGAGCTTTTCCATCCAGTCTTCAGCTTGGAAGAGCATTAAGATTGCCACACTCAGTGCTGTGCTGCAGTCCACAATGCCTACCACATTTGACCGCTCCATTTTATTATTGTGCAGTTACACCTTTGAATTGTACCTAATGTATTCGGAACTCTAGCCCCATAGAAGATTCTCTCTCTGTCTAAGAAGAAGAAGGCGAAGAAAGTAAAGAATTATTGATTAAGTTTGCAATCATGGAGCTTGGCCTTTGGCACATTTGCTTACTACCGCATATTAGATGGATGTGGGTCATCAGGTAAATTGCTCGAATTTGGATTCCTGACAACATCGGTAACTTGATCCACAGCGATTGAAGCAAAGGCAGGTTCCATAGAATTAAAAGTGGTTGTAGGCCTTGCCAATGTGGGGAAATGAACCTGAGAATGATGGTAATGTTATCCTCAAGAGATGATTTTTCATACAAGGAAGAATCTTGGAGAATGTTGCACCCTTCCTTTTAGGGCTCAATAAAGTCTTGGCCAGTTGTGTTTCCATTTAGAAAAAACTCATAGGAAGTGTTGCCCTCTTGGTTTGACTAATACCATGAGAGTTCATTGACCCAGACACAGCTTCTTTGTATCTTTTGTCCATTCATGGTCTCAATCCTGCTGCCGCAGAAGCTAGAGGCACAAAAGGTAGTTCACAAAAGCTTGGTGTGCTGTGCGTCAGGCTTCTAGAGACGGAAATATCTAGACAGAGGGAATGAGGCAGCTGGAGGCCGGAGCCCACAGCAGGTAAGTGGGGGCAACGCAGGTGGAGGGTGCCACGCAGCAGTGGACGATTCAGATAGGGACTGCCAAAATGGACTAGGACTGGGCCGGTTCCAAAAGGCCAAACCTGTGGAATGCAGACTTTTTGTTCTGGAATCGGCAGGTGCAGCCGTTTGTAAGACAGATATTTCTTTTGTCGGTTCCCTTTCATCACAGCTTGATGTCAGTGATTAGGATATATTTGCCATTATCTTTTGTGATATGTGATATCTGCTCCTGTCACTCTTAATCAATACTTGTACCAACCCTGGGCATGTGATATAACTCTAAAAAGTTTAGTCTTCAGAGGATCAACAAAACCTTCATTTGCTAAAATATGGTAACCCCTCCACTGAGAACGATCGTGGCCAAATAACCAGTTCTGTGGGATGGTCCATAGTCAAGAGGGGCTCTGCTTCACCTCTCTGATGATGCCCAAAAAGGGAGAAAGAAACACGTGTCTGGGATTGCTGCAGGCATTCTTGTTCAGAGGGGAATTGTCTAGCATTTCAGTGCTGGACTGTCATCATGGGTGAAGCCAGAATGGTATGCAAAGGCGTATTTGTCCTCTGTGAAAGGTATAGTGCACTGATTGTGGTTGTAGAGCCTCCCGAGTGGGATCCATATCAGAGCGCAGGTTACTTGGCCATGTTCATACACAGTAGAAAAGGTCTCATTATTTTGCAATTTTGAAAATCTACATCGTTAGAAATGACAGTGTAGCCGAAGAATACAAAGGCCACTTGGGGCATGTCTTTCATCATGATGGAGGCTGTCTTTGTGACGTCCACTTTACACTTGTCTCTGCAGAGAGTAGTGACGTCTCCACTGGAGTAATTTGTAGGGGGTGGCGTTAACCCGGAATGCAAAGGCATTTAATAAAAATAGGTTTGGCTAATAGCAGCAATGCATTTCCGCACCAAGTACTTTTTGCCTTGTTAATATCAGTGGAAAAGTGCGCTGCACCGGTGCAAAGCGTATGTAGTCCTGACTAATTGGCATTTTGTGGAAAGACACAGGGCCGTACTTGTCGGCGATGTCGCGAGACGAGAGGCGCAGGGATGTTGCACGCTATCCCCCAGTCCTGCGTTATCTTTCCGCTGCACTTGCCGCTGGCGCTAATGGGAGCTGTTAGACTAAGTGCTGCCGCCTTCTACCCGGTTGCCACCACAGTTTGAGCTCAGGAATTTCGCCCATGGCTCGTGGGAATTTCAACTTCTGGACAAATAAACAGTTTGGGTCAGGTCTTAAGATCAGAGGAGTGCTCATTCTGTGTTGCTTTTGGATCCTTTCCACAAATAAGCGAAGCCTTTTAAAGTAATTTAGCATGATAGCGGAGACAAGGCATGGCCAAGTGGAAATATGCACAGTTCCCTCCGGAATGAGGAATGCCTGCAGAACATTTTTGGAACAGCTTAGACCAGGCTGTCGTGCTTTGGGTGAAGTGGGGGTGTGGGTAAGGGAATGGGAAAATAGATCATAAAAAAGCTGCATTACTTCCAAAGCGATAGGAACAGCTTCCTGCTTAAATAAAATAAACATCAACAAAGCATCCATCACAGATGATACCTTTACTAAACCAGCTGATATGCTTGGCTGCTCACTTTCCATACTCCATAGGTCCCTTCCTAAGACAGTTAAAGCATGATTAAAGCAGAACCTTCATTTGTCGGTTAGAGCAATCTGATTACATACTACATACAATGTGTGATGGGTGAACATGTGATAGGCGAACACAGGTAAGAAGGATACATGTTTTTCCCTGGGGTATCGAGTGTGTATTGACTGAACATGTTAAGGCACTGGTTAAAAAAAAGGATCCCTACTGTTGCTTTCAGTTTGAGCCATTCATTTCCATAGCAGTCTACAAAATGCAGGTTTGGTGCAGACAGGACAGGGGCCACATTCTGTTATCCTTCGGTGCAGCGATGCGGCGAAAGGGAATTGCGAAGTCGCTAAAGGGAGCCACCCCTCAAAATATTATTTTTTAATAACTAATCAATTAATGAATAGCTTCTTCGTTTATTTGTTTCCGCATTGTGCACCAGTACGCAGCAAGCACGCCCCATGGTCAGCTAGAGTATACAATCAGTGAAAACATAAGCACCAGGCTAACAGTACCATGAAGAAAGCTCAGAGGTAGGTTTGGATCCTGCGCGGGCAGCCTGGCCTTTCATCCGGGAAAGGTCGGTATAATGCGTACCACTGATTTGTGGAAGGAAAAGATTGTGAGCCCCCGAGCCAATTAAGTTTTTATATGCAAGCTTTTTCAATAGATCTTATCATTATTATGGTAAAAGCAGTGACAAGGCACCACACATCATGCAAGTGAGGAGAGAGAAGTTTAGTTTCAGAGGATTCTGCGAGGTGAAGCTGTCATCACTCGGGTAACACCAATCTGCATGTTCAAGAGGTACAGGAAACATCTTGAGATCCCTATGAATTTGTTGATGATACTGATGTTGGTATTATTGCCACCCCCCTTGGGATATGAGAATAATAAACATTAGCAACCTTTGCGGGGGCACCAGCCAATCAGGTTGCTCCAAACCCAGACTGAATCTGCAGATGCAAGCTCAGGTTTGTAGCAACCTTAGTGCTTGCTGCACCCGGCCCTGCTTTTTCTCCTCCTCCCTGGCCTCCTGCCTCTAACTCCATCCCCTCAACACCCTCCCAACCCCAACTCCTTACCTGAAACGGGATCCTTTGCCCGGGCCACACCATCCGCCTAACATCCTGGTCATTGCCATAGAAATGGAAGAGGGGCTCAGAGCAGAGATATCTTGTTTGAAACCACGATACAATTATATCTCGATCAACTGTCAAGTGAGGTATGGTCACTAAAATTAACAAATATGTGTCAGTCATTCTCCAGTCATCAATTAAGCAAAGGCTTGCCCTGAAAAAGGCTGGGTCGTCTTCAAAATTACAAACACGTTCAGGCCGAAACTCAAGTTGGCAAGGATAACACACTGATGTGGGAATTTAACTTTCTTTACTTGTTCTAGTTCACTTTCTCATCCAGAGTTTTTCCAAATAAAGGCACACTGTCTCCATTGCCAGATGATATTATGTACCCCCAATTGCATGAATGTGTACATATTGTTTTGTGCACTAATTTTGTGAGAGGATGCAAGAGGTTGGTGTGGTTGTACGTATATTGATGTGGGATGATTGGGTAATTTACATTAGCAACTTTAACATGTGATGTCTGATATTCACATTCACATTGTTGCAAATATGCCACTTTGCACTTGTTGGTTCCTATAAAGTTCGGATGACAACAATTGATCATTTTCCAAATATGCCTTCAGGCCCATTCATTTATTTGAGCATTCATATAGGATCTTCTTTTTCTATGTCATGTGGTGGACGAGGCACCACCTGAAAAGGAACATTGTCTGGGACAGGGGAGCCCTGGTTATCAGCCTGGGACAGACTCCACCCACTCCACCAGGCACAACACAAGAGAGGTCACACCCAAACCGCAAATGTATGCAAAGGTTAAGTATATATATGTTACCATGTATATATTTAATAGTCTCTTAGTAGCAATTAGTTTTATAGGGGATACAAATAGTAATTGGGGTTTGATAATGTGATGCATATATTAATGTGCATGTAGTTATTTAGGGTGGTATCATGGGTCTTTGTAAGGTTATCTATGTGTCCTATTTAATTACCTGATGTGAAAGAAGGAAGTGAATTGGTGGCTTGCCAACGGCTGCCTACAGGATGGAGTCCCCTTCTGGGGCCATATCCTGACCCTCCTACACGGTTGAGGCACGGTGGGCTGACGGCTAGGTTCTTCTGAGGTAAAGCACACCAGGGGAACAAAGGATAGGAACGTTGTAAGGGTTTTAATTAGTAATGGTTATATGGTTCTTGTGTTTTGTGTAAAATAAAAAGGAGTCCCAATTGGGATTCTCTAAAAAGTTTAACTTTGGTATCTGTAATGCGTGGTGCAGAATAAGGTAAGAACTCGGGGGGTAGCCAATCTATTATATTAATATTCATGTTGCAGATTGCTCAGTGGATCTTCCTTTCTAAGTGGTCTGTGATGGTGAGGCCTATTCCAGTGTGGTTCATTCGTAGTTTGGGATAAGGAAGGTCCACCTTTGCCCCAGACCAGGGCTGAAAAAACACTACAGAAGCAGCAGCCAATAGAAGTAAAATAGGAAGAAGCCAAGCTACCACAGGCCAATGGACATCAAGCCTGCTTACTGAAAGTGTTGTTGCAAGCAAGACTTGACCGAGTATAGGCAGCTCCAGTGTGATAGTTCCTTTTCTGTGTCCGCCAGGTCCTTCATCTCAGTAGGACAGCTTACTAGCTCTCTCGCAAAAGGAGTCCATCAGCTGCTAGGCGTGACTACACTCTGATTCTATTAAGGCAATTCTTTGTATTTATTGGCTGTGGGTGTATAGTCTCTTTATTGGTCTCCCCCAACCTAACCTGTGCTCCGGGCCACCTAATGTGGCTCTGGGTGATTCATTTATTCTGGTGCTGATGAAGGCGAAGATTCAAACAGATCACCAAAACATGTGGGATGTGCCCCTTTCATGATGCATTGGCATGATTGTGAAGCAGCATTTTTTGCTTTAGCTTTGTGTAGAGCATTTTTATGCTGAATAGGGGTGCGCCACTGTACGTAGACCTGTGATGTGTTAGCAATAGCGATTGTCTGTTCTTGACCTCTTACAATTTCAGACTAGATTTAAACTAGGCTTTGTATAGATATCCTATTTAGAGTATCCAGGGTCTTGAATATTTAGTGTTGACTGCCAACCTTACCTTAGATGCTGTTATGTTAACCCCACAGGGGCTGTCTGTCTTCCCTAGGTTTATGAAGAATCAGTACTAACTGCCATTATGAAAATGAAATCATGTTCTCCTTTGGACGGCGTCCCGCTGGCAGTGATGGAACAGATCGCCCGTCCCTCCTTACGGAGCTCGCGGCAGCTATTAATAACTCATGCCACTCTCGACTGGTGCCTCAAGAATTGAAGAGGTGTTTCCTCTGCTGAAGAAACCATCCCTTGACCCCGCCACTCTGTCTAATTTCCATCCTATTTCTCTTCTTCCTTTTCTCACTAAACTTCTAGAATCACTAGTGTCACCTCTACTTTCTACATTTCTTGAATATACGTGTCTGCTTGATCCTGCTCAATCTGGGTTCCGACCGGGAAGAGAGTGTTCTGGTCACCATCCAGGATGACATGGGCAGGCCGGTGGATGCAAGTGGAGTGGGTGCCCTTATTTTTTTAGACCTCTCAGCGGCTTTTGACACTGTCGACCACCCCATTCTGTTGTCCCGCCTTGCCCAGATGGGAAAATCTAGGCACGTACTAGCTTGCTTTACCTCATTCCTGGTGAACCGTACCTAGACTCTCGCGATGCCTCCTTTTCTCTCTGTTCCCTGTCATCTCAGTTGTGGAGTGCCGCAAGGCTTCTCCTTGTCTCTGATTCTCTTTTACATCTATATTTGGGCCCTTGTGTGTCTCATCCGCTCTTTCGGTGTCAGGTGACACTCAGATCCTGATCCGATTAGACCTTGAACAGGCTGCGATGTCGTCGTGCCTGCGAGGGTGCCTAGCGGCTGTGGCAGAGTGGATGAACCACAATTGGCTCAAATTGAACTGAGACTAGACTGAGGTGATGGTGGTGGGTTGTCCCCTCGATCCTACACTTTGGGTGTCTTCCTTTTGGCCCCTCTCTTTGAGCCCCCTCCCGAACCCGGTGAACAAGGTGAAAAAGCTAGGTGTAGTATTGTCTGCATCCTTGTCTATGGACAAGCAAGTAACAGCTGTGTGCCAATCCGGCCATTTCCAACTAAAACACTTAAAAAAGTGCTCCCCATGATTCCAGTCCCCATCCGTCCTCCTGTGGTTGCGGCCATGGTGATCTAGCGGATAGATTTCTGTAACTCCCTTTACTTGGTGCAACCTAAGGGTTTGATCCATCGGTTGCAATGAGTTCAAAATCTGGTTGCCCGCATTGCTACTGGCTCACCATATGGAGCCCATATATCACAGTTTCTTCGTGCCTTTCACTGGCTCCCGGTGACTGAACAAGTCAATTTTAAAGCACTCCGTATCATTCACTGCGCTCTTCATGGCCAAGGTGCTGAATATCTGCAGGCCAAATTTACGCCCAATGTTCCCCGCCGGACACTACACTCTGCCTCTGTTGATCTGTTAGCGATCCCCATATACAAATGTGCTTGGATCGGAGGACGAGCCTTCTCTGTTGCAGCAGCAGTGCTGTGGAATGAACTTCCAGTGGCTACTAAAAGGATGTCTACTTGGCCTTTAGAAAGGCTGTTAAAACTCTCCTATTTTAGGCTTTTTCTGCTTGATTCCCTGGCCAGGAACACCTTCTTCTAGCGCCATGATACCTTAGGGTGGCCGTGCGATTTACAAATAGGCATAACATAACATAACATGTTTTTTTTTCTATTATGTTCCTTATATTTTTTATAATGTATACTTGTAATGTATGTTTTGTTTAAGCATTTCTCATTTTCCTGATTTCTTTTGTCGCACTAAACAAGGATGAAATAAGAATACTATTCTTTTTTTTATCAATTATTTTGTTGCATGAATTGCTTCGATTAGGCTATGCTTATTTAAGATCTATTCATGATTTCTTACAGTAGATGTGGCACCAGTGTGAGAGGTGAGGCTATGGGCCAGCTCATGTTTTAGTAAATTACACAAAAAATAAAAAGCCAATAATTTCTGGTGGGAACGTTTCTTCATATAATCCACAGGAGTCACACCAGGAGATGAGGGTGGAGGAGGTCTACATCAATCTGAAGCTAAAGAAACAAGATTCCCCTGTTAGCCTGCCCCTCGGCCCCTGAACCCATATCATTATTTCACACAATGATTTAGAAAGTGGTTGCCCTCTATCCCTTGCAGGTCGAAACAGAAGGGAAGAAAATTGTCCTGTATCATTACAGGGACAGCCACCACTGTACGACTATGTCATCGCCATTTAAGATACAATATGGCAGTCAGGTAGTCCATACCTAAGGCATCGTTATCAGTACCAGTGATCACAGCCAGGCTGGAAACGAAATATAAGACTCCTGGCAAGGCTCCAGGCTGCTTTTGGGGGCACTGTAAATCATGCTTAGTGGCTACAGCAGCAGCCAGATGTAGATCAGCGAACCTTGATGTGCCTTTGATAGCTCCATCCAACAAGGAGTGTAGGACGCTGTAAAATGTCAGCATCCATGGCCATGATGTGACAGGGAGTTATGGAACAGTATGAGTAGATTTGTGGACCAACTGCAGATGGATATATAGGCAGACGCAAAGTCTGTTATTAAAGAAGGCGAGTTGGGCTTTGACCCTGCCACAGACTTTACCATCCAATCAACAGACTCTGTGTTGCAGCAGATGGCTCACAGAGGGGCTCTTAGGTGCCAAAGCTATATTTAAACAGCGGTTAGCCTGTTCGATTTTGTCTTGCATAAACCAGTGCCATGCTACAGCAGGCTGCCCAGCAATGGGTCCAATGACGATGCATTCTTCCAGCGGCAGAGCAGCGACTATGGATTCCCACAAGGGAACCTCCCTGCGTGCCATTTGTAGAGTACAGCCTAGAAGGTGTTGCATACTTACGCCTGATACCGCTGTCTTGATCGGGAAATGAAAACAGAGACTGTGGTTGGGCAAGCAGTGCTGCAGCATATCCACTTGACGTGTGTGCATACTCTCTCGCCTTTGCCTTTTTAATGTTGCATGCACAATTGGGTTATCATTCTATAATCTTCAATGCCCTGCTTAGCAGAGGCGTAGCCAGGGTTGTCTAACAAGTGGGGCCTGAAGCTAAAGTTGTTGGGCCCACTGCAGTGACATTAACATATGTAAATGCCCAAACAATACTGCTGAGTGGGCATTTACAGATTTTGGGTGGGTCTTGCCTGGTCAGGCTCTACCCTGTCTACGCCTCTTCTGCTTAGAATGATTGCCTTCATGCCCTTAATCCAAGAAGGGACAGTTGTGTTTGTCTACTACTGCTACTTGGTATTCTTATCAAGCATTTGTATGCATGCAAAATCCAATGCAGACAAAGAGCTAATTTCTGATCCGTGGCTGTAGATCTCCAGCAGTGATATCCTTCATAGATGTAGGAAAGACACTGGATCCCTGAGAAAACTGCCAAAAAACATAAGCAGCCTCACTCGAACTCTAATCTCCAAATATCTGTAAAAAGCTGTTGTGATGACGCAGTTCTTAGTAGCAAGAAAACAATATTTTCATGTAGCAAAAACCTTTGTTGGATGTTCACTCCAAGAAAATATAAGAATGTATCGAATGTATTAATTTTGGTAGTTCAATAAGATGTATGACACTATTCAATGTTTTCTTTTTTAAAGATTGCATTAAGCTTTTTGAATAGGAATACATTAGAAAATGTACTTTATACAACTGGTGATTGCTTCACAAAAAGATTGTGTTCTTGCTACTAAAAAGCACGACAACAGCCTTCTATATATAATTATCTTAAATAGATTCACATGTGACCCACCCACCTCCCATGCGAGGCTGCACATGGAAGGAAACCTCAGTGCACGACTAGTTAGAATCTGAAGATGGCTGCCCTGAGTGTCGCTAGATTGCGCTACATCATTGGCTAAGGACAAAATACCAACATGAAGTGGATTGGTTGTTGCTTAAAAGCCTTTTCCTTTAGGTATATTCATGTAAAGTATGCTATGTCATTTGTTTAATACCAGGGATTCGCAGGCTGACAATGGGAATTCAAGCATGTGAATCTATGAAAGATATTGATGGTGGAGAACTACAGGATCAGGTAAGTAGCTGATACTTATTGTTATTGAATGGGGTAGTAGGCAATACATTCTCCCGTGTGCCATCTCTCCTCCCTCCTTGCGTTTGAAGGGTTGTTATGAAATGCACCAATTATAGCTACCAATGACTTCATACTCAGGCCCGCCATGCACTGCACATCACGCCATGGATGAGATTAGAACTGAACACCATCAATTACTTTGTTACTTCACTTTGTTACTTCACTGATGACATCACATAGAATTTCACCCCACGCATCATCAAACAACATGTCAACATAGTCACCCTTCATGAGCACTAGGCAAAGGGCTTGCCGTGCAATCATACTTGCTCAAGATACCCGTACCCAGAGCACCCATAGGACTGGCTCTGTGGCCATCTGCTGTAAGTACTGTTTAATGGCCATGGCTTATGAATATGTCTTCAGCACAGTACCCTTTTCATTAGTTCTCTTTGAGTACTACTCACCGGCCAGTACATACAGCAAGACAACCCCATGATGCCTTTGGCCATGGCATGTGGGTACTGTGCCTGGTGCAGGCCTAAGGCCTAATTCATGGAACTTTTAGCGCAGTGCAAATTGACTTTTCACTTGTGGAAAGTGCCTTTTAACTGCCAAAAAACTACCCTGATTCACAGAGATATGCAAGGTTTATGAGCCGTGCAAAGTTTATGAGCCGTGCAAAGTGTATGTTCCATGAATCAGACCCCTGATCTCAAAGCCCCAGGAGCAGATCCCATGCATACAGAACCCACAGAAAGTGGTCTAAATTCATGACATGTTCATTGGAGCCTGGGGCATGCTCTGTGTTTATACCCCTAGTGACGTCCTCAAACCGGAGTTCCCAGAGTGCATGACCTGTGGGTGCTGTGCATGTGCCATGGCTTGCAGCCTTGCCTCAGACACAAGGCCAGGGTCTACATTCTTTTCATGGGAGGGACTAACCAGACACATGATCTACAGCATTTCCCATCTTTACAGTGTCGACAAGACATGGGCCTCATTACGAGTTTGGAGGTAGCCATGCCCTTAATAAGGGGATGGCTGCCTCCAAACACGGGTTCGGGTTCCTTGAATGAGGAATTACCGGGCCATTCCAACCTTGGAGGACCCGGTAATTCCTCATTCAATGTACCCATCCCCATTCCCATTTGAGCCCCCATAGAGCTCAATGGGAATGGGGAGGGAGCTAACAACGGGCCCGTTAACAACGGGCCCGTTGTTAGCTACCTGGTCCCCTCGCAGGACCCGCAAAGGACATCTGGTCTGACCAGATGTCCAAAGCGGGTCCTGCAAGGGGACCTCGTAATAGGGCGGAATGGGTTTAACAGCTCCGACACTTTTACCGGCGTCGTTAAACCCATTCCGCCAGGGTCCTAATGAGGCCCATGGTCTCTGCCATGACCCTCTGACTACTGAAGCTGGGGCATGGCTCAACATTGTAATTGGTTATTTATAAAACGCTTAATACCCAGAGGTCTCTAAGCATGGACACAGGATCAAACCTGCGTTGCTCTGAGTCATCTTGCTTCCAAGGCAAGCACATTGCCCCTGAGCTATCCTCCCAGCTCTATGAAGTGGCTCTATATGAAGTGGCATGGCTTGGGGACGGGTCTCATAGCACGACTGGCCATTGGCAGGGTGGTAATGTGTCAAGTGGTTTGTGGTGTTATCACTGATGTTCTGTGTTACTTCATGAACACAATATGCCTGGTTGTGAACTATGGTTGTGTTGATAACTATTAGTATAGCTGTTCAGTGTTTTTTTAGGTTTTGCATTATAAACAATAGATTCCTTTAATTGAAGTTTTATTTTTCGGGAATTTGTATCCGAGAAACATACATTCTCTTAACAAAGTTGTTTTTTAGTGATACACTTTAATTATCCAGTTATCTTTCCTGCAGTGCCAACTGACTATGGCCAGTAGCCATGCACAGCATGACCTTTGCTGGCTGGGCATGACCTGTAGTCCGGGCAAAAAACACCACGTGGAAAATAAAAGCTTGAAAGGAAATATAAGTGATAACATCAACTAGATTAATTGAACTCACCACCTAGCATAATATTACCGGTTTTCTGCTTAAAAATATGAATGATCAGCGATAATGTAAGGGCTGTTGGTATGACCCCACACTGCATCATCCAGTCCTTTTTAGTTTGGGCTATTAGGTAGTGCTTCAGCGTCACCTATAAGCCAAAACCATTACATTAGAGTAAAGCCAGATGGGAGATGGAATGTGAGGAGGGACACAATGCTTATAGGTGTTATTTGGGTATTTACTCACTCATTGACTGCCCATGTCTCTTCCAATCCTTATGGCCATTCCCAACCCACTACCTGCACTGCCCTGGCCAAATCACACCCTCTGGGTACTCTTTGAGCTCACTCTTTCAAGCAGTAAGATCAAACTTTAGCCTGTCAGAGGTATTTCTAATCGGTCTGCTGAGAGTTAATGCCTTAATTGCAGCAGTAAATGCCTAATGGTATAAAAACATATCTTAACTAAGTGTGCCTTCAGCCAATTGATTGTTATCTGTTCCTTACACTGACGTCCTGTTAAAAACAATAATTCACAACGCCAGCAGTTGGGGCTTAGGTATAGGTATTGTGTAGGCATGTCCCATGCACTGCTATTTTATTCCCAGGTAATCACACCATTTCCCATCATATGGCCAGTTAGTATCATAACATCAGTCCCTTGCAAATGTCTTATCACATACATAAACAAAAGCCCAAACTGTTGGCTTTGCCAATGCTTGTTTTGCATCATTTCTGTCCATGGATTTTTAATTGCAGGAAGTGGTGGACCTCTTTCAGTTTCCGCTTTTGGTCTGCCATTGAATGTGTGTGACGCAATCTTTGGGCCGGATTGTCATATTGTGTAGAATGTTGAAAAGCACAGACGATGTGCACAGTTCACCCTATTCACCAAGGTGACTGGCATACAGCATTTCTTGGGGGTTCTGCAGCAGCGCTCTGACTAGGCATGAGGCCAGCCTTCGCTTCGGCGCGACTCGAACCGTCGTTCGTCCGAGGTTGATAACTATTATTACAGCGCTTTAAAAAGCGAGGAATCAGGCATGAATCCTTGGATAAAAAAGTTATATTGTTTGAGTCCTGGGATGTCCAATAACGATGAAATTAAGCTACTTAGTAAATAAACAAAATGTACAATGACGTAGTCTTTTTGTGACTGTTCACAAATATATCAGTTACTACATTTTTGTTAAATAAAACGTGTTTCAAACACTGAAAACAAATCTTAAATTCTACATGATGGAAAGAAAAGCTACAATTTTGTTGAATTCATATTATTTGGCTGACAGACTGTTTAATTTATTGTGTCATATTTTCTGATCTTCAGGCCTAGAAAATCATGTTGCACAACCAAAATGTATCCAAGCAACATGTTTAACAAGAATTACTACCTAAATTGAATAGTCCCATGCATGCTGGTCAAAAGATGTTTTTATTAAGATAACATTTCTAGAAGATGTTCAATTTGTTTTCACTTCCTTTTCCATTGGAAGGTATGTGAAATTGTATAGCACTATCTCTGATGTAAAACAGACGTAGGTTAATACATTGTGTATGCACCTGGCTGTCATGGACTGAAGGTTGGAGGGGGAGAAACCATCCAAGGTATAAATGACACTTATGTGCCTGTTGTATTCAATGGCTGAGCAAATAAGAAGTAAACATCGCAAAATTGCCTCTTGTAGTGTTGTGTACCATGTAGGTGGGGGTGCTGCCCTCAACTGGGGAAATGCATGCAAAAAGCATACGTATGTGATACATCAGAGGTGCCGGGTGTGGTAGTGTGATAAACTGACTTCTGCTCTGCAGGAGTACCAGGATGGGGAAAGGCCAAAGCGCCTACTCACTTAGCCCTCACACTTTGACAAACCAAGAGCCAACACAATTGTAAAGGTAAAAACAGGCACAGTTGAGAAATATACCCACTTTGTCTTTCTTGGTAACGTGGGCCGAGGGAAGGCTTTGCTCTCAATAGGGGTGTGAATGTCATTCAGTAGCAACCCAAACAGCAGAGTATAACAGTTCAAAATAAAGGAATGTCCAATATAAAAATATACATACTTTAATCAAACACACTATCTATGATAATACCTAACTAGAAAAACACTACACAAAATTCACTCCTGAGGAAACAACACAGAAAAAGCAAAGATAGCAATATAATGCACTTTGAGTTATGAATCAAGGTTGTCAGCCAATGAATAACCACAATCTTCTTTAAAAGGTTGTCTTCTTGGGTGCAAGGGGGATAAAGAGGACCTATCCAGTCTCTAGGGCACAAAAATGGACCAAGCAGGCAGTTAACAGTCAATAGTACCTATTTGCGGTTCTTGGTGGTCTGGCAGTGTCGAACAAGACTTCTTGGTGCTGTGTGAATGCTATGAAGATTGGCAAAGTGCAAAAGGCTGATCCGGAGCGTTCTGGTGGTTCAAATGTGTTCACGTTCTTGAAACATGACTCCAAGCAGTTCAACAGCGAAGAAACACTACATTCCCGGTTGCCTTGGCTCCTGGGTTGAAGTGAGTCCCAATCCAGGGGTCCAGGGACAAGATGAGTCCTCTTCTTGTTCTCTCAAACAAGGGGGAGGCTGGCACACAACGGCAGGGGTCCTTCGACACAGTGAGGTCCTGGGTACAGTTGTGGCTGGCAGAGAGGCAGGTCTTGCTCTTGCAGCAGGTCACTCCTCAGATGACTGTGAGTCCATACTCCAGGGTCTCGGGGACAAGATGGGTCCTTGTTCTTGAGCTGCAAAAAATGGCAGAGGCTGGAACACAACTGCAAGGGTCTTTCAACACAGTGAGGTCCTGGGTTATTTTGTGACTGGCAGAAAGGCAAGTATTGTTCCAGCAGTATGTTCAACCCCAGTGGTACCCGGGGATAGTTAGGGACTGTCTTCACCCCACAGCTGGAGGACTTTGGAAAAAGTTCTAACAATTGTTCTTCAACGGTTGAAGTCCAAAAGATGATTCAAAGAAGTGGTGTAAAGCCCTTCTTTTAAAGGTAAATGTTCACAGGTGATTGGACTAAAACTAACCTTCAGTGGATCCATCCCTGTTCTTGAGAGAAGTGGAACACACACTTCTGACATGACACCCAAAGTGTTTTGTGCTAGAGGTAGTGAAGGGGACACGAAAGAAAGGCAGACATAAACAAGATGGTGGAACCTTCCCCTACCTCAACAGAGTTTTTCCTGACTACACTATCCCCAGCCTTTCCTGTTCAATAGGAGTGAAGGCCCCTTTGGTATGCAGCACCCGGATGTGAGGCTTCTTTATTTGAATGGGTATATTCCTTTGATTCCTGGGCCCAGGACAACTTCCTGTTGAGTGTTCATCTCTACAGGGAAGGGAAGAATTAACTACCCTCAAAAGAGATCAAAGAGGTGGTATGGCCATTCAGGTTCCTGTCTTGTCACTTGGCAGGACCAACCTGCCTGACCAGAATACACGTACACTTGCACAGCTGAGCTGGGTCACAGGAGCTGACACACATGTGATATCAAGTTGGATGTGCCTGCAATGATTATTAGCAGTGCCATGCACCATGCCCTAATTCAGGCATGGATTAATTGTAGAGTTTAACTTGCCACCAGCATGGGCTACTCATAATCATAATCTTTTTTAACATGGGTGCATATCTTAACTACCACCCCTGTGCTGCAGTGACTTCAGCTGCACTTCAGTTGTCAAGAGGCCACCTGTGACCTGAACCTGCTCTGTGCCAATGTAGGGCAGGCACTACAATCTGTTTAGCAGCATACCCTTTCAGAGATGGAATTGCCCACATCATTTTCCTAATGAATAAACATCAATAAAGCCAGTGATCCACACCCAAGAGAAATGGCAATTCATCACAGGTAGTCTGAGATACAGCTTAGAGTCCATGGGTTACAGTTTATGATCTATCTGAGGTATTTTGTAAATTAGCCTGAACATATTGCATGTCCGATTGTTGGCAGTTTTGTCATACATGGTAAATACGGTGGGTAGCCCTTTGTTGTATGCTGAAGGTGTCAGGATTGCAATTTAATGAGCCTGAAATCTCCACAATGGCAGCAGGAAGAGTGTGCAAGCATAGCCTTAATATCCTGATCCATGAGTTGGTGTATGCAGCCTCTGAAGTGACCACACAGCAAGGCAGGTTGAAGTGGTAGCCAGGGGGAACTACTACCATATAAGCTAGCAGTGAGTTTTGGATGCAGGGAGCCCTGGCTGTTAGTCAGAAGGAAAATGGATGGACCGTTTGATTGAAAGCATGATTTTTTCAGGAGTATTCTGAAGCACGTGAGATGGTCAGTAGTTCAGTAAAGGAGGGGCATGAGCTCCAGGGGTGGTCCTCGAAAAGGTGAGTTTTTATTTACGCCTTATCAGGATTGTATTTGAAGAAGACCTTGTGGACAGGTCCTAGATTGGAGCGTATCATTTTCTGTTAGATATGCTGATTTCCTGGTGGGTGTTGTCTAGTGAATGATACAGAAGGATTCCTTTTCCATCCTTCATGTTATGGTGGCTATGGTGGCTGGTGTAGTGTGTGGAGATAGGGCTGAGTGGTGTGTTTTGAAATAATTGTGCTATATGAAGGTAAAGCTTTGAGTTGTTAGAATTTTCCATAGCTTAGTCTTGCAAGCACAAAGGCTTTGGTGGTGGTCATCTTCGAATTTTTCCATTACAAGTTGAGCATCCATAACTGGCTTGGTTAAGCTTAATATGGTTGTGCAGTTTCATTTTGACATGACAATGAACTACAAGTATTCTGAATATTTTTGATGCATCCACTGATTATCACCACCACTTCAATACCATTTGTAAAGTCTGCTTCGTCAGGCATAGTCGCAAATACTATGGATGCCGTTCTTTCCATAGGTTTTAAATTAACTCCTGCCAGGAACAATATAGAAATACGAACATAACACAAAGTTGAACATTATAACACTATATTTGGATATATTTAAAGTAAATTAAAAAAAAATCATTCTGGCATTATGTTTCTTTGTAGTAATACGGGTTGTTTCTGTCATCTAAAATACACGGACTGGCCATCTTAGAGATGCCATTTTATTATCCAATTATGTATGAAGTATAGCAACAACCTCAAACTGGTATGCTCGAAGGAATCAATTAGGCACTCCCCCCATCTCCACATCTCTCTAATGTATGTGCCAAGGAAAGTCTATAATAAACAGAAAAAGCAGAACCAATGTTGTTTTTGTATTTAATACTTGTATTGATATTTTCAATAAAAGAAAACATGTATCATCATTAATGTCACACCAGGGGGAGCTATATTCTTTTTTGGGACACAGTTTTTTGACACATTCACAGCGACAAATGTTGCATAGGCATGGACGATCTCCCACACACCTTTAACATGGTATTCTATACTCCAACTAAGTCAGAGCTGGTTAATTTACCTTAACAATAGATGTCCCTAAACAATCAATTACAGATGTATGAAGCTAATCCAGCATTTATTTTACCCTTTCTAAAATTTGTTTTGGAGGGAAGCTGATTCTGTTTGGCTCAAGCATGCCTACTGTCCTAAAAAATAAAATAGAAATAATGGTAGCCAATGTCTGGGACATGGGCAGCCAGGATGGGAGACTGAGGACCGGGAACCAAGAAAGTAAGTTGAAGGGGGTGAGGGCTTGTTTTGCAAGACTTGAGGAGAACGTTTGCGGCACTTGGGGGCACTTATGTTAAATGACAAATTACAAACATTTCCAATTTTTGTAAACTGTTATTTGACATATAATGAGCTCCATTAGTGTCACCTGTCTCGCTACTTTCAAGTCGATATATTAAAGATAAAGGCAGCAATGATATATATGATTACCCAGGTAGTGCCTACCATGATATACCAGTATGGAAAGTGGACACAACTCTTATCTGTCTAGATTGTACTATAAATTGAGCCAATTGTAAATGATTCTTTGGTTCACACCAGAAACCATCTTGAGTATAGAGGGTAAACGAATTACAATACTAATCTGGCAACAACTTGTCTGAAACTGGGTAAACCCTGGTGAAAATCTCACAAATCATTTGTATACATGTCCAAATTGTTATTTCAAGGTTAATGAAGGAATTGAAAATCTTCACAAAGTCTTCACAAAATGTATCTCAATCTTCATATTTTTAAAAGTTAACTACTATAATTGCAGACACAAGCACAATATAAAACCAATGCATTTCGGTAGTATCCATCCATCATTAGGGCAATATCTGCAAAAACGTATAAAAATATATACAATTAAAGTAGTGTCAAACATCGTATATACTAGTGTAAATTGAAATATATATGACCAATCTGTTCTACTGTCTCCTATCTAATGAAACTTTAATGGTAAACAAACAAGAAAAATCAAATATTCACTAAATTCCATACCATAACATGAAAGTATGCTAAAAAAAAATGACGAAGTTCAAGTATTGGTATCCATACTTGAAAATATGTTTGTCTTTAAGAGTCATGAAATTAAATTAAATGGGGCTTAAACATTTGTAAAAACAACCAAGCCTGTCAGTCAAACCTGGTATTCTAATTAGAATTAGTAGGATAATTTAGTAGGACAACCTTCCCACTATGACATCCCCATTTCTGAGCTTCAGAAAATGTAGTGACCACATAGCAAACAAGCAGCCAGACGTTGTTCAAACTAATAATGCTCCATATAGTGTAGCAGGCGGAGCCCTGCATATCCCATGTTGTCATCAATGTGATGACGTTATCGCGGCACCACTCAAACCAGTGGCCTAACCATTCAAAACATCTACTATCCAAAGTTAATGAAAACATTCTTAGACATTGATACTATCCGACAATACTTCACCTCTAACAATACTAACATGTTATGTGAATACATTTTCACATCTATTCATGCAGCTTTAGTGAAAATAACTAATACTTTTAATTTAAATGAAATTTAACATGGGTTTCAATAACACTATAATAGGCCTCCAAACTAAAGTTAGTACCACTTCAATGTAGGGATATTAATTAAGAGTGGAGTATACACTGTTCAGTCTTTTCTTTCCTTTTTTTGAATTACTAACATCCAATAGTGTTATTGATCACAACAGTTACAGAATAGTATTCAAAGGCAAAACCATTTAACAAATCCAAAAAACTATTATTGCTTATCCTTCAACAAATATATGCTAGCATATAGCCAGAAAATACTAAAAGAGATAATGATAGCTGCATGGAGGTTGGTATGGTCTAGCACTGTTACATAAATGTTGCTGTGGATTGACACAGTGTAGTTCATACCATTCCTATACAGAAGAGGCAAATTAATGTATAGTTCAACATGTATACCTGAACCATACCTAACCAAAATCTATCAGTATTCCACTGTATGTTCGGTACAGACAATTACCCTATTAATATCCAGTATTCAGATATTACTAGCAACCAAAGTGAAATTCAAAGATAACAGTTCAAGTGACACTCCTCCTTCATGCCACCAGGTATTACAACGTCCAAACTGTCAAGCCAAAATTCATCCCTTTGGTCTAGTAGGCGTGCAATATTTGTGTTACCAGGTCATATTACTTCCAATTTTTGAAATTTCAGCAATGTCATTTGATGTCTTCATTCCACAAAATGCCTTGCCACTGATGACTTCAAATTCTTTGCTCTTAAATTGCAGTGATGCTCATTCCAAATGATTTTCACCTTTCTTGATGATTGTCCAACATAATATTTATCACAAGGCTATCCTCTGCTATATATGATGTTAGCTGTCTCACATATAGCAAGATAACATTGCAAGATCTTCTCAACAGTGTGCAGATGATACACAGTGTTACCCTTATTCACATTCCCACGGTTAGTGCATTGAAAGCATGGAAATTTAACTTTTATTTTTGAGTTTAGCGCATTCAGTGTGCACCAAAAGATCCTTAAAATTCTTCCTCCTAGTACATGGAAAAACTGGGAAATTCTCAAACAATGTTTTGAACTTGTCATCACGTGTCAATACATTCCAATGTTTCTGAATCATTTTTTTTCCATTTCTGGCTTTGTGTAGAATTCTTTGATACATAAAACACAGTCAGTTTCTCTCTCGACTCAGCTGTAAGTAACAATTCATGTCTTGTTCTTTGATTCACCTTGGTATGGTCTGCAGTTAATTCCTCCTCAGAATAAAATTGCAATAAAATGTCTGCAATACATCATCTAAATGTCTGGCACTTTATTTGTAATCTGTGACTATCTGTTTCACCCGCAGGAGTTGGCTGTATGGAAAGCTCTTCAATGCATGTGGGGGGTGCACAACTTTATCATATATAATTTAGTATACCATTAAGGTGGCCAATTTATTCGATATTGATTCATGAGAAATTCTAATATTAACACAAGTGAAGGGGGTGCTGGTCAGGGCGCTGAAGATATCTGTGCCTTGATTTTGCTCCACAGAGACTGGGACATCAATTCATAAATCATATAAGCATTTTTGGTGCATGCAGAGAGATTGCCGGTTGGCAGTGACCTCTGCAGAGTCGGGAGAGCTGGTCTGCCATTACAGAGCTGTGGCATATGGCCTGCTGGACTTGGCCTCTTCTCGTGTTCAGGCTCACTGGTGAAAGTGGCTGACGATGAGCCTGTATGGATGACAGTCTGCATTAGCATCTAAGGCAGCCTAGGCAGGGGTTCCCAGACTGGTGATGTATGTGGCTGTGTTTGTGCCAGTGCCCTTGGAGGGTGATTGACTTGATTGGTGCTTTAAGACTGCTCCATTCCCAGTGCAAGGGTGAGGTCTAATCTGGTTCCCGCTTCTCGTCCCATGTGCTCTGGAGTTGATGCTTCATGGCAACCTAAGTCCCATAAAGGTGTGTGGCAGGTCAGGGGAGGGGCCTGCTGGCTGGTGATGAAGGCTCATGGGAAAGGAACCTCTGTGAGGAGCGGTGGTACCTAAACTGGAGTTCAGCTGTTGGTGAGATGGGGGAATGTTCTGGCTCAGGACCAGTGGCCAGTCTTCTTCCTGGTTGCATGACTGAGCACAGTATATTGTTGACCCTGGGGTGCCCATGAGCCTCGCTGGCAACTTTGGGGAGAGCCTAAAATCCCTATGCAAAGGCCCTGCATGGCCCCTTCCGCCCCTGTTGGTACACTGTGGTGACCACTTGCATTGACCCTTGAAGGGTCTTTTTCTCCTCATTTGCCTTTCGAAGCCCTGGCTTAAATATGTTTGGAGGCACCTTGAACCATCTTCACTGGTAGAGTGCCTACCGTCTTGGTGTAGAGGTTCAAGCTGCAGGTATGCCCTTTGAGCCCTTGGAGCCCGCTTGCTATGGCCTGGACTGACTGGTGATCCTTTCTGGCCACTGCGGTGCACTTAGCATCTTTGGCAGTGTTTCACTGGGGTTAGGACCTGGTGAGATGAACTAAAATTGGGAAATGGGGAAGCATGACAGAACACAGTCCCGTCTGACTTTCGATGGAGGCTCCCGCACATATGCCCAGGACAGCGGTGCAGCTCAAGTTGAAGGCTGCCCTGGTGAGACATGGGACTCCCTCAGTGCAGCGGGTGAGTTAAAGGCAATGCTTGGTGAATTGAAGACAGGGATAGATGGCTTGGGCTTCAATCTGGACTCCTCATCATTCAAAGTCGACTTGGTGCAATCTGGCATGAACAGTTATGGAACCTGGATGACATTGGCTTAGACCATATCTCCAACCTGGAAGGTCATCACAGTACTGCAATGCCCCTCCTGGAAAATGTGAAGGCCTTTGTGGGATACTCCAGGATAGGCAGGTGGACCAGGAGATATGGTTGAGGTGCTCAAACATGACAATTGTTGGAATTACAGAATTGATGGGTGCATCCAACAGAGCCACATTAATCGAGTCCCTAATTATTGATCTCTGTGGGCGGCATCTTTTGCAATCATTTGTGGTTGCAAATTCACATAGATCTCCTGGCCCCAGGCCGATCCCCAAAGCTACCCTGCATCCGATCATCACCAGAATTCTGTGTTTTAGGGACATGATCCTGAAGATGGCTCTTGATAAGGGTCCCCACAGTACAAGCAGACTACAGTGGCACTAATACAAAACTTCACACAGGCAGTTGTGACCTCTGAGCAAACAAGAACTACAATATTGCATGCTATATCTGGAGAGGCAGAACATAGATATAGAGGGCATAGTTCACCACCCCAGAGGAGGCCATGTATTTACTAGATAGATATTTGAAAGTAAAGCCTCACTGAGCAACTGCAAAATGGGGGACGTCGCTGCAGTGTCTCTGCCCTCATTTCCTTAACAATAAATGGGTGGAAAATCCTCATTGTACTATGCTTTGTATTTCTCTTTGTGCCTCATTCTGTTTCTGTTAGGGTTACTCTTTATGGTTGGTCATCTTTGTTGGTGAAGTCATAATGAATGGTTGGTTGATATGTTTATGTGATTGAGTGCATGCTTTAACTCTCATATAGGGCCTTCCCATCTGGGGCTTTGGTTATTGAAGAATGGGTCTGGGCCGGGTCAGAGTCTCACCGGCTTGGGTCCTGTGGCCAATCTACTTCTTCTTGGTTATATGACTGAGCACAGGAAATTGTTGGCCTTTGGGTGCCCATGTGCCTGACTGGCACCGTTGTGCAGTGCCTACAAACCCTATGGAAAGTCCCTGCATGGCCATCCCTGTTGGTATCCTGTGGTGACCACTTGCATTGAACTGCTGGTGGGCCGGTTGGCTGATGGTCGCACATTTCTTCATAGGCAATATTATCCACCAGTTACCTTGCACAGAATTCTCCCAGAAGTCACTGATGGACGCCAAAGGTGTAACTGCAGTAGTGCAGGTTTCTTGGGTACGCAGAGAGTTGTTGAGCTTTTTTGAAGCATGCTTTTATAACATTGAGTTTTGTAATTATTTGTAATTATTTGAAGAGCATGGATCCCAATTTCAAACAGAAATGGCTTACATTATTACATTTACAGATGGCCGAGGTATACACACGAAGGATTCTTGTACAATAGCATAAAGATGAGAGCACGTGGTGAGCCAGTTTATGAGGGTGTAAACAAGCGGGACATATACCAGGGCCAATTCATAACAAACATAACAAAATATATAGAGAAGAAAACAGGTCACTTAGAAAGCTAACATGAACCTAAGGTGGCAAGTGCTTCCAACTGAAGAGGAGTACTATTTCAATATGCAAAATGATTTTATTACGCGTCACTGGAGGTGATGGTAGGGTTAGGTAGGGAGGATGGGGGAGAATGCAGGGTGAGCGTCCTCTTGAGCAAGTAAGTGGAGTTTAAGCAGAGCTTTGAAGAGATCCAGAGTCGGGCTGGCTTTGATTCTTATGGACAGTGGTTTACATCAGACAGTGCGAGAACGGTGAAAGAGTGGAAGTGAGAGGTGCAGAGTAAAACGAAATTCAATCAGACAGGAATTTTGCTCTGAGAAACTAACCCTCTATCACCAATGATAGCTCTTTAAGGGTATACCAGAGAGATGGCACAGAGAGGGTAGGACCCAGTGAGGTTGAGTGCAGAAGAGGATCCGAGGGAACGAGATGCAGAGTGAACCGAGATACAATCAGACAGGTATTTTGCTCTGAGAGACTATCCCGGTATCACCAATGATTTTTTAAAAATTTATTTATTGGCGTTTGTGGTTATATGCACTGTACATTTTCACTGGTCAGGTCCTTAACTCAGGATGACTGACTCACTTGCAGTTAACATGCCGTTATATTCAAAGTGACTAACAACATTTATACAACAAAAATAACATTAACTGTCTCCTTATGGGGGATAGCTGGAGGTTAGTCTGTCCCTGGAGGGGGGGGTGGGTGGTTGACCCGGCTTTGGGGGGTCGGCGGGAATCTTTCCTGAGATGGCCTGGTTGACGGGGGGCCGTATTCCAATATTTGTCCGTTCTAGTGGGTCAATAAGATATTCGGGTTCATTGTTCAAGGGGGTTTATCATCGGAGGATCGAAGTATTTTAGACATAGTGTCTTTCCATGCCTCCAGTGCCATGCTTGGTTCCTCAGTGGATCTGGCTATGCTGTCTTCCCAGGCTCTGGTTTCAGCGTTTGCCCACCTTTCCAGTTCGATGCGCCAAGCTTTATAACTCGGACCCGCAGGTTTTTTCCATGCCATGGCGATGGTCCTTTTGGCTGTTATACATAACAAGTCCATTAATTTCACAGCGTATTTAAGTTTGGCTAGCCTGGGGTAGCTACCCAGGAGGCATTCTGCTGGGGTCCATTTATATCTTGTGACTTCGGCTGCCTCGCAAGTCTGCTTTACTTTTGCCCAGAGAGTTTGTGTCTTAACGCAGTTCCATAGCATATGGATCAGATCTGCACCTTCTGTCCCGCACCAGTTACATTGTGCTTGATTGGTCTTATTAAACATTGCTATTTTACTTGGGGTCAGGTAGGTGCGGTATAGCACATTGATTTGTATTAATCAGAATCTCTGGTTCCTTGACACCTCCTTTGGGAACGACAATGCCCTGAGCCATTCGTTGTCAGACATTTCCTGTCCCATGTCCGTTTGCCAGCGGGTCCGCAATGCTTCGCTGCGAGGGTTGGGGATGTTGCGCAAAATACTGTATAGCTGTGATACCACCTTCCCACCATCGTTCAGGTTGTACATCAATGTCAAGAAGGGATCAGCCTCCGGTTCTTCTGGCCAGGTGACCCATCTCGTTCGGGCTATGTTCCGGAGCTTTTGGTACCACAGGAATTGTCCGGCGTGGATATCCTCCTTCTCCTGTATTTCGGCAAATTCTCTAAATATGCCGTCCGTGTAGAGGTCGCCCCAAGTATATAGCCCCTTCCTCTCCCACGATCTGATGTTGTTCAGGCTAATGTCTGTTTCGCTCAGGCCAGACAATATCGGCACTTCTTGGAAGTATGGTTGTTTCAGATGCTGAATCATCATGGCTCTGTGCCATATTTTCTTACCCAGGTTTGCCAGGAATGGTGATCTGCACATAAGGTTTTTAGGGGCCCAGATCAATTCTTTCAGCCGAACCGGCTTTATCAGCTCTTGCAGCAGGGGGGACTCGGAAGTGACATCGTCTGCTAGCCATTTGGATACATGGCTCAGTTGGGCTGCCAGGTAGTATTTTTCAAAACTTGGTAGTTGAATTCCGCCCTGCTCATACGGCAGGACCAGCGTGGATAAGGCCACCCGGTGTCTGCCGTTTCCCCACAGGAATTCCTTGATTATTGCGTCAAGGAGTTGGAAGAAGGGTTTTGTAATGTAGAAGTGCACATTTTGAAATCCGTATAGGAATCTGGGGAGAATGATCATTTTAGCTATTGAGGCCCTTCCTAGTATAGATAATGGGAGCTTTGCCCAGAATTTTATGGATTTCCGAAGTATGGGTACCGCAGCCTTCGTATTGTGCTCATGCATCAGCTCTGGGGTGTGCATCACTAGGATCCCAAGGTAACGGAAAGCCGTCGTCCGCCACTCGACGCCCACCTTGGGGAGTTCATCGGTACTTCTATTTTTCAATCCTGCTAGTGGGAACAAGCAGGATTTCGTTTTGCTGAATTTTATGCCAGAGAATTTGGCATAATTGTCCAGAACATCCAATATTGTCGGGACATTATGATGGGGGTTATTTACGTATATCAGGACATCATCGGCATATATTGAAATTATGTGGTCTATTCCTGCCAGCCTAATCCCTGCATCGAAGAACTGCTTTCTAAGATAAATTGCTATAGGTTCTAATCCCAGGACGTAAAGCATGGGAGATAGTGGGCAGCCCTGCCTAGTGCCCCTTTGGATGTCCCAGGCTTCCGACACGTATTTCCCGGATTTAAGCCTAGCCCTCGGATTGTTGTATAGGATCTTAACCCATTTGATGAATCTTTGGCCAATACCAAATCCCTCTAAAACCGCTATAAGCCACTCCCAGTATATGGAGTCAAACGCCTTAATGGCATCCAGGGATAGTAGTGCTAGTTGTTCGTCACATGTGTTGGTTTGGGCTATGATATGTTGAAGCCTTCGCAGGTTCAGGGACGTGCTGCGGCCGGGTATGAAGCCATTCTGGTCTATGTGTATGACGTCTCCAATCACTTTAGAGAGTCGGTTTGCTAGGATCGTCGTCAATATTTTAACGTCATAATTTAACATAGCGAGCGGTCGGTAGGAGTCACATTTATCGGGAGGTTTATCAGGCTTGAGCATTGGTATCACCAGGGTTTCTCTCATGCTGTCTGGTAGGATGCCTTCTTCGTAGGCTTCTAAAAAGACCTGGTGTAGTAGGGGGGTCAGGGAAGGTTCGAATGTTTTGTAGAACTCGGGGGGGAGCCCATCGGTTCCCGGGGTTTTACATGTGGCCAGGGAGCGGATGGCTTCCGTTATATCCTCTAGTGTGATGTCAGAGTCTAAGGTGTCGGATCGTGTTGGCGATAGTCTGGGTAGCCCTATTTCTTCTAAGGTGTCCAAGATTTGTTCTTGCGGGACTTTTTCTGTATGTGAGTATAGTCTGGCATAGTAAGCTTTAAAGGTATCATTAATGCCCTGTTGGGTTCTATGCTCTACACCGTGTTCGTCCTGTAGTATCGTGGTTATGTGTTTAGGGTGCTCTCTTTTGCAAAGCCAGGCTAGTAACCGGCCAGGTTTGTCGGCTTCTGAGTGTGTTCTGTTTGTTCTGCTTATGAAGTCAAATTTGGCTAATCTGTCCCACGCCCCTGAGCAGTCCTCCCTAAGAGTTCTAAGGTCATTTTCCCTCCCAGGGGTGTCCACTGGGGTGGATTCAAGTTTTAATATTTCGCATTCTTTCTGTTCAAGTGCGGCCTTTAGAGTTCTCCTGATTCCTCCGGCTTTCGCTATAACTTCCCCTCTCGTGACTACTTTTAGGGCGTCCCATAATGTGCTGGCATGTTCGACACTACCTGAGTTTTCCGTTATGTAGTTCTCTATAGCTTCATGTAGTTCCTCCCTGAAGGCTGGATCTATTAGGGCCTCGGCGGGCATTCTCCACATGGGGATGGGTGGTCTGGGGCTGTTATGTTGCCAGTCTAGCAGAAGTGGGGAGTGATCGGAGATGGTCCTCCCTAGGTATTGCGTATCCCTTACTTGGGGTAGATGTTCTTTGCTTATGAAGAAGTAATCGAGCCTGGTGTGGAGTTTGTGAGGTGATGAGTAGTATGAGTAGGCTCTTTCGACTGGGTGTAATTCCCTCCATGTGTCGGTCAGATCTAGTTCCTTTAATAAGGTGGCTAGGGATAAGGTGGCTGCGGAGGGGCCCTTCTGTGGGGACCAGGATCTGTCCAGTTCTGAGTCATGGACACAGTTAAAATCACCTCCCCACAAAAAGAAGCCCTCCCTATACTGCACCATCTTGGAACCTAATGTTTTCAGGTGGTTGGGGATGTTGTTATTGGGGAAGTATGAATTGACTATGCAAATCTCTCTGTGCTCGAGGGTGCCCCATATTATGAGGTATCTGCCCTCTGGGTCCGTTTCCGTTTTATGCAGGTGGATTGGTGTCCGTGGGTTGATCCAGGTATAGACCCCTCTTGCGTATTTAGAGTAGGGTGCTCCAAAGCCCTGTCCCCCCCAGTGCTCTTTAAGCTTTGCGTTTGTTTCCGTGTTGCAGTGTGTCTCTTGTATCAGGGCTATGTCTACTTTTTTCCTGCGTAGGTAGGATTTGATTCTGTTCCTACGAAGGTAAGTGCCCAGGCCCCTCACGTTCCAGGTTAGTATCCTAATGTGCGTTGCCATCTGAGTTATGATGAGGACACGGGAGGTTCTTGCTTCTCCCTGAAGTGTTTGCGATCTCAACTAGGGCCTCAAGGTCATCACCTGCTCGTGGATTCCCGCCCCTCTCAGCCGCCGTCCTGGCCCACTGGCCCTCCAGTTGTGCTTTTTCATTAGGAGACCTACTAACTATTTCAACTGCCATTCCGGGGAATGGATTAACTCTACTAATCAACAAGAAGAAACTGCCCCCAGCAGTTGTTTCAAACTCACAACGCTCGGGGGCTCCCGAGCCTTCCATACCTCTCCAGGTCTTCGGGTTCGGGCAGTGTGTAGCTGCGTTGACTACACCTTGTCGGTCGGGGGGGTTCAGCAGCTGTCTTGTGAGTGGGACTCCTGTTTCCTGCCCAATCTTGTTGTTTCCTTGATGCGGGTTTGGATTCAATCATTGCGTTCGGTGTCATATGCATTGGACTTTTGCGGGATCATCATTTGCTGCTTTTCGCCTGCTCCTCAGTGTCTTCCGCTAGGTTATTGTGTTCGAGCCATAAGTTTGCTGCAATTGGGGTCTCCAAAAAGATCGCCTTCCCTTTGTGTATTATTTTAAGTCTTGCTGGGTACAGCAACATGTATTTAAGATTCAGTTTGCGTAGTCTGGCCTTTATAGGTACGAAGGAATTTCTTGCCCGCTGCACCACCGGCGTGTAGTCAGGGTACATGACTATTAATGCATCATTTCTTTTGATCTCTCCCCCCTCTCTGGAAAACCTCAGTATAGTCTCTCGGTCCCTGAAATTCAAAATTTTTGCAATCATTGGTCTCGGGTAGGACCCTGGGGGTGGTCGTTTCTGGAGAGATCTGTGGGCTCGTTCCACGGAGAACCCCTGGGTGAGGTTGCCTGCCCCAATTTCCTGTAGCAACAACGATTCTATGAATTCTGTGGGGTCTGAGCCCTCCATGCCCTCTGGGATTCCCAAAATTCGGACGTTGTTCCGTCGGGCCCGGCCTTCTGCTTCCTCGGATCTTGCTTCTAGTCTTGCCACCGTTGTTTCTAGCACTTTGACTTTCGCTTGCAGCCCCTGCGTCGTCTCTGAGGTCTCACGTGTGGTAACTTCTGTGGCGGTGACTCTTTCAGCTAGGTTTCGGGCATCCTGCCTTATCAATTGAAGGTCTGATATTATTTCCCCCCTCATATCCTCTACTGTTGTTCTCAGCGCTGCGATTGCCTGGAGGATCTGTGAGTCACGAGGGTCCGCCGCCGGTGGTGGTGCCTCAGCCATGTTGTTCTCTGCGTGTGGTATCTGCTGTTTTGGTTTGGAAGTGGTAAATGAGTCCATCGTTATATTTTTTGATCTGCCTTTGGGGGGAGACATTACATCGCCTGATGATTCTGGTTTTGCCAGTGCCAGATTTTGGTTAGTAGCACCGGTGAGTTGTAAGGATCTCTCCGCAGGGAATCGTTTTAGAGCTGAGTCACACCTTAGTTTAGTGTTCGTGCTCTCCTCCGTTGGCCGTAGGGGGTGGTTAGGCAGATCCGCGGTCCTACCACAACCGCGTCACCGTCCGCCCGTGGCGCCCCCCCGGCGCGATTCACAGCGGATTGTCCGCGGCCTCACAGTGCGGGTAGCAAGGTGGACAAGAGCCCTCCCCGGGAGTTGGTGGTGTGGGGCAGGTCCGAGGTACGGCCTCAGTTGTGTCCCCGTCTACTTGAGTCGCCTCCCTTGACGCTATCCGCAATACATTGGCCGTTGCCGCACAGTGCAGTTGGTGGGGTGGGTGATGGCCCCCGCCGGTGGGTGATGGTGTGGGGCCATGTGCCCGCTCGCAAGGGTAGGCACTTACTTCTTGGGGGTGCGGTTGCCTTTCCCAATCCGGGCCGTGTCCCGGGCTGGGGGATCCGTGGGTTTCCGGCTGGGGCCCTCACCGATATCCAGATGCATCGCTTCTGCGTGTGCTCGCGCCGGCGGGCCGGCGGGGACAGTGATCGGCGGTGTAGAATCCCCGGGGGTCTCACCGCCCGCCGCCTCACTCCGCTTCCTGGTCGCCGCGAGATTCTCCGCTTTCTCCCTCCGCGGGGTGGTGCAGCAGGGGCCCGACGGTCGTTCGCTTCCTGTGCTTGGTGGAGGAGTGTGATTGTGGCCGCAGTCCGCCCTTCGATCTTTCCCTCCCGACAGGCCGTATCGTTGTGGATCCTTCGGTCAGGCCGCCATCTTGGACGTCATGGGGGGGAGTCTTAGGGCGCTTCGTTTTCGACGTTGCCTGCGCCGATTTTCTCCGGTATTCGTGTCGATGCCCCAGAAGTGGTTCGTCTATGGCTCAGCTGAGTTTCAGCACCAGAGCTGCATTATTTCAGCCGCGATTATTCGCGCTTCAGGATCATGGGCAGGAGCTTCGTGGAGAGCCGTCTTCACTTCATGCGTGCTGGCCACGGCCCCCCCCGGTATCACCAATCATAGCTATTTTAGGGTGTACCAGAATTCTCCAAAGAACTGCTCCCGATTATTTGGGCTTGGTCAACAACTGGCACAATAGAGAATTGTGTCTGGCCTCATGGGGCAGACCTGGCCCGACTCTTGCGCAGTGTCGCCATATCTAACCAGATTGAAGAAACCTATGCTGTGCTTAGCCCAATATCCAATAGACTTGAAGATAAAAGGCAACTGTATAGATACTTTGCACTTTCATACTCCCCTATAGGTGCAATAGAAATTACCTCTATTTATGTTCCAAAGTGTAGATACCCACTATACCAAATGCTGGGGGATGGCTGTAAATCAGGTGGGCTGTTTGATAACATTTGGAGTTGAAGTACTGTCGGTGTTGGTAGTAAATGTTCCCACTTACTGTATTTGACCAAGCCAGAAATGCCCTGTATGCTTCCCAATAACTTACTGATGGATTACTGTCTGTACACAACACAGCTAGCACTGTTCTCTCATTTCTTTCCAATTTCATTGTAGTTTGTTCCACGATTATGTGCATTCTTGAAAAACAAATAAAGATTTAAAACAATTAACACACGTGAGGTTCAGCCGTCCTTTTACGCTCACACTGTCAGAGGGTTAGCAAGACGTTATCACATCATAAGATGATCTCATCACAGCAGTGATTGTACATCCTAATGTATTATACTTGTACATAGGTGCGTTTTAAATGTTTTAAGTAAGTCAGTATTAACACCTCATTGACTACATTGACATTGACTACACCTCATTGTAGACTCTTGTCTACAAATCTCTCCATGACCTAGCGCCCCCCCTACCTTTCCTCCCTCCTCTCATTTTACTCCCCCTCCCGCTCTCTCCGCAAACCTCTACCTCCGCACTGTACCCCCAGCCCCATGTACCTCCTCACGCATCCGCTCCTTCCAACTCTTGGCCCCCCTACACTGGAACTCCCTCCCGCTCTCCATCCGCTCCACCCCTACCTACTCATCCTTCCGCCACTCCCTGAAAGCTTATCTTCTACATTCCCCCCTGACTTCCCTTCCCTACCCCTCTTCCCCTTCCCTTGCCCCCCTCCTTTCCCCCATCCTCTCTGACCTTAAATTAGTAACACATACTACCTAAAGGCAATGAGGACACCAGATCACTCTCCCTTCCCTTCCCCTCCCCCGTCCATCCCCCTACCTCAAATCCTACACCGAAGGGAGTTACGAAGGGAGGCTCCTACCCCCTGCACTACCCTATGCCCACCCTCCCTCCCCCTTGTAAATAGTTCTACTTATTGTTCTAATGACCTGTTCATGCTTGTATATATGCTTCCCCTTCCCTCCCCCTACCTCAAATCCTACACCGTTACTCCCTTCTCCTACCCACTCCTCTACCCTATCCCCACCCTCCCCCCCTTGTAAATAGTTCTATTTATTGTTCTGATTACCTGTTCATGCTTGTATATAGGTTTCTCTCACTTTTGTACCTGTTGTTATATTGTAAAGCGCTTTGGCTTAAAGCGCTATATAAATTCAATAATATATAAATTCAATAAACATAAACATAAACATAAACATTGACTAGTGATTTTGTGAGTAGATGACAGTTGTATGGCGATAATTAATGGGGAATGGTCAGAGAAGACATCACCATATTAGAAGCAGAAATATGCAGTAAGGTGAAACAAGAAAATATATATTCTCCTTCTAGAATCCTGACTATGTAACAGTATACTCACACACATTATATATGACCCCATTTTCACCAATTGAGAAAAAAACAGGAAAACCATTGTCTTCAAATAATAACTGACTGATGATTGACTATGGACTACTCCCTTCCGTCTACCCCCTCCTGACTAACCCTCTTCTGTTACATAATTTCTCCTTCATAGCCCCCTGAATCTAGTTGGCTCTGCTTTTGTTAGAATACTTTTAACAATATGTTATAATTTGTGGTGCTATCTTTTCGGTGGGCATTTCTTCACAGGTTTTGCACAGGCAGAGAATGCAGGAACTAGTTTGCACATGACCAAAATCCCTGAAAGCAGTGAGTGGATCGGTAGAGATTCAGCAGAGTTCGAGATATTTTGTGGCCATGGGGTCCACTTGCAACAACCACTGGGAGGCTGTACAGCCTTAATCTGTCTATGTGCATAGCTCAATATGCTGCCTTTCTTGGAAGGTGCTGGAGAGAATACCACTATGCCCAGAAATTGTGGCTTACATTTACAAACTTACGTTAATCTCAGTACGTTTCTCAGATACGTTGGGTGGACGCCCGCATCTTCTATTGACATACGATAACTGTATATTATTTTATAGGGTGTACCATGGCTTTCATGTTCAACCCAATTACCTGTAAGACCATACAGCAATTATCAAGTAAAATTAGTTGGCAGATATGGCCACATAGATTGGAACAACCCTCCCCTGCCTACCTAAGCACATATAGCAAACACCCACTAGCATACCTCTTCATACAGGAAATGTTCTGAGAGAAGGAGGAGATGGGAAGAGAGGGATACATTAATGCAAGGACCTAAACACTAAAGTTAAGGAAGAAGCATACCAAATCACAATATGAAACCTATTTAGCTACTATGGTGACACATAGCCCTCTCTCACCAAAGCAATAACATGACATTTTTATTGTATGTACTTTTTTAGAGGAATATAGTTTCCCTAGAACTTGGTACAGAAAAGAATGGCAGAGAAGCCATCAAGGTGCGTTTCTGTATGATATGAATCTTTTAGATGTTGGCCAAGGTTCTGAATACATTTAATTTTCATTGGTGCTCATCCAGGATGTTGATTATATGGAAGCTGGATTAGGGACAGTTGATGTGATTCTCTATTGACAATTTGAGATTCAATTCTCCCATGTGTTCGATATAAAAGTTAAATATCATCTGACCTGTCTGAGAGAAAAAGAGGCAAAACAATTGAGTACTGTATTGCTGATGCCCATGCAAGAGGAGCGTGTGGAGATCAGAAACCTGAGGTCAACAGTAGGTGGAGGTCGGATTGGCTACATTGGAGGAAGCTTTTGTGGTCCTTGTGCTCTTGCATCTGGTTTACTTTTTTCCATGAACAGCCAGAAAGGGGCAATGAGTGGTTGAACCATAGTTGGCAAGGTCTTCAGTGTCAGTGACAAGATTTGTCCAGTTTTCAGGGGAGACCAACAGGTGTCACTGTGGATGAATTATAGGGAGGAACAGGAGGAGAGCTGCTGGCATGAGGGATTTGATCATTGATGAAGATATGATATCATCTTTGTAGGATTCTTCTTTGAGATGGATGATGATGGGGTGGTGGAAATCTATAAATTTATAGGAGTTGGATTGTGTGCCAGGGCTGTATGCTGTAGTGATATTGGAGGGATTGTGTATGTTTTTTCATGTTGGTATAATTGTCCTTTTGACAAAACCACAATTTCTCTCCACCTTACTACACACAAACACAAACCTGTCGCTCACACAAGGTTTTTAAAAACAGACATTCTCTTCAGACTTTGAACATCATAGACTTGCACCTCTAACTTCAACTGACATGCTCAGCCACTAGCAAACACATTCATGCACTCTGAGCTTAAGGCCACCCTCTGGACACAAATACTTTGATGCCTCCTACACTTTGCATCTAGAAAGCTTTCAAGCATGCAGAGATCACGGTAGTTCTGATCTGCAACCTCAACACAAAGAGTTGTGATCACGCCTTTCCCTCTCCTCTCAACTACATATATCCATCAGATCCATCAGGGTGCCTGGAGGTCATGCAAATGGCAGTGGGGCATGACACAAATCCTATTAACATAACATAGTGAAAGACATGGGGAAATAAGTGGTGCTTTTGATTTCATTGTTCTCTCCAGGTAATGTTTTGGTGTAGTATTCAGTTTTAGCATCATGGATTTAGATCCTGCATGTATAGTGTGCAGATTTGAGGACTGACAGAGGTTCTGAATCCTTTCAGTTTGAGAGGACCATGTCCATCTGAGAAATAGTGAAGCAAGGTGTTGCATTTGTCAATTAGTTAATCTGTGTTAAATGCCTGGCTTGATGGGTGCCACACTAGTAACTTATTTTTTTTTATTTATTTTTTATTTGATTGGCTGAAGAATTCAACCTTTCAAAACGAAACTTTGTTACATCATATTTGGAACAATAACAAACAGACTAACAAAAGAAAAACAATAACAGATTCTCTACACAAGTTAAATCAGGTATCTACACTTAAACATCATTATTGTACAAAACAGTTTTGTTTTTAAAACCAAGATTATATATATATATATATATACATAAAATTCATAAAATAGTTAGCAAGACATCTGGCATTTAACAAGTCATACATAGAGGAACTTAAAGCAAGGAATCATGAAATAGTCTTATAGGAAAGACTCACGGGGCAGAATTATTTTTATAAACTGCGTAAGTGCAATGTGAATAGCAGTTCGATTACTCGTGATTAATATAGTCCAGATTTCAAATGAGGGATGATCGCAAAATAATTGGAGTGAATTGCGAAAGTAAAGTTCTCGTAAGCCAGAGAGTGCAGGGCAAACAACTACTAAGTGAGATAGTGTTTCCACTTGTTTGCAATTTTTACAGAAACGGCAAAATTGTTGATTTTTTGGAATTAATCCGCGTCTCGCTAGGATTTGATTAGTCGGAAGTAGATTCAGACGTAATCTTAGCATTTCCACACGGACATAATGTGATGGGCACTTTATGAGGTAGAGGGCCATTTGTTTAAACTTTTTTGGAGGGAAGAGATTGAGATCAAAATCCACATACTTTGTGCACAGCTGCTGCGTCGAAGCCCAATCATGCCAATAGATTTTCTTCTTGGCTTTGTCAGGATTAGTAATTAACAAATCAATTGATATGCCAGCATCAGCCAAGAATCTCAAAATATATTTGACCCACTGTTTTGGAAACATATCATGAGAAGAACAGCTGTACATTGCCAGTGACCCCAGAATATTCCTGGTATTAAATCCCAACAAACATTTACGGTAGAAGTTACACAGCTTCCAAAAGACTAATCCAAACAGTGAGATCAAACCCAGTTTGTACGTTAACAAACAAATCGGGGTACACATTGGTAAGCCAAAGACTGTTTTCCAAAATTTGCCTTCCAGGTGATCCCAAAAGGTTCTCGGTCGAGGTATAAAAGTGTCAGCTATGTACGACAGAATAAGGACAGCTTTGTGATTGAAGAAGGTGACGACATGAGTTGATGTGAATTTACCATACTTATACAAAATTATCTTAGCTTGAGATATAAGAGTCATTGTTTTTGCACCTAACGTGTCTTCATGAATTTGATTTTTCACTGAGCCTGAAAAGGGCAGTCCTAGATATTAATAATTGGGCACAATTTGTAAAGGTGATTTCTGCAGAAACCACTGAAAATTAGACATTTGTGTGTTCTTTTTTCTTTGACAGATCACTATCTGCGTTTTGCTCACATTGATGGTCAAATTGTTATTACCAACATACACGTCTAGTTTATTTAGAAGTTCTTGCAGTCCTTTTGGGGTTTGTGAAATTAAAACTAGATCATCAGCATAAAGAAGCCATGTGATCTTTTGGGACCCTAACTTTGGTGCATCAGAGATTGCTTCTTCAAACGAAGTTCCTATATCCAATAAGAAGAGATTAAATAATGTTGATGCTAAAATGCACCCTTGTTTTAGACCTCTCAATGTCTCAATCTTCGCAGATAGTCGTCCCTCAAGAGATAGTCTAACTTGCATGGTTATATTGGTGTGTAGTTTTTTAATTATGGTTAGGACTGAGGGAGGACAGCCATAATTTTGCATTTTCTGAAAGAGCAACATTCTATCAACCGAGTCAAACGCTAAGCGAAAGTCTACGAATGCCATGTATAATGGTTGGTTGATCTCGGCGTATTTTGACTTTAGCATATTTAGCGTGATTAAATTTACTGAGGTCCCTAGACCCGCCACAAAACCAGTTTGAAATGGGTCTCGTTTAAGATCGACTAAGGTCCATCTATTCACTTCTTGTAATAAGATACGACTATATAATTTCCCGGGAGAATCTAATAAGGCAATCGGTCTGTAGTTCTCAGGCAGACATCGATCACCTTTTTTGTGAATTGGAACAATTAAGGAATGTTTCCACGAGGCAGGGATCTCTTGCGTATCATTAATGTGCTCAGAAATTTGATACAGAATCGATGACCATAATTCAGGATGCTGTTTGAAAATTTTGTTGAACAAACCATCAGGACCCGGGGCTCTGGACTGACTTATTTTGTTAATGTAGTATAATATATCAGATTTAGAGATATTAATATGAAATGGTTTGTGAGAGGATGAACTAGGAATTTGCACTGAATTAGGGGGGGAGCATAGATTTTAGAAAAGTAACTAATCCAACTCGCTTCTGGAACACTCTGAATTTGAGACATTGTTTGCTTTGCCGATAGGGCATCAGTTAAGACTTTCCAGATTTGTGCTGAGTTCCGGTCACAAGTGATAGTTAGCATTACCTCACCATCTTGCTGGAGTAGTTTACTGCGGTGATGACGCCGCCAATTTCGATATGAGGTTTTAATTTTAGTTAGTGCTTCGAATCTAATGCACAATGGGAGCTTCAAAGCCTCTCTTTTTTGGAGTCGAAATTCTGATTTTTTGTTTTTAATTTCCAAATCAAACATGTGAGTACGCCTAGGGGCCAGAGTTTTATGAGCCCTAATGTCTGGAAAGTATTGCATGAGATCATAATAAGGAGTGTGAATGGATGATGGGCCATCCTGCGAGTGGCAGAAGGCTGCTCGCAAAGAACTGTCAAAATTGCCGAGATTGGTTTCGTTCCAGAGTATGCGATTAAGCTGATTGGAAACAGACAGTTGATTTGACACTGCCATGGTGCTACAATTGGTATGTTTAACATTTACCAACCATTTGATGGAGAGAATACGATGGTCACTGTTTGCATTTGACTCAATATTGAAGACTTGTATTTTCGAAAATAACCTGTCATCTGCATAAATATAATCAATTGTAGCTTTTAAAGAGCCCTGTTGCCAAGTGTGAGCAGAGTCACCAGTGTCCAATCTACACCCATTCAGCATACAAAAGCCTCTGTTTGACATAAGTTGTTTCCACATTCTTTGTCTCGAATTATCCAATACATAAGTTTCATGAAGGCAGTGCAGATTGAGATCACCGGCAATAATGGTATGTTGGATATTGGGGACTAGTACAATAAAGTCCAGCATTGTAGACAAATCAACCAGAAACCTCCGATTTTCAATGCCTTTGGGATTCCAATAAAGGTTTACTATCACGTACAAGGTTTTCTCAATTGACATGACCGTTAATTGAGCAAAGGAATTTGGGGCATGAGTGAATATTATGCTGGTATTGGAAGTCAATTTAGAGCCTGTCAGGAGACCAGACATCGGCCGACCTTTCACTCCCTTCATTGCTGGCACAAAATGTATGCCGTGATTATCCCAAGAGGGGACGGTCGTAAGCCAGGTTTCTTGAAAAAGGATCACATCCTGGTTTATGAAAGTATCTTGTGTGTTGTTGAGCAGATGACGAAATCCATGTGTGTTCCATGATGCAAGAGATACAACCCGTTCCTTTTTAGCCTTGTACGGAAGTTAACTTTTGGAGTCGCAATTACAACAGCATTTGGAGGGTACATCAACAACTGTATTAGCTTCAGTTGAGCCTATAGATTTCATAAGCTCCTTAGAAGCAGATTCAATCCAGGCTTCTGCTTTGTGGGGACCATTTGAAGAGTTTGTGGGGCCCAATAAAAGTATGAACCCTAACGCTAGTAATTGATCTTTGGCTTCCCATATCAGATTTCTGACAACTCGAGACGTTAGCCATATACATGCCGTACTCAGTAGGTTATCATTAAAGAACTCCACCTGAGCTATGTCTGCTGAATCTATGTCCTGTAAAAGTGGTGTGTCAGAGAACACCTCTAAAATGCTATGGCGATTTAACACATATTGAGGATGCGGCGCTGGTCGACAACCCAACACTAAAGCAATATGGTGCTCTTTTCCCACTTTTGTTTTCAAGATGGACTTTGTAACAGGAGTCTTAGGAGGAGCTGAGGTCTTAGGAGAGTCAGAGTTAATTGGTACTGGACATAAAGATTTTAACAAAGTGGCAATTTCTGCAATGTGATTTGGCGAGGAAGGTGGAGAAACTACCACTTTCTTGTCATTGCCACACTTAAAGGAGACCGAGCGTCTAGACACAGAAGACTGGGTAGTTGGAAATTGACACCTGACTGGCTCTAACGTTGGGGCTTTAAGTAACGGTAGAGATACAAAGTCACTCATGGACGAGTCAACTTCTTTTCTAATTTCTGCTCTGCGGGTCGCCAGCACTTCTTGTTCATAGACAGAGAGTGTGTTGGGTTGGGAAGTCAGCGCTAGTCTCGTTTTTGGACTCTTAGTAGTTCTATTATCGATTCCCCTCAGAGCAGTCTTTTTAGAATTGGGACCAGCTGCCTGCAGGGAGGGCTGTATCTCAGAACAGGCTGTCTGTTTTTCAAGAATTTCATAATTTTGGACTGCTTGGACTAACTTGTCCAAAGGAGCATAATGAACCGTTGAAGCAGGATTTTTGCTAGAGCAGTCAAGCTTCCATTTACGCATTTGATTCAATTGCATGTACTTTTTTGTGATTGCAGATGAAGCTATCTGGCTATGCTGTTTGGGAAGAGTGAGTGAGTTGAAGAAAGGTTTGGAGCTTACTGGCACAGTTACTTCAGATTTTTTAACATTTTTAGATTTTTTGCAAACAGCAGGTGTCTTTTTTTTTAGTGTGGATTTCCCAAAAGAGACAGATTTTGGTTCTGACAAGGGTGGATTTTTGCAGAAAATTCTGTAAGGCTCTTGAGGAGGAACATTGTTATTCGTACCAGCTGAAAGCTTGTTGTTGTCGGGAGTCACTTCTCTGATGACTTGGCCAATATAAGGAAGGGAGCACAAGATGCCTGAATTGTCTACAGTGATTGGAGACAAAGGGCACCCAACATGTTGATGCAAGGTTGAGTTATCCTCCGAGTTCGGCGGTACATTGGAAGGGGAAGAAATAGGAGCCGAGGTTAAATCGACAACCAGAACAGGTTTGATGGGTGATAAGCACTGGTCAGCTGTTGTCTTTGGGGGCCTGGAAATTTAATTTGTAAGGGGTCGCTGTTGAGCCCAAAGTATTTCTTGTTTAGCCTGCCAGGCTAAAACAGATAATAATTGAGCGCTTTGTACGTCCAGTTTGGTATTCAACGTATTAAACAGTGTGGTTATGGTTTGCATCGTTAAATTCATGGCTCCCAAGGTTAATTCAACCACCTTTGACACATTTTGTGGTAACTGAAGTTTTTCTACAGGAGAGCATTTCCGGGGAGTAGGGTATAAAAAGGAAGATGTGATGTTTGATTGTGTACAGCCTTCATTTGAAAACAGCTTTGGCGAAAACGATAGATTACAAAAAGTTTGTTGTAACATAAACTCAGAGTCATGGGAAGGCAGGTCAATCACAGCTACATCTTCAGAAGTTTTTGCTGCCGATGAGCTGTGTTTGGACTCTGAGTTTGGAGCCATTGAGTCCCCTCTTAGGACTGTGCTATCAGATAATGAGACATGTATGGTTGTACAACACTCCGCCTGGTTGTTTGTAGCTGTATTCAAAACAACCTGAGGGCTGTCTTTGGGCGTCTGCAAAGTAGGATTTTGTGATACACAATCCGGGTAAAAAAAGCGTATATCCTATGAGCAAACGGATTGTTTCTTAGAGGTAGTAGCGTGAGATGTAACTCGCTTTTTAAATTTTGAGGTGGTGAGAGCTTTTGCTCCTGCACCTACAGCACGAGGAGTAGAAACACAGGGAGCTGTGCTCACTTGCATACCGCTTAAGTTCGTGTTCATGGTAGCCAACGAGGGCATTCCTGTGCGTAAAGTATATAAGTTACACTTCATGGTGCCTCCAAAAATTGAGGGAAGCAGACAAGAAAGAGAAAGCTCAGGGCCTCCAAACAGAAAGTGAGCGAGCGGGGGCACACAACTAGCGAATTATCCCAGAGACTTGCCTTGCTCGCAACGCCGCGGTGAAGCGGCAAAGCGGGACTTCACGGGACTTCGCTGGATAGCGCGCGCGGTGCGCGCGCGAATCCTCTTAAATAGGAACGCCCACACAAGGAGGTACAAAGCCTATGAGCAAGTAAACACAAAATTAAAATATGTGTAAACATATAATGTCTTAAGGAGTAGTAGAAGGATCTTCAGAGTGCTTCACCTTGTGGAGTTTTGAGTCCGTAGTAAGGAACGGTGAACAAATGCAGAAAGCGTCTTCATTCAACGTCAGTTGCAAAGAGCAGCGGGCAAAGCGGGACTTCACGGGACTTCACGGGACTTCACAGGTGTAAGTAGTAACTTATGAAATGTGTTGGTAGGGGGACCTTTGAAGTATACTCTGGTGAGGTGGGATAATTAGTGCTGGACTTTGTGGGCTAGTGAGGAGGAGTGATGTGGAAGGATATAGTGTGGTAAATCGACCAGTCAGGTGGGGAAGATGGGAAGCAGGCAGTAGCTGCAACGATGATGTAGAGGTTGTTGCTCTTTGAGTAAGTGGGTGAGGTGAGATGAGAAGAGAAGAGAGGCAGATTGAGGAAATAATATTGAGGAGGCTGTCCTTCATAGAATTAGTCGGAGGGGTGTCTGAGAGTTGGAATTTCCCAAGGTAAATATTTTCTGTGTTTGTGATGGATGAAGAGAACATCTTGTAGGGGAAGTCTTCAATTAAGTTTTATTGTCATGCAGGAGGATGTAGATTAGGTGGAATGTGATTATGTGATGAATGGGTGAGAGTGGTAGGTCCATGGAGAGGCATTCAAATGAAAGAGTGCAGGATCTGGTATGTGTTATTAGCATTATCATGTGTCTATGTATGATAGTGATAAAAAGACCAATTTTTTGGGGCTAGTTTGGTCCTGAGAGTGAGGTATGAAAATGTGTGTGGATGTGGGCATGACCCAGGTTTTGTTAATACAAGTGTGCCTTCGTTGTTGATTGTGATGTAATCATGGATATCAGGTACATGTTTATAAGTAGTGCATGTGTTAAGGAGCATTAGCGCATGAAGATCGTTATTGACCTCTTCTCAGCCAATCAGAATGTTCAGAGTGCAGCCAATAACTACTGGTATTGACTGCATTCTGAACATTCTGACTTCAGAAGCAGACAGGGAAACAATAGTGCAGTTTCCAGCCCAGATTCCTTTAACCAAGACACTTCCTCTCTAAGAGAAAACATAATTTCACTGCACATTCTATTAGCACACAACGTTAAAGCTGAACAATGGAAATATGCATTCACTTTGTCATAGAAAAACTGTTTACCTTTGCACGACCACTAATGCATGCTCATATTAAACCTGCTACAGTTCAACCAAATCTACAATTGAAATGCTTAACGTATGAAGACAAGCTTGTTATTTAAATACTACACAATAAAACCACACTAATTCACTAACTCACTTTGTCAATTTTCTTTCTCATTATTAAACCAACGTTTATTCCTTCAGCACCAAAACTGCAAAACATGTATTGCAACTACCATTATGTGCTAATAGCTTAATAGACCTCGGGTGAGGTCATTATTGCTTGGGATAATGACACTTCCCCAACTAATGGCCCTCAGCTTTGCCTCGGGTCATACGTTGGTGCCAGGTCATTATCACTCCATAACGACCCCTCCCTCAGTCTATAAGGCTATATTTTGCGGAGCAGTGTTTTGATTTAGGGCCTGTGTGTGAGTGTGTTTATGTGGATGTTGTACTAGGTGGAGCATGAGGAGTGTGTGTGTGCGTGTGTGTATGTGTGTGTATCTGTGTGTGTGTTTGTCTTTGTGTGTGCCTGTGGGTTGTGATGTAGGATGGAGATAGGTTGACAGAGTGCAAGAACACCAGATGTTTTAAAACTCTTTTGGATACATAATAATTCCTGAAAATATTGAACAAACCTATTAAGTATTTATCAAAATTGGATAAGTCAAATTTGGGGAGAAACATTGAGAAAGTAACCATTAATTCAGTGTAATGATGAGAGTTCCAGTGACGCTGTGACTACTCCACAGTAGCATACGTTTATGAGGTTCTAAAGAGCATTCATAGTTGAGGCATCGCTTGAAGACAAAAGAGGAGCTTATGGATTCTCAGGAATCAACTCACAACATCTAATAAATATATGTATTGATAAATCTACACGTGACGCTTCAACTAGTGTACACTTGTCCATTCCCCAGTACACCGTTTTGATTGTCTTAACTGCTATATAAACCCATGCCATATCGCTTGTAACATCAATGACTACTACGTAGTACTAAGAAATCAATCATTGAACAAATAGCTTTATTTTGCAGTAAAAGACACAAAACACAGCAAACTCAACCTAAGTGTTTTTCCCAGTTATGCCCTAAACCAATGTAAACGCCTCTGGGAATTACACATAGACATGAGTCTAGTGAGCAGTCCTGGTCACACACATATTCTAGACGGCAGTTAGTATGTTCTTCATGAGCTATGTCTCATGGGCTTGTTCTCACATTTCACAACAGAAATCAGTCACAGTCTTTGGTCTCTTTGAGTAGTTGCTCCAAAATTATTAAGAGTTTATTCATAATCGTTGTATTTTGTGTTCCTTAACTCGACAGATTCACTAGGGGTAAATCGTGATTAGAGTCTAAATGCTGCAAGTAGCAGTTAACAGCCACCATCTAATACTAGGAATGGGCACATTATCAAGCAGACAATTCGGTCAGCTGGGATAAAATAAACCTCTTGTGAGTCCACAAATGCAGAGAACGAGAGTTACTCAGAGGCTTAGACCGGGTAGGGCCTCAGCAGGCAAGGCCCACCCAAAATCTGTAAATGCCCACTCAGCAGCACTGTGTGGGCATTTACAGATGTTAATGCCACTGTAGTGTGTCCAAATACATTAGCTTCAGACCCCACTTGTTGGACAAGCCTGGCTGCGCCTCTGTAATTTACTTCTCTTCCTATTAAAGTGAGCTAGTTGTGGCCAAAGCGAGAGTTGGCAGTGAAAGCTAGATGGAGCCGGCAGTCACCAGTCTCAAGATGCCTATGTTTTTGGTAAATCACTACACAAGAAACCACTCAAAGATTTTGGACTGGCCTTTGATTGGAGATGACTCCACTCACATATGGCCACACCTATAATGAAGAATAGGGGAAATGCCCCTCGTGATGATAGGATTTCAGTTGTGATTGGAAATCTTTATAATTGGACGGACGTAAATGGTTCTGACAAATGTTCCCGACAACCCAGGATCGTTAATGTGGTTATTCACCCAAGAACATTTTTTAATTCTTGTGTTAAAATGGTGCATTTTACAGCATACTCTTTTGAAAGAAAGATTTGTAAAAAGAAACCCAGTTTGTGATCGGCTTTGTAGAGTAACTAAAAAATAAAACATAGATGCATGTCACTAGAAGTGTACAAGAGCATTTTCCTATTCGTTATCATTATACCTTTTCCTACAATATATGCCACCATAAAAAAAAAAACATGGTCATACTGGCTGTTCCATACATTCCCATGCTGGCTGCAGAAATATTTGCCAGCATTCCCCCATCAGAAGATACTCATGTTTGCTTAACGCATGATGCCAGTAATGATATATTAAATAACATGTCAATGCTGGCTCTGCCAATACATGCCACTATCCCCATGTAAAAAATGCCATGCCACAATAAGAAAACATTTCATGACTGGCTGAACCAATATTGGCTAGTTTAGCCACGCAATAAAGCTCATTAAACGGCTTTACGATTGATGTCAGTAAAAAAATGCAATGCCACATCAGAAATGCTATCCAAACGAGTGTAGCCATGTAATAACATTTATAAAGTTTGCTTTAATCTTGATCCCCAGTAAAAATGCCATGCCATAGAAAGAATATATTGCCAGGCACTAAAGCAGACCATTCTAGCCACGTTCTTATACTTATATTTGTTTTAATCGTGATGCCCATTAAAACATTCCATGTCTCAGTAAGAAAATATATAGCAGACTGGCCCATCGAATTGGCTGCTGGTGAGTGTTGAGCCCATCTGTATCGCTCCTGTAACCCCTCCGGGCCATCTTTGAATCTTTTGCAAGGCCCTCACGTTCCCCTGTCCCCCGCTTGCCTTCCCATCCCCATCCCGGACCCTTTTCCTGGTCCCGCTCCCTCCCGCCTCCCGAGCCGCCCACCCCGCTCCGATTGGTCCTTAGGACCGTGTTGTGTAGGCCTAACGAGCCCGTGGAAACAGTGCACCCATCTTTTCGAATTGGCTGCTGGTGAGTGTTGAGCCCATCTGTATCGCTCCTGTAACCCCTCCGGGCCATCTTTGAATCTTTTGCAAGGCCTTCAGGTCCCCCTGTCCCCCGCTTGCCTTCCCCACCCCGCACCCTCTTCCTGGTCCCGCTCCCTCCCGCCTCACGACCCGCCCACCCCGCTCCGATTGGTCCCTAGGACCGTGTTGTTTAGCCCTAACGAGCCCATGGAAACAGTGCGCCCATCTTTTCAAATTGGCTGCTGTTGAGTGTTGAGCCCATCTGTATCGCTCCTGTAACCCCTCCGGGCCATCTTTGAATCTTTTGCAAAACTCTCACGTTCCCCTGTCCCGCGCTTGCCTTCCCGTCCCCACCCCACACCCTCTTCCTGGTCCCACTCCCTCCCGCCTCCCGACCCGCCCACCTTGCTCCGATTGGTCCTTAGACCGTGTTGTGTAGGCCTAACGAGCCCGTGGAAACAGTGCGCCCATCTTTTCGAATTGGCTGCTGGTGAGTGTTGAGCCCATCTGTATCGCTCCTGTAACCCCTCTGGGCCATCTTTGAATCTTGCGCAGTGTCGCCATATCTAACCAGATTGAAGAAACCTATGCTGTGCTTAGCCCAATATCCAATAGACTTGAAGATAAAAGGCAACTGTATAGATACTTTGCACTTTCATACTCCCCTATAGGTGCAATAGAAATTACCTCTATTTATGTTCCAAAGTGTAGATACCCACTATACCAAATGCTGGGGGATGGCTGTAAATCAGGTGGGCTGTTTGATAACATTTGGAGTTGAAGTACTGTCGGTGTTGGTAGTAAATGTTCCCACTTACTGTATTTGACCAAGCCAGAAATGCCCTGTATGCTTCCCAATAACTTACTGATGGATTACTGTCTGTACACAACACAGCTAGCACTGTTCTCTCATTTCTTTCCAATTTCATTGTAGTTTGTTTCACGATTATGTGCATTCTTGAAAAACAAATAAAGATTTAAAACAATTAACACACGTGAGGTTCAGCCGTCCTTTTACGCTCACACTGTCAGAGGGTTAGCAAGACGTTATCACATCATAAGATGATCTCATCACAGCAGTGATTGTACATCCTAATGTATTATACTTGTACATAGGTGCGTTTTAAATGTTTTAAGTAAGTCAGTATTAACACCTCATTGACTACATTGACATTGACTACACCTCATTGTAGACTCTTGTCTACAAATCTCTCCATGACCTAGCGCCCCCCTACCTTTCCTCCCTCCTCTCATTTTACTCCCCCTCCCGCTCTCTCCGCAAACCTCTACCTCCGCACTGTACCCCCAGCCCCATGTACCTCCTCACGCATCCGCTCCTTCCAACTCTTGGCCCCCCTACACTGGAACTCCCTCCCGCTCTCCATCCGCTCCACCCCTACCTACTCATCCTTCCGCCACTCCCTGAAAGCTTATCTTCTACATTCCCCCCTGACTTCCCTTCCCTACCCCTCTTCCCCTTCCCTTGCCCCCCTCCTTTCCCCCATCCTCTCTGACCTTAAATTAGTAACACATACTACCTAAAGGCAATGAGGACACCAGATCACTCTCCCTTCCCTTCCCCTCCCCCGTCCATCCCCCTACCTCAAATCCTACACCGTAACTCCCTTCTCCTACCCCCTCCACTACCCTATGCCCACCCTCCCTCCCCCTTGTAAATAGTTCTACTTATTGTTCTAATGACCTGTTCATGCTTGTATATATGCTTCCCCTTCCCTCCCCCTACCTCAAATCCTACACCGTTACTCCCTTCTCCTACCCCCTCCTCTACCCTATCCCCACCCTCCCCCCCTTGTAAATAGTTCTATTTATTGTTCTGATTACCTGTTCATGCTTGTATATAGGTTTCTCTCACTTTTGTACCTGTTGTTATATTGTAAAGCGCTTTGGCTTAAAGCGCTATATAAATTCAATAATATATAAATTCAATAAACATAAACATAAACATAAACATTGACTAGTGATTTTGTGAGTAGATGACAGTTGTATGGCGATAATTAATGGGGAATGGTCAGAGAAGACATCACCATATTAGAAGCAGAAATATGCAGTAAGGTGAAACAAGAAAATATATATTCTCCTTCTAGAATCCTGACTATGTAACAGTATACTCACACACATTATATATGACCCCATTTTCACCAATTGAGAAAAAAACAGGAAAACCATTGTCTTCAAATAATAACTGACTGATGATTGACTATGGACTACTCCCTTCCGTCTACCCCCTCCTGACTAACCCTCTTCTGTTACATAATTTCTCCTTCATAGCCCCCTGAATCTAGTTGGCTCTGCTTTTGTTAGAATACTTTTAACAATATGTTATAATTTGTGGTGCTATCTTTTCGGTGGGCATTTCTTCACAGGTTTTGCACAGGCAGAGAATGCAGGAACTAGTTTGCACATGACCAAAATCCCTGAAAGCAGTGAGTGGATCGGTAGAGATTCAGCAGAGTTCGAGATATTTTGTGGCCATGAGGTCCACTTGCAACAACCACTGGGAGGCTGTACAGCCTTAATCTGTCTATGTGCATAGCTCAATATGCTGCCTTTCTTGGAAGGTGCTGGAGAGAATAACACTATGCCCAGAAATTGTGGCTTACATTTACAAACTTACGGTTAATCTCAGTACGTTTCTCAGATACGTTGGGTGGACGCCCGCATCTTCTATTGACATACGATAACTGTATATTATTTTATAGGGTGTACCATGGCTTTCATGTTCAACCCAATTACCTGTAAGACCATACAGCAATTATCAAGTAAAATTAGTTGGCAGATATGGCCACATAGATTGGAACAACCCTCCCCTGCCTACCTAAGCACATATAGCAAACACCCACTAGCATACCTCTTCATACAGGAAATGTTCTGAGAGAAGGAGGAGATGGGAAGAGAGGGATACATTAATGCAAGGACCTAAACACTAAAGTTAAGGAAGAAGCATACCAAATCACAATATGAAACCTATTTAGCTACTATGGTGACACATAGCCCTCTCTCACCAAAGCAATAACATGACATTTTTATTGTATGTACTTTTTTAGAGGAATATAGTTTCCCTAGAACTTGGTACAGAAAAGAATGGCAGAGAAGCCATCAAGGTGCGTTTCTGTATGATATGAATCTTTTAGATGTTGGCCAAGGTTCTGAATACATTTAATTTTCATTGGTGCTCATCCAGGATGTTGATTATATGGAAGCTGGAGTAGGGACAGTTGATGTGATTCTCTATTGACAATTTGAGATTCAATTCTCCCATGTGTTCGATATAAAAGTTAAATATCATCGGACCTGTCTGAGAGAAAAAGAGGCAAAACAATTGAGTACTGTATTGCTGATGCCCATGCAAGAGGAGCGTGTGGAGATCGGAAACCTGAGGTGAACAGTAGGTGGAGGTCGGATTGGCTACATTGGAGGAAGCTTTTGTGGTCCTTGTGCTCTTGCATCTGGTTTACTTTTTTCCATGAACAGCCAGAAAGGGGCAATGAGTGGTTGAACCATAGTTGGCAAGGTCTTCAGTGTCAGTGACAAGATTTGTCCAGTTTTCAGGGGAGACCAACAGGTGTCACTGTGGATGAATTATAGGGAGGAACAGGAGGAGAGCTGCTGGCATGAGGGATTTGATCATTGATGAAGATATGATATCATCTTTGTAGGATTCTTCTTTGAGATGTATGATGATGGGGTGGTGGAAATCTATAAATTTATAGGAGTTGGATTGTGTGCCAGGGCTGTATGCTGTAGTGATATTGGAGGGATTGTGAATGTTTTTTCATGTTGGTATAATTGTCCTTTTGACAAAACCACAATTTCTCTCCACCTTACTACACACAAACACAAACCTGTCGCTCACACAAGGTTTTTAAAAACAGACATTCTCTTCAGACTTTGAACATCATAGACTTGCACCTCTAACTTCAACTGACATGCTCAGCCACTAGCAAACACATTCATGCACTCTGAGCTTAAGGCCACCCTCTGGACACAAATACTTTGATGCCTCCTACACTTTGCATCTAGAAAGCTTTCAAGCATGCAGAGATCACGGTAGTTCTGATCTGCAACCTCAACACAAAGAGTTGTGATCACGCCTTTCCCTCTCCTCTCAACTACATATATCCATCAGATCCATCAGGGTGCCTGGAGGTCATGCAAATGGCAGTGGGGCATGACACAAATCCTATTAACATAACATAGTGAAAGACATGGGGAAATAAGTGGTGCTTTTGATTTCATTGTTCTCTCCAGGTAATGTTTTGGTGTAGTATTCAGTTTTAGCATCATGGATTTAGATCTTGCATGTATAGTGTGCAGATTTGAGGACTGACAGAGGTTCTGAATCCTTTCAGTTTGAGAGGACCATGTCCATCTGAGAAATAGTGAAGCAAGGTGTTGCATTTGTCAATTAGTTAATCTGTGTTAAATGCCTGGCTTGATGGGTGCCACACTAGTAACTTATTTTTTTTTATTTATTTTTTATTTGATTGGCTGAAGAATTCAACCTTTCAAAACGAAACTTTGTTACATCATATTTGGAACAATAACAAACAGACTAACAAAAGAAAAACAATAACAGATTCTCTACACAAGTTAAATCAGGTATCTACACTTAAACATCATTATTGTACAAAACAGTTTTGTTTTTAAAACCAAGATTATATATATATATATATACATAAAATTAATAAAATAGTTAGCAAGACATCTGGCATTTAACAAGTCATACATAGAGGAACTTAAAGCAAGGAATCATGAAATAGTCTTATAGGAAAGACTCACGGGGCAGAATTGTTTTTAGAAACTGCGTAAGTGCAATGTGAATAGCAGTTCGATTACTCGTGATTAATATAGTCCAGATTTCAAATGAGGGATGATCGCAAAATAATTGGAGTGAATTGCGAAAGTAAAGTTCTCGTAAGCCAGAGAGTGCAGGGCAAACAACTACTAAGTGAGATAGTGTTTCCACTTGTTTGCAATTTTTACAGAAACGGCAAAATTGTTGATTTTTTGGAATTAATCCGCGTCTCTCTAGGATTTGATTAGTCGGAAGTAGATTCAGATGTAATCTCAGCATTTCCACACGGACATAATGTGATGGGCACTTTATGAGGTAGAGGGCCATTTGTTTAAACTTTTTTGGAGGGAAGAGATTGAGATCAAAATCCACATACTTTGTGCACAGCTGCTGCGTCGAAGCCCAATCATGCCAATAGATTTTCTTCTTGGCTTTGTCAGGATTAGTAATTAACAAATCAATTGATATGCCAGCATCAGCCAAGAATCTCAAAATATATTTGACCCACTGTTTTGGAAACATATCATGAGAAGAACAGATGTACATTGCCAGTGACCCCAGAATATTCCTGGTATTAAATCCCAACAAACATTTACGGCAGAAGTTACACAGCTTCCAAAAGACTAATCCAAACAGTGAGATCAAACCCAGTTTGTACGTTAACAAACAAATCGGGGTACACATTGGTAAGCCAAAGACTGTTTTCCAAAATTTGCCTTCCAGGTGATCCCAAAAGGTTCTCGGTCGAGGTATAAAAGTGTCAGCTACGTACGACAGAATAAGGACAGCTTTGTGATTGAAGAAGGTGACGACATGAGTTGAAGTGAATTTACCATACTTATACAAAATTATCTTAGCTTGAGATATAAGAGTCATTGTTTTTGCCCCTAACGTGTCTTCATGAATTTGATTTTTCACTGAGCCTGAAAAGGGCAGTCCTAGATATTAATAATTGGGCATAATTTGTAAAGGTGATTTCTGCAGAAACCACTGAAAATTAGACATTTGTGTGTTCTTTTTTCTTTGACAGATCACTATCTGCGTTTTGCTCACATTGATGGTCAAATTGTTATTACCAACATACACGTCTAGTTTATTTAGAAGTTCTTTTCATTGTTCTCTCCAGGTAATGTTTTGGTGTAGTATTCAGTTTTAGCATCATGGATTTAGATCTTGCATGTATAGTGTGCAGATTTGAGGACTGACAGAGGTTCTGAATCCTTTCAGTTTGAGAGGACCATGTCCATCTGAGAAATAGTGAAGCAAGGTGTTGCATTTGTCAATTAGTTAATCTGTGTTAAATGCCTGGCTTGATGGGTGCCACACTAGTAACTTATTTTTTTTAATTTATTTTTTATTTGATTGGCTGAAGAATTCAACCTTTCAAAACGAAACTTTGTTACATCATATTTGGAACAATAACAAACAGACTAACAAAAGAAAAACAATAACAGATTCTCTACACAAGTTAAATCAGGTATCTACACTTAAACATCATTATTGTACAAAACAGTTTTGTTTTTAAAACCAAGATTATATATATATATATATATACATAAAATTAATAAAATAGTTAGCAAGACATCTGGCATTTAACAAGTCATACATAGAGGAACTTAAAGCAAGGAATCATGAAATAGTCTTATAGGAAAGACTCACGGGGCAGAATTGTTTTTATAAACTGCGTAAGTGCAATGTGAATAGCAGTTCGATTACTCGTGATTAATATAGTCCAGATTTCAAATGAGGGATGATCGCAAAATAATTGGAGTGAATTGCGAAAGTAAAGTTCTCGTAAGCCAGAGAGTGCAGGGCAAACAACTACTAAGTGAGATAGTGTTTCCACTTGTTTGCAATTTTTACAGAAACGGCAAAATTGTTGATTTTTTGGAATTAATCCGCGTCTCTCTAGGATTTGATTAGTTGGAAGTAGATTCAGACGTAATCTTAGCATTTCCACACGGACATAATGTGATGGGCACTTTATGAGGTAGAGGGCCATTTGTTTAAACTTTTTTGGAGGGAAGAGATTGAGATCAAAATCCACATACTTTGTGCACAGCTGCTGCGTCGAAGCCCAATCATGCCAATAGATTTTCTTCTTGGCTTTGTCAGGATTAGTAATTAACAAATCAATTGATATGCCAGCATCAGCCAAGAATCTCAAAATATATTTGACCCACTGTTTTGGAAACATATCATGAGAAGAACAGATGTACATTGCCAGTGACCCCAGAATATTCCTGGTATTAAATCCCAACAAACATTTACGGTAGAAGTTACACAGCTTCCAAAAGACTAATCCAAACAGTGAGCTCAAACCCAGTTTGTACGTTAACAAACAAATCGGGGTACACATTGGTAAGCCAAAGACTGTTTTCCAAAATTTGCCTTCCAGGTGATCCCAAAAGGTTCTCGGTCGAGGTATAAAAGTGTCAGCTACGTACGACAGAATAAGGACAGCTTTGTGATTGAAGAAGGTGACGACATGAGTTGATGTGAATTTACCATACTTATACAAAATTATCTTAGCTTGAGATATAAGAGTCATTGTTTTTGCCCCTAACGTGTCTTCATGAATTTGATTTTTCACTGAGCCTGAAAAGGGCAGTCCTAGATATTAATAATTGGGCACAATTTGTAAAGGTGATTTCTGCAGAAACCACTGAAAATTAGACATTTGTGTGTTCTTTTTTCTTTGACAGATCACTATCTGCGTTTTGCTCACATTGATGGTCAAATTGTTATTACCAACATACACGTCTAGTTTATTAAGAAGTTCTTGCAGTCCTTTTGGGGTTTGTGAAATTAAAACTAGATCATCAGCATAAAGAAGCCATGTGATCTTTTGGGACCCTAACTTTGGTGCATCAGAGATTGCTTCTTCAAACGAAGTTCCTATATCCAATAAGAAGAGATTAAATAATGTTGATGCTAAAATGCACCCTTGTTTTAGACCTCTCAATGTCTCAATCTTCGCAGATAGTCGTCCCTCAAGAGATAGTCTAACTTGCATGGTTATATTGGTGTGTAGTTTTTTAATTATGGTTAGGACTGAGGGAGGACAGCCATAATTTTGCATTTTCTGAAAGAGCAACATTCTATCAACCGAGTCAAACGCTAAGCGAAAGTCTACGAATGCCATGTATAATGGTTGGTTGATCTCGGCGTATTTTGACTTTAGCATATTTAGCGTGATTAAATTTACTGAGGTCCCTAGACCCGCCACAAAACCAGTTTGAAATGGGTCTCGTTTAAGATCGACTAAGGTCCATCTATTCACTTCTTGTAATAAGATACGACTATATAATTTCCCGGGAGAATCTAATAAGGCAATCGGTCTGTAGTTCTCAGGCAGACATCGATCACCTTTTTTGTGAATTGGAACAATTAAGGAATGTTTCCACGAGGCAGGGATCTCTTGCGTATCATTAATGTGCTCAGAAATTTGATACAGAATCGATGACCATAATTCAGGATGCTGTTTGAAAATTTTGTTGAACAAACCATCAGGACCCGGGGCTCTGGACTGACTTATTTTGTTAATGTAGTATAATATATCAGATTTAGAGATATTAATATGAAATGGTTTGTGAGAGGATGAACTAGGAATTTGCACTGAATTAGGGGGGGGGAGCATAGATTTTAGAAAAGTAACTAATCCAACTCGCTTCTGGAACACTCTGAATTTGAGACATTGTTTGCTTCGGCGATAGGGCATCAGTTAAGACTTTCCAGATTTGTGCTGAGTTCCGGTCACGAGTGATAGTTAGCATTACCTCACCATCTTGCTGGAGTAGTTTACTGCGGTGATGACGCCGCCAATTTCGATATGAGGTTTTAATTTTAGTTAGTGCTTCGAATCTAATGCACAATGGGAGCTTCAAAGCCTCTCTTTTTTGGAGTCGAAATTCTGATTTTTTGTTTTTAATTTCCAAATCAAACATGTGAGTACGCCTAGGGGCCAGAGTTTTACGAGCCCTAATGTCTGGAAAGTATTGCATGAGATCATAATAAGGAGTGTGAATGGATGATGGGCCATCCTGCGAGTGGCAGAAGGCTGCTCGCAAAGAACTGTCAAAATTGCTGAGATTGGTTTCGTTCCAGAGTATGCGATTAAGCTGATTGGAAACAGACAGTTGATTTGACACTGCCATGGTGCTACAATTGGTATGTTTAACATTTACCAACCATTTGATGGAGAGAATACGATGGTCACTGTTTGCATTTGACTCAATATTGAAGACTTGTATTTTCGAAAATAACCTGTCATCTGCATAAATATAATCAATTGTAGCTTTTAAAGAGCCCTGTTGCCAAGTGTGAGCAGAGTCACCAGTGTCCAATCTACACCCATTCAGCATACAAAAGCCTCTGTTTGACATAAGTTGTTTCCACATTCTTTGTCTCGAATTATCCAATACATAAGTTTCATGAAGGCAGTGCAGATTGAGATCACCGGCAATAATGGTATGTTGGATATTGGGGACTAGTACAATAAAGTCCAGCATTGTAGACAAATCAACCAGAAACCTCCGATTTTCAATGCCTTTGGGATTCCAATAAAGGTTTACTATCACGTACAAGGTTTTCTCAATTGACATGACCGTTAATTGAGCAAAGGAATTTGGGGCATGAGTGAATATTATGCTGGTATTGGAAGTCAATTTAGAGCCTGTCAGGAGACCAGACATCGGCCGACCTTTCACTCCCTTCATTGCTGGCACAAAATGTATGCCGCGATTATCCCAAGAGGGGACGGTCGTAAGCCAGGTTTCTTGAAAAAGGATCACATCCTGGTTTATGAAAGTATCTTGTGTGTTGTTGAGCAGATGACGAAATCCATGTGTGTTCCATGATGCAAGAGATACAACCCGTTCCTTTTTAGCCTTGTACGGAAGTTAACTTTTGGAGTCGCAATTACAACAGCATTTGGAGGGTACATCAACAACTGTATTAGCTTCAGTTGAGCCTATAGATTTCATAAGCTCCTTAGAAGCAGATTCAATCCAGGCTTCTGCTTTGTGGGGACCATTTGAAGAGTTTGTGGGGCCCAATAAAAGTATGAACCCTAACGCTAGTAATTGATCTTTGGCTTCCCATATCAGATTTCTGACAACTCGAGACGTTAGCCATATACATGTCGTACTCAGTAGGTTATCATTAAAGAACTCCACCTGAGCTATGTCTGCTGAATCTATGTCCTGTAAAAGTGGTGTGTCAGAGAACACCTCTAAAATGCTATGGCGATTTAACACATATTGAGGATGCGGCGCTGGTCGACAACCCAACACTAAAGCAATATGGTGCTCTTTTCCCACTTTTGTTTTCAAGATGGACTTTGTAACAGGAGTCTTAGGAGGAGCTGAGGTCTTAGGAGAGTCAGAGTTAATTGGTACTGGACATAAAGATTTTAACAAAGTGGCAATTTCTGCAATGTGATTTGGCGAGGAAGGTGGAGAAACTACCACTTTCTTGTCATTGCCACACTTAAAGGAGACCGAGCGTCTAGACACAGAAGACTGGGTAGTTGGAGTTTGACACCTGACTGGCTCTAACGTTGGGGCTTTAAGTAACGGTAGAGATACAAAGTCACTCATGGACGAGTCAACTTCTTTTCTAATTTCTGCTCTGCGGGTCGCCAGCACTTCTTGTTCATAGACAGAGAGTGTGTTGGGTTGGGAAGTCAGCGCTAGTCTCGTTTTTGGACTCTTAGTAGTTCTATTATCGATTCCCCTCAGAGCAGTCTTTTTAGAATTGGGACCAGCTGCCTGCAGGGAGGGCTGTATCTCAGAACAGGCTGTCTGTTTTTCAAGAATTTCATAATTTTGGACTGCTTGGACTAACTTGTCCAAAGGAGCATAATGAACCGTTGAAGCAGGATTTTTGCTAGAGCAGTCAAGCTTCCATTTACGCATTTGATTCAATTGCATGTACTTTTTTGTGATTGCAGATGAAGCTATCTGGCTATGCTGTTTGGGAAGAGTGAGTGAGTTGAAGAAAGGTTTGGAGCTTACTGGCACAGTTACTTCAGATTTTTTAACATTTTTAGATTTTTTGCAAACAGCAGGTGTCTTTTTTTTTAGTGTGGATTTCCCAAAAGAGACAGATTTTGGTTCTGACAAGGGTGGATTTTTGCAGAAAATTCTGTAAGGCTCTTGAGGAGGAACATTGTTATTCGTACCAGCTGAAAGCTTGTTGTTGTCGGGAGTCACTTCTCTGATGACTTGGCCAATATAAGGAAGGGAGCACAAGATGCCTGAATTGTCTACAGTGATTGGAGACAAAGGGCACCCAACATGTTGATGCAAGGTTGAGTTATCCTCCGAGTTCGGCGGTACATTGGAAGGGGAAGAAATAGGAGCCGAGGTTAAATCGACAACCAGAACAGGTTTGATGGGTGATAAGCACTGGTCAGCTGTTGTCTTTGGGGGCCTGGAAATTTAATTTGTAAGGGGTCGCTGTTGAGCCCAAAGTATTTCTTGTTTAGCCTGCCAGGCTAAAACAGATAATAATTGAGCGCTTTGTACGTCCAGTTTGGTATTCAACGTATTAAACAGTGTGGTTATGGTTTGCATCGTTAAATTCATGGCTCCCAAGGTTAATTCAACCACCTTTGACACATTTTGTGGTAACTGAAGTTTTTCTACAGGAGAGCATTTCCGGGGAGTAGGGTATAAAAAGGAAGATGTGATGTTTGATTGTGTACAGCCTTCATTTGAAAACAGCTTTGGCGAAAACGATAGATTACCAAAAGTTTGTTGTAACATAAACTCAGAGTCATGGGAAGGCAGGTCAATCACAGCTACATCTTCAGAAGTTTTTGCTGCCGATGAGCTGTGTTTGGACTCTGAGTTTGGAGCCATTGAGTCCCCTCTTAGGACTGTGCTATCAGATAATGAGACATGTATGGTTGTACAACACTCCGCCTGGTTGTTTGTAGCTGTATTCAAAACAACCTGAGGGCTGTCTTTGGGCGTCTGCAAAGTAGGATTTTGTGATACACAATCCGGGTAAAAAAAGCGTATATCCTGTGAGCAAACGGATTGTTTCTTAGAGGTAGTAGCGTGAGATGTACCTCGCTTTTTAAATTTTGAGGTGGTGAGAGCTTTTGCTCCTGCACCTACAGCACGAGGAGTAGAAACACAGGGAGCTGTGCTCACTTGCATACCGCTTAAGTTCGTGTTCATGGTAGCCAACGAGGGCATTCCTTTGCGTAAAGTATATAAGTTACGCTTCATGGTGCCTCCAAAAATTGAGGGAAGCAGACAAGAAAGAGAAAGCTCAGGGCCTCCAAACAGAAAGTGAGCGAGCGGGGGCACACAACTAGCGAATTATCCCAGAGACTTGCCTTGCTCGCGACGCCGCGGTGAAGCGGCAAAGCGGGACTTCACGGGACTTCGCTGGATAGCGTGCGCGGTGCGCGCGCGAATCCTCTTAAATAGGAACGCCCACACAAGGAGGTACAAAGCCTATGAGCAAGTAAACACAAAATTAAAATATGTGCAAACATATAATGTCTTAAGGAATAGTAGAGGGATCTTCAGAGTGCTTCACCTTGTGGAGTTTTGAGTCCGTAGTAAAGAACGGTGAACAAATGCAGAAAGAGTCTTTATTCAACGTCAGTTGCAAAGAGCAGCGGGCAAAGCGGGACTTCACGGGACTTCACGGGACTTCGCCGGTGTAAGTAGTAACTTATGAAATGTGTTGGTAGGGGGACCTTTGAAGTATACTCTGGTGAGGTGGGATAATTAGTGCTGGACTTTGTGGGCTAGTGAGGAGGAGTGATGTGGAAGGATATAGTGTGGTAAATCGACCAGTCAGGTGGGGAAGATGGGAAGCAGGCAGTAGCTGCAACGATGATGTAGAGGTTGTTGCTCTTTGAGTAAGTGGGTGAGGTGAGATGAGAAGAGAAGAGAGGCAGATTGAGGAAATAATATTGAGGAGGCTGTCCTTCATAGAATTAGTCGGAGGGGTGTCTGAGAGTTGGAATTTCCCAAGGTAAATATTTTCTGTGTTTGTGATGGATGAAGAGAACATCTTGTAGGGGAAGTCTTCAATTAAGTTTTATTGTCATGCAGGAGGATGTAGATTAGGTGGAATGTGATTATGTGATGAATGGGTGAGAGTGGTAGGTCCATGGAGAGGCATTCAAATGAAAGAGTGCAGGATCTGGTATGTGTTATTAGCATTATCATGTGTCTATGTATGATAGTGATAAAAAGACCAATTTTTTGGGGCTAGTTTGGTCCTGAGAGTGAGGTATGAAAATGTGTGTGGATGTGGGCATGACCCAGGTTTTGTTAATACAAGTGTGCCTTCGTTGTTGATTGTGATGTAATCATGGATATCAGGTACATGTTTATAAGTAGTGCATGTGTTAAGGAGCATTAGCGCATGAAGATCGTTATTGACCTCTTCTCAGCCAATCAGAATGTTCAGAGTGCAGCCAATAACTACTGGTATTGACTGCATTCTGAACATTCTGACTTCAGAAGCAGACAGGGAAACAATAGTGCAGTTTCCAGCCCAGATTCCTTTAACCAAGACACTTCCTCTCTAAGAGAAAACATATTTTCACTGCACATTCTATTAGCACACAACGTTAAAGCTGAACAATGGAAATATGCATTCACTTTGTCATAGAAAAACTGTTTACCTTTGCACGACCACTAATGCATGCTCATATTAAACCTGCTACAGTTCAACCAAATCTACAATTGAAATGCTTAACGTATGAAGACAAGCTTGTTATTTAAATACTACACAATAAAACCACACTAATTCACTAACTCACTTTGTCAATTTTCTTTCTCATTATTAAACCAACGTTTATTCCTTCAGCACCAAAACTGCAAAACATGTATTGCAACTACCATTATGTGCTAATAGCTTAATAGACCTCGGGTGAGGTCATTATTGCTTGGGATAATGACACTTCCCCAACTAATGGCCCTCAGCTTTGCCTCGGGTCATACGTTGGTGCCAGGTCATTATCACTCCATAACGACCCCTCCCTCAGTCTATAAGGCTATATTTTGCGGAGCAGTGTTTTGATGTAGGGCCTGTGTGTGAGTGTGTTTATGTGGATGTTGTACTAGGTGGAGCATGAGGAGTGTGTGTGTGCGTGTGTGTATGTGTGTGTATCTGTGTGTGTGTTTGTCTTTGTGTGTGCCTGTGGGTTGTGATGTAGGATGGAGATAGGTTGTCAGAGTGCAAGAACACCAGATGTTTTAAAACTCTTTTGGATACATAATAATTCCTGAAAATATTGAACAAACCTATTAAGTATTTATCAAAATTGGATAAGTCAAATTTGGGGAGAAACATTGAGAAAGTAACCATTAATTCAGTGTAATGATGAGAGTTCCAGTGACGCTGTGACTACTCCACAGTAGCATACGTTTATGAGGTTCTAAAGAGCATTCATAGTTGAGGCATCGCTTGAAGACAAAAGAGGAGCTTATGGATTCTCAGGAATCAACTCACAACATCTAATAAATATATGTATTGATAAATCTACACGTGACGCTTCAACTAGTGTACACTTGTCCATTCCCCAGTACACCGTTTTGATTGTCTTAACTGCTATATAAACCCATGCCATATCGCTTGTAACATCAATGACTACTACGTAGTACTAAGAAATCAATCATTGAACAAATAGCTTTATTTTGCAGTAAAAGACACAAAACACAGCAAACTCAACCTAAGTGTTTTTCCCAGTTATGCCCTAAACCAATGTAAACGCCTCTGGGAATTACACATAGACATGAGTCTAGTGAGCAGTCCTGGTCACACACATATTCTGGACGGCAGTTAGTATGTTCTTCATGAGCTATGTCTCATGGGCTTGTTCTCACATTTCACAACAGAAATCAGTCACAGTCTTTGGTCTCTTTGAGTAGTTGCTCCAAAATTATTAAGAGTTTATTCATAATCGTTGTATTTTGTGTTCCTTAACTCGACAGATTCACTAGGGGTAAATCGTGATTAGAGTCTAAATGCTGCAAGTAGCAGTTAACAGCCACCATCTAATACTAGGAATGGGCACATTATCAAGCAGACAATTCGGTCAGCTGGGATAAAATAAACCTCTTGTGAGTCCACAAATGCAGAGAACGAGAGTTACTCAGAGGCTTAGACCGGGTAGGTCCTCAGCAGGCAAGGCCCACCCAAAATCTGTAAATGCCCACTCAGCAGCACTGTGTGGGCATTTACAGATGTTAATGCCACTGTAGTGTGTCCAAATACATTAGCTTCAGACTCCACTTGTTGGACAAGCCTGGCTGCGCCTCTCTAATTTACTTCTCTTCCTATTAAAGTGAGCCAGTTGTGGCCAAAGCGAGAGTTGGCAGTGAAAGCTAGATGGAGCCGGCTGTCACCAGTCTCAAGATGCCTATGTTTTTGGTAAATCACTACACAAGAAACCACTCAAAGATTTTGGACTGGCCTTTGATTGGAGATGACTCCACTCACATATGGCCACACCTATAATGAAGAATAGGGGAAATGCCCCTCGTGATGATAAGATTTCAGTTGTGATTGGAAATCTTTATAATTGGACAGACGTAAATGGTTCTGACAAATATTCCCGACAACCCAGGATCGTTAATGTGGTTATTCACCCAAGAACATTTTTCAATTTTTCAATTCTTGTGTTAAAATGGTGCATTTTACAGCATACTCTTTTGAAAGAAAGATTTGTAAAAAGAAACCCAGTTTGTGATCGGCTTTGTAGAGTAACTAAAAAATAAAACATAGATGCAAGTCACTAGAAGTGTACAAGAGCATTTTCCTATTCGTTATCATTATACCTTGTCCTACAATATATGCCACCATAAAAAAAAAAACATGGTCATACTGGCTGTTCCATACATTCCCATGCTGGCTGCAGAAATATTTGCCATAACATGTCAATGCTGGCTCTGCCAATACATGCCACTATCCCCATGTAAAAAATGCCATGCCACAATAAGAAAACATTTCATGACTGGCTGAACCAATATTGGCTAGTTTAGCCACGCAATAAAGCTCATTAAACGGCTTTACGATTGATGTCAGTAAAAAATGCAATGCCACATCAGAAATGCTATCCAAACGAGTGTAGCCATGTAATAACCTTTATAAAGTTTGCTTTACTCTTGATCTCCAGTAAAAATGCCATGCCATAGAAAGAATATATTGCCAGGCACTAAAGCAGACCATTCTAGCCACGTTCTTATACTTATATTTGTTTTAATCGTGATGCCCATTAAAACATTCCATGTCTCAGTAAGAAAATATATAGCAGACTGGCCCATCGAATTGGCTGCTGGTGAGTGTTGAGCCCATCTGTATCGCTCCTGTAACCCCTCCGGGCCATCTTTGAATCTTTTGCAAGGCCCTCACGTTCCCCTGCCCACCGCTTGCCTTCCCGTCCCCATTCCGGACCCTTTTCCTGGTCCCGCTCCCTCCCGCCTCCCGAGCCGCCCACCCCGCTCCGATTGGTCCTTAGGACCGTGTTGTGTAGGCCTAACGAGCCCGTGGAAACAGTGCACCCATCTTTTCGAATTGGCTGCTAGTGAGTGTTGAGCCCATCTGTATCGCTCCTGTAACCCCTCCGGGCCATCTTTGAATCTTTTGCAAGGCCTTCAGGTCCCCCTGTCCCCCGCTTGCCTTCCCGTCCCCACCCCGCACCCTCTTCCTGGTCCCGCTCCCTCCCGCCTCACGACCCGCCCACCCCGCTCCGATTGGTCCCTAGGACCGTGTTGTTTAGCCCTAACGAGCCCATGGAAACAGTGCGCCCATCTTTTCGAATTGGCTGCTGGTGAGTGTTGAGCTCATCTGTATCGCTCCTGTAACCCCTCTGGGCCATCTTTGAATCTTTTGCAAGGCCCTCAGTTCCCCCTGTCCCCTGCTTGCCTTCCCATCCCCACCCCACACCCTCTTCCTGGTCCCGCTCCCTCCCGCCTCCCGACCCGCCCACCCTGCTCTGATTGGTCCTTAGGACCGTGTTGTGTAGGCCTAACGAGCCCGTGGAAACAGTGCGCTCATCTTTTCGAATTGGCTGCTGGTGAGTGTTGAGCCCATCTGTATCGCTCCTGTAACCCCTCCGGGCCATCTTTGAATCTTTTGCAAGGCCCTCAGGTCCCCCTGTCCCCATTCCGGACCCTTTTCCTGGTCCCGCTCCCTCCCGCCTCCCGAGCCGCCCACCCCGCTCCGATTGGTCCTTAGGACCGTGTTGTGTAGGCCTAACGAGCCCGTGGAAACAGTGCACCCATCTTTTCGAATTGGCTGCTGGTGAGTGTTGAGCCCATATGTATCGCTCCTGTAACCCCTCCGGGCCATCTTTGAATCTTTTGCAAGGCCCTCAGGTCCCCCTGTCCCCTGCTTGCCTTTGCATCCCCACCCTGCACCCTCTTCCTGGTCCCGCTCCCTCCCGCCTCCCGACCCGATTGGTCCAGCCGAGAGCATTTCCCTCCATTACCAGTTCTCCTAGGGCAGCCCATCGGCTAAGGACCCGAGGCAAAGGACGACTCCTTCAGGGACGACTCCAGATGGTATCAGCCGGTATCCGCAGGAGATGCAAGAAGCCAACAATAAGTAAGTGTTGCAAGGGCAGGGACGGAAGCATTTACTTCAAGTCATCCTACCCACCACTCAACTCTAGATGCTAAACTATTGTAAAAATCTGCATACTGTGGTATCTTTGCATTGGGAACCTCTCCTGTACAGCATGTCTAGGATATTGTTGCACTTATAGAGCGGATATCAATTGTTGACCTTAAAGTGTGCCTAATATCCTCCCTGTACAAAATTGAAATTAGTTACCTAAATATCCTCTCTGCGCAACGGCCAAACTTAGAAGTGTTCTTAATATCATATCTCTTAGTGGAAAGGTGAATTTAAAAGTATCCCCAATTGACTCCGTGTGAAAGTTAAATTTGGAAGTGCATTTAGAAGTGCGCCCAATAGCCCATCTGTGAAAGTTGAACTTAGAAGTGTGCCCAATATCCCATCTATGAAAGTTGAACTTAGAAGTGTGCCCAATAGCCTCTCTGTGAAAGTTGCATTTAGAAGTGCGCCCAATAGCCCATCTGTGAAAGTTGAACTTAGAAGTGTGCCCAATATCCCATCTGTGAAAGTTGAACTTAGAAGTGTGCCCAATAGCCCCTCTGTGAAAGTTGAATCTAGAAGTACATTTAGAAGTTGAATTAGAAGTGCGCCCAACAACCTCTCTGTGAAAAGCTTAATTTAAAGTTATGCCCAATAGCCTCGTTGTGAAAAGTTGAATCTAGAAGTACATTAAAAGTTGACCTTAGTAGCGTGCCCAATAGCCGCTCATGGAAAGTTGTATTTAGAAATGTGCCCAATGGCCTTGTTATAAAAAGTTGAATTTAGAAGTGCATTTAGAAGTTGGATTTAGAAGATGCATTTTGAAGTGTGCCCAATATCCCATCTGTGAAAGTTGAATTTAAAAGTGCATTTAGAAGTTGCATTCAGAAGTGTGCCCAATACCCCATCTGTGAAAGTTGAACTTAGAACTGAGCCAATAGCCTCTCTGTGAAAGTTGCATTTAGAAGTGTGCTCAATACCCCATCTGTGAAAGTTGAATTCAGAAGTGCATTTAGAAGCTGATTTAGAATTGTGCCTAATAGCCTCTATGTGAAAGTTGTATTTAGAAGTGTGCCCAATATCCCATCTGTGAAAGTTGAACTTAGAGGTGTGCCCAATAGCCTCTCTGTGAAGGTTGCATTTAGAAGTATGCCCAATATCCCAACCCATCTGTGAAAGTTGAACTTAGAACTGAGCCCAATAGCCTCACTGTGAAAGTTGAATTTAGAAGTGCATTTAGAATTTGCATTCAGAAGTGTGCCCAATATCCCATCTGTGAAAGTTGCATTTAGAAGTGTCCCAATAGCCTCTCTGTGAAAGTTGAATTTAGAAGTGTGCCCAATAGCCCCTCTGTGAAAGCTGAATTTAGAAGTGCATTTAGAAGTTGCATTTAGAAATGTGCCCAATATCTCATCTGTGAAAGCTGAGCTTAGAACTGAGCCCAATAGCATCTCTGTGAAGGTTGAATTTAGAAGTGCATTTAGAAGTTGCATTCGAAGTGTGCCCAGTAGCCCCTCTGTGAAAGTTGAATTTAGAAGTGCATTTAGAAGTTGAATTAGGTGTGCGCCCAACAACCTCTCTGTGAAAAGCTTAATTTAAAATGTGCCCAATAGCCTCGTTGTGAAAAGGTGAATCTAGAAGTACATTAAAAGTTGTATTTAGAAGTGTGCCCAATCAACTCCTTATAAAAGTTGAATTTAGTAGCGTGCCCAATAGCCGCTCATGGAAAGTTGTATTTAGAAATGTGCCCAATGGCCTCGTTATAAAAGTTGCATCTAGAAGTACATTTAGAAGCTGAATTTAGAAGTGTGCCCAATAGCCTCTCAGTGAAAAGTTGAACTTGGAAGTGTGCTCAATAGACTCTATGTGAAAGTTGATTTTAGAAGTGCATTTAGAAGTTGTATTTAGAAGTGTCCCCAATTGCCTCTCTGTGAAAGTTAAACTTAGAAGTGTGACGAATAGACTCTCTGTGAAAGTTGAATTTAGAAATGTGCCCAATACCTTCTATGTGAAAGTTGAATTTAGAAGTGTGCCCAATAGACACTCACTGTGTGAAAATTGAATTTTGAAGTGTGCCCAATAGCCTCTGGGAGAAAGTTAAATGTAGAAGGGTGCCCAATAGCCTCTCTGCAAAAGTTGAAATTAGAGGTGTGCCTGATATCCTAATAGCCTAATACCGTGCCTGGTAGAACCAACTAATTCTCCCTAATAACCTCTCTGTGCAAAGCTAATTTTAGAATCATGCCTAATACCCTCCCTGTATAAAGTTTAATTGAGAGAAGTGTGCCTGTAAGCGTGCCCTAACTGAACTGACTAGTGTCCAGAATATATCATCTCTGTGCAATTTGAACTTGAAATTATGCCTAAAAGTGTGCCCCCACTGAATTTAGAACTACAATTAGGAAGCCCTCCTAAAATTCCGCCTAAAAGTCCAAACTAAAACCACACCAGGGTGTTGCTACACTCAATTTTCCCTTAATAGCTTACCTGTATTCCAGCTAACTAGAAGAAAGCCTTCTGAACAGCGTAACTGTGCTGTTGCTACAACTAAAAAGGCCGCCTAATTGGCATATCCTAAGGTCTAGCTACACCTCAAAACGGCCTAATATCTGGAAGTTGGTAAAAATAGTACACCAAAACCTAGAAATAAGTTAATAATATCACCCGGCTTCGTGGAACATAGATAAAGTCCAATAAATGGTAAGTTGCACTTGAATCTACCCCTAACAGCTCATTCCAAGCATGACTGCACCCACTCCACCAGAGTTTGTCAGAAACATCCACTGTGGACCGCCCCCAATCCCCGATCTGCCTTCCCCTCGTCCCCCCCTTCCTGAATCACCCCACCCTCCTTTGCATTCCCTACCATTCCCCTCTCCAAACACCAAGCCAGAGGGGCAAGATGGCGAGCAAACCACCCTAAGAAAACTCTTCCCCCGAACCCCACCACCGGCCAGCCAACGTTAACCATGCCCGCTCCCCCATTATCATACAGGCACACCCCGCCCTGCAATCATCCACGCCCCGCCTTGCCCACAAACCCCCACCACCTTCACCCCCCGACCGCACCCTTTCCCCTCCCTAAAAACTGCATGCCTAGCCCTAGCAAATACCAAAGCCGCATCCCTCTCCCCCTCACACCCCCCTACCCTCTCCCACACTCCAATCGCAGCAATGAAACTAAAGAGGAAACGTACCTGGTCCCCCTCAATCTCTCAGCACTCTTCGCCTCCCCTGTCTCGACCCACCACCTCATTCCCCCAGTCACCTCCTTCCCCCGTAGCTTAACCCTTCCTGAAACCCCTCTCCCTCGACTTCTCATCAACTGCAACTGAAACTCCTAACCGCCCACACCCCACCTTCAAATCCTCCAAGACAGACCCGATCATCCAAACACACGCAGCCACCCAATCCCGGCCGAAGCCCGCCAATTTTTCTGCTCGCCCACTATTCCCATCTGTCATCGCCCACCCTCCCCCTCTCCCTTCCCAACCTCCACTCTCTCTCTGCCACCACCGCCCTCCCCTCCAGCTCCGAGACCAACCTCGCCTACCGATGTGAACTGCATCCTATTTAATGTCCGATGCGTAGCAAAAAACAGACACTGCATCTTTGACCTCCTCATCTCTGACAAACCAGACCTGGTTTTCATCACCGAAACTTGGTTCTCTGACGACTTTGCCCCAATCGCAAATGAAGCCTTCCCCCTGACTACTCCCTCATCCCAATGAACCATCCCTCCAGAGGAAGGGGAGTAGCATTCGTCTTCAAATCTCTCTTCTGCGCCTCAATCATCGACAACCAACCTTCCATTCCTTCCTGCAAATCTTTCCTCGTTAAATTATCCCTCTCCCCATCGCTCTCACACAGCTTCCTAATAATCTATGGGACCCCTAGCTATGATAGACAATTCACAAACAACCTCTGCGACTCTATTGCCACCCTTCAACTAAACCATCCCAACCTCACCCTTCTTGGAGACTTCAACATATGGCTCGACATCCCCACCAACCCTATGACACACTCTCTGGTTGACGGTTTAGACGCAATTAAACTCCAACCCCACATAAATGGCCTGACTCACTATAAAGGTCACACTCTTGATGCCATCTTTAGCTCCAACACCCGGATTCATGTAAACCACCCCACCCCTATCATCTGGTCCGACCATTTCATTCTCTCTTTCGACATTCGCTCACCTGACCCCCTCCCCGTACTCGAATCGGAACCTCCGAATCTACGCAAATGCTGGAAAAAACTAATAATTGTCCCGGACCTAGCCTGCGTACTCCTCCAGTCGCCACCACCTACCTGCCATCCTAATAAACAACTAACCCCTGACACCTTCGACTCATGGCTCAACGCATCCCTGATGCGGCTCACACCTCCTTGCAAACCATCGACCCGCCGTGGCCTCTTCCCCAGATGGTTCACTCCTGAGTTGAAGAACACTAAAAAAACTATATAAATACCTAGAACGCAAATGGCAGAAAGACAAAACCCAGGAGAGCAGGACCACCTTGGCCCGACACCTCTACCAGTACAAGGCCGAAATCCGGAAAGCAAAAAAGACCCACTACAACTCCCGAATCCTAAACTGCAAAAACCCAGGCAAAGAACTCCACAAAATCATCTCCGAATTCACCAAACCGGCTTCCACCACGACCGTCCAGACCCCCTCACAATCACTGTGCGACTCACTCTCCATCCACTTTTACACCACTGCTCTCGAAAGATCTAATACACTAGCCACTAAACTGGCCCTCCTACATCCACCAGCAATACTCCTCCCATACCGGACAGCCCACCAGCTGCGACCACTACGCAACCGACGTTCGAATCCTTTAGTCCAATATCACCAGAGCAATTTCTCAAACTTCTATCTGCCCGCAAACCATCTGGCTCTCCGCTGGACCCTTGCCCAGCCACAACCCTCAAAGAAATGTTCGCTTCCACCTGCGCAGGAGAACACGCAAGATCCATCATAAATGCATCCCTTTCCTCTGGTATCTTTCCCGACTCATTCAAAACGGTTCATGTCAAACCTCTAATTAAAAAACCTTCCCTTGACCCTCTCGAGCCCAAAAACTACCGCCCCATCTCAAACACCAGTTTCCTTGCTAAACTCATTGATCGAACCGCCTACTCCCAACTAAATGCCATTGCCGAAGCCAACAAAGTCCTAGACCCCGTACAATCAGGTTTCAGAGCCCGTCACGGAACCAAAACCACCCTAACCCCAATCTGGGATGACCTTAAAATGACGGCAGACTGCGTGGGATGCGCCACACTAATCCTTCTCGACCTACCGCCGCCTTTGACACAATCAATCACTCAATCCTCCTAGACCGCCTCCATTCCCTAGGAATTCGGGGAACCGCTCTTAAATGGATAGCTTCATTCCTCAAAGATAGGTACCAAATAACGATACTCTCCACCTATACCTCCCAAGCCCGACCAGTCGACACAGGAGTCCCACAAGGAGCATGCCTATCCGCCCTCCTGTTCAATCTCTACTTGATCACCCTCCCACCAATAATTCGTTCACACAACATCCTGTGTTACAACTACACCGACGACACTCAACTAATTCTAAAACTCCTGAACTCAAAACCCAATCCCAGACATGACCTGGCCTCCTGCCTCCTTGACATAGAACTGTGGATGACCCAAAGCCAACTCTTGTTAAACCCCTCCAAAATGGAAATCATGGTATGTGGCAACTCCGAACTTCTTCCGCACCCAACACCCTGGCCATCCGGCATGGGCAACTCACCGACCCCCTCCAACTCAGTGAAAAATCTTGGATGCACCCTTGACTCTGACCTAACACTCTAGCGCCAAGTCAACAACGTCTCAAAGTCCTGCCACTACCACCTTAAAATCCTCAGGCGCATCTTTCCATATCTATCCTTTCCCAACAGACTCTCCGCTGTCCAATCAATCGTTATATCAAGACTGGATTACGCAAACTCCCTTTACCTCGGAGTCCACGCGTACCAACTGAATAAACTCCAAAGGACACAAAACGCGGCAGCCAAAATGCTACTTGCGCTCGGCCCAAGAGACCACATCTCCCCAGACCTTAAGACGCTGCACTGGCTCCCGGTAGCCCAAAGGGTTATTTTCAAAACCTTATGCATCTCACATCGAGCACTGCACAAAACCGGTCCTCAATATCTTCAAGACAAGCTAAAACCATATCACCCCCCACGCACCCTAAGATCAAGCTCAGCCGGCCTCCTAGTCATACCTAAGACAAACTCCATCAGGTTAGGCAGATCATCATTCTCAGCCATGGCCCCCACGCTGTGTAACTCACTCCCACCCCACATCCGCCTAACTGAGGACTTAACATCTTCCCGCAAACTGCTGAAAACCTGGCTCTTCCCCTAAAACTAACCCATACCAAACTAACCCAAAAAGACTAACATCATCTCAATGACACCAACCCAACAAACTACCTGATCCGAGAAATTGACAGCTAATTACCCCCTAATATAAACTAGAAGGACAAACAGAACTAAACGAGTAAACTAGATCAAAGCAGTGAAAGTGGTTAATAAGAATAAATCATACAGAAACAGTAAAGAGATTTAAACTCCTGAAATGACATAATGCAAGAGGAGTGAACGAAGTGAGTGGCGTGGATGAAATAGTTAGAGTGGATGAAGCATGTGGAACAGAGGAATGCGCTGAGTGGAAGAATGCATGAGTGGAAGAACAGATGACTATATATTTCGAATGAGTGTGTAAATCGAATGAGTATGGAGATCGGACGAATGTTCAGAACGGATGAACATGTTGAGCGGTTAAGTGCATAGTGTGGTTGGGTGTGCAGAACAGACGAGCGTGTAGAGCGGATGAGTGCGTAATTACAGAGAAGCGAGTAGAATGAAGGAATGCGTAGAACAGATGAATGTGTGGAACGGATGAGCGTAATCTGGACAAATGTTCAGAACGGATGAACATGTTGAGCGGTTAAGTGCGTAGTGCGGCTGGGTGTGCAGAACAGACGAGCGTGTAGAGCGGATGAGTGCATAAATACAGAGAAGCGAGTAGAATGAAGGAATGCGTAGAACAGATGAATCTGTGGAACGGATGAACGAAAACCGGATGAGTGCGAAGAACAGATGAGTATGTAGAGCGAAGAATATGTACACCGCATGAGTGTGTATAGCGGATAAGTATGGAAGTGTGGAGAGTGTGTAGATCGCGGGAGCAGATGAATGTCCAGACCTGGCGAATGTATAGAGCGGATGAGTGTATAGAGTGGATGAGTGTATAGAGCGGATAAGTGCATAGAGCGGATGAGTGCATAGAGCGGATGAGTGCATAGAGTGGGTGAGTACATAGGGCGGATGAGTGCATAGGGCGGATGAGTGCATAGGGCGGATGAGTGCATAGAGCGGGTGAGAACATAGAGCGGATGAGGGTATCCAGCAGATAAATTTAGAGAGCAGATGAATATATAGAACAGGAATACTGCGTATTAGCGAATGACTTTAGAAGGCTGATGGGTGCATATTGCTATTGAATACGTGGAAAACATGAGTGCATAAAGCGGATGAGTGCATTGATCGGATGAGCGCATAGATTGGATGAGTGAGGGGAGCGGATGGGTGAGGGGGAGTGGATGAGTGAAGGAAACCAATGAGTGAGGGAGCGGATGAGTGAGGGGAGAAGATGAGTGAGGGGAGCGGATGAGTGAGGGGGTGGATGAGTGAGGGAGCAGGTGAGTGATGGGAGTGGATGAGTGAGGGGAGCAGATGAGTGAGGGGAGCGGATCAGTGAGGGGAGCAGCTGAGTGAAGGGAGCGGATGAGTGCGGGGAGCGAATGAGTGCGGGGAGCGGATGAGTGCGGGGAGCGGATGAGTGCTAGGAGCGGATGAGTGCGGAGAGGGGATGAGTGCGGAAGAGCAGATGAGTGCGGAAGAGCGGATGAGTGGGGAGAACAGATGGGTGCAGAGAGAGGCTGGGTGTGGAAGAGCAGATCAGTGCGGAAGAGCGGATGAGGGCAGAAGAGCGGATGAGTGGGAGAGCGGATGGGTGCAGAGAGCGGATGGGTGCGAAAAAGCGGATGAGTGCGAAAGAGCAGATGAGTGCGAAAGAGCGGATATGTGCTCAAGAGCGGATGAGTGTGGAAGAGCGAATGAGTGTGGAAGAGCGGATGAGTGAGGAAGAGCGGATGAGTGCGGAAGAGCGGATGATTGCAGAAGAGCGAATGAGTGCAGAAGAGCGAATGAGTGGGGAGAGCGGATGTGTGCGGAAGAGCAGATGGGTGCGGAAGAGCGTGGAAGAGCGGATGTATGTGGAAGAGCAGATGAGTATGGAAGAACGGATGAGTGTGGAAGAGCGGATGAGTGTGGGGGAGCGGACGAGTGCGTGGAGCGGATGAGTGTTGGGAACAGGTGATTGTGTAAGGTGGGTGAACGCGTAGAGCAGATGAAGGTGTAGTGCATGCGAGGGGATAAAGCGGACAAATGCCTAGAGCGGATGAGTTACATAGTCCGGGTGAGTGCGTAGAACGGATAAGCATGTAGAACAGGTGACTACGGAATGCATGCAAAGCTGATGAGTACATAGAACAGATGAGTACGAGGAACGGATGGATGAGCGGAGCGAGATGAATGAGCTGAGCGGAAGAATGTGTAGAGTGGAGGACTGCATAGGACAAACTAGTGGGTAGGACCGACAAGTATATAGAGCAGACGAGTACATATGAGCAAATGAGTGCATATGAAAAAAGGGGTGCGTAGAGGGATGAGTGCGTAGAGGGGTCGAGTGCATAGAGGGGTCGAGTGCGTAGAGGAGTCGAGTGCGTAGAGGGTCGAGTGCATAGAGGAGTCGAGTGCGTAGAGGGGTTTGAGTGCGTAGAGGGGCTGAGTGCGTAGAGGGGCTGAGTGCGTAGAGGGGCTGAGTGTGCAGTCGGGGGTGAGTGCGTAGTGGGGATGAGTGCGTAGTGGGAATGAGTGCGTAGAGGGGGTGAGTGAGCAAAACAGATGAATGCATTGGGCGTATGATGGCATAAAATGGACGAATGCCTAGAGCGAACGAGTGCCTAGAGCGAACAAGTGCCTAGAGTCTAAGTGCTTGTGACCGACAGAAGTGCGTGTGACCGACAGGAGTGTGCGTGGCTGACAAGAGTGCATGCACAAGCCTGACAAGAAGGTATGCATCGGGCAGACAGGCGTGTATGCATGGTACAGACAGCAGTGTATACATAGAGCAGACAAGAGTGCATGCGGGGGGCAGACAAG